>NW_027526335.1:50773354-51373354 GCF_048455015.1 Haemaphysalis longicornis
CAGTAACAGCACAAGCACTATCTACGGCCGCTTCATCCGCTCTCCACATCCAAAACCATCATTCAAATCATACAACTGACGTCAATTTTTCTATCTTGTACACAAACATAATAAGTATCATGCCAAAGCAACAGGAAATATGCACCATTATTCAATCGTCTAATTGTGACGTAGTGATGTTAACCGAGACATGGCTTTCACCTTCCATTCAAGACACCGAAGTTCTGCCATTCCTTTCAGATTTCACGTTGCATCGCTGTGACCGTTTATCAAGTCGAGGTGGTGGAGTGTTAATCGCGATAAAAGGCACAATCCGACATTTTAGAGTAGATAGTAATAGTTCCTTGGAAGCCGTCTTTGTGGCTTGCGAAAGTTCCCATGGTCTAATCATACTGGGTGTTTGCTACCGTCCTCCGAAATCAGATCAAAGTTTTAACATAAATTTTAATGAAACCCTGGACACTCTACACAAAACGTATCCCCGTGCAAAGTTTATAATTTGCGGGGACTTTAACTACCCAACTATAAACTGGTGCACCTTGTTTCCTCCTTCCTCTGGTGAAGGCAGCATATTCTTGGCCTGTTTGCAAAACTTCCAGCTAACCCAAGTAATTACTCACGCCACAAGAGAAACTTCACACAGTTCTAACATATTAGACCTTATCCTGATGTACGACCCAAGTAGCCTAGAGTCTGTCCATTACCTAAAAGAAATAAGCGATCACAAAATTATCCTCGCGTCTTTCAGTTTTACTTTTCCACAGGATAAGCCTACTTCAAAACGGTTAAAGCTGTATGACCGTGGTAATTACGAAAGCATTAACACCCATCTCGAACAATTTTACACTGACTACGAACGGGAATTCCACAGCCGCTCGTTTGAAACCAATTGGGAATTGTTAGTCGATAAATTAAACGAACTAACGGAAACTTTCGTACCAAGTATAACTATCAAAAACAAAGTATCGGCCCCGTGGTTCAACAACTCAATAAAAAAACTAATAAATCGGAAAAAGCGCCTGTTTAAATCCGCAAAAACAAAAAACCAGCCATCTCTTTGGAAGGCGTACTCTGAAGCCGTTAAACGCCTCTCGGTTACGATTCAGAGTGCTAAACGAGACTTTTTTTCGACAACGCTTCCCCGCATGCTCAAAAATAACCCTAAAAAATTTTGGAAAACGATAAACCCAAGTAACACAACGCCAATAGCCATATCAGGTCCCAACGATGAACCTTTAAGCGACGTAGATGCGGCTGATAGCTTAAACCAGGTCTTTTGTGCTGTTTTCACGATTGATCGCAACCCTAACTTAGCTTGTAATACTGATATTGCCATACCAAATCCCATGTCACCAATTGTCATTTCCGCGAACGGAATTATTAACATAATTAACAATATGAAAACTTCATCTGCAAGTGGAAATGACAATATAAACAGCAAAATATTAAAAAACACAAAGCTAATAATTAGTTCCATCCTGGCATTACTCTTCTCTCAGTCACTTTCTTTGGGTGACATTCCGGATGACTGGAAACTGGGTAAAATCACTCCATTATTTAAAAGCGGCAACAGATCGTCGCCATATAACTACAGACCAATATCGCTAACAAGTGTCCCATCCAAAATTATGGAGCATATTTTATTCACCCACATAATCAATCACCTGGAACAGTACAGCTTCATCCACCCTTCACAACATGGTTTCCGGAAAGGCATGTCTTGCGAAACGCAACTTGCCGCCTTCATTCATGATTTACATACAAATTTCTACCGCAATATTCAGACCGATGCAATTTTCCTCGACTTCGAAAAAGCGTTTGACAAAGTTCCACATCACCGCCTAATGACCAAGCTTTCGTTGCTTAACCTTGACCCGTCCGTCTTATCCTGGATTAATAACTTCCTCAGTAATAGAAAACAGTTTGTCATTATAAACAATGCCCGATTTAGAACTTCTTCCGTCCTTTCCGGTGTTCCTCAAGGAACAGTACTTGGTCCCCTACTCTTCTTGATATATATTAATGACCTTCCACATTGCATTACTAACAAGATCCGTTTATTTGCAGACGACTGCGTTCTTTATGCAACCATCACCACTAAAGCTGATCAGTTATCCTTACAAAGAGACCTTAAAGCCGTGCAGCACTGGTGCCAGATATGCATGCTTGCATGTATGTATGTATATAAACATGCATGCATGTATGTATGTATGTATGTATGCATGGATGCATGCATACATGTATGCATGGATGTATGTATGCCTGCATGTATGTATGTATGTATGTATACATGCATGCATGTATGTATGTATGTATGTATGTATGTAGCGAATCAGAATAGGAAATGAGGGGCTCGTTGAAAATAACACAGAAATAAGGGTTGGCAGTCGAGAAAACCTCGGAAAGCAAAGGGGAGGATGTGGTAGATCATTGAAACAGATTAAGAATTTGGAAAGAAAGAAAGAAAGAAAGTGAAGAAAAAATGCCCGCCAGGTGGGATCCGATCCCACCTGGCGGGCATTTTTTCTTCACTTTCTTTCTTTCTTTCTTTCCAAATTCTTAATCTGTTTCAATGATCTACCACATCCTCCCCTTTGCTTTCCGAGGTTTTCTCGACTGCCAACCCTTATTTCTGTGTATGTATGTATGTATGTATGCATGAATGCAAGTAGGCATGTATGTCAGAATGCATGCATGTATGCATGCGTTCATAAATGCACGTATGTATGAATGCATATATGTATGTATGCATGTATGTATGTCTGTGTGTATGTATCATGCATGTATGTACGTATGTATGTATTGTTGCGAGGTAGGCCAGACTGCGGACCGGTGACGATGAAAGGGACGTTTATTCTTTGCTACATCCTAACGAAGGGGGCCCCAGGCCTTTCGTCATCCGGACGAGCGTTCCGTGGACAGCCGTTCTTTACCGCTGCCCAAAGACGACTCTCCCGTTTCTCTCTCCTCCGGAGGTCTCGAGTCGCGCGCACCGCCACGGTCGCGCGGTTCCGAGAAGCCGGCCTTCGGTCTCCGATGAAGCCGCGACCCGCTGTCCCCCCGATTCCACCGCAGCGCACACGTGTTCATATTTTACCGACCGGGCACACAGACGGCGGTCTAAATCACTTGCTTCTGTTCGGCCTTGGCTCCCCTCCCAATGTCTTTCCGACGCGACAGGGATGCGCAGGCGCGCCAGAGTTAATGGCCGCAGAGGTCGCCCCAGAGTCCCGCACGCAACAGTATGCATGCATGTATGTCTGTATGTATGCATGTATGTATGTATATGTATGTATGGGTGTATATATATATACACACATATGTATGTATGTATGTATGTATGTATGTATGTATGTATGTATGTATGTATGTATGTATATGTATGTATATGTATGCATGTATGTATATATATGCATACATGCATGCGTGTATGTGTGTATGTATGTATGTATGTCATGTATGTGTGTATGTATGTATGTATGTGTACATGGATGCATGTATGTATGTATGCATGCATGTATGTATTTATGGGTGTATGTATGTATGTATACATGGATACATGTATGTATGTATGTATGTATGTAAGCATGCACGCATATATGTATGTATGAATGTATGTATGTATGTAAGCATGCACGCATACATGTATGTATGAATGTATGTATGTATGTAAGCATGCACGCATACATGTATGTATGAATGTATGTATGTAAGCATGCACGCATACATGTATGTATGAATGTATGTATGCATGCATGCATACATACATACATGCATGTATGCATACATACATACATACATACGCACATACATGCATACATGCATACATACATACATACACGCATACATGCATACGCACATACGCACATACGCACATGCATACATACATACGCACATACATACATACATACATACATACATACATACATACATACATACATACATACATACTGTGATGAGCTCCAGGAAGGAAACAGGCGCAGAAAAGAAAACAGTGGAAGGAGACGGGGCCAATCACTCGCTAATGGGTATGCGCCTCCAGAGAAGGAGGAAGAGGAGGAGGAACGCGACCGGGCTCTTAGGCGGACGAGCGTTCGGGGTGCGCCTGCATCAGCTGCGAATACACCCATCGACGGCGCCCGTGCTACCGCACCGGGACATCGCCAGGTAACTCCTGGTCACCAGCCGGATCCGCTACTGCACCGGGCAACAGCGCCGGGATCTCTCTCCTGACGTTTTCGCTGCGCCTGGCCGCTTCGCCTTCCGTTCCGGTCAGCGTGGAACCATCGAGCCACTCGCGACCGTGTCATAACGGACTGCATCAGTGAGACTGTTGTGTTTTTCTTCACGCATGTGCTTTCTCTCACGAATCGCCACCGAACTGCGACAGGGAAGGACTTATTCACGCTTTCCTCTCCCTTTGTGTTTCATTCTTTTATTTCTCTATTTTGTTTTTTTTTCGTCCCGTCCTGCGCATCCCAGCTTTCCCGCTCTCTGCAATATATTGCATCTACGCTTCACCTTCATGTTGTGGCCTCTGTCGTCATTGACTCCGTGTGCTCGTCTCGTGGTTCCCACCACCGAACCCTGAGTTCATCACAATTGGCGTCCACGGCAGGACGGGACGAAAAAAAAACAAAATAGAGAAATAAAAGAATGAAACACAAAGGGAGAGGAAAGCGTGTCGACGAGCCCACATAACTTTATCCCCCCATTTGATGCGCACAGAGACGACCTGGACGCATACCTCCTAAGGTTCGAGAGGGTCGCTGCAGCTCAAAAATGGCCGGAGGATAAATGGGCCGTCAGCTTGAGCACATGCCTCACCGGAGACGCGCTCTCCGTCATCGGGAGGATGACGCCAGAAGATTCTCTCGACTACCAAAAAGTCAAGCTGGCGCTCCTTCAGCGGTTTCGTTTTACCCCTCAAGGGTACAATGACAAATTCCGCCAGGCGAAAGCTGAAGACGGCGAAACTGGAACTCAGTTCGCGACGCGACTTTCCGGTTATTTTGACCGATGGCTCGAAACGTCTGGGGTTCCCAAGACGTTCGAAGCGTTACGCGACAAGATGATCGCGGAGCAATTTTCCAAGTGTTGCTCGTCGCAGCTGGCCATTTTCATTAAGGAAAGGGACTGCAAGTCGACCAAAGAAATGGCAGAAGCTTGCGATCGCTTCCTTGAAGCACAAGCTCTCACAAACTTGGGAAAGACCAGGGACGAAATAAAAGAGTCGCAAGCAGACCTGCCTTCCAAGAGAGCTCCCACCTGCTTTTTATGTGGAAAGACTGGGCACAGCGCGCATAACTGCAGAGTTGCAGGCCACAACATCCGCTGTGAAAATTGCGGAAAACAAGGCCATCACGCAGACCGCTGTCGCTCTAAGTCTCCTGATAGGGAGCAGGTGTCGGCTTGCGCTATTGAGAAGTGTCGTCACGACAACACGCAACGGCACCACGGTAATATAGGCACATTGGCACCAACACTTGCCCAGCGTAAAAAGCAACGCCAGCTCCAAACGAGCAGTGCTGCAAGGCGTATGCCTGTTGTAACCGGTGAGATCTACGGACAACAAGTTTCCGTTCTGAGAGACACCGGAAGCAACGCCGTCATCGTGCGACGAGACCTCGTCCCTGATAGTTGCCTTACAGGCCGTGCATCAACCGTCCGTTTTGTGGACAATACCACAAGGAGACCTGAAGAGGCTTTTATCCACGTGGATACACCTTACTTCACTGGAAAAGTCCTGGCCAAATGCATGGCTAATCCCTTGTACGACCTCACAATTGGAAACGTACCAGGCGTTAGGGACCCGAACAGACCTAACCCCGCATGGAAGCCAAAGCAACCAAGACATCCAGCGACTCCAGCGGTGCTCAGTGGAGAAGCACATCCTTCTTCGGCCGACGAGAACACCAGCCACGTCCCTCAGAAAGTACAGCATAACCGGCCGGCAAGTCCCATCATGTTCGCCGGTGTTACCAGAAAAGAGATGCGCCAACAGCAGCAGCTGGACAAGACTTTGGCCAACTGCATGAAGATGGCGTCGGCAGAGTCCTCTTCCGATAAAGAGAACCACTGCAAGTTTGTTTGGCAAAAGGGGCTGCTGTACCGTCGGTACGCTTTACCATCTGGCCGCTTCATTCAGCAACTTGTTATTCCGCATCCTTTCAGACACGCGGTCATGAGAAAGGCTCATGAAGGAATACCAGGTCATCATCGCTTCCTTAAAACGACTAAAATAATTCTCCGGGATTTTTATTGGCCCAATGCGTACGCCGACGTCCGAAGATTTCTTAGGACCTGTGAGCCGTGCAAGACAGGAAATCCGAAATGTGAAGAGGGCGTCGCTTCTACGAGAAAGCTGCCTACTGTCGGCCTGTGCGTAACTGAAAGTCTGGTGTCAAGGGAAACGACAAGCCCATAGCGCACATACGGACCACAATGAGCATAAGCATCTGTGCTCGGAGGTCAAAGTGTTCAACATTGTTTTGGCGTCTCTGCAGTGAGGTGTCGTGTTCTCCAGGCGATGCGTACGGCCAGTTCGTGAAATCTGTTGACTGTGCGAAAAGTGCTTTCATTCTATTTTCTTGCACCACCTTTCGCCCACCGGTGTCTTCTGAAAGTGTGTGTGTGGCTTCACCCCTAAACACTTTCCAAAGCCGGGGGTAATGTGATGAGCTCCAGGAAGGAAACAGGCGCAGAAAAGAAAACAGTGGAAGGAGACGGGGCCAATCACTCGCTAATGGGTATGCGCCTCCAGAGAAGGAGGAAGAGGAGGAGGAACGCGACCGGGCTCTTAGGCGGACGAGCGTTCGGGGTGCGCCTGCATCAGCTGCGAATACACCCATCGACGGCGCCCGTGCTACCGCACCGGGACATCGCCAGGTAACTCCTGGTCACCAGCCGGATCCGCTACTGCACCGGGCAACAGCGCCGGGATCTCTCTCCTGACGTTTTCGCTGCGCCTGGCCGCTTCGCCTTCCGTTCCGGTCAGCGTGGAACCATCGAGCCACTCGCGACCGTGTCATAACGGACTGCATCAGTGAGACTGTTGTGTTTTTCTTCACGCATGTGCTTTCTCTCACGAATCGCCACCGAACTGCGACAGGGAAGGACTTATTCACGCTTTCCTCTCCCTTTGTGTTTCATTCTTTTATTTCTCTATTTTGTTTTTTTTTCGTCCCGTCCTGCGCATCCCAGCTTTCCCGCTCTCTGCAATATATTGCATCTACGCTTCACCTTCATGTTGTGGCCTCTGTCGTCATTGACTCCGTGTGCTCGTCTCGTGGTTCCCACCACCGAACCCTGAGTTCATCACACATACATACATACATACATACATACATACATACATACATACATACATACATACATACATACATACATACATACATACATACATACATACATACATACATACATACATGTATGTAAGTGTTTACTGCATACATTCCCTAGTTATGCTATGGGTATATTTTTAGGTACGTAGGTGTATATACTGTAGATAGCATGCATTGTTCGCTGACCACAGATAGGGATTGTCAGTCGCTCTTATTAAGGATGTAATTTTAGTATATCGTTGTTTAAGCCACCCACTGTACATTTTCATTACTTCAAAGTTTGAGGTAGCCAGCTCCTCTTTCTGGTGGAGTTAATCTCCCTCTCCCTCTCTCTCTCCCTCTATCTCTCTCTTGCCACGCTAACAACGCCGTTAGCTGCCATTTGAAATACTAATTTCCGCCCAAACCATACGCCTTTTTCTTCATTTTTTGCACACGCTTAAATGCCTTCATCCCACTGACAAACTCATAACTATTACTAACATCGAGTTTTGTTCGTGAACATTTGTGCGAGTGGGTTCCAAGCTATCACTTCAAGCCGCTTTTGTTGCTCTCTACTCTGCTGGCGTCTTCATATCATGCAGTGTGCGTAAATCGCGATACCGAAGCATTTACGGCAGAAGAGAAAAAACTATTATACGAACCTAAAGTTTGCTTGATCTGCTTCTATCGCATTCCTGCCCTCTCGCTTCCTACAGCATATCAATTCGCTCAAGTCTCGCATGTTTGTTTGTTCGCCGCATTACATGCAGTCGAGCGCTCTGTTGGAGAAAACTAAATCTGGGAGTTTTGTTCAGCTTTTTTTATTCTCAAGCATTTCTCTATTCAACATCCCTATTTACGTCGTGAGAGACTACCATTCTGCCCTTATTTTGTTCGTTTACTCCTTTAACGACCTGAAAGGCGTCTTGAGATCTCATTACCATTCACTTTGCAAGCCAAACAGCTTGGCACAACACTGCATTATACATCAGCGCCGAGAGCTCGACCCAGAAAACACGAGCCTCGAGAGTAAGCTCGTCCTGCTTGAATAATCTGAGAATGTGTGCCCTTGGCTAACTTGAGCCATTTATGCAGAAAACAGAGCAACGCCAGGACGAGTACTTATAGTGATTGTGATGATCCCCGAAGCATTGCGTGCATGGGCATGGGATACGGCCAGGAAGATAAGTGGCAGGTTTCAGTGGGAAAAGGAGCAGTGACAAGACGCATGCCAGACGTAGATAAATTTAGGCCAGAATATGTGAACGCGGGCACGCAATGGCGAGATCAGAGATAAAGACCATCAAGATTTGGTCCAGGAATAACAGCGTGGAAAGTAAAGCGCGACATATAAGAGCGAAAGTTCAGCAAACCACAGGAATCTGAGCGCAGTGTAGAGTAGGTGAGAACAAAATTGAATAGACATAGGCCTGCAACGCCCGTTTCGCTTCCTCTGCGCTGCCAGCGATCCTGTCAGTGTGCTGTACTGCTCGCTGATAGTAATCTAAGGCGACGTGTACGTGACAGTGAATAAGCGGGGCGGAGTTATTAGTTTAAGAAGACGGGCCTCTGTCTAGGAAGGAGAGAACAAAAAAATTCCCCCGCATTTCCCCGAGGGGGAGAATGTGAAAGTGCGAATGCACGGTTGTCGGCCCGCTTGCGGCGCTTGCGCTCGGCCCCCGCAGCCCACCGCCTCGCCGCCTTCTCTTCCATCTCTTCCATCGGGTTTGTAGTATCACGTGTACACCACGCAGTTATCAAGCCGCTATAACGCCGCTGAGTCGCCAACGCACGCCGCTGACGACGTAGTTTGAATGCGTTAAAGATATAAGGCGCGTCACTAACACTGACATCAGCGTCGCGTCCGTGGCTTGGTCGGTAGAGCGTCGCGCTGCGGCCGCAAAGTCCTCGGATCGAAACCTGGCGCCGGATGCTGTTTTGTTTTTATATAGAGAGGAGGACTGCGTTAAAGATATAAGGCGCGTTACTAACACTGGTATCAGCGTCGCGTCCGTGGCGTAGTCGGTAGAGCGTCGCGCTGCGGCCGCAAAGTCCTCGGATCTAAACCTGGCGCCGGATGCTGTTTTTTTTTTATAGAGAGAGAGGAGGACTGCGGACGCCGCCGCCGCCGCCGCCGCCGCCGGCGGTGGAAGGTTTGGGGTCGCTTATAAAGTGCATTCGCACTTAAAACACACTCTAATATCCCTTCCTAGTTTCTTTCATATCACGACCGGCTCTATGGATATCTAGAATGCCGGTCGTGGTTTTTATCACCAGCTGGCGAAATTTTAGAACACTTTTGGTATGTTAATGCGAACGTGACCGGGAGGGCGCGTTGTGATACAACTCATAAACTGATAATACACGAACGAATCATGTTATAGCACGCCCGTCCCTACCAGCCGACTTACCCCACTTAAGGAACCCTGCAACACTTTCGACGAACGCTTTCACTTTTTTCTACGCTATTGAAAGCAGTGCGAAAGCTATAGTTACCGGCAGCAATATTCTCTATCATTCTTCTTATTCTGTCTGCTTTTTTATACGTCTGCGCTTTTGTTGAAAGTGGCTATCGAATGCAGTCATCACTGCTGCTTTAAAGAACCCGGCCGATGGCCTCGACAATCCTTGAATGACGTCATTCAACAGCGCGATCACTGCCCGACCACGGAGAAAGTTCGTTTGAGCAAGTTTCTGGGTTGTCTGATGTGCTTAAATCAGTAATCTTTGGTTGAAGTCCTTCGCTACACCTAAAAATAAATACCGGATGCGCTTGTTGACTACGCTCTGAAACTTATACTCTATAGCTTATGTTTGTTATATTTGTTAAATATGTAGTTATTAGGTATGGAGAACAACGCCTACATAGGATAAGACTTCGGAACTGATTTTACTGAAAGAGAAAAAAAATGCACAAAATAACCTATCCGTGTTGCTTTCCTGCCACTGCCAGCCCCACATTCACCCCGAATAAAGGATAACCTAAAAACACAGATCACCTCTTCTGCAATCATACTCAAAAGTTGTCGTCTTACTTTCATTTCGCTACCCCCTAATAACGCTTTTATTGGAGGGGCCCGCCCAAAAGTACAGCTACTTGTTTCTCTCTTGTTTTGCAGAAAGCGGCATTCCATTACATCATGTCTTAAATGTGCGCCCATTTAACGCTCTTACCGTAAAGTTCCGAGCGAACGCCCGCCCCCGAAACATTGCCCCCCCCCCATTTAGGGGTGAAATATTCAATTTACCGAAAGACCCCAAAGATCGCCCACCCTCTACAATCGGTGGCTTTAGCGCTGATGACTAAACAAAATAAACGTGAACCATCTATTCATGTGTTGATGCGTTCACTCATTTGTCCTTTCCGTCCATGAGCGGAAAGTTCGCCCATCTGGTATTTTTCCTTGATATCTCCGCAGTTTCGATCGGCGGTGCGACCGCTTTTTTCTAGTTTTTCGCACCTGACCCAAAAGTTCACCCACCCCATATTTTTCACATGATATCTCTGTACTCTGGCTGGGCGTTCTTTCGGAACTTTACGGTACATTCTTCTCGAAATACCTTATTGAATTTCGTACCGAAGCAGTGCTAAATTTTGTGCCTCGCTTTGAAAGTACTGCATTGGGCGTACTGGAGCCAATTTTTGCTTTTATAGCCGGCAAGCAACGTAACCAACCAGCGCTTCTGAGCATTTCATCGACGCAATGCGCTGTGCGCGTTCTCTCTTTCGTATCCCGAACACTCCTTCCCCAGTGTCGAGTAGCAATCCCACAATGATCAACCATGCGACGTCTTTTCAACTGACACACGTGGCTCTACAAAGAGCGAAACCAGAGACAAGGGAAATGCACTCAACCACATCCTTTATTACTTCAAAACAGTATTCTTTGATAATTCTAAATCAATGTATGATTTATTAACGGTGGTTGGTTTAGTTGTATTTATTTATTTATTTACATTACCCTCAAGGCAATAAGGCATTGGAGAGGGGAGTGGTTAGTTGCAATACAGTCATAACAGAAGCAGTAAATGGCATTACAAATGTTACAAGAGTGGCTTCTAAACATACAATTATAGCTAACGCATAATAAGGCAAGAATAGAAATGACAAATTGGCTTCAAATTAAACAATGTTAGCTAATAATGATAGTTGATAACAATGATAACAATGTCAGTTAATGAAGCCCATAAGTGGAAACTTTTTTATAACATTAAAGGAAGCTCGAACCCGGTGTTAGACGAGGTCACTTCTCATCCGTCACTGCCGCCGCCAGCGGAGGCGACGAAATCGGTAGCAGAGACGGAGGAAAAGTGCGATGCCATGCGTTGGTGTGAACTTCCTTTAATTTTACGAACTCCTAGCGCATGCGCAAAGTGCGCACACGACCGCTATACGTGCCCTGGGTGGAGCTCACAGCGGCGCGACAGGTCGCGTGACGCTATCACGTGGCATTCAGGGATAGCGCAGGCGGTAAACCCGCAGATGTGCTCGGTGAGTGCACCGTCTGTCTCTCCCGTCTCCACGTGGGCTTGTAACTCAATCTCTGTGGCAGAACCTGCTGACGCAACGCTAGCGTAAGGCCCGAAAACGCGTATTTTTCTGTATGCGTAAAGCTGCCCCTTTGTTGGACGAATACTTTGCAATTAATTGATGTGGACCTCTATATATTTTTGTAAAGTTTTTGTTGCAAGAAAAAGTGTGCTTGCAGCTCAATCCGTAAGGCAACAGGCTCTTGCTCCAGTTCTCTATTCGTTCCAGGTTCGATTTCTGGAGGTGCCAGTAACTTCTTTTATTTGTTCGGCGGAGTTTTCTGTTGACACCAACGGTTGCGGTAGAACTCTTGGGGGTAGAGGTTTAAAAACGAACCAAAAATTTCATTCTTCCACGATACGGGTGCGGAATTTGTTCCTGCAGCGAAAGGTTTCCGTCCCGATCCGGCCACATCAAAAGACATGGTATTAGACGTCAAACCTGACGTCTTCACAAAGCGCTACTGACAGCAAACTACACCGCGAAGACGATGAGTCAGCTACCGTCCCCGAAAGGTGGCCCTTATTTAAGCACTGCATTCGTGCTCACCGCATCGGGGTGTTATTCCTGATATGTGCAAAGGTCCCTGCTTTACACACACGTTCACCTTTTAAGCCTCGAGGAGAAACAAAACGCGGCAGCTGCGACGACGGCGCATGGCAGTATTAAAGTTAATCCTGCATGAAGCTCATCAATTATCCAGCGCAGTTCGCGCGGACGAACGGTCGTTACATTCGATTCCCGCCTGATGTTTTTGATGAGCCGGCAGACAATTATGGTCGTTCCGAAACCATCGAATGTGCCCGGCCTCAACGATTATCGCTTACGGAGAAGGACGGGGTGAAAAGCCGTAAACGGTCTGCTACGCGGCTGCCCTCTCCAGGGGATCAACGAGGGAAGCTCCTAATGACGCTTTGAAATGTCAACCGTCATCCCTTTTGAAGCAAGACAGCCACACTACTCCCACCGGGCCACCCTCCTAGCTGCGGCGTCCGCTTTCTGACATTTCTTCAGTGAGGTTGGCGTTATCTCGACCGTTCAAAAATGGTGGCTTTAATTTTGTTACGTATTTGACGCTGATTTAGTGCGCGGGAGCTCTTGTCGAGGTTTCCTATCCGGCCAGCTGACAGCTTGCCGCCGTAGTTTTGACGAAAGTAGAGAGAAGGCTGGAACGCTGCCGCGACTCGCACGAACGCGGGAACTCGTAATTAATCTGATATGAGCGGTTGCGGGTTACACGCTAGAATCTCGTGAGAGCTTGAGCGTTGAGCCGCTGCCCGTTCCTGTTTGCTTAAAGTGGCCCTGAAAGGCTTTTTGAGCACACTAAATGAACTAGCGCAATAGTTAGATTGGGTCGTCAACGTCAGCTGTGCGAAGTTACTCTTTTACGTGCAGCAGAAAGCTCACACTTTTGTTGCAAAGTTTGTCGCCCTTTTCTCACCCTTCCCTGCGTGTGAGTGAGTGAGTGAAAGAACTTTATTGAGGGTCCGGCGATGACCCTGCGTGTTTTTGGACGCCGCCATCTTCACATGTCTACTTCATCGATTCCCACATGTTCGTCATGAGGTAGAAATCCTGCTATTGGGCGACTTTTTCACGCACTTCCGGCAAAGAGATGTGTCGTCTGCTCAGCGTCGGCTCGCCGGCTGATCTGCCAGCGGAGTGCCGGAGTGCTTGGGCATTTTACGACAAACGAAACAAGTGTAAACAAACGCTTAACCGTTTGTATTCAATGACGGCCATAAAACGACATCGATATTATCTTACGTGAGTACGTACCATGAAGAAAGCGTCGAAGCCCCCTGGCACTTCTTTCGTGTAATCGCAGAGAATGCCCTTAGCCGAATGCCCGGGTTCGACGCATGCATTTTTAGAGACGATAGTCTTTCTTGGGCTACTTAAAACCAGAAATTTGGTCTGTCTGTATGTCTGTCTGTCCGTCTGTCTGTCGGTAACTGGATTTAGCCACCCGGCCAAAGTAAAATGCTTACTGCGCAATAGTCTTATATACCCACAGCCAAACGTAAACGTCTGAGCCCGGTTTATATGTTCGTACTTGTCAACTTCGTTGAACAAGAACAAGACATACGCAAATATAAGACAGGAAATAGTACACAAGGGATATTTACAGCGTTCCTTTATTATTACAGCGTTCCTTTATGCTTGGTTTTTCGATAGAAAATGATATTCTACATCTACTGCAGAAAACCGCCGCCTGCTGTTGCCCGCGGCACCTCCTGACGGCATACGAAAAATCACGCGGCACGAGCAACGAAAGGTTCCACTAGCTAGGTTCCACGTTCTGCTTCGAACGCACGTGGAGCACGGCAACGCCGTTCTATAAACGTTAAAGTGGGTCGCCTCGATTCACGTTGAAGTGGGGCGCCTCGATTCACGCGTGTCTCCGCCGTACTGCAGAGCTGGCATCGAGGAACCTGGCCTGTAACAGTGAAATGTGGTAAATTCAAATCGCCTTGAGCAAACCTTTAGTGTGTTTACCTTGGGATGAGCGCGACGGAACAGGAACAGCATTAGAGGTGAGCGGGAAAACAAAGGCGGGGCATTTCCTTGGCAAATGTCTACAAAGACTATCGTCTTTTGACGACTTTGCAACGAAAGGAGCAGATACGCGGCCAATTTTATTCAACTTCAAAACAATCCAGAGATGCGTTTCGAACGAACACAACGTCACAACATGCGTCGCAAGTCTGAACCACGATTGACAGACGATCGGTTGCTTCCTCCTGCCCGTCGTAAATTCGGCACTCACCTCGCGCCCGGTTTGCGGGGACGAACAGCAAGTCACTTAACTCTGGCGCGCAAGCCGAGAAGGCTTTTAGCCAGGCACACTGCACATACCCCATGCGAGATTGAGTCGTACGTCGCTCGAGAAAGATAATCCAGACCATGGGAAGCACTATCCACCCGCAGAAGTACAACATCGCATTTCATCGCGAAACGAACGCGTCCACAACACACGAGGCGATGCGCGCGCGCGCACGCGCACGCACACGCACGCACACACACACACGCACACGCGCGCACGCACGCGCACACGCACGCACACGCACGCACACACACGCACACACACGCACACACACGCACGCACGCGCACGCGCACGCACACGCACTCGCACACGCACACACGCACACACGCGCACACACACGCACAGCTTCGGTCGCTGCCTTGGCTTAGCTGCAAGCTTCGTTCTGGCAGATAGCGATGTTACGACGATACAGATCTTCGTGAGGGCGACGTGCTAACCACTTAACGTATTTAAAAAAAGGGACCCCGACATGCCACCGCGGGAGGGGCACGAGTAAATGCAGAGCATTAGCGGCGTTACGCGCGTGACGGTGGCGATGGGTGTTGTAATGGTGGTGGTAGGGTTGTTGTTGTTGTTGTTGGTATGATTGGGGAGAGAGAGAATGAGACGAGTATTGGGTAACGTCAAGTGTTATTATTATTATTTAGTGCGGCTGACGCGCCGACACCCGGGTTTATATTCCCAACGAACGCAGTAGATGGAGAGGAGGCGGAGAGAGAGCCCGCTATCACGCCACCGTCACGCCACGACGCGCCCGCACCTGCTGTTGCTACGGTGCTTGCAACGCCGGAGCGCGCGCTGCACCTGTTGTTGCAAGCGTGTTGAGGGCGAGGAGGAGTGGGGGAGAGGGCGCAGCTGCCGTGGTGCGGACGCCGAGTTACGGACGCATAACATCGTGAGTTAAAGAAATGATCAGCATTTAAAACACAGGGCAAAGAACTTGGTTCATCGGAAGCAAAAAATCTTTCCTCCATCTCGCGCTACTTGCCGCCATGTTGCGGCATCACGTACGCACGCTAATTTGCTGCTAATAGAGAGTTTTAGTACAGCGTTTGTTGCCTTTCCATACGCAAAACGCTAAATTTTTGCGTCCCGCTACGTAAACACTGCGAGGGGAGTTTTAGTAGAGCGTCTCATCAGTTTTGCGTAGCGACACGCTAATGCATACGGTGCCATCTGTCGAATGTTTTGCGAAATGACTCGCCGGCTGATCTGCTAGCGGAGTGCCGGAGTGCTTGGACAATTTAGGATTATCCAAACAAGTGCAAACAAACGCTTTCCCGTCAGTGTTGAATGCAACACATGCGTGCAGCTTGTCAGAACACGGGTGCTCACTGCTCGAGTGCGGCGCTGGTTTGCTCTGCGCCTTCCCGTTCATCGCCACTGGTAAAGCGATCCGATCCGGCGCGTTTTGTGCACGGGTCTGTGTAGGTTTGAAATAAGACCCGCCACCAGCGGGGCCACATCTGAGACGGCTTTTTGGATAAACAGTGCGCGGTGCATCAATGGGAACGAGCGCACGATTCTCCCCGTGCGGCTGCGAGTTCGCCGCCGATAAAAAGTCATGTGCCGGCGATAGCAACTGCACCAACGTACACCGCGAAAGGGCAAGGACAGGCCGCACACATGTGGCCTGGTCTTTTGTTCGCTTTTCCAGCCTTGAGCGGAGTGCGGGATCCATGTCCATGGTGTCAACAAAGATGAAAAGGCCGAAAGAGCTTGCCCGTAGCAAAGACATCTCAGACTGGAGGCAGACCAGTCTGGTCTCCCTCCACACACGGAATCGGTCTGGGCTGCAATAAAAGTTTTATTCTCTCTCTCTCTCTCAGAAACCGACCGCTCTGCAGCCGATTGCGCACGGCTGCGCTAGAGCGGCGGCGTTCGCGCGTTTGTTTACGTTACTGAACCTAAATGGCGCCACCATACCGTGGAAAGCCGTTTTCTGCCTTTGGTTTGTTTTTGACCGTAATTAAACCTGGCTTGTTTTTGTTCTGGGAGGAAATAATCGTTTCGTGAAACATAGTGCTCGCTCGACAAATAAGGTCACATAGGACACCGTTGCTTGCGACAATCGGCCAGTGTCGTGTGAGAAAACCCCAAAGACCCGCAGTACTGTGCAGCTAAACCAAGCATAGTGCGCGCAGTACCAACAGCAGTACGCATCAGTACTATGTTCACATGTGCTTTCGTTACTTCCACTGTTTGTCCCACCATCCTTATTGCTTTAAAAATAATTTGCCCTAAATTTAAGCACAAGTAGCTCGTTCTGCAAGCTTATAAGCTCAATCGCCTCCGCCTCGGCCTCCGCCAATCGGAGAGCAGGCTGATATGACATCATACGTTCTGTTGCGGGAAATGGGCGAGTGGGTCACATGGCCATTCCCTTTTTTCCTAATTACGTAGCTTATCTGAGCGAAGCTTGCGTTAAAAGTGGTGTCAGTAGGATTCTAACGAGGCAATCTTTTTAATGGACCAAACATGTGTTTTGTCTTCATGGCTCCTTTAAAGAACTGGGCGTGGTAAGCCTCGCGCTTAGAACGCCTGACGCGTTAAACAGGGCCCGAAGCCTCATGACTTTCAGCCGCCCATAAACAGGCAAGCATGCAAGTAAACAAACAAACAAACGCACACGCATGAACGCCTCGCGCTTCATAGACACGTGGATAAAGTTGCTTCGCCGCAAGACGTTTTGATATGATGACGTCGAACGATACATGAAAACCTAGCCCAATGCGTACCCGGCGTTAAAAAAGTAAGAACAGTCGCGAACTCACAACAAAGTAGTTCGAGTGTGGGCTGTTAACAGTACGTGGTCAATACCGTTTGAGGCCATTCTCTTTCACGTACTACTACCAGCGACTTTACGTACCAGTGTACTACGAACCTTGTAATCGTTCGCTCTTTTTTCCCCTTTCGATCAATAACAATAACAACAAAATGGAAGCGGCTTAACTCAGTTAACCCTGTATATGCAAAGCAAAAGCTTGGCTTAGTCTGGTTGAGTCTTAGTTTCGCTCCGTTAACCTTTGATGTAGCTGTATTGCCGACCCCGACTCAAGGCCGTTCGGTCCCGTGCAACGCTCACACAAGGAGCCCCGGCCTCGCCTTCATTCTCGGCGAACGCGGCGTTTCTCTTTCACGGCGAACCCCACGCAAGATGAGCCACATCTCCCGAGACACCCCAGCGGCGCATGCGTGGAAGGCTGCGGGTTTGGTTGTCTGTAGATCGGCTGAGCGGCCGCTCCGTCGCCGCCGCGACGGGAGCGGCCGCGATGCGAGCAGAACGACTTAAAATGGGGCCTTGTGCGCAGCGCCGACAGCGGTCCCGGCGAATCACGCGATGCGCTTCGAGGGGTGTGTCGCCGGGGGTGTATCTCCGCTCAAAAGGTTAACTTGCGCATGCGCTTCGAAACCGCTGGACGAAGGTAGTAAAGCGTTTTTGCTTCAAGATTCTCTGCTTCCGGCCACGAAATATGTAAAGGGATGCGCAACTGTTCGCCTATGCCGACGCTGGTCGCGCTCCGCAAGCGAAAATATCCCACTATAGCCGATATGAGACATTGCGTTTGCACTTCCCAGGTGTACGCCTCGTTCTGGGAGTCCAGGCGCAACAAAGCTCCAAGCTTGCTGCGCTGCACACCGAAGAGGGTGTAAGCCCTCAAGGTGTACCTATTCGTTCGTGATCATAATTCGTTTCAAAAATGTTGCCGAACTTGAAGGTGTACATACTTGAGAAGTGTGTTTCCTTGGGTGAAAATGAACCAAAAGGATGGGCAAATAATTATAATTCCCCACGAAGACAAAACAGAAAAATTTCTGCTCCTCCTCGTTGCATTAAATCATCAGAAGACCACGGAACTAAACCTTTCGTTTTGCTTTACACGCACCTCTCTTTGTATGACCTAGATGTGTCATCGTTGCGGAGTCTGTGAGCCCCGGCCGTGGGGCCTGGTATTATCGTCAGCATAATTTCCAGGGAACCGAGAGAGGCCTAGTTCGCGTTTTAAACGCAAACAATTAATAGCAAATATAGCACCGAAAGCTGCCAGCGCACGGCGCATACTTTTTACCTTTTGCCAGAAAATATACCCCCGTCCTGCCGGCCCTACATATTTCGTTGTTGAATAATAAAAGAAGGCCATAAATTATTTGAAATATGCAGAAAGGCAGATAGGTCGGGCGCTGCCCATTTGTCCAGCTCTGGTTCCCTCGGCCTTTTCTACTGTTTGGTCTGTTTCAGCTCTGTTTTGCTTTCGCGGTCTTACATTTATGCTGCTACTATAGCTGCGGGCTCGGTGGGCTGCTGCGGGCAACTTAAAGACCTCGCTCTCAAAGAGAGCGACGTCTTCCTGCCGCTAATTATCCCTTTCAGTTTAGGTTTATAACCGTATATTGTGTAATTACGTCATACGAAAGACACGATGGCAGGTTTCGGGCGGAACAATGACGTAATTACACGTGCGCTCACACCGGCTTCGGTATTCTTAAAATACGAGCCGGTAATCGTAGACTGTCACCCGTTTCCTTAAATTAGGTCGCACTGTCAGAAGATATGGGGAGTCGACTCAAGAGAGCCAACAAACCCCACCGAATCTACAGGGCACAGGTGACAAAGGGGGTGGCCGTCTGATGTGCGGCTTTCGCCGACTAGAGCGGCAAGAATGAGCAAGAGCCTTGAACGAAAAACAGCACAAAGACTTATATTTAGACAGGCAAGTCACAAATACAAGCACGAGGTAGCAGATCGATAATGACAGACAATTTAGATGGAATTCAAATATAAGAAACAGTCCAATTAGACAAAATTATACAAACAGGAGCGCTAACAAATGAATATTACGAATCGGAGCAGTTAACTAAAAAAAAAACGAACAGTTCGATGCATATGAGAGACAGAGTCCCAGCATATTCACCGACCGGGCCGGACGATGCACCGCTGTCGGAGGCGATTCGGCTACCTGGGAAGCGTGGCTTCGCTGTAGGCCAGGCCGTCCGAGACGATCACGGTGATTCGAGGCCCGGGAGCACGTTGGAGTCCTCCAGGGCGCGGGTCGCCGATGGTGTGATGTACAAACTGGCAGGTGCAGTTGTCAATCACGACGTCCAGACGTAGCTGGCTTGCTTAGGCGCGGCTCCTCCTTTTATAACCGTGCCGGCGCGGAGGGGGAGAGCACAACACACAACGCGCCTGCCGCCGTCAGCGAATAACTTCACTCTTCTCCCTTCTAGAATCATCGCCGCTCTTTAGCACTGGCAAGGCCACGCGCACCTCCTCGAAAGTACTGGAAGCTTCGACGAAACCGGAGCGGCGGAGGTTTTATTTTTGTTGTTTTCTGGCCGGCCAGCCGGCGTGAGATCGTGTTACCGCCTCTTCGTTCGAGAAACTTCCAGCCTTGTCTCGGGCGAATAGAACCGAACTGAATGAATCGAACGACTGCAAGAAGAGTTAGGCGCTGTACAAAAAATGAAAAATTTATAAGGTACTTTTAGACGTCGTACGCTCGAGTTTGTGACACAGCCCCCCTGTTTCAGAATATTATGCAATAATATTCCCAAAACTCACAAAGTCGTGCGTACGCGTCGTTCACAGTTAGTGAACAAAAGAGGCTGTGCCTACTAACACAAAATCAAGTACAGCCCAATGTTCTTCATAAGAATAATGACAGGTACAGAATTCGCGTAAAGAACAGCGGTTTGGCGCAGATTTCTCAACAAATACACATCCTAGGGACAATTCATAAGTTTGAGAACAATAAAGTTCTAGTAGTCGACAACCGCAGCGTTCCCGAATGCCACCACTAGTCACGCCAACAATACACGGCAAATGTACTGTACAATCAGTAGTACACATAGTTACACTTCAAGTTCGGTACGATATAGAAGCCACGAATGTAAACGTCAGGCACCACCTTGTGAAGATACAACCTAAAATATTCTACTCGTGGTACACAATGACAGGTATTCCTGGGTTTACACTCTGCTTAGGTAGTCTGCTCCCACATTCTCGCTCCCTTTAATATGTTCGACTGTGAACTGGTATTCCTGTAAAAGCAGACTCCAGCGGAGGACTCTACTGTTCAGCTGTTTTGCTTGCTGAATGTAACGGAGTGGCTGGTGGTCGGTTTGCACGATAAACGGCCGACCGTACAAGTACGCGTTGAACTTTTGGACTCCCCAAACAAGGGCAAGACATTCTCTTTCAATAGTGCTATAAGAGGCCTCTCGGGGCACAAGTTTCCTGCTGGCGTACGCTATAGGGTGAAGCGTGCCCTCGTAGCGTTGCATGAGCACGGCTCCGAGGCTGGTTTGGGAGGCGTCAGTGCGGAGCACGAATGTCTTAGTGAAGTCTGGGAGTCTAAGTATAGGAGGGCTAGAGATGCGCCGTTTGAGCTCTTGGAAGGCTTCTTCTTGAGCGGTACTCCACTTGACGATGTTGTTTTCCCCTTTTTTGGTGAGTTCGGTTAGCGGTGCGCTGATCTCGGCATAGTTCGGAATAAACTCGCGATAATAGCCTGTTAGGCCGAGGAATGCGCGAACTTGCCGTTTTGTTTTCGGGGCCGGCGCTGTCTGGATCTTTTCCAGGTTCTTTTCCAGTGGCGCTAGTTCTCCTTGCCCAATTCTATGCCCGAGGAAGTCGATCTCTGTTGCCCCGAACTCACACTTGCTTGGGCGTACGGTCAGTCCAGCCGCTTCAATTCTGCTGAAAAGCTCTCGGAGTGATGCAACGTGCTCTTCCCACGTGCTGCTGGCAATTAACACGTCGTCGTAGTAATGATTAACCCCGGGGACACCGTTGACGATTCTCCGAATCAGCTTGGCGAAGACGGCGGGAGCGGTTTTGATTCCGAACGGCATGTAACGGAACTGGTAAAGTCCCGACGTTGTGGAAAAGACAGTCTTGGGTTTAGACTCCTCCGAAAGAGGAATTTGCCAGTACCCCTTTACAAAGTCCAATTTGGAAAAGTACTTTTTGCCGCCTGCGGCCGCAAATACGGCATCGGCTCGGGGCATTGGTTCTGAATCGGCGACTAGTATGTTGTTGAGTTTTCGGTAGTCTACGACGAACCGATTGGTGTGGTCGGGCTTTTTCACCAGCAACACCGGGGAGTTATACGGAGACACCGATTCTTCTATGATTTCCAGGGTCTTCATGTCCTGAACTTCCTTCTCCATGTTCTCCACCGTAGCAAACGGCAGTGGGTATTGTTTTACGTGAACTGGAGTGTCGGTGGTGAGCTCCAGGTGGCATTCCACCAAATTAGTTTTTCCTGGAACGTTCGAGAAAATCTTAGAATGTTGCTTCAGTTCTGCCTCAATTTGGGCCTTTTGCGTTTTTGTAAGGTGCGGGGAAAGTTTGACGTCAGCGATGCCTTCCGTCTTGACAAATTCCGGAACCGGTATGCTGCTCTCTTCACTAGTTTCAGACACGCCGCATATCGCGTTGCACATTGTCTTTTCGGGGTTGGGTTTCCTTTCTTCGTACTTCTTCAGCAGGTTGGCGTGAAAGATTTTGGGCCCACTGGGTGTCTCGATGACGTAGTCTGCTTCCCCTTTTCTTTCTTTCACCTCGAATGGTCCTTTCCAGTGGAGAAGGAGCTTGTTGTTATCCGTCGGGAGCAGGATTAAGACTTTGTCTCCGGTCTGGAATCGTCGATTCCTCGTCTTTCGGTTGTACAACTTCGCATAACGGGCCCCTGCCTTCTCGAGTTCTTCGTGCGCTACGCGACAGGTTTCTTCCAGCCTGTTACGAAGGTCGAGAACATGTTGATACGTCGTTTTGGTCCCCTCATCCAGACTTTCATTACTCCACATCTCCTTAAGGATGGACAGGGGACCTCGGATGTGGCGGCTGTACAGTAGCTCGAAGGGAGAGAATCCAAGGCTTGCTTGCGGCACTTCTCTGTACGCGAAGAGTAGTGGAGCTAGGTAGCGATCCCAGTCCCGGGGTTTCTCCGCACACATTCGCTTCAACATGAGTTTTAAGGTTCCATTGAACTTTTCAACCATCCCGTTGGCCATCGGGTGGTATGAGCTAGTGTGGAGTTGGCGTACTGAGAGCAGCCGCGCCACTTCCTTCATGAGTTCGGATGTGAAGTTGGTCCCCCGGTCACTCAACACCTCTTTGGGGACTCCCACTCGAGAAAACATCTCGACTAGCGCTTCGGCGACGCGTTCCGTCTCGATGCTTGGCAGTGCAATAGCATCCGGGTACCGGGTTGCACAGTCCATCAGCGTGAGGATGAATCGGTTTCCGGCCTTCGACGGTGGGTGGATCGGACCGACGATGTCAATCGCCACTCGGTGGAACGGTGTTTCTATAACCGGCGTCCTTCCCAGGGGTACTCGTGGCACTCTTCCCTTGGGGATCGTTCGTTGGCAAATGTCACACGAAGCGACGAACCTCTTCACGTCTGCTGTGATACCCGGCCAGTAAAAGTCTTCCAGTATCCGGTCCTTCGTTTTCTCCACACCCAAGTGGCCAGCCATGATGCCGTCGTGGGCCGTTTTCAGGACGGTTGGTCGGCGGCCTATGGGGACGACTAGTTGCCGTACTTCCCGACCGCTCTTATCGGTGAATCGCCGGTAAAGGAGGTTATCTTCCAGCTTGAACTCGATCTTATGCTTATTCTTCGAGTTTTTCGTCTCCTTGCCGATTTGTGCGAAGCAGGATTTCAAAGAGTGGTCCTTTTCTTGTTCTTCGGCATAACTGCACTCTTCAAGTGGTTCGGACGTCGGCGCAGGAGTCTTTAACGGCTGAAAACGTCGCGCCTTCTTTTGTGACTGTGCTCGTGTTACCACGGCCGCGACTTCCCCTTCGGCCGAGACATCGGGCTGTGGCTCGTCCATAGCTTGCTCTGTGATCGTGTCTGGGGGTATTTCTTCCTGGGTCGGTGAAGTTATGGGGTCGTCAGGGGCTCTCACTCCGTTGATGTTGCCGAGAATGAGGTCGTACAGCGGCGTCTTCATGCAGAGGGCGTTAACCTTTCCGCTGTAGTATGGAGTCTGTACCTCGATCTAAGCCTCGGGCAAATTCCGAATGGGGCCGTCCGCTAAATACACGGGGCTAGTCTCCCCTGTGAGATCTTCATCTCGTACCAGGTCTTTTCGCACGATCACTAGGCTGCATCCTGTGTCACGCAAAACCGAAATATCTTGATCGGCCAACTTTCCCTGAGCAACGGGCATACGCTCCCCTCGGAACTGCGATCCCGTCATAATGACCGCGTTCACGACCGGGATCTTCTTGCCATTCTTGAGTTCTACAAAGCCTTCGCTGATCTCGTCGGGCTTTGGCTGCTTAGGTGGTGCGTAGACGCGCGAAACTTGAGGTACTTTGTTGTTGCTCCTGCAAACGTCTGCCCTGTGTCCGTGACGCCCGCACTTGAAGCATTTTGGAGCGCTGCTTCCCGCGAAATTGCTCCGGCAGTTATTTGCGTGGTGTCCCAACTTGTTACACAGGTAACACTTGGGCGGGGGCTTCTGACTGGCCGTTTTCTTCTCCGGCTCAACGCGTCCAGAGTCTTCTCTTTTGTCCCTTTTTGCCCTTCCTAGATTGGTGCTTCTCTGCGCCTCAAGGTACTGGTCGGCCAGTTCCAGCATTTCGGAAAGAGACTTCACTCTTCTTTCTTTCAGATACAGAGAAAGACTTGGGTGACACCCATTCAGAAATTGCTCTTTTATCAGCAGCTCCCGCAGTGATGCATACTCCTTTCCTATTTCGGCTAGCCCTGTCCAGCGGTCGAAGTAGTGGCTCAGGCGAGCCGCAAATTGTGTGGCGGTTTCGCCATCTGCGGGCGTTTCACTTCTGAACTTCTCTCGTAAGCCATCTACTGTGAAGCGAAACCTTTTCAACAGCGCGGCCTTGACCTTGCTGTAATCAGCGGCGTCCTCTGGGGTCAATCTCCCAAACACGCTCAGTGCTTCGCCGCTTAAACGTGTGCTTAGAGCAGTAGACAATTGGTCTTCCGGCCAGTTTTGGCTTCTGGCTATTCCTTCGAACCGACGAATGTAAGCGTCGAGATCATCCTTTTTTTCGTCAAATGCCACAAGGAGCTTGCTAGGGTTCAGGCGTACGCCGTTATTTTCTTCTCTTATGCTCCGATCGGCTGACGTAGAGTCTCTCTCCAAACGCAGTGCCTCGATTTCTGTTTTTAATTTCTCCATCTCATCATTGCGTGCTTTCTCTTCTCGCTCCGCTTTCGCTCGCTCCCTTTCTGCCTCTGCCTGGCGGGCTTTCTCTTCTAGCTCCGCTTTCTCTCGCTCCAACTGAAGTTGTCTCTGAAATTCTTTCTCTCTTTCTCTTTCAGCCCTCTCAGCCTCTTCTCGTGCTGCCTGTCTTGCTCTCTCAGCCTCTTCTCGTGCTTTTTCTGCCTCTTCTCGCGCTGCCTGCCTTGCTCTCTCAGCCTCTTCTCGTGCTGCCTGTCTTGCTCTCTCAGCCTTCTCGTTTTCTTCTTTTTCTTTCTGCGCAACCCACTTTCGTAGTTCGGCCCCTGACAGGCCCAGCTGACAGCCCAACGCTACGATTTTCTCTAAATCCATGATTGCAAATGTATCGCAATCTAGCCACGATACTCTAGCCTCTAGCTAGGTATATCTACATAGAGAAAGTTTACAAGAGCACCAACTTATGAAGGCAGTAGCAACCTATGCCAAAAAAGTTCCAGGCTCTTTCTCCTCCCTACCGCTCACATCAGACGTCCTGTCGCGGACGCCAGAAATTGTCACCCGTTTCCTTAAATTAGGGCGCACTGTCAGAGGATATGGGGAGTCGACTCAAGAGAGCCAACAAACCCCACCGAATCTACAGGGCACAGGTGACAAAGGGGGTGGCCATCTGATGTGCGGCTTTCGCCGACTAGAGCGGCAAGAATGAGCAAGAGCCTTGAACGAAAAACAGCACAAAGACTTATATTTAGACAGGCAAGTCACAAATACAAGCACGAGGTAGCAGATCGATAATGACAGACAATTTAGATTGAATTCAAATACAAGAAACAGTCCAATTAGACAAAATTATACAAACAGGAGCGCTAACAAATGAATATTACGAATCGGAGCAGTTAACTAAAAAAAACGAACGGTTCGATGCATATGAGAGACAGAGTCCCAGCATATTCACCGACCGGGCCGGACGATGCACCGCTGTCGGAGGCGATTAGGCTACCTGGGAAGCGTGGCTTCGCTGTAGGCCAGGCCGTCCGAGACGATCACGGTGATTCGAGGCCCGGGAGCACGTTGGAGTCCTCCAGGGCGCGGGTCGCCGATGGTGTGATGTACAAACTGGCAGGTGCAGTTGTCAATCACGACGTCCAGACGTAGCTGGCTTGCTTAGGCGCGGCTCCTCCTTTTATAACCGTGCCGGCGCGGAGGGGGAGAGCACAACACACAACGCGCCTGCCGCCGTCAGCGAATAACTTCACTCTTCTCCCTTCTAGAATCATCGCCGCTCTTTAGCACTGGCAAGGCCACGCGCACCTCCTCGAAAGTACTGGAAGCTTCGACGAAACCGGAGCGGCGGAGGTTTTATTTTTGTTGTTTTCTGGCCGGCCAGCCGGCGTGAGATCGTGTTATCGCCTCTTCGTTCGAGAAACTTCCAGCCTTGTCTCGGGCGAATAGAACCGAACTGAATGAATCGAACGACTGCAAGAAGAGTTAGGCGCTGTACAATAAAAATGAAAAATTTATAAGATACTTTTAGACGTCGTACGCTCGAGTTTGTGACATAGACAATGCAGTGGCTGAGTGTTAACAAAAGCTGATTTCAAAAAAGTGTTTGCTTACGCTCTGCAGCCAGTGAATGCGAAGAATGTGCGCACGAGCAGTGGCACCGGTCAGCTACCACGTACCGTACCGGGATCGGTTGTCCGCTCTGCTGTAACTCTCTATTATATATCACCGATCCGCATGATTCGTTTGCAAAAATAAGCCAATATAAATTCCAACATGGCCGCCGTTTTGCCCGCAATACCCCCCCCCCCCCCCCAGAAAAATGTTTATGGGTGCGGCCCTTGATGATACGCGGAAAAACCCAACACGCACAGCGCGCTCAGGCGTGTTTGTGCGCTGAGTGTTGCATGTTTTGAAGTTCTTGAGCCGAAGTGTACGTGTACCCGGAGTTCGCCGCAATATCTCGAGACTCGCTCAAGTTCTCCTGCATTCAAATCACCTTTCGGATTCCCGAAAAGCCTGCTCGTTTTCTTTCTGTGATTCTCCCATGCACTCCAACGCTGAGATTTTTCGGCGCGCTTTACGATTTTATGCTCCGTCGCAGCGGCCGTGTGCACCTACTTTTTTTTAATAGAAAAGATATCATTCATCTATCAAATATACGCCTAAACAACAACTTTTTTTATCCCCAATCTGTGTCATATGTATGAAGCTATTTTTTATCCGCAATGAAGTTGGAAGAGAAGATTGATGCTGCGCGCTTCGCTTTTTGGAGGGGACTTGGGTCTCCACATCGGTGTTTATAAAAGAAAATATTTCGCTACTCGCCTAGAGAATGGTGTTCACGAACTCAATTTATAATAATCACTGTTTCCGTCGCTCTTGGAAAAAAAAAACTAGCGTGACCGCGTCGACAGATGCCCCACTCCCCAACCCTTCCCCGCCGGACTACTGTTCAGGGCTCTCAGTGTCTACGTCATTGTGTCTTATTAAGCATGATGGTTCTGTTGAACTCCTTTTCACTCTCTCGCCTGTCGGCCCAGGTTAAAAGAAAAAAATTAACCCTCTTTTAAATATCGACAAGTTCCAGTCGTTGCTTCTGAAAACACCACTCAGCTCCAATCTAGAACGCATGAAAGCTTGAACACTTGCGGCAGCTGTAGTGTACCTGGCACTCCGCTCTATTATTGAGGAACCTAACAAGACTGGAGTAAAACGAAAAGAGAATCTACGCTAAGGTCCTCTGCCGTAACTGAGGAAAATAGCTAGAACCTAAAACGTACTGCAGAACAGGAACACTGGCAAGTGTTCGGTCAAGAACTGTGATAGCCTGAACCCCTTTTTGCTCACATTTATATCCTAGCTCATATCTCGAAACATATTTCATCGTGTATGGAACGGAAAAGGCGGAGTACATGGGGTATCTTAAGCTACATAGCTTTTGAATGCACCTATGCAGCAGTAAAACTTTCTTTAGAATCAATTCTCCTCATTTGCAGCATTGCCCTTGAACACGCAAAGGTTGTGTACATATGTCTATTGGTTATTACGATTACCCTTGTTTTATCGGGCAACCCGTTTCGAGTAAAGCTATCCCACTTTCATGTTAACTCCTGGCATTTCTTTCGATTTTTAGAAAATGGCCTTGGTGTCCCGGACATGTGTTTTCCTCTCTACATCTAAACTGACCCCACTCCATTCGACATTTTCTCAAGACAACTCATTCCGCAGGGATAGCGTTCTAACTCTTTCTCCGTATCGGAGGTCGAAGGGACCGACACTATGGACTTCTCTTATGGTTCTCTACTTCCTTCTTGTGAATGTCCGTGTCCGTGTGTCAGCGTGCATGCGTGCGTGTGCATGGGCTCCAACAAAGGCGCTTTCATCATGAACGAAAGAACACTAACGACTGACTGTGCTTCCGTTCTTCGATCATCCTTCCTGCGTGTTGAAGCCTTTCTCCTAATGGGATTATTGATTATGTCATTTCCCTAGCAACGCCATTGTCACACAATGCGAACGTCCTGCACATTCCGGCCGTGCTTTATAGTTGGCATCAATAAGACAGTGTTGTTATGTCACGCTTGAGCTCCCATCATTATGTACGATGCAAAAAAACATGTTGGTGCATATCTGGGTTAAGTGTCGTAAAGTCTCACTACGCTTTTTTTTATGTTCGAGCTAGAACTTTCTCCCGTCAATTCCATTACTGACTGTGTCTCTTTTGCCTTACAAATCAAATTTGTTCATCGCTTAAGCTCTTGGCGCGTGTACGTCGCGTGTCGCCTGCTCACAAAATTCCTAAACGCCGCTATGGAGAATCGTCGAAGGCGTTCCATTGCTGTACACAAAATGCAAGTTTCGGTATTTACATAAATAGTAACTGTCTCGGTTCATTTTTTTCTTGTTGTATAAAACGACACAGCTGGGGCTGGGCAGTTAAAATTGTTTACGTGAACGTATTGCTCAAAAACCCTGCAGGTTCATTCGTGTTTCACTCCCTTGGTTTTATCGCTCGTATCCTTTTTTTGTGGACATAACATGAATTTATTCGGTAAAATTCCAGACATTCTCCACGATAATTAGGTGGGTCACGTACAATGTCCATCGGGCGAAAATAATAAAATGTGCTATGCTGCTTGGCCTAATACAGAGAGAGAGAGAGAGACAGAGAGAGAGAGAGAGAGAGAGAGAGAGAGAGAGAGAGAACGATGTTTAAGGAAGCTGATGATATTGGCCGAGCGAATACGTCGAACTTGATACGGCAGATTGACGCTAAAACTGCAATTCAAATAAATAAAGGTAAAAAAAATGTTTGATTACCTGAATATGGTGATGATGATATTGGAATTTCCTCATGCGAGACCTATGAAAAGCCGCCGCAGGCGCTGGCAAAAACCGCAGAGACCTTTTTACCGCACATGCGAAATCTGTAATCGGAGGCCAAATCCCGAACGCATTCTTTCGTTCATTTATCAACAAAACTGAAGTAAATAGAAAAGAACTTCTCCGTCTATGGCCGTACAAATGAGCGAGCTTGTCGTCACGAGTTTCGTATAACTCTACCGTGGAAGCGGGCGGAAGCTTCGCCTAGTGCAAGATGAAGCCCGCACAAATTAATTTCTCTCCCTCATTCGTTGCAAATGTTTCGTAAGAACAAAAAAAAAAGTGCAGCATAGCAGCCTGCACTCGCGTATTTCCATTGCTTGTAACCGCTGTCCCTGTAGCAATCACTGTTTCGAACTCCTCGACGTCAACGGGACATGCTCAGCTTAAGCTGCTAAGAGGTAGGACTCACTAAATCTTGACGCTGGTTTAGTTGGGCATCGCGAAGTTTTAGGCGCCGTTTTTCAAGCGAAGCAAGACTGTTGTCGGCGCGCGCGTAGAACGAAAATTTTGGTTTTCCTGCACAAGGAAGCCTTCCGAAGGTTGCTGAAGATGGAACGAGACAATTTAAGTTTAGTCTCCACCTGAACAAAGTTTACTCCTCCTCCAGTTTTGCTTCACCGACCGTCAACTACCGAAGAATGATTGTGCAGCTTATTCAAATCCGTCAATGCAAACAGTGCCAACAGTTTTGAAGAGTTCGTGATTGCTTTGAAGGACGTGCGATTCTAGAGGAACATTGGTCGTCCCAAGGCTGCAGCTTTTCTTTGTTTTGTCTCTGTAGTTTTATAAATTTGTATATTTAGACGTTTAGTTACTCGTTTATTTTCAGTGTACCAAACGAAAAGGGGCGGTGATAATAGTTATTTCGCGATAGAATAAGATGGCCTGCAACCGCCTTCATGGCTTGATCAACGCGTGAAGCAAGAAAACAATGAAAAAACGGAAAAGCAACATAATAGAGCTTGACTTTGGGCTAGTTGGGTATTCATGACACCTTGAAAAACAGCTGAAAAAACCCGGACGTAGAGAGGGTACACAGACACGAGCGCTGATCTGTGTCTGTGTCTGATCTGCGCTCGTGTCTGTGCACCCTCTCTACGTCCGGGTTTTTCGCGCTGTTTTTCGAGGGGGAAAAGCAACATCATTTGCAACCCCCGTTACATGATGAAATTGAACGAGATGAAATTAAACTTCCAATTATTTTGTGAGTTACGTCAAGCTGCCTGTGAGCAGCTTTTTTCTCGCCGCCCTCCCATCTACTATGTATGATGGCCAATAAATGATTTGATTTGATTTGAAGCGCGTATACTTATGGTCATTAAAGATAACTATCGTCGGCGCTCTCGAAACAAAAGTTACGGCAGCAACACAATTGGACGAATAAGGCGACTGAGTATACACAACTACAATTTGGACAGCGAAATTCTGTAACTTGAAGATAATGTCAACGTGGATCTGGTTGTGAAGAATCGAGGAAACCAATTTATAAAGATTCGGTAACCTCTTTAGCGCAAGTTTTGGCGGGAGTACGGGCTTTTTTTCTGAACGGGCCTAAGCAAGTGGCTAGCGAGCGGCCATGGCTGCATCTATTTTTAAAGCGAAGCTTTCAGCCTCTCACTAATGTCGTCTGTATTCCACCCTAGTTGGTTGACCACTGTCCGATTTCCCGTTATTTTCAACCGGGCCATGCGAACTTTCATGCCGGCCCAGGAAGCACGAGAGGTGGCCTCTTTGTATACCCACTATATGAAAAAACCGCCAAGAGTTTACGTAGACAACAGTTATTGAGAAGCCTATATAAAGAGACCAATGGGAATTACATGTTTTTCTTCATTATTTAACACCGGAAATTTCACACCTCACTGTGATTTTGTTCAGGAAGTGTTGTTGCAGTCACTGAGAAATTACTCATTTAAATTATCTGAAAGTATTGAAATTATTTTTCAGAGGTTTTTGTTGTTTTGTAACATTTTATCATTAAAATGGGTTGATTTGAATTGACCCCTCCTGCTCCGTAATAATATGACGTACCAATGGATCTGTGTCGCACAGAGGTCAACACACTGGTTTACAATGCAAAAGTTGCTAAATTTAGCTCTACATAAATGCGCCCGACTGTAAAGCAACAACTGACGCCTGAAGACCGCCAGGAAGGATGCTTTCGAAAGAAACTGACCCCGCCAATCGCGCAAACAAGCTCCCGTGATGTAATAGAGACCCGACGAAAAAGTGGCTAGTGAGCGGCCATGGCTGCAGCTATTTTTAAAGCGAAGCTTTCAGCCTCTCACTGACGTCGTCTCTTGTCCACCCAAAATGCACTGCAGGAAAGCCAACTTTCTTTGACGATGATGATAATGATTATCGTGAGTGAAGTGAAGAAAAATTACAACACTTACCGTGGTCGGAATCGAACCTGTGTCGCTCGCGTTATGAAGCCGACGTCTACCCGATTGCGCCCTTCTGGCCCGATCGAAGCAGTTTGGAGAGGGGTGCATGGATGATGGTGATGATGATGATGACGATGATGAATAAATTTATATGGAATCCAAATCCGACTCCGTGTGTGGAGGCAGACCAGTGGGGGGGGACTCCTTAGTCCAGGAGTCCCTGGCTCTGGCTGGCCGTCCGGGCCCGTCTCACCAGGTTAAGCTGAATATGGACGTGCAAAATTAAGCAAAAAATGCACCCCTTCCCTCCAACGACGACGCAATTGAACACTCGGGTAAGTCATGGAATGCCCGTATCAGTAAAGCACTAGAGAGCCCAATCGCACTGCAGTAAATCGTCCTGATAAGAAACAGGTGCTCTCTCTTCCGGGTTGGCTCGTTTAGTGTTGGACTTGATTTTGGAAAGCTTCGCCTTCCCCCATCACTGTCGCTTCGACCGAGGTGTAGTTGATTTATCTTTGTATGTAGCTAAGCAGAATGAAGTTTGCGCTGAAATTGGCATCATTGTTATCTTGGTAAGGCAGCTGTTTGAATGAATCAAACAAGTATTTTGTCTTCATGGCCCCTTTAAATAGCAAAGCGGTCGAAGATAATTTGCTTCAGAAAGATTAAAGCAACAAAAGTAATGCATCAAAATAAAGGTGCCACAAGGTCAATTACAGGAAAGTCCTATTGAACAAAGAAGACAGAACTTTGGGAATTATTAACAATGTCACTGAAACAAGGACGGTGAATCAGGTGGCACGGCAATGTAAAAAGAAGTATGCGATACAAAGAGGCTACGCGAGTCTACATCCCTCATAGTGCGATAAAACCAGGCAATTATGCGGAATATACAACCGACTGCTGCATAATGAAGTACCTAACCTCTGGGCTTTCATTAGGAGAGATGAATAATGCACGCTAGCGTGAGCGCGTGATCTTGTTCCTTCGCTTGGCGCAGCTTGTTCTTTTGTTCTGTGGTTCATTGCTTGAAATGGCAGTGGAATCACTGAGCTAGTCTGTCTGTGCCCTCTAATCAACAGAGGTCACCGAACTTAAGGCTGTCTCTGGCTCACCGCACCAGCGCGAAATTCGGAATAGGCACTCGTCACTGGGTTTGTTGCCGAATGTGCTGTCACGGCGTCCCTATAGTCCAGGACAGGGCACCCTGCACTAGACGCGCTCCCTTAACAATAGCACCAAAGCTCGTTAAATAAAGATTTATTCATCCTACTTTTCGATTCGCAGTCAAAATTTTTGTATTCGCAGAGCTCTATCAAAAACCTGACCAAGAATCACGTGCGGAGAATCCGAAGCGATGAGGTGGGAATGTGGAGTTGTTTGCCTCTTGTATAAATTTTGTTTCCTTGAAACAGATTTGTTTATTTTGATTTAGAGCCCCAATGGGCTCTTAATGTATTTGAGGTGAATTACAAGCCACCGTGTCTGGTTGGTGAAGCAATTCCGGAGCGTTCCTATTGTATCTCTCCTCTGTAGTTTTCTTTTTTTAGGGACGAAGCCCCTTATGGGCTGGGGCTCTTGGCGTCTCCTGTCGTCATCGTCGTCGTCGTCGTAATTGTCGTCTCATGTAGTCAGTAAAACACCGGGGAAACTCGTTTACGCCTCGCGCTAGAACGTAACGCGTACTAAAAAAAAAACACCGGGACACTAGTTTACGCCTCGCGCTGGAGCGCATCGTAACGCGTACTAAAAAAACACCCGGATGCTCGTTTATGCCTCGCGCTAAAGAGCTTCGTGTTTCAAAGACAAGAGACTTTTACAGCGAAGCTGTATTTTTCTACCCCCGACGGTTTCATCCCCGTTGGAAAAAAAACGCCAAGGCATTAAGAATACACCTGTACACGGCATGCTTCGCCTTTCCCCAGGTTTCACATTGGTGGAGATGGCCCAGGATTTGTCTTTCACTCCCCCCCCCCCGATCATTCATCGTCATTGTCAGAGAAATGCAGGACGTATTGGCGTACAACGCCATCAGTGAAGGCTGTAAAGCTTCGCTTTAAAAGTACGCTTCTTTTGCCTACTTATAAAATACGAATAAAAATAACGAAAATGGAAAAAATAAAATTTTCACAAAGATTTTCTGACAGAATAAACAATGTGCATCTTACACATCTCCCCCCCCCCCTATAAACAATGTGCATCTTACACATTTCCCCCCTATAAACAATGTGCATCTTACACGTTTCCCGCTATAAACAATGCGCATCTTACACATCTACCCCCCCCCCCCCCCTATAAGCAATGTTCAACTTACAATCTCCCCCACCCCCCTGCCGACGAATAAGCGAAAAAAGGTCGCATAGAAAGTTCAAATATGAATACGAAATAGCGTGAACCGCCAAAATTTGCAGTACACCCAGCATCTTCTGAAAAAAATCTGCACAAATTCAGAGAATTGTCTGCTAATTACTAGCACTCTTATGTGGCTTGTCTTCATTGTGAGGTCTTTACCGCCAATTTTTTTCCCTTCACGAAATGAACTTTTGTGCTCTGCTGTTCGTGGCGACCGTTTCCTTTATTTGGTTGTACGCAGTAATTATTGTTTTAATATTGTGACGTGGCAATGAAAGCACTGCTCGTAATAAAATGTATTGACAGGCAAATACAAGCCGGTAGGTAAAGCAGCTCCAATGTCCAAGGAACAGCGCGCACGTCCGCAAGTCTCTCAGCGTCGTCGTCGTCTCCCTCTCAAGGCTGTGTATGGTATCAGCTTGGCAATGGCGCATATCCCGGGATGAGAGGTTTGCTATAACTGGACACCTGGATTGCCAATGTGCAAGAGCCCGTGACATAACCTCCGGCGGCGAGAGTACCGACCCGGTGCAAACGACAGAACAAGGTTAGAGGCAGCTTGGATCGCGGAAATGACACGGCTTCAGACGGGAGACGTGCACAAGTTGCGACGTTGAATGAGATGACGGCGAAGGCGTGAGGGGTCCAATTTCGTAGGTCACGGGAGTTACCATGCGTAGGATGCGGTAAGGGCCCGTGAAACAACAGAGCAGTTTTTCAGACCAGCCGACGTGGCGCGATGGGGTCCACAGGAGTACTAAAGTGCCAGGGATGAAGTACACATGTGATGAATGCTTGTGATGCATGCGTATCACTTTTGTACTGGCACTTAAGCAATTATCCCCGTATTGCCGCTTGTCCATGCTGCCGCCGCGCAATGTACGGGCCAAAGACCCGTCAAGCTGCGCACGCAGCTTTTTTTTTTTTTTTTTCCTGTGTCCTACCCACTCAAACTGGGTAAAATAAAACCTCAATATTTGAAAGAGGCCCACTAAGTCAAAAAAGTTGGAAGGACAGCAAGCCTGCCCACTGTCGTAAGTACGCCATAATTTAGTTTCGTCCGCTTAGAGAGCACAGCGAAAATTCAAACCCACTGAACCGGACAAGTGTTTCGCAGCTGAGTCTGCACATGTCACTTGGAGGTTCCGTTGAAGTGTAATGAAGTTGTTTTTTTTTTAACTTTTATTAAACATTTTATCTACGGACGAAGGGACATGTGTGCACTGGCTATTGAGTTTGCAACTCTAGGTATATAGCTTAATTTAACCCGTAGACGCAAGCTACCAAACCCGACTTTTTATGTCACTTACTTTATGATAGCATTTTGACAACTGAAAGATTTTTGCTTTTGCTTTTCTCGGTTTAAATAAGCTCGTATCGAGTGCTAGACTTTGCTTCCACAGCTCTATTGACAAGGCAAGAAAAAGTCTTCGAAATGCCTTACCAACAGAAAACCAGAGGTAACCGCTAATCCGCAGAATCTGCAGAACCTCTAACCGCTAATCTGCATAAAGTGGGGAAGGGGAAGAATACTCACGATTGGAGGGTGGTGAAGGCGAAGGAAAAAGCGCATTTACGTTGTCCACAAGGTAACCGTATTAGCCGCAAGAACAAGTGTGGTTGTTGCGTGTTTGTTTATTTCATAGCCTCGAGGCTTAGTGAATACGAAGCAAGCTCGAGCTATACCCGGGAAGCTTGTTTGCTCATACAAGCCAATCAAAATTGGTTCATTCCTTTTCAAAGTTGGGGATCTGTCTCGCACCTTTCATACAAGCAGTATTTTGCCGTTTCTCTGCCGACTGCGACCACTGCAAGTCACCCCTTACGACGTATCACCTCGTCTTCTCCGGCCTACATAATCTCAAACGGCCGAAAAACCCACCCATTGAACCGTTGGAGTTTGCGCTGACCAGCTCGGCGCCGGAGATTAATTAAACAAGCACTGGTGCAGCGACTCCTAGATTAGGCGAAGGCTCGCGCCCTCCTGGACATGGATGGGGAGTGCGGTTACAAGGACGAGGGAGTACGCCCCACGCGTCCCGTCGAGGTAGCGTGGTTCGTGAGCGGCTTTCAGCGGAGAGGGCTCCGTCCCGACGACAAAGAGCCGAAGAGCCAAACTTCACTTGTTTAACGCATGGCGAATAGAGAAAAGCGGTGGCATCGGTAGCAGCACGCTGGCGTGTTTGAAACATGACAACTCGAACGGGAAGACAAACATTCCCCGTGGAGCCTAAAACCGCACTGCCTGGCTCGTCAAAAAGAGAGCCTATTTGTAGTCTCGAATGCAACTGCAAAAACAAGCGCCGACACATTCAAAGCAGAATCAAACGCACACAAGCAAAAGCACTCTAGCTCGAAGACATTAAAATCGTGAGGACAGATGGGAAGCCTATTTTCATAATGATGATTGTGTTTTTATGCCGCAAGGCCGACTAAGGGCAAGCCTATTTTCAAGAATAACACATACAGGGCGTTACGACGATAATTGGTACACTTTCATCTTTTTTTTCCTGAGTTCGCGCTCAAACTTCACCCGAAGGTCAAATTCCGTGTTCTGTTTTGTTTGACACCGGGAACAACGACAGTACTTACTGTTTATTCTGAAAATAAATAAAAACAATTTTCGCCTAAGGGAAAATGGCGGCCGATTCGGACGTGCGAGCAAGTGCAAGCTGATCTTGGAACGACGGCGCCACCTGGGGTATGCAGAAGGAAACGGATGATGGGGATTCATGCCCCTTCCACGGCAGTAAAGAGCCGAATGTGTGAGCAGACGATCAGAAAATGTGAAACCAGGTTTTCGGATCGTCTGCTACCTCATTAGGATCTTCAATTGTAGGAAGGAGCCAAATGAGCTAGCAGACGATGAAAAAATGTGGAGAGAGAGAGAGAGAGAGAGAGAGAGAGAGAGAGAGAGAGAGAGAGAGAGAGAGAGAGAGAGAGAGAGAGAGAGAACTTTATTTGAGTCCAAACTGGTAGAAGAAAGGGGGTGACAGGGAGGAAGTCACCTGACCTTCCCCGTTAGATGACGACCATGAGCCCTTGGGCCCTACCGGCATCTTCCGCCAGCTGGACGAGTAGTAGTTATTAGTCGGGGTGAGAGCTAAGCAAGGCGGCCTCCCATTGTTCTTGAGTCCTGATGTTTAATGCTGGATTAGGTGAACGAGGTTTCTGCGGGCATGCCCATATGATGTGTTGTAGGGTGGCTTTGTCTGCACACCACTTGCATCTGTCGAAATATGTGTCTGGGAAATATCGGTTGTAGAGAACGGGGTTGGGAAAGGTGTTTGACTGTAGTCTCCACGCAACCGACTGCCATCTGTTGAGGGAAGAGTGTGGTGCAGGGTACTTGAGGCGGCTCAACCTGTAGTGGTGCGTAATCTTCCTGTACGTGACCAGCCTGTCTCTGCTCCCCGTTCACGTAGGCCCGATGCCTCCGTCGAGGTCAGCCTGGTTGCCGAAATCTCGGGCTGCCTCGTGAGCCAGTTCATTCCCGGCAGGGACGAGTGTACTGGTGTCCATACAAGGCGAACATGCCTGCATCTGTCGCCAATACACGTCGAAAGGATTTTGGCCGCTGGCAGGGATATTCGTCCCGCCAGGAAGTTTCTTATTGCAGTCTTGGAGTCAGGTGCAATAATTTGGCTTCCGTGCTAGCTATTGCGAGCGCAACAGCCGCTTCTTCCGCCACCTCAGGGTGCGTCGTCAGGATTGTGCCCGAGGTAACTGCATTTCCTTGCTGGTCTACCACGGCTACGGCCGCAGCCGGTCGGTCGTGGTAATCCACAGCATCCACATATAGAGGACATGTGGGTTACCGCACAGCTGCCAGTGAATTGCAGAAGCTCTGGCGGTTCTTCTGTCTTGGTGATGATCCGGGTACATATTTCGTGGTATGGGAGAACCATGGATGTATGATCGAGTGCTGTCATCCAGATAGCATTTGATACCGTGTTGAGAGGCGAAGGGGGTGCGCAGGGACCTTAGAATTGCGCGGCCAGTCTCGCTGCACGAGATTCTGTGCGCTCCTGGTGCTTCTACTAGCTCTTCCAGGGTATTGAGTAGGTGGATAACAAATCCAACGTTTATTGGCAATGATGAACCGTGGGAATATTTTGTTGTGATTGGCATCAGCTGTTATGTAACTATTTGTGATCATCGTAAACTAGGGACGAAACAGGTTTTCTGATCGTATGCTACCTCATTTGGCTCCCTCCTACCGTGAATCCCCATCGACCATTTCGCTCTGCATATCCCAGGTGGCGCCGTCGTTGTAAGATCAGCCTACACTAGCACGCACATCCAAATCGGCCGCCATTTTCCCATAAACAAATTTTTTATTTATTTATTTATAGAATAAACCGATAAGTAGCGTCGTTGTTCCCGGTGTCAAACAAAATAGACCACAAAATGCGACATTCGTGTCAAGTTTGAGCACGAACCCATCAGCGGTAAGCTCAGAAAAAAAAGTGGTCCAATTGTCGTAACACCCTGTGTACTATTTTAAACGACAAAGCTTGCTTGCACAATATTTTTTTTTAAAAAAGACAGGGGCGGCTGCACTCATTCGCCTGGAAGTGTAGTTCCCTATTGTGGTGACGTAGACGCCTGTCACGAACTAAAACTCCAGACCTCTCTAGAAGACATAGCTTCGCCAGCAATAATAATCCGCAAACACCTACCGATTCATTATAAATCCCCCCCTACATCTGTGTGACATACCGAATTTAAGATCTTGGTCAACCAATTTTCCGACCCGTTTATACCAGCAACAGATTTCAATGCCCATCATCAGCTCTGAGTTCGGCGCATGCCTTACCGGGTGTGGTAAAGCTGCTCTCGTCTGGTGCATGCTTGTTCAACAAACGCCTACTGACTCTCCTACGTTTAGTCGAATGGAGTGTAACCTGGCGGCGACCATTCCCCTGGTTCAACAGAAACCGGGTGCCTCAATTCCAACACATGGGAAAAAGGTTTCGTGAAGAAGTGGTGGACAAGAAAAAAAAAATGACCACGTATCTGCTGCTTTCGTTGCAAATTTGGACGAAAGACGATAGTCGACTGGCGCCCCTGCCAAGTAAATCCCTCCCTTCTCTTTCCCGCTCTCCTCTCATGCTGTTCCTCTTCCGTCTCGTTCCTCCCAAGATAACACGCTAGAGGTTTGCTCAAGTCAGTTTAAATTTACCGCGTTGGTTTTCTGCAGTTGATGTAATATTTCATGCGCTATCGCAAAATCAAGCATCGATGAACTTTTTATAAAGGAACACTCCAAATATTACCTATGTATTGATTTTCTGCCTTATATTTGCGATTTTTTTTTTGTTCTCGTGCAACAATGTTGACAAGTATGAACATTGAAACCAGACTCAGACGTTGAGCTTTGGCTGTGGGTATATAAGACTGTTGCGCACATTCTGTTTCACTTTGGCCGGGTGGCTGAATCGAGTCAATTCTCTTTTCACACGACAGCGGGTCCTAGCTGTGACTAGTTTTAATAAATTCTCTTTTCGACAGACAGACAGCCAGACATACAGACAAACCAAACGTTCTGCGTTTAAGTAGCCCGAGTAAGACTATCGTGTTTAAAAAAAATTTAAAGACGTGTCTCAATTGTCACATACAAATTTAGATCACAAAGATGCAGACAAGGATACGGCACAATTACTACAAACATTATCCATACGTATCACGTTCTTCCGTCCATCTGCCTGAAAAGTATGGCCCCAGCGTTGCTTGCGAAACCTTTTTTTTTTTTTTTTAAATGCAGAGCATTTCTTTAACTCACGATGTCACCCGTTCTAGTTGTCCGTAGTAGTCCGCACCCCTCCCCCTACACTATATAAAAAAAATAATACTTACCGGCGCCTGGTTTCGATCCCACGACCCTGCGGGTGGAACGCAAGGTACATGGTGCTCTACACACTGCGCCACAAAGCCGACACAGAATGGAGGGCTACGAACGCACCTTATACCCTTGACTCATTCAAACTACGTCAAGAAACTGCTGATACAACGCATTCACTACCTGTGGGCGGAACGCGAGGTACATGGTGCTCTTCCTACTGCGCCACAATAATCATACCCACCTGCTAATAAATGATGTCACGTGACCACGTAATTACGTCTCCTCATTTAATTACAATACAACAACCAACAGCAACAAGTGCCACAACATTAACGTAACGCAAACTACTTAACGTCGTGCGCCCCCGAAAATGCTCTGCATTTGATCGTGCCCCTCGCGAGGGGGATGTTTACAATTTAACTAATCAGTCAAATCTCAAGTCATGGCCAATACCCCTGAGTCGTTATGCGCACTTACCCTAAGAAGAAGATGATGATAGCGGATAGGAAGAGCATTAGGAAGAAAATTTCTCAGTTGACTTTTTTTTTTTTTGAGGGGGGGGGGTGCGTCTCTACGACCAGTAACTTGCGCAAAATAAATAGGCTGATAAAGTAACACAAATTGCACAAAGCGTTCCATAACCTCCCCGAAATTTGGTGCACTTCAGCTTGGCCGTATATAGCAGCGCACAGAAACTTACTACCTTAATATGAACTACTTCCTTTGTCGTAAACGAAGGTGTCATTTAAGCCCGACTGTATAACATTAGCGTGCTTTCTTCCCGTGAGCTGTGACAAAAAAGAAACGGTAGCGCGACCACGCTCCCATGAAAGGGCATTGCCCAGATTGGTACATTCAAAGCTGTTCACGTTGACTACGTCGCTTCTTTGATTGTTACTTATTGCGCAAACAGCTCATTAGAGGCAAGTGCCAATTACAGTGCATCTCCAGACGCTACTTGGCTGACCAGCGCCCCGGCGGGCCATCCGGTCCGCCACCGCTCACAGCAGACGTGATTGTTAACGGCAAATCTGCGCAGCGAGCGTACGAGACAAAGCACTCCGCCGACCACTCACCTCCTTTGTTTCTCGACTCTCTTCACGCCGCCGGACTGACAGTTGTCCGCTGCGTGACCGTGCGTGGCGTAATCGATTGGCCTCTCGCGGGCCTGTGCACACAGACACACGTCTTCTTCTAGAACGCAACAAAATAGTCCTTCAGGCTCCCGTGTGGCCTCCCCCCTCCCTACTTTTTGTGTATCGGCAGTCTCCTACATAATAGACTTGATGGGACAAAGGAGACCATGGCCCTCAAAACATTGGCATAGTTTACTTCGGCTGCCTGTCGTCGATATACCTAGTCGCTTGTCGTGCATGTAGTGTATACAGTTGCTTCCAATAGCGAGTTTTAGCTAACCGTTTTTGACGGTCCACTCCAGTGTCGGCGGCACGCTCAGGGCAACCGGAGCCAATGCCGTTCGTGGCCAAGCGCGCCAGAGGCCGGGTCCCGAAAGAAAATGGAAAAGGAAGAATGTGGGAGGAGAGAAAAAGTAACAAAACACTTTGAATAAAACAAGGAAAAACTGAACGTGGAATCAATTTAATTGCAAATTATAAATTTTGGAATGCGGGCGCGCACGCAACATGACCTTCCGATCGTTTTGTTCCCTTTTTTTCGGCAGGGAAATTTCAAAATTGCAGATGTCGTGGTGAGACTAGACATTGAAGCCACATGTGCACATGTGGATTCAATGCCTTTGGTTAATGCATAACTCGCGACATACAAATAGTCACGGCTAGTCGTTACTTAATGCTAGGCAGAGTTAGTGGCTTTGTTTGTCCCTTGCACCCCTTCCCACCTCTTCTGCGTACGGCAGTGGAAACTTGCTTCCAACCAAGCAGCAACTCTCGAAGAAGTGTACTACATGCTTCTTGGACAAGTGCTACTGCTTCAAGTTCGTGGTGAATAATAACGGGACAATAGCGGCAACCATGCGCGCACAACGGCGGAGAATACACTCGGTGGCACTTCGCAGGGCGCAAGATATAACGCATATTGTACCATGACGATATCCTTCACGAGTCACCATGCAGTCGCATGACGAAAGAAACAGAAGAGAATAAGAAGAAATCAATAACAAACGCAAGGTTCCTAGTTAGGTTTTCGAATAATCAGTCGTACTTTCCCTTAATATTTACGCTATTAAGGCCAGACGTCATTATTCGTATCATTTTTCTGTTGATGTCAGGCACAGCCCGCCGCGGTGGCTCACTGGCTAAAGCGTTGTGCTGCTGAGCCCAAGGACGCGTGTTCGATTCCCGGCCGCGGCGGCTGCTGTTCTGATGGAAGCGAAAAGCGAAAACACCGTGTGTTCGAGATTTCGGCGCACATTAAAGATGCCCAGGTGGTCAAAATTAATCCGGAGCCCTCCACTCCGGCGCGCCTCATCGCCTGTGTAGCGTCGGTGCATTAAACCACATAATCAATCAAATCAATCTTGTCAGGCACAGCGAGATCGCGCCTGAGGTCGCGGGTTCGATTCCCGGCCGCGGCGGCCGCTTTTCTGATGGAGGCGAAGAGCAAAAAACGCCCGTGTGTTCGAGATTTCGGCGCACGTTAAAGATCCCCAGGTGGTCAAAATTAATCCGGAGCCCTCCACTACGGCGCGCCATATCGCCTGCGTTGCGTCGCCGCGTTAAACCCTACAATCAATCAATCGAGATCGCGCCTGAGAAGCGAAGTGAGAAGTTCGGTGCAGGGACCGCGCGCTTCCCAATTCAGCGCGCGCGCATTCGGCGTACACGAAAACAGCGTACGCACATGCGGAGTTGTAAATATGCTGACGAGAAACGAAATGCTCGCTCTAAACTTCGGGTGTGTAGCTTGTTTGTTGATGCCAGCGCGGTTGACACGACGAAACCATCCCGAGTCCCCTCGGCGCGACACTTCGTCGACATCTCTTTCGTCTTGCTGCATTGCCGGTGCACAGCGTCAGGAACCGAAAATATACTCACCACCGTATCATTTTCACATCCACCTGTTCGCATTGGCGTGTTTCAGCAGTGTGCGTAGTACTGAAGTACGATAAGCCACTATCCACACGCCGCAACCAACAAGCACACGCACAACTTAAGCCAAAGCAATGGCGGATCACCAAATCGCCTTTCCCAGCAGGCCTAGCGGTAGCGCGTATGGACAGTGTGAATGCTCCCTATACGATAGTTCGAGCCTTGTTTGGAAATGTAGGCAATGAATGGTAACGATTAAGAGCAATGAACGCTGATGCTTGACGCTTTATTGCTTCAGAAATGAAACACTAACGCGAGAATAAAATTGGCGCAGTTTCTCCATCTTTGCATACTAGCGGTGCAAAGTTGGAGAAACTGCAGAGCTGGCGGCCCCTCTCCATTCGTCGGAGACCCGGCTGTTGCGCCTCACATGGATTTCCGAACTTGCGTGTGAAAGTCCTCCGTGACTGGCAGGACCGGATCGCTTTGTCCGCAGCCTTTCACGTCTCTTCCAAAGCGGACCGCGTTAGCCCACTCTAGAACTTGTAGCAACCGGCTTCGCGAACTCGGAGTCTGCGCTCCCCACTTCAGGCATGAACGCACGTGAACTGGCAAGACAAACAGCGCGTGAAAGATCCCTCCATGAACGTTGGGAAGAGTGTTCTCGAAGGTCGAGCTGGCTGACGCCGAGCGCTCCTCACGAGGCGAATGCTCACGTGCGTTCGGCATTTTTTCTGTTTTGTTTTTTTGGGTGGTAACGCTATACAGCGTAACTAAAAGCTTCAACAGCTCTGCTGCTAAAAAGAGCTACAAAATTAAAGGTTAATTCCTATCTCGAAAGAACTGCTATATGAACGTACAATTTGACGGCAAGTCATGCGCATATTCAAGCGCACACCAACGCAATTGCACCCCTGCGGAATCAAGCTTCCTCACTCCCGTGCGTATCGCTCGGCACACAACAACCGTGTTGAACTGGAGGATGCTCATCGCACTACTCCTCAACCCGCTAAGTGACAGCTGTTCCTCAGGAGGACAGCGGTTATGATACTGCTCCTCAAGATGGACAATGCTGTGTCATTCTGCGTTGCCTGCAAAACTATACGTATCTCTCGCAAGCAATATTTTGTTTCGATATAGATACAAGCCCAGCACTTCCAGTGCGATGCAAAACGTCAATTAAACGTGTTGTTATGCTGCATCCAGCCCCTAAACTGACCAGACTGACCAACCAAAGATACCAAACCACTTTTATTTACTAAAAAAACCATAGAACTTAGCTAAGAGAGCATCTTATAAACAACGAAAGCACGGGTGCCAGGGAAAAAATTCAGTGCTGCTCGGGCTCGAACTCAGGACGTTCACGCACAAACACACGGTTCTACATCTAGGCTACTGCCGCCGAACAGCGGCGTTCTTTTCATCATCAGCTTATCTACGCCCACTGCATGGATCTCCAGTTATCCGGGTCCTGTGCTAACTGCGACCAATTTATTCCCGCGAACTTCTTCATCTCATGTGCCCATCTAACTTTCTGCCGCCCTCTGCCACGCTTGCCTTCTCTAGGGATCCACTCTGTTACCCTTAACGACCAACGGTAATCTTGCCTTCGCATTACATCCCCCGCCCATGACCATTTCTGCTTCTTAATTTTCACTAATATGTCCTTAACACGCGTTTGTTCCCTGATACACTCCGCTCTCTTCTTGTCCCTTAATGTTACACCTATCATCTTCCGTTCCATTAGTCGCTGAGTCGTCCTCAATTTAAGTTGAACCCTTTTAGTGGGCCTGCAAGTTTCCGCCCTGTAGGTGAGTACCGAGTACGTGAGTAGGCGTTCTTTTAGCAGTTACATAAACGAACAGTAGAAACCTTCGAAGCGAAGCAGTAGAGGGCGCTGGGAGCGCACAGGAAATTTCGGGCTTGTACCCACAAGAAAACGGAATCTCGCCTCTAGGCGATCGCCTCTCTAACTTCTGCCACTCGTTTTAATCCTGGCCAACTTGAGGAGCGGTATATTCCCCGCTACTGTTCCTTGTGAAAGAGGGAACATGATGATGCAAGAGTAACAGCCACAATCGAGGAAAATAACGGGCATTGACCAGCGAAGGACACGCATGCGCACCTCGACAGCGCACGCTAGGTCGGAAGGTGTCCCGCCAGTAGTTTTCGCGCTCTGCTTGCTTGGTCAGTTTTATTTTGCTGCCGCCTGTAGATAAATGATGGTGTATTTGCCGCGCTCCACAACCCTAGAAACTGCGAAAAAAATGCAAGACGGACTTTATGGCGCCTTCCCGCTTGTTGCACGCGTTCAGAGCTTGGAGGGCATAAAAGAGCGGTTGTTATCCGCAGCTGTAGCCAGAAATGCTTTTCGGAGAGGGTTATGGGTTATGCAATGGAGTAGTTTTGCCGAAAAGAACACTGAATCTCGCTTACGCCCCGCCTGAAAAACATCTCGGGAGAAATTCGAGCCCCCCCCTCTGGTTATGTCCCCAAGGCCCAAATTTTCCCGGGCGACTTCCTTCTTTTTTTCTTTTCCGGCTCGGTCGCTACTGCTATTGATCTTGAAGCTTGCGTGGCCATGCTCCATGTTTTGTAGCTGCCACGCAAGACTGATAGCGAAATAGCAGGAGGGACGATGTGGTTCCCCCGATGCACGCAACAATGCAACGCTCGTCCAGCCAACCCAAACCAGCAATGACGTGCTACGAAACGTGTAAAACTTTTCTTCAGCTACCGCAGTGTGGTACCTGCCCGGATGTTTCTTCATATGATTAGGCGCACTAAGTTGAAAATCGCTATACGTCACGCATGTCGATACCTCTGCTTTTACTCTCTGTGTCTCACGCTATAAAGTAAATGTGAGTCGGTTGTTTTAGCGTGTGAAAAGACCGATTTGTGGCCTACATTTTGGTGGTCGATTCCGTGCTTCATTACAGTGCTGTCTGATACGGCTGTAGCAGTCGATGAATCTGCCACCAGAATGAACGTTTCGAGATATTCGAATGTGCTGTGGCACGCAGAGGCAAAGCGCAGGCGGCCGCCAAAAAGTAGTTTGTGCTTTTATAACCGCGTTTGTGGGCCTTAGCCTTTTTGCTGGTGAAAAAAAAAAAACCCACTGCTGTCAAAAATATTGCGTACGATACACGCTATGTAACTTGTAGCCACGTGCAGCATAATGAACATGATTAAAAAATTGAGGGTAGCTTGCACTCACCCGCAAGACTTCAGTGAAACACGCCGCTCACGTAACGGCACAGCAATGGTACTCATTCTGCCAACATCTGGGAACTAATATGACTGCCTCACGCACTTGGCGTATACTCCGTCATCTCATTGACGACACCAAGAGCAGAACATCCCAACGACAGGAACTTCTCAAACCCCTGCACCAATGTCCAGACGAGCCCCATGCAGCAACTCCTTTCAGCGCTCCGAGCCCGCTACATTACTCTAGCGCCCCCGTCGGTTGCACGCACATATCACGGCACAGCCAATCCGACGCTTGATGCACCGTACACAGAGTCTGACACCCGCAGAGCCATGGCCCAACTACGTACGCAATCGGCACCTGGATCCGACGGGATCACCAATAAGACACTTCGGAACTTGGACGACGCCTCTGTCACGGCACTCACAGCCTACTTCAACAAATGCTGGACAGACGGGGTGGTCCCGGATGACTGGAAAAGTGCGATCACCGTATTCATCCCAAAACCAGGAAAGCCCCTGAAAATCGAGAACCTTCGTTCAATCTCGCTAACATCATGCTTAGGGAAGTTGTTCGAGCACATGGTTCTCCACCGTCTTACTGCATATGTGGAAACACACCAATTACTCCCCGAAACCATGTACGGCTTCCGCCAGGGACGCTCTACGCAGGACGTATTGATACATCTACACCATGACATCATACTGGGCACCGGAACCTCGCCATGGGACACGCGGGCCGTCCTTAGTTTGGATCTCAAGAGTGCCTTTGATAATGTAGCCCATGACGCCATCCTACGCGGCCTCGCGGACATGAACGTCGGCCCAAGAGCCTACAACTACGTACAGGATTTTCTATCTCACCGTACGGCACGCCTTGCAATCGGGGACCTCAAAACCGATTCCATCCTGCTGGGCGATGTGGGGACTCCCCAAGGATCAGTGCTCTCACCCTTCCTATTTAACGTGGCGATGCGGGATCTCCCGCCAGCCCTAGCCCACATACCTAATCTCCGACACAGCTTATACGCGGACGATATTACTCTATGGATAGCCGGGGGCAGAGACGGCGACATCCAGGACGCCCTTCAAGCCGACATCCGGACAGTGGAATGCTACGCCAACAGCAAGGGGCTACAGTGCTCTCCACAAAAATCTGAATTGTTAGTTATCTACCCAGGCCGTCACACCCCTCCACCCCACCAGAGCATTCATTTATACTCTAGCAGGGGAACGCCCATACCTCAGGTTCCCGTTATTATGATATTAGGGATGCACATTCAAGCAAACGGTCTCAACTCAGAAACCATCCGCCGCCTCGATGTTCATGCCACCCAGGTCGGACGCATGCTCACTCGGGTAGCTAATCGGTGGCAGGGAATTTCCGAACACACTCTATTTCGCCTCGTGCAAGCCTTCATACTCTCCAAGATAACTTATGCCACCCCCTATCTCCTGCTGACTCGACTTGAAACAGAAAAGCTCAATATAATTCTACGCCGTACCTACAAGCAGGTGCTGGAATTCCCGGAACGGCCCCTACCCACCGCCTTCTGGAGCTTGGCATCCATAATACAGCTGATGAACTCATCGAAGCTCAGCGCACTTCTCACATGCACCGCCTCGCACTCACGCCTACGGGCAGAAAAATCCTACATCGGCTAGGCCGCACGGTCCCATTTGAACACCCTTCTGCACAACCCGTGCCTGACTTTTTACAAGCGGTGATAGAAGCGCCCCCTCTTCCCAAGAACATGCAAGCGGGCAAGCAGGACGGTCGGCGCCGGGCACGAACGAGGTACCTCACCCGCCTCCTCAAGACCCATTCACATGTGTGGTATACGGACGCCTCCCCATAGAAAGGACGCCCCACCCTTTGCGCTGCCACATCTAACTTTCCCAATAACCAGGAAGTTGCATGCACCTTGCCCCATGGCGACATCACAGACGCAGAAGAGGCAGCCATCGCCCTTGCGGTTGTACAAATCGCTCGCAGTGCCTCTCCTGGAATCATCGTAACTGACTCTCAGACCGCCCCGCGAAACATCACGAACGGCAAGTGCAGTCCCCCAGCTGCTCGCATACTACGCACCATCCCCGAGACCCCGCACTTACCTCCCATACGTCTCCTTTGGACCCCCGCCCACTCGGGCCTGGAGGGGAATGAGGTGGCTCATGAGCTGGCCTGCGAGCTCACCAACCAGGCGTCAGATCATCCGGCCCCTACTCTGCTCTCAGCACCCCTCCTTAGCTTTCAAGATGTCCTAGCTTACTACAAGGACGCTAGACGCATTTACCCACACCCGCACGCCTCACTCACTCGATACGAAGCGACCACACTACGTCAAATCCAGACGAACACCCTTCCTTTCCCAGCACTGTACAGCAGAATACACCCTAGCTTATACAGCCCGTTCTGTCCATCCTGCGGAGTCTGGGCCAACATGCAACACATGTTATGGCAGTGCCCCACTATGCAGACCGACAATTTTATTCACAACGAATCAGACTGGGAGGCCGCGCTGCTCAGCCCCAATAAGGACATCCAGAAGGCGCTTGTGGCTCTAGTGATCTGTGCGGGACCTCCAGTGCTTCAGCGAGATCCGTCACAGCAACCACCTCCATGAACGGCCCGGCCACAGGGGGCCACCGTCGGGTCCAAGCTGGGCTCAACCACTGACCCTCTGAACGCTATCGGGCCACTAAATGAAGTTTTCTCTCTCTCTCTCTCTCTCTCTCTCTCTCTCAGTGGCCAAGCCGTCGCATGTGAGTATTCCCAAACACATAGTCAAGTTTCGGTATCGTTGTTTATTTGCGTAGTTTCGGTGCTAGTAGTCATCGTCATAGAAGAGGTCGTCGTCGTCTTCGCGGCGGGTGATGGTTGCAAAGTCATCCTCAGCATTGTAGACGCCCCCCACCTCTTTGGCATCGACTTGAGGCAGCGGTGGCGGGATCTGCAAGTCGTCTCGCGAAGGATTGGCACACTCGTAGCCATGTCTCCAATTATCCATAATGGCTTCTAGACAATGCAGCGGCCGCGGTGACCTCTCCCAAGCAGGGTGTCCGTTCATCCTTAGCATTAGCGCTGGAGTTCCTTGTTTACATGCGCGGTAGCGCTTAACGACACCGCTGTAGGGTGTTTTTATTTTTATTTTTTTTTAATGCGAATGCATTTCTTAGTCGGGGGTTGTCGTGCTCCGTCGGCGTGCATTCCTCCAGCGCGAGCGCACGTGAGCGCGCGCCTCGTAGTTCTGCCTTCGTCGTTGTCGTCGTCGTCTCGGCGCGGCGGACCCGCGCCGCTACAGCAAGATCACCAGCAACAGACCTTCGTTAGGGTGGCTAGAATGGGAAGGTGTGATGACCGCGGCGCCTTTCCCGTAGAGCGGGTGTTCCCCCGGCGCGTGCCTGCCGCTAGGGCAAAACAGAGCGCTGTTGTCAGGGGCGCCGTCAGCGTTTCCGCGGGGGAAAGCCAGTCCAGCGGCCAGCCTCTGTATCAGCGCTTGGGCGCGGCGCAACGGAGGCGATGAGGCGCGCCGTAGTGGAGGGCTCCGGATTCATTTTGACCACCTGGGGATCTTTAACGTGCGCCGAAATCTCGTACACACGGGCGTTTTTGCTTTTCGCTTCCATCAGAAAAGCGGCCACGGCGGCCAGGAATCGAACTTGCGACCTTGTGCTCAGTAGCGCAACGCCTTAGCCACTGAGCCACCGCGGCGGGTAGGAATAGTCGCTCTGTGTTTTGCTGCATATTATTTCATATTTCGTGTATGACGGCACAGCTGTGCGGTGGCGAATATGCCTTCTGCTTCAAAGAAAAAACTGAGAGATGGTGCTTCGTGCTAGGGTGCAATTTCGGATACAAACCTTGTTCCGAAAAAGTGTCCCTCTTTATTCGTGCACCCGCTTGTCAAGACCTGATTTTGAAGTGGCCGCGTGCTATTTCGAAGGCCGACAAGACGCTTCAGGACAATTGGGCTGTTTGCGCAAAGCGCTTTGACGTGACATGAATAGTTCTAGCATGTCATACATTGAAAACCCTATCTAACGCAGCCACCGAAAACAGCGTATTTCGTTAAATAGGGAACTTCTTAAAATCGGGACTGTCATTTCACAAGCAGTTGATTTCATAAATTCCGTGTCTAAAGGGAGTCCCATCCCAGCAGCTACCATGAGATTGTAATTGTGGCGGATACGGCGTACGCATGACGATAATTAAGCGATGCACTAAAAGTGCACGGTGAAAATAATAAGCCAGCTGGGGCTTGCCTTGAAGTCGTCGCACCCCAGCAGTCACGCGAAACACAGCGCTTTTTGCTGTACCACCTCCCCGCTGAGCGGACCGTTCTTGGCTCTAATATCCTTGAACCACGTAAACAGGGCTTCCTCCAGTTTCTCGTGTAAGATATATGTGTCCTTGAGGTTATTTTTCTTCGAAGCAATTCCAGAAGAATTGGCATGGATGATGGCGTCATTTCCCTTCAAGATATTGTAGGAAGCATGCTGGCCAGGACGCCATGCACCACGGGATTGTTGAGTAATTTATCACGTAAAGTTGGGAATGAAATGACTCCGACACGTTGCATTAGAACGTATGCCACAATTTCATGTTGATTTGGCTAGTGTAAACGAAGTTACCTATTTTCGTACGTAATTACGCCCACCCCCACCACCAACAAAAAAAATACGAGTGGCAAGAATAAACATGCCACGTGATCCTAGCAATAATATAGCACTCACCTCGAAGAAAAAAAAAACAATATTTCACATAAACTCTGCAAAAAGCACTGTATTCCCACATAAGCTCCCGCTCAGCGGCTTTATGTGGCATTTCTCAAACGCCTGCTTGCTTTCTGGCAGCTTAAAACTCCGACGTATTTAGCCGTGTCACAAACCCCATGTTAGCGGTAGCGCAACACAAGCCTTGCCTTGTCTAAGGAACTGCGGTATTAGGTACAATTTCCAGAGCTCAGTAACGCGTCCCCGCCGGTTGTGGCAGAGACGCGCAGCACGGAAAACGGCCAGAACGGCCGCGCGAGCTGACGGCGCCCCTGACGGCAGTGCCGCCGCGCGGCATTCACGGGAACGGGGGGCCAGCTTTTCCTGGCCGGTCATCACACCTTCCCATTCTAGCCACCCTACCTTCGTCCTTCTCTTCGTCCAGTCCAGTCTCGAACTACCATTAGCGGCATTGACCGCGTCGCCACTGTAACAATAGACACCGCTACACTACCCCCTCTTCTGTGAGCATCGAATGCATTTCTTCGTCGGGGGTTGTCGTGCTCCGTCGGCGTGCGCCCGCAGGTGTTATCTCTCCGCGCTCCTCCTCGCCCCTAGCAACAGCTGTGGCGCGCCTAGCAACCGGAGCAGGTGGTAGCTCGGGCGGGAGTAGCGGAGGGCAAGGGGAGAGGAGGAGCGCGCTCGGGCGCTCTCATCGCGGAGCTCGGGCGGAGTAGCGGAGAGTGAGTGGAGAGGAGGAGCGCGCTCGGGCGTGTGAGGGCGCTCGCGTCGCGGAGCTCGGCGGGAGAGAGCTCGCGCGCGGGGCGGGCGTGTTGCGCGGGTCTCTCTCTCCTCTCCGCGTACCCTGTCTCCGCTCGCTGCGCTCGGAAAATGTATATAAATGCAGTGGAGCGCACGCCTCTCTCCGTTACTGCTTGCCGCAGCGCACTCATCGGTGCACCCAATGCATTCGCATTTCCGCACGATCCCCTTCGGGGAGGTGGGGGGAGTTTTTTTTCTAAAGCCACTGGGCGAGCAGGGGACTCAGCGGTCACCGCGAGGCACGCGCTCACGAGCGCGCTCCGTTTTCTCATTCCTTTTTTTTTTTTTTTTGCTACAGCCACTGCGCGTGCCGGCAACGCTCGGAGGTACGCGCTCACGAACATTCGCATTTTATTGGTATTTTTTTCCTGCAACGGTGAGAGAGATAGAGAGAAACACTTTTATTGAGTCCTGTGGGTTATCGATGCGTGGTAGCCGCCGGTTGAAGTCTGGCGGCGACGCTGCTTGCACGTCCAGGTCCGAGCTTCCCAGCGCACGCTCCCACTGCTCATCACTATACATACTGGAAGGGGTCTTGGGGACATGCCCACATGGAGTGGACAAGTGTGGCGGGGCGCCACAGAGGAAGCAGTTCGGTGAGGGATACTGAGCGGGGTAGATGCGATGGAGTACTGCCCGGCAAGAGAGGGTATTCGTTTGCAAAAGTCGCCAGAGGCGTTCCTGATTGTTGGTGAGCCCTGGATGAGCGGGGGAATAATGGCGGCGGACGAGGCGGTAATGCACGACGATGTCGCGATAGGTGATAAGTCGGTCCCTCGCGGATCGGGCACCATGGTAGGGGGTGAGGCTAGCCCCGGCACGGATTGCCACTATGTGGGCCGCCTCGTTCCCTCCCAGACCAGTGTGCGCCGGGGTCCAAATGAGTTCGACCGGAGAGGTCGGGGGATTTTTGAAGAGGATTTTGGAGGCCACGAGGGAAACTGACCCACGGGCGAAATTGAACCTATGGCTTCTACAACAGGTCCGCTGTTAATAATATTCGATGAACTTTTTTTAAACAACGACAGTTAATCTTGGCTCCTTAAAATTAAAGGAGCCATGAAGAGAAAATACAACTTCGTTTAATTTGAAAGAACTAGGATTCAGTATCTCACTCAGCTCCATTACAGCCACAAAACATGTTTTTTTAACGAGAAAAAAGCAAGAAGTATTTCAAAACTTTCAAATTTTGCGGCACAGTGACGTGTTATGAGCAAGAATGACGTCATACCGGCCAACAATAAAACATAATTTTCATTGCGTTAACTGCACGTTAGCATTCAAGTGATGCGGTCAAATCATATGGAACTAGAGGCCCCATTACAGACGTTCAGTCATGTGTCGTCGCGACAGGTCGGTTAGGCGGCCGCCAATAGCACAAACAAGGTTCCGTGACGTCATAGAAAAGTAGCGGGAAATTGACTAGGGGGTCGCGACTGCTTCACACGTTTTCTTTAATATCTCAGTTATTTGTTCTAAGATTGCGATGATTTTGGTATAATTGTTATCGGGACTAAGCCGTCTTTTTAAAAAACCCAACTTGTATTTCGTCTTCATGGCTCATTTAAACCCGCAGATTTTGGTCTGTACGTATGTCCGCCTGACTGTCCCTTGAACCCCCCCCCCCCCCCCCCCACGGCCAAAATACTAGAGAATTCTTGAACGACACGTATGTACAGGCAAAACCTTCCCGAACAACCAAACCTGGGGATCAATTCTCCAAAATTGTGCAGAAATTCAGAGAATTATCTACTAATGCGTAGCATTCTTATGCCGCTTGTCTAGAGTGGGAGTTTTCTCCAGCCTTTTTTTTTTGTTTTTTCTAAATCCTGTCTTACCAATTATCTCCAATTACGCTATTATAATGATTGCAGGTGAAACTTTTGCGAAATCTTCATTATTGTGGAAATGCCATGTGGTATACGTTTCAACATTTTCCGTAATTTTTTTTATATTTTTGTCATTTTTTATATTTTCAAAATCTATTTCCACCAATTATAACCATTTGCGTTATTCTTTCCATCAAATTTAGAACTTTCGCGAAATCTGCATTATTGTGGAAATGCAGGGCATGTTTCGCCATTTTCCGCATTTTTTTTATATTTCTGGTATTTTATAGTTTTTCAAAATGTCGTGCGGCCAATTATCTCCATTTACGCCATTATACCGATTACAGGTGAAACTTCCGCGATGTCTGCATTTTTGTGGAAATGCAGGGCGTTACACGGTCATGGCTGTGGGGGTGCGTACTCGGTAAAGAATGGTATGCATTAAAAAAATGGGCGTTGTTTTGAAGCGACGTGGTAGTGCCATGCAAATCCGTGTGTTCTTGGGTTTGGGCGCCGCTTTAAGCGTCGGAGGAAGAACGATAAAAAGCGTGTGTGTGTGTGTGTGTGTGTGTGTGTGTGTGTGTGTGTGTGTGTGTGTGTGTGTGTGTGTGAAGGGGGGGGGGGGCACTTCTACAAAGGCGCAAAGCGACACGAAGAATTACGAGGGGGGAAGTGCGTGTCGCGTTATCGCTGGCAGTTCACAAAGCATATACATATTTATGTTTCATATATCTGTATAAATATGAGTTTCGGCGAGAGTTTTGACCCATTTTCGACCGTAGAAACCGATTTCCGATTCGCAAAAAAAAAAAAAATACAGACGGCTCTACTGTAGTGCCCAAAACTTGCGAAGTGCTGACACTGCTCTTTCCTGACATAAGTTAGCGTAATCCCCAAACGCTGTCACGGAACACGAAGTACAACATGGTGCAAAGTGAAGCCATAAAAATTGGGCTATTTCCCCAACCCGTTTGCCGCAACTGCGGTGGCTATTATTAACTCCCATTCAACGGATTATGCACTGTTTCCATTAAGAGAAAATAGTGGCTTAAATAGTAATCTTACCGAGAATCTTGGTTTCATGCTGATCCATCCTTCGAGCCAGCCGGCGGCACACAAATTCCACAGGAAACTCTTTGTGTCATCATCATTAGTCAACGCACAAGTCCCAGAACATGTCCTCTAAGTTGCTCCTCGCCTGCAGTCACTCCATCACCACTGACTCACACAAAAACAGACCTTATACGCGCACTGCACCTCCCGACGCGGAAAATGTTTGTTGTGGCCACCTTGCCGACCTTGCCTTCTAACTCCCGGTTTGAAAGTGATGAACCCACCCATGTCACCTTTTGAAGGCTCCAGACGACAGAAAGGTCCATTTCAGAGGGCAATGAATATCGACGGAAACTTCACAGCTCGCATCGACGGATATCACTCGCCGTTTAGTCCACAGGGAACGACCTAAACCACGTCTCTGTCACTGCTAAACATATGCGCACAACTTGCACACCCATCGAGGAAAGTAGGCCCAGCAATTTACTCGGCGTTTCCACGCAGGCAACTGCGTAAAACGGCCCGAAATCCAAGCATGGGAACGAGGGTATACGCCTCGAGCGCGGCCTGTAGGGGCGCCACTGAAATCCCCCTAGCGGCCCGTTTCGAAAGCAGGCACGGGAGTCCCCGGCCCGCTCCCCCCTGTCGCCGTTGCTTTTGGAGCTCGTTCAAGACAGCGATTTATCGTTTGTCCGCGTTCGAAATACCGAATAACGTGGGGCAGGCACTCTGTTTGCAAGCGTGGCATGTTCACGAGAGTATAAACGTTTATGACGCGATCTTAGTGAGATCTATATGAGCGCCGGGCGTGTGTCACAGTCCGGCGTCCCGAAGCCAGCATTTGCATGCAGCTGATTGCAATTCCGCTGCCCTGAAATTTAGTGACAGTGTCTCCGTAAGCAGTGTTTCCTCCGATGGTCATGTTGCGGCCATACACACTATGATGTAAATCGACTTTGTGCACTTACAAAATCTAGCGGAGCACTCATACCTGACAGCACGCAAGTTACGCCTGCCACTATCACATATCAGATATTGATCAGTACCATGAACAAGCCAATGCGGCATAAATTTCACAAACATTGTACCAAAGAAGTACGACGGATAATGCAAAATTACACTCCGGAGTCAGCACACGACGACAAATTTAATGCTGGGTCGTCTTGTCCCGAGGTGAGCGCTCCCAAAGATTCATCTGTTACATTTATCCTCCACGAGAAGCGCGAAGATGGGCTTATAGAGTAATCCGCGTCCGTGACCAAACTGTTATTCGAAACATCGTCGTAAGAGTCATGACACAGGGAGACTGCAGAATCTAGCATAAACCGAAATCAGAGGCCCTTATCAGATACGACACTCTTCCAACGAGCCCGTGTATACGAGATTTTGGCGCGCGTTAAGGCTCTCCAGGTGGTCAAAATTAATCCGGAGCCCTCCATTACGGCGTGCCTCATCGTCTCCGTTGCGTCGGCGCGTTAAACCCTGCAATCAATCAATCAACTCTTCCAACGACACCTCGTATCGCTTGTGAACTGCCTATCCTGTATTCTTCAAAAAATGAGTCCGCCGAGTGACCAGCCGTTTTTCAAGGCTAAAAACAAACGAAAAGTGAACACGCATCTTGTGTGTGTGTGATTACTAAAACGTTCATTCGTTGATTCCGCTCCGCATTTGTAAACAACGATAGTTAAGCGTCCTCCTCCTCACCCCCCCCCCCCCCATGTCTAGCGAAATATCAGTGCATTTCGCATCTAGTTGGTCTGGTGAATACTACCTTGCTCGAACAAACGTCTTTAGCATTTCAGAAGCTGCACTCGTTTTTTTTTTTTCATTCCCGTTCGACTATTCTATTTATTCCTTACTTGCAGACCATTCATTTTCCCGTGGTTTCATTAACATATACCTTGGTTCTTACTATAAGGCATGAGTGGGCACATATCTGACAATGCACAGCCTTTGAGTCTATTTTCGCGTGGCTTATATTCCCATAAAAGGCACAAGTTTTTGTCAGCTATTGGGTTATCACGTCCCCGAAACATATTTTTCTACGACGTACATATTCGAAGCAAAGCCGCATTTGTTGTCTGCGCTGCAAAACGAACCAACCACTTACAGTGCCAATATCAGGTCTAAGCGAGGCGACAATAAATAGAATTCACTTGCGCTGACGTGTTCGAAGGTGACAGCGGTGATATGCTGCTGCCATCGCCGACGCCCGCAAGAGCGGCCAAGAAGCGCGCAGAACCGCCTCCCCGGGTAGCTCTTGTTGGCGTTAGAGCGCTCTACCAAAACGCAGCTGTTTTTTTTAGGTGCCCTAAACGTGCAGTTAGCTTACAGACGTCACCATAACAAGTTGTTTAGAGCGCGGAAAGGCAAAGAGAAGCGAAAGAGAACCAGAACACTGCATGACCACCTATCAGCCACGCAGCGCTAATCCCGCAAACGCCGCGGAGAAGCGGCGGCAGGCGGCGCAGCGATCGCGAATCTCGAGGCGTATACTCCGACCGTCCCAGAGGTGCGGCAGCTAAAGCATCGTCTGCGAGCGAAGGCCCGCAGACGATGCTGCACTCGTCTGTCTAGACAGACGTGACGAAGCGTTTTTGCGCGACCGGCGGCGCAGTAGCACGACGTAGTGACGTCGTGGTATCGCCAGCTTTGTCTCAGGGAGCTCGCGAGCGCCATTATAATTACCGAGCACGGCAACCACCTTAACGTCGGAACGAAGAAGAAACGGACAGCTTTTGGCCCGCGTTTGGCAAAACCCTGCAGTTATGGAAGACGACGGAGAAGAAAAAAAAAACACAGCATCGCTGCAAGCCGACGAAAGCCATCGTGCGCGACGGTTACGGATATAGAAGCAGCGCTTAACAATTTCTGTGGCTCGCGGTTAATTGTAATTGAACAATGTTAATTAGGTTTAGTGGTCAACCCACAGCAGTAGCTCAGTGGCTAAGGAGTTTTGCTGCTGATCCAAGGACTTCGATTTGTCCCGGCCGCTGCGGCCGTTTCCTGATGGCGGCAAAAAACGAGAACGCCCGGGTGGCGAGATTCGGCGAAATTTCGCTTTGCCGCGCAGTGTATTCTGCGGAACAATCCTGCTGACAGACCGTGACAAGAAGAAATGCGTAAGAACGAGCTATATACATACAGCTGTATGTATACAGCCACGTACCAATTTCTCAAATAGAAATTGTGACAACAAACCATTGAATAAATCAAAACAATTAGTTGTAACTATCGACCGGAACTTCAGGCACGAAAAACTGATGTTTCAGGTGACTATAATAGGCACTGTAAAGTGTCAAGTGGGCATGTATAGGCGTGAAGCACTATTGTTTCGGAATATGTAGGCCCAGTTCGTTTTTACTTCCGCAGCATAGTTTTGACAATTTTTTTTTTTACTTGTAGCGGACAAATCTTGTGCTCCAGGAAAGTAATTTTGTTTTCCTTGTGAAAATAGGCCACACAAGTGCCGCTGTTTCAGCATATTTACGTAAAATGGAGGGTGATTCTACAAATAGATGCTTAACAGGCATCACAAACCAGCCCCATCTAATATTTTACGCCTTGATGTTGCAGTTCATGGCACTCGATATTTGTGAGCGAGAAAAAAAAACACTCAGCGTCTCCGGATTGGCAGAGCGTGTTTGTACTTCGGTACGTCCGATGATCTAATTCCATTGGGAATGTCAGAATTTTTGTCGCTCAGGACGTTTGGTAGGGGTCCTTTTTTAGCAGAGGAAATCGGCGACCTTTACGTCTTAGAAAGATATGGCTTTGTAAGCAACAGCTCCTTCGGGGATGGCGGTGACGAACCTGTCCCGGACCTTCAATATGAGCTCAGCATTCTGAATCAGAGTGGCGCCTAAGTTCTTAGTTGCTGAATGCTTTCTGCTAAGAACGGGAAATAAGCGCACGAATGTGCCAAGTCACGTGAAGTGTTACGCCGTGTAGAAGATTGGGCTGCGACGCTTTTGTTGACTGGAAAGCTGTTAATACCACCGAGGTGTTTGTTGTCGTAGTTTTCCGCTCTTAGCTGAATTCCCCAACGGGTAACAACGGTTTCCGGTGGAAAAAGCACAATCAGTAACTGACCCTTGAAGACACGTCCAGGGGCGGTATTCTCGTAACTGTCCCTTTTGAAAACGTCTCTTTTGCGCCCTTTTGAGTCCCTTTCACCGTGACGTACATCCAGTTAAGCAATAAGCGTTGGCAGTAGGTTTGTTGCGCTTGCGTTACGTCACTTCCGGTTGTTTGCTTTTAGCCAATCAGGGCTCGCCAAAAGGGAAACTTTTGAAAGGGACGCAAAAGGGACAAAACTCGAGAATACCACCCCAGAACTATTCATAGCACTGCTGAATCCTATTGATAGTACGGTGAATTTCGATAATTGCAGATAAATTGCAGAGTCATACTGTCCTGCAGAAATGGATGGCTCACGAAGCTGCCGAAGACATCGCCACATATATGCACTATGCCCTTTGAAACTTACCGGCCCGGCCTATGACGGATGCCGCGACCACACTATTCGAAAAGTGCGGATATGCTCGTTCGTACCCTCCATCCCTCGTTCCTTTTTTTTTTTTTTTTGCTACCCGTGCTGCCTCTTTCCGACCGGCGGTGTACGCGTGATCGACGGCTGCCTGTGCACGTGTTCGTGGCGTCACCATGAAACTTTCGTGTGTCAGATGTTCACGTGGTTGTCGGGAGCTGTCTTTCCCCTTGAGCGGCACATGCGCGGCTGTGTCGCGTTCATTTTCTTCTTTGGTTGTTTTAGGGCACGGCGGCAAACGCTTTCGCCATTGATGTCCGAACACAACACAGAACGAAAGAGCTGGCGCGGTCAGGGGTGACGTCAAGGCCACCCGGTGGCGAGGCTGCAGCTGCGGTGTCGGTGCGTGCGAGCCTTTAGCGTCTGGTCATGTTGAAGTGGCAGCAGCTTGAGCACGGTTTCCGAGTATCGGTGTGTTTGGCCAACACCAGAGGTGGTGTTGGTTTGGCACGGCAAGCGACTTCCACTCGCAAACGGCGTGCGACAAACGCCGCGGGTTCCGGGTTTCTGAATGAACACTCCTAGCAGAACATGGGCTCTGCTATGCATAAAAGGCCGATATAACGTACGCAAAAAAGGCACAAAAGGACACACAGAAGGCATAAATAGCATTAAAAAGGTATTTTTAGGCACTGGATAGCCCATATAGGTACGAACCCCAAATATGCAGTGATAGGCACAATAAATGATTGCTTAAAATGTTTCTTTTCCCTTATTTCATATATGTTCAATAGGCTTCATGCGGCCGTGAATCACCTCAAGCTTGGACGCTGTTTTGTGACTCAAAGCCAGCACTCCAGGTCCTCAATGGAGTTATGAGGCAAGGACATTATTATGCCCTTGCTGCGGAAGTACTCGAATTATGCTCCTTGGCACTGCAACAATTAAGGGCATGTCCTTCCCATTCAGTGGGTGCCAGGCCATTGCGGCCAGTAGTATTAACTCTATGGACCGAATCAACAAAAAGCACGCATGCGCTTGCATACATCCCAATCACAGCCATTCGTGGACATTTTTAGGACACTCCCAGGGCGGAAGTCCAGGGATGCCCATAGGCTGTGCTGTTTGGGACATGGGATTTAGGGCCTTTTTTGGGATGTCCTTAGGATCTTTGGTGTTGTCTGGGAAGGAACAAATAGTCATTTTCCCTTAAGTTCGGTCTGTAGTTATAATACAATCCAAAAATAACACGTTTTATTGGGTTAATTTTACACGGACTTTCGGCACCCGGACATTTCACTGCAGGCAGGGCCGTAGCCAGAAAATTTTTTCGGAGGGGGTTATGGGTTTTGGGAAGGGGGTAGTTCTGCCGAAACCAACAGTAAGTATTCCTTACGCGCTGCCTCGAAAATATTTCGGGAGGGGTTCGAACCCCCAAACCCCCCCTCTGGCTACGGCCTTGAGGCAATTTCGATTTTTGATACGAAACGAAATCCTGGCATGCCATTGACTGACTGAAAAAAATAATCAAGAAGAAGTGGACAGTTGAAATCAATCACAGGTTTGTCGATGGTTATATTTTTGTTTTTATTACGCCTAATCACAAACGGATTCAATTTCTTTGAAACCATATATCTTAATTCTTCAAGATATGTCTAAGAACAGTTGTTAAGAGTGTTTCTGCGTTCGTATATTAGTTGTTTTTACGCATAATTAATATTGCGCATACTTATTGAAAACATTTCTCCGGTAAATATTGATCAATGGACTCTGCAACACTCGGATAAGCGCTTTCACTCTTTTCTTCACGTCCGGCAACACTGAGCCAGCACAGAGTACAGATCGCTTGCTGTTTCTGCTGGTTTCTGCCTTGCTTTTATGGCCTTCTTTTTACAGTGGCTATCGAATGGGTTCATTGCTGCAACTGAAGGAAAGCCACTACACCGCGCTGTAATGAGCGGGGGAGAAAACTCTCTCGAGCACGTTTCTAAGTTATCTGATGGGCAAAGGGGAGTAATGTTTGGCTGAGGTACTTTGTGATCTCCTATTCTAAGTACTGGGGGTATTGGTTGAGTACATTCTGCAAGCATTTAAAATTTCGAAAGAAGCTGAAAAAAGTGTCGCAGGGTTCCGTTCTTCCCTCCATTCTCTTCATTTCACTTACTTTTCTCACATCCTTTTAAATGCTGTGCTAGGTAGCACCGTCCTCTTTTTTTAACAGAATGTGAGCTTCAGTGATATCAACGATCGAGCCGTGATTCGTGTCAGTCGGCACCACTCACAAGCGTCACTCACCGCCACTCATGAGTGGTGAGCGGGACTCACCGCGGGCGGCGCTCAAACTCACTTGCACTCGCCAGCTAGCCCAAGACTATGGTGAGGCTCACACACCACTCACGCATTAAGTTGCTCATGAGTGGTGGGTGGGTGATGTGTGAACTCACCCGTAAGTGAGCCTTCCGACCTATGACAGGGCTCGCAAGCTTGGACGTTCCCTGTCTTCCCTATAGGCGGCGTAAAAATCGACGCCCCACGTGACCAACCTTGACCAACCTAAAGCGCTGTTTTCGACCATCAAGCCCACCAGACGGCGCAGGCAAAATGTTACTTTTGGTATAGAATACAAAACATTCATTCCGTGACTCAAAGAGCCCACACAGTTCGCTTACAATGTGTTATTTAAAAATACTATTAACAAGTTCCGCATCAAACATCCGTTGAGCAAAAATGTACGCAACTTTTTACGAACAGCCGACTGGTGCACCACCTTGTTTCTGAATTCGCAACCACAAAGCCGCCAATTCAAATTGAAACCGCTGCAACGGCCGACCGTTTCAATGTGCGCGGAGGACCGGTTTCGTGACTGTTATTGCTGTTATGTGCTTTTGCGTCCATCAGTTGTTGAGAGGACTGGCAAAACACGAGAATTGAGTGCTTGTGGAATGACAAATGTGGGAAATTCCGCATCGGAAGGCAGCTGTCGAGGCCAGAATATTCGATTCTTCAAACAGAAGGTGAGTGTTATGCACTCCGCTAGAAAGACGGTGCAAAGGAAACCGTTGTCGCCGTCAATACTTCATTTGTGCCCTTCGTTCGAAATCTTAGCGCAAGTGAACGAGTTGTTATGGCAAAAAAAAAATGTTGTCACGAAAGCGACGTACAATTGCAGCGATCGAAATGAAATGATGTGCTGGCCTCTGTAAACTTGCGGATGTCAATAAACGATTTGTTCTCACTTGCTGCTCACTGTGGTCTGTGCCAGTCGAGGCCATCTGGTCACCTGGCGTAACATCACTTCACTAGCGCGGCGCAAGTAAACACGCGACCAGCGTGCCAGCCAGGAGCCAGCAGGAGCAGCCACGGCCGGACTCGACGCCCCTTTCGCGCGCGGGAGGAGGAGAGTCGAGTCCTGCCGTGGAGCAGCGAGCCGGCGGCCGCCGTGCGAGGGCAGCCATGTTATTAAGGAGCTCAAGCGGCCTGTGCAAAAAGCATCCGCCATGTTTACAAAGCCGTGTTTACAGCGCCGTCAAGCGGGCGTACTGGGTAGTTCACGACGCCGCCACTACGCTTTTTCTGGCACTACAGGCAAAGCTAGACCTTTGCTTCTCTAAAATCACGGTGTAGGAAGGAGAGGTGACTGATCGCCTCGGAGGCGCAGCAGAGCAGCTCCATCGAGAACTTGTTCGGGTTCGCCTTCTTTCTACCAGAGGGCGCTAGGAATATCGGGGCCATGCGAGCCGCGGACGGTGCGTGCTAGGGCGGCTCCGGTCTTTTCGGTACAGGACGTTTCGGTACGGGGCGTTTCGGTACGGTCTTTTCGGTGCACGGACTTTTCAGGACACAGTCGTTTCGGGACACGGTCGTTTCGGAACACGGGCGTTTCGGGACACGGACCTTTCGGGATACGGTTGTTTCGGTACAAAAACGAATTTCGGCAAACGCTTAGGCGGAGCGCGTTGTTTACGGGGTGGTTGCAAGCAGGGGTTTATGCAGAATTTCGATTTTGGGGGGTGTCGGTGGGATGTTTGGGGGGGGGGGGGGGGGGTGTTGTATAAATCCCTAGGCAGGGTGCTTGTGGTTGAGGAATCTTTTTGGGGGGGTGTCGAAGTTAGGGGGGTGTGTATAATTATAAATCCTTGGTTGCAAGCACGCAATGTACCTAATTTATTACAGATGTTCTTGTTCGCGATTCTGCGTTATTTTAGGCAAGGCGATGGTTTTGTAGCCTTGCTAGAAAAAAAAAACATTGTTTATGTATTAAATATTGGCTGAGATATGTGTAGCACTTAAACAACATAATTGTTCATTATTTTGTTTTTTAGTGACTTATTATCACATATATCTTATGTAACAAATCAGTGACAGTATCATTGTGTTTTTCACTTGTTTTTGACGACTTATCCCCTGTTTTTTCTTTCAAAATCAGTGAGATCAGAAATTTTTTTATCACTTTGCGGAGTCCCTGCGATAACGGCTGCGTAAATGAGTGCCACCGCACGGGGAAAGGAACCTGTGATTTTATAAAGTAATGACGAAGACGTTGCAATTTCTAGGTATTCTGTGTTTGTGTGCGTTGCTTTCTTCTGATAACGCAAGTACTTATGCATTATTAGCAATGCATTATGGAAGGCACGTATTCTTGCTGCACGCTTCCGTCCCGATTTATTCGTATAGTTAGCAAAGACTGCGGCGGGTTTATTGTGTTTATGAATCAAAAGTTGGAAAAGTTGGAAGCACCCTAAACAGAGTTTGGTGTTTGATGGGCACAAGCGTTTGCTGTTTGATGGTGTGTGATTTCCTCGATATTTCTTATTGGGGACATTTTTGTGTAAAACAGTGCAATAGACATGTATATGTTCGAAAAAGCTTATTAAGCTTGTAAAAACTAGTTTGCAAAAAGTAACAACGCAAAACTAAAATAGATATTTGATTCATGTGTGCCCGAGTTCAGCGAAATTCAAATTGCCTTCGTATGCCGTAGTCACCGTGACCGTAGTGGACAGCACTGGTGCACCGCAACATTTTTTTGCCCATACTGTTTAAATTACTCGCAGAGGTGGCTGCGTCTTCGCAAAGAAGTGAATTAAGCTACGGTCGCTGTCGCGCCCATAGCGTGCATGCGCTTCGGCCTTAAAATTCCCATACTAACCCGAGACGTCCCTAAGAACCTCTGTTCTTTCGAAAGGGTATTTTCGTTTGAAGCGACCATAAATTCATGCCACCGAAATCCAAGCGCGCGTTCTATACGGCGCAGTACGAGGCGAGTTTCCATGCCCGTGGCTACCGAAAACCCGCAGTGCATGGCCCTCGTTCGAGTAGCGCCACCTACGAGCGCATGCGTCCGCGCCGAACCAAGTTTCGCCGCGCTCGCCCGCCGCGTTGAGTCACCTCTCCTTCCTACACCGTGTCTAAAATCCTCCCTGTTCTGTGCCTATGACAGCATACAAATAGAAAACCAATGTTTCCAATTAAAAACGTGAATAGCATTATTTATAATGTATAAGTTCTAGAAGTGAATTTTTGAAGAAAGTTCTGAAACAATTTGTGGACATACGGACGCGAACAGATATCAGAATTTTACATCTTTTGTGCTCATTTTAGCGCAAAGTCAGATGCCGTTAGGCAACGTTTCCAATATGGCTGCGCCCATTGTAATTTTTGTGCAGGCATGATTGCAGCAGTGAAGCAGTAAGCATGAGTTCTTTTTCGTGCAGAGTCAACTTACGCCGCTATTTCTCGCTGAAAAATGTCCGCAGGAAACCAGACATTCAATACAAGAACAGGTGTAATGAGCTGCAAAGACATCTACAGGTGCCCTTGTTTGACGACAACGAAGCTCCTTTCGTCCCGAGCAGAGCAGAAATGATGAAAGCTGAGTCCCTCTTCGTCAGCGCTCCCCAACATAAACTTTCTTTCATCAAATCCGCTGTCCATCCTGAACACTACCCGCAGCATGACATGCCCGAGGTAAAATAGACATGGCATTGCGAAGAATTGGAGGCTGTGTTCAGTGGGTGTATTTAAATGGCAAGCTTATGGCTTACAATGGGCATCCTCGATTTACCAGTCCTGGACAGTCCTCGGGAAGTCCTTGGACTGCGTTCGGACCGGAAGTCGCTTAGGAATACATTGGAAAATCGAGCGCCAGATCGCCTCTCGGGCAGTCCGCGGGCGACCGAGGACTGACGATCAAGGAGGCCCGATATTGCAAAATTTGTACATGCGCACTAGCATGTATGTTAGTCATATTAGTCTCTGTGGGTTGCTCATCGTACGTTGCACTGAGCTTATTCTAATGCTCCTTACGGTCCCAGATGGTGCGTGTTATATTGATTACTTCCAGGTCGCTGTCATGGGAATAAGCAATGTTGGCAAGTCGTCCCTGCTTCAAGCCGTATTTTCCCAAGCGCCTGAAGTCTCTGTACGAGTCTCCAAAACGCCTGTAAGTAATTCCTCGAAATTCCTGGAAAGGGTTGTTTTTCGACCTACTAAATATTCAAGTAAGCGTATGACGAGTTTATTTTCTCCTTTATTTTCTGCTGGGTGTGTGGGAACGAAATACTTCTCAGTTTCCAACTTGTCAATTTGAACTTAACCCCTTCAAGCTCCTATTCCTGAGCAATGGAAGCAACGTTTCTTGGACTAACTTGCAGCAAGGCATGAGCAGCTCATTAATTCGAATAAGGCAAAGTTACGTGTTGTCATCGTGGTGCCTCTGAACTTGACATCCTGCCAATACTAAGGCCGGTTGTCCCCCCAGGACGAACTGCCAGATGCATCAAGGTACCGAAAATTGCCACAAGAGCAGTGGCTTTGTAGTCCACATTGATGCTGCCAGGAGTGTCATCGCCTGCAGCATTACAGTAGTCGTCTTGAATCCACCGACCTCAGGACATGAGCCTATTTTGCGCTTATCCGACAGCTCTTGCTGTGAGTACAGCTGAGTACTCTTCCTCAAAATTGCAATCATTTTTAGCCTCCAAGCAACGCAACTGCTAGAGATTCCAAACAGCACTAGTAACTCACACAAACCTCCCCCTTATCTTTGATTGATTGTATGGCTTATGCACCGACACAACTCAGGTGATGAGGCGCGCCGTAGTGGAGTGCTACGGATTAATTTTGACCACCTGGGGAACTTTAACGTGCGCCAAAATCCCGAATTTGCGGGCGTTTTTGCGTTCTGCCTCCATCAGAAAAACGGCCGCCGTGGCCAGGAATCGAACCCGCGTCCACATGCTCATCAGCACAACGCCTTAGCCACTCAGCCACCGCAGAGGGTTCCCCCTTATCTTCCCAACATTTACATCAACCCCGACTCCCACGACACCCTGCCGTTGCTGAAAGGGGTGACTTAGCTCTCAATGCCAGATGCTTTAACCGAAGCGGCCAGGGCACTACATCCACACAACATTTTCCTCGTGTAAGTTCAAAATCAGCGCAGATCAGGGTGTTTAGCAAAGTAGTGGACTGGAGTAGCTAGCTTGAGATGCCCTCCTCCAAGGTGTGTCTGATTCCTGGGGCTGGTTTCTTAGTAGACAGTGATATCGTTCTCCTCTCTCTCACCTTAACATATCTGTGGCCTGCCTTGCTAGGTAGGCTCAGTCCTGACACACTCTGGAAGAGCTCTACAATTACCAGTCATCCTGCACTTGCACCCTCCTCCAACGGGGAATGGCTCACCTGTTGTCACGCAAAGCTTGGACACATTCTAGCCCTCCACACAGCCAACAACATGAGAGTGGCTCTGTAGTGCACCTAGTCACCGTTTTTCTGTAGCAAATAAAGTGGCATTCTCTCTTTCTATTGAGGAACCCTGCTTAATTCTCTAGCGTTAAGGAATTTTTACACTACTGCATAGCCCGTCCCAAAGCTCTTATCTCTGGTCTTTCTCAAATTATATTTCCTCCCTTGCCTGCTGCTGTAGATGGCTGCGTAACACATGTGTTTCTCTAGAAACCATGCTTAAACCTCACAGAACGTTTTGTGAGTGAGAAAGCCCTGTCAGACACGTTAACCTTCACATTCCACCAATACTAAGGCCCTTTGTGCCACAAAAAAATGCTGCCGGATACATTTGTATGCACAAGCATTATCCCAAGTTTCACTGTCGAAAGAACAGCAACTTGCGTGTCTACACTGATTCGTGAAAAGAAATGGAGCATTTATACGGGCTAATCTTTAGCCAAGTAGGGTTGACACCTTCTTTTGTCTCGCTCCTTGCTGGGCTGTGAAGGTGAACTACAAATTGGATTGATGAATTGTCGTTATTATGTAACGGAGGCTGGAATTTTGATAAAAAATGGAGTTATTGTTAGCTAGAAAATGATGAAGTGAAAAACCGAATTTGTGTGGCAAATTCTTTGTGCTCATCACAGCAGATGTATAACAAGATTACTGTAGACTTTTTGTGTGCACTGTTAGAAAATGAAATAATTGAGTGCATTGCTTTGGGCTGGCTTTCAGAAAAGTCTATTTAGTTTTGTCACTGAATACGTTCTCCTTAGTCTATACAAAGGCAGTATGCAGTTTTTCCCTCTTTGCAAACACCATTATTGTGCCATATGTTAATTGGATGGTGTATGTTCCTTAGCCATGTGCCTACATGCAAGGACAATCTTGAATTCTGCTGCTGGGGTTGGGCCTTTTATTGGGCAGGAGCTCTAAGGTTTATTATTATTTTTGTTTTATTAAGGTGCATTGAAAAACAGCTCCCAAGAGTTCTGGTGGATGACGGAATCGGCAATAACAAGTCAAATCAGTAATTCATGCTGTACAATCCAGGTTCTAAGCTGTGTTTGTTTTGTTGTATTTTTGCTGTTGCTGTTTTTAGGAACTCTCCTTATCTAAGCCTTCGTGGGTTTTGAATGGCATTATTTTTTTATTGCAGGGACACACAAAAACGTTGAATTTTTTCGCTGTTGGAAAAAAGCTGTGTCTCGTCGACATGCCTGGCTATGGTTTTAGACAGCCCAAAGACTTCGCCCAGTTTTCATCACAGTTTCTTTCAGGGCGCAAAAAGTAAGTTTCGTAAGGACACCACATCCTGTATACCATCATACAACCACAGGTAATTCCTTTAAAAAAGTGTGGTCCTTTCGAAAAAAAAATCATTCTGAGCTTTATTTCAATACAAGGGGTGCCATCTTTAGGCGTGTTCAAGTGCTCCCTGAAGTGTGTCAAAGCACTTGTGGCAACTTCGAAACATCCAGTTTGTGAAGGCGTTGGTGCTGACTGCCAGCCTAGAAGTATTTTTATTTTGTGTGAAAAATCGTTCAGGCACTCCATCAGTGTGTATGTTACTGGAAAAGGGCAAAAGGGAAGTTCTTGTCCCCCTTGAAGTCCAAATTACCTTGTCATTCACGTTACTTTTTTCTATCAACAGAGCTTAACCTTCCCTTACCCTTCCCTCTTTCATGAAGCCTCCATTAAAAACCCCCCACCACTGCAGACAACTGCTTGAAGTGAAGCCTATGTACCATCTGCCTTCCCCTCATCATTGCATGTCCAGAAATTTAGTTTAGCTAAGGGGCCCACAAGGTGTCTTCTCTCTTTTTCTTCTGTTTTTCTTGCTCAGTTGCCACCACCTGGTCAGTTGCCACCAGGTGAGCAAGCACACTACACTTTGTCCTAAAAATACACTCAAAACTCGATCTAACGAATCCCAATCTTGCGAGTTGCCTGATCTAGTGAACAAATAAGGCTCAGTGCTTTTATGAACTCGAACTAACGAAATATTCAGCGCCATTCCTGTTTTAATGAAGTTTTTAGAGAAATAAACATTCAAAAAATGAGCAATTTCAAATGTGTTTCGTCAGGACGCCGCAAAGATTGCCGGCTACGTCGGGAAAAAAAAAAAAAAAACGAAAGCATCTAGTTTTGTTGTACAAAACTCTGCGGGATAAACTCAGCAGTCTTGTGGCCACAGACCGTGCCATCCTGGCTAGCACGCTTTCCACGACCTTGAACGCAAAGGGTGCCATCATTCATGCCACTTCGTCTGGAATTGCGTTGAGGAAAAAGAACCCCAAGACTACCCTGTGCGAGAAGTTGGACGAAGCCCTGATTATGTGGTTCAGGGATATCAGAGCCAAGAATGTTCCGTTCTGTGCGGAAGCAGTACAAGAAAAAGCGCTGTGTTGCCCATCCACTGAGGTGCAACCACTTTAAAGAAGTCCCAGCCGGCCTAATATTTTGACCATGGGCTTCTAGCGAATTGCTAAAGTATCGGTAGGCGAGCGCCGCAGCCTCCGCAATTAGGCAATTAGGATGTCATGGTAGCTTCTGGAATGTGTGTTCCTTTAGTAATCGAATATATGGAATGAAGTGCTTGTAATATGAGAGTCCCAGTTTTACGAAATTATCGGTTCAAATTAACTAATTCGCAGTTCTCGGGGACTTCGTCATATCGGGCTTTAAATCTACAGTCGAGCCCAATTATAATGATACCATTTATAACAGTACATCGGTTATAACGATGAACAACTATGGCACTGACCACTTTTGATGGTAAAATTGATGGTATGATGGTAAAATTGATGATGGTAAAATTAACCGCTTACTATAATGCTCCAGTGAGCCGATACGGCATACTATAACGATTGAATCCAGTTACAGCGTGCACCAAAAATGTGAGCTGCGGCCAGCTCTCCATGACGACGGCATGCACAACGGCTAGCCGTGATGCGCCTCGCATCCCTTCCGCCCCTCAGAAACGAGCTGACTGCGCCGGTTCTGAGAAAGCAAGAGGAGGGGAGAAGCAGTTTTTTTCCAGAGCCCCCTCTCGGTGCTGCCGCTTTGGCACCGTCTCCTCGCCCGCTCGCCCTCTCACAACGCTCACAACTCGCGAGCCCGCACCGCTCGCTTGCGTGTTGCCAGTTGTGTCACGTCCGCACTGCTTTGAATTTGACAGGGTGCCTCTTCAACTGTCTCTTGTTTTTTCGTGGTAGGCTGTCAGGGCCGATGTTTTCGAAATGTCCAATGCCTCAGTGAAGTTGCAACCGTTGCACAGATACATGCTGCAGACAGCGGTGACAGTGACAACTATGATGACGCGTTTGCGCAGCCTTCTAAGGTAGTGTCTTCGCAGGAGGCTAAACGCATAAAATTTCCGCCAAAAACCTTTCACTCGGCTAGGTGAAGCACCTTTAGATGCTCTTGAAAAAGATGTGCACCAGCTTTGCATGCAGTAAACAAAGCAGGCAGACTATGGCCTCTTTTCTGCAAACAAGCACTAGTACGACCTTGCTTGCGTGCAGATAAAATGTTCTTATCTCCGCTTTGTCTTCTTTTTCATGAACCGCTTATAGCAGTTACTGGTTATGACGATGTAGTTTCTTTGGCACTTGAATATCGTTATAAGTGGACTAGACTGTACAGCAAGGAACTTGGTCATAAAGAGCAACGAAGAGGCAGCTAGTGTATTTAATGAGAGCCACTTGTTTTTCATGCCCCTCCTTACCAGTGCACACGTTTGCCCAGTCCCTCACTGTGATAAGCAGAGTCCCCCATCAGTGAATCTGAATAGTCTGGTCTGAGATGTGTACTTACGCACCTGGTTTTGTACCGTGGATACTTTGAAATGAAGAAATTTGAATAGAGCAGTTTTGTTTAAACGAGGATGTACTGTATTTGCTAGTTGACGAGATGGGCTTACCTGCAATAAGCCCCCCAAAATGACAAAACAAATTTGGTATACATTGATTGAAAATGTACAGGCCAGATTGCAGCATGAAAGTGTTTTTAGAAGCCGTGAAATCCATAGAAAGTTTTTAACAGTGGAGCTGTTGTTACTGGCCGTAAGTTAGCCATTGCAGAAAAAAATGCCAAGAAAATGGCAAGCGCTCAAGAGCGCGCGCCTCGTGGCCATTGCCGAGTTTCCAGCTTGCGCCGGGCCTTAGAAAGAAAAAAAAGAAAAGAAAGAAAAACTTTAGTGCTAATGCTAATGATAAAAAGACGCCCTGCTTGGGAGAGAGCACCGCGGCCGCCGCATTTTCTGGAAGCCATTATGGATAACTGGAGACATGGCAACGAGTGTGCCACTCCTTCCCGAGACGACTTGCAGATCCCCTTACTGCTGCCTCAAGTCGATGATGAACAGCTGGTGGAAGTCTATAATGCTGAGGATGACTTTGCATTCACCACTCACCACAGAGATGGTGGCCTCTTCGATGCATATGACAGCAATTACTAGCACCGCAACTACGCAAATAAACAATGATACTGAAACTTAATTATGTGTCCAGCATCACTCACCTACAGCAGCTTCACTATTCAAGTCTTGCGCATGAGTGCAAGCTTCCCTGAATTTTTTTATAGAGCTGGAGGTTGAGTGGTCATGGCTGTATACTTCTGAAGGCACTATACTTCATTCCATGACTTTCTGCTAGACGGCCTACCAAGTGTAGTATCGCAAAGGCACTCGTATCTCAAGCACACTCAACACCAGTGGTGTACCCCCAGGGGCAGCCTTGTCACCAATGCTTTTTCGTTGGCAGAGTTCTCGTTGCTTTTCTCGTCGCTGATTCTGGCAGAGGAGAGTGACTCGTGGTTGCTACAATGTTTAGAGGTCAGGAGAAAGACAAAGAGAGGTTGTGAAGAAGAGACGACGTGTAATCTAAAGCCTTGTTGCTGCAACCCTCGTCATACTGAAATTAAAAGTTTGGGCTGATACTGGAAGTGAAGTTCTTGTGGAAGTAAAATTGAACTGAACTGTTTACTGTTCTGAATTGAATTTCTTTTCATCCCACTCCCCCTCACTCTCTTTGTTATTCTTGTCCAAATTGTCATAGTGTTCTTTGTCACCTTTTCTTTTTATCACCCTCATCTCTAGATCCCTCATCACTTACCCATCACGCTTTCGTCAGCATTCTGGCAGTGCACATCATCACTCCATTCATCACTCTGCTCGTCAAACTCGTTGCACGTCACTGTTCTTGTTTAGTGACTGCTGACCACTTTGTTTCTTTGTCCCCATGCAGGACTCATCGTAGGGCTTATAAACTCACTCCTTTCAGCACTCTTGCCAAACTTTGCGGGATTTTTCTTCTCATCATTCTTAGCATTGCTCCCCTCACCTAGCTCTGCAATCTATTTCTTGTCACTCTTGTTGTCTCTATTCTCATCAAAATCTTCACAAAGCTCCTCACCACTTGTCACATTGCTCTTTTTGATGAACTTCCTTGAAAACACCTCAGCATGCTCATCACTTTTCTGATCGCAATTTGAGGGGCAGTGACTGTGGATTCAGACGCATTGAAAGGAAGGACATTTAATTTTTCCTCACTGGCTGCTAATGCCAATCGAGGAGCAAACTGAACGAAGCTTATGTTGTAATGTCAGAGCTGACATGACAAGTTAGGCTTGAATAACCATCTTGCGGAGTGAGACCTACATTTTTTGAAAAAATTTTCGTGCTTACCAACTAGACATCTTGTCTTTCGTTTTTTTTTTTTTTTTTTGAAATGGCTTTTATTGAGTTTTTCAACGTAATAACTTTAATCAAATATGACAGCGTGAAATCTGGAGCCTGCTTTTTCCTGCTTTCACTTATCACCTCCATAACTTGGAACCACACAACATAAGAAAACCTGTACCGTGCCTTTACTTCTATAGGGACGGGGCGGCCATTGTATGGCACCACCACCGCTTCAGCGAACAGCGCCGCCCGTGGCGAACCGCTCGTCGGTGGAATGTCGGTGGCGGTCAGTGCAGCGTTGTTGCGCATGGCTTTCTGCCATTCTGCTGTGGTGCGGCTTGCAAAGCATAGATAACCACAAGGACTTTTTTTTTCAGATTGGTAAATCTTGAACGTGGAGGTGACTTTTGCGAGGCATAACATGTGTGTGATTTACGCCCATACTGAGTAATTACAAATAGCAGATGACACTCAACGCGCCAAGCTGGACGTGCAAGTCCATTCCTTCGTGCAATTTTTTTCATGCCTGCATGCAGTTGGGCGTATCGAGGAATATATTGCAGCTAAATGTTCCTACAAAGCCAGTGTGTGCAGCCGATCCAGGAATGCTGCGGCGCTGGCCTTTGGCAGTTGATGACGAAACGGCGTCGTGCACAAGCGAACAACAAAGTTGGGGGGTGCCTTCTAAGATTTACCTCAAAACAGAAATTGTGATGTACGACGCTTCCATAACTTCATTAACTACGGCAGAAATGTGTTTAATTTGACAGAAATACGCTTACTACAGTCATCGGGAATCGTTTACAGAATAAATACCGCAGGATAGTAGAATGTTATTGGTTGTGGTTGAAAAGCATTGCTTTATAGACTTGCAATGGTTGCTGGCTAGTTGGTTAATGGTTTTTTAAAAAACAATATCTGCGTGGCTGAAGGACGAGAGACAGGAGGGGGCCAAAAACCTGCCCTCAGTTTCACAACTGAATGCTGCGGTCTAATTTTACAAGCTGCCCCGTATACGCTTGAAAAATCATGCACTCCTTCGTCTAACGACAATGATGCTTTATCCCAAAGCTTTCTCGTGCGGGTTTTCTTGGTTGCCTTCTGAATTTAAAATTTGACTAGTTGAGCTTTGAATTTGACCGGCACGCTGTTTGTTCTTTTGATCGCAGCGTCTTTGACTTTGACCATTTCCCATTCGATTTCGCACGAACAAAGCATCGCGTTCAACCATCTTCGTCATTAAATGGAAGGCTGGAGGATTTCGCTGTTTAATTTTGCACTTCCATGCACCCCTCTCCAAATCGAAACTTCTTCCAGCGTGTCGCAAATGCGTCTGTGCTGGTGGACTCGAGCTGATGCAGCCCTATTTGAGGCAACTAGTCGCTCGTTTTTGGTTTCTTCACAAGACACTACACGATTTTTTTAGGTACCCGGCCAAGAATACTTAAACAATAAAAAACACATGCTTAAGTTAACACTGCCACATTTTTTAACTATCGGTGCCTGCCTTTATTCCACACAGGTGGTAAAATGGAAGGGGGAGGGGGGATGGCTTGTAGCTTGGGCTGTTAGGTTGGTTGAATAACTTTGGATCTTGATAAAATGACCACTACAAATGTAGGAGCTCCGTTTCGGCTCTCAGGCTCCCATGCTGTCTCAGTGTCACTCACCAATACCAAAGGCACAAAGCTCAAGGTTAGAGAAAGAAAGTGTAAACTGCCACAATGTTTCCACGGCCACACGGTAATCGAAATCGTACGTGAGTGCCTTTCTCTTCAAAGCACACGTATCAAGGTATTTCATCGTTAAGGCTGACATGAAAACCGTCATCACTGAAACCAGTGAATATAATTCAAAATGGTAGAAATGAATACTAATATTAATAGTTTCATTCCTACTCAGATCGCGCACAACCAGGCGCAGAGCGCTGCAAGAAGCGCTCTTGTCAATGTAGCCCATTACCAAACTTAGAAGCGCCAAATATGTTTACGTAGCCGTTAGTGAATCTAAGAAGAGATGAATACTAATAATAGCAAGTTTATTCGTACTCAGATCAGGTGGACCCAGGCGTAGATCGCTGCAAAAAGCGCTCATGTCATTGTAGCCCATACCCAACTTTAGAAGCGTCTGACAAGTTTACGTAGCCATTACTGCATCTAAGAACCCATCTGTCAAGACTTCGTTTCACTGCACATATCTGCTCACAACACCACCAAAACATTCAAAGCACCGAAGCAAACAGGGCAAAAACAATGGGAGGCTGCGTAGTCCAATGCACCGGCTCATTCCGCTAACGAGGGGAGCACCGAGTGGCGGTGCCACCCATCCAGCTGCCTGGTCTCTATAGGTATGAGCTGGGTGCATGAAGTTCTTTACTATGCACTGTCTTTAGTGCTTCTTTGGGGCTTGAACAAAGTACATTATGGAAGTGCTCGAAATGAAAGTTTGAAACAACAACTCACTTTATCCTGCATCGTTTTCCAGCCTGAAGAGGACCTTCCTTGTATTGGATGCAGAAAAAGGTTTCCAAGATTACGACCAAGATGCAATCGAGATGCTGGAGCTTCTTAAAGCACCTTATGCGGTAAGGCCTACCAAAAACTCAATCGTTTTTATTAAATAGGTGGTAGAAAGAATTTCCGGCTTTTCTGCTTGCCGCAGTCTAAGGGAAGTGGCATTTTTTCTGGCAGCTTGTCATGACCAAGATTGACAAAACCAAGGACTCCGTCATACTGCGGAACCTGATGTTCGTGAGGGAGCTGCGTGATCGCTTCATGTCGACACTCTGTTTCCCGCAGCCATTCTTAGTCAGGTGAGTGGCATTTGGATGGCTCTTCATACTCGGCATACTTTGTGTGTCGAGATGCTGTCGTTCTTTTGTTTAAAGCCATATCAAGGCTAACAAAAGGATTCTGCAGGAGTGTTGGTGCGAAAAGTTCGTACTGTGTGCAACAGGAGGCTAATGCAAGTGTTTAATAGCAAATGGGCAATCCAACCAGGAAGAACACCACGTGCATTGAAGCAGTAGTGGATGTGTGACTAATTAATCATGTGGCTGAAGAGAGGCAGGAATGAGCAGGTTAAGTACAAACATTGTGTAAAAATTCCGGCACCAAATGATGTTGTATTCACTCAGAAATTAAACAATTTAAGCCATAATTTTGATTCTCCCGCGGAATCGTGTATTTTGTGACATTTGCTATGACGTGCCCGGGGAAAGCATTGAAGTGAACGTAAGCACGCGGTCTAAAGCTGCAGCAAACTGCGGAACGCCTTGTTTTCTGTCAGTCCTCCTAGGTAACGCCACCATACCACTCGGGACCGCTGTCCACCCTCGCTTTGGTTTTGACCGGATCTATGCCTGGATAATGTTTGTTATCACCTTCACGAACGCCTTAAACCTGCCTACTCCCGAACACGATGAGCACCAAATAAAACCAACGAAACTTTCAGCACCAGAGTGTTGACACAGAAACGTTGCTGAACTTCAAAATAAGACATATTTTTGTGCACTCTTGGTGGCGGAGTTTTGAAGAAGACGAAGTTCACTAAAACAGAGGCAAAAGGCAAAATGTCGTGTTACTCATGTTAAATTTTTCAGGTTTGGCTACCACTGGCACGCGGCGGCAGCTGCTGAAGCCACTTTTAGAAACGGCTCACACCATTTTCAAGAAAACACTATTTCTCATAATGTTTTCATCACAAAAAACATTTTAACCCTTGTAAGACGTTTTTCTCTATGTTAAAGACTTCTAAAATATGAGTTAATTTCTCTTTATGGTCATGATCATCATGTTTAACACATTTAATGTTTTTGCATTTTCACATGTAGCACGGCCCGCCCAATTAAATGTCATTCGGTATCTTAAGGCCTTAAACACTTAATGTCATTTTTTGTGTATGTGTGGCGCGGGTATTATTTGAGTACATTTTGCATTAAAGGAGTACTGATACGAAAATGTCGTGTTACTTTTTTTTTCGCTGCTATATGGGTGCCTACCAGACCACTAATCATAGAATTGCACATTAGATGGTCGATCGCAGCACGAAAATCGCGTGTTACTTTTTTTCGCTGCTTATGGGTGCCTACCAGCCTACCACGAAAATTTCTTGTTACTTTTGTTCGCTGCTATATGGGTGCCTACCAGCCCACTAATCATAGAATCGCACATTAGACGGTCGATCGCAGTGTGAACAATCATTTACGGCGGGGTCTATTCGTGTCAGTTTCGGTTTCGACAAAACAAACGCCGAGCAGCCGCCATGACAGGAGGGTGCCCGCGACATCACCATTCTCGTCGCACCGCTGCCGGTCTGGACGCTCGCGCGAGCACGCGCATGCACCCAGACTGGCCGAGGTCTTCACCATCCCCTGCGCTCAGGCAGCATGGCATCAGTCCCAAAGCCATGATGAGGTACACACGGCGTAGCAGCGCGCGCTAACCGCAGCCAGTGCGTCAGCTACGTCACGGAAGCCCCGACGTCGGCAGTTTGGGGCAAGGAGCAGATGATGTCACGCTGGCACGCTCCAGGCTTTCTCATGCGGGCAGAGATTAAAATGGATTTAAAATATGTTATACTGATTGGCTACTATTGAAACTTGGTGGGAGATATCTCCTGGTAAAAAGGAAGCATTTAACATAGTTATCTCAGCTTTGAAATTTCGTGTCAGTATTTTAAAAGTGGTGTCAGTGTTATTTTAACGAGGCAATCTTTCAAATGAACCAAACTTGCATTTTGTCTGCATGGCCCTTTTAAGATGTGCATACCTGAGCATCAGGGTTCTCCCCATGGTGGGCGGCAGTGGAAAAGCCACCCACTCCTCCTCTTTAGCGCCTACTGCTTCCTGCAGACCACCCACTGCCCTGACCTACCCCATTTGATATGCGCACCTGAGGAACTAAACACAGCACCTGTGCGAGGCAAACGGCAGCTGGGCGGACTTCCCACCACCTGGTTATGTCTGAACAAGTCTGAAGAAAGTCTGAACAAGTGGCGTAGAAGTCTCAAAGATTTTCATCTGCATGCAAATCTTGGAGTCAGTGCTTGTCGCTTCTGTATTTTAAGAGCTTCCACTATTCAACATGCTGTAGCGCCACAATACCCGGTATTCTATTAGAGTTGTTAAATTTGTGCAACGAAAATTTGTAATTATCCAATTTAACATGTTGAACACCCCCTTGTCCTCAAAATGTCCACTCCTAAAAAATGTTTGGTGAGAACCCTGCTGGGCATTAAACAATCGCTATGTTATCAAGTTATGGAATACGACTACTGCACATAAAAAGGCTAAATTGGCATTCATATGCCATTGGTTCTGAGCACGCGAATGAGGCAATGAGATCGAAATGGGTTGCAACATCTCGGACAAATGGACAGTTGTAAAGTTTACCTTCTTAACTAGAACACCGGCAATCAGACACAGTGTGCTCATGACACAGTTGTCAAACCATCACTGTGGGTATAACTAATAAAGCAATCTTAATGTAATCTGTCTGTACAATAATGTTACATCAGAAGTGTGATAATGATTTTTAAAAAAAAAAGGTTGTACTGCAATTTTTCTTTAAGTGATCATTTCAAACGCACTCTCATACAGGAGTTCTGCATTGCCCATAGGGTGTGTAAATGTTTTAAGAAACTTAGACTCGCAGTAGCACTTAGCACACAAAGCAAAAAAAAAATTAACTGTGTAAAGACAATGACCGTCACCTTTTCTCTTTTCCGCTCAAACAGTTCAATTCCCACAGTTCATATTCTCACTGGTTCTTCAAACATTTGCCAAGAATGAAGGGTCTTTGGGGCTCGTTTTTATTTATAGTGGACTGTCAACACTGGAGATAAGCTTAGATGAGATAGTGCATGAGCGCTGCACAAGCACAATCGCTCCGGTCAAACATGATCTCTCCTGCTCTCTTTTCTATAACCTCAGGCCCACTAAAAAAACCTTTCATCTTTATTGAGATACCATTTGATCCCTCAGCTGCCCGGCTGTCTCCTTCTACCTAACGATGATATCAGCACTGTTGCTGGTGTGGTATCAAAGCCGCTCCCCATGATAGTGGTATTGCACCCTACCTCAATGAAACAGTAATTAAACGCTGAAAAAAAAAAAAAAAGGTCAAAACGGGAGCAGGGGAAAGTTGCGCCGAAAACTTGCATGTGCAAACATTATGGTTGTCTGGCACATTTGTGCCAGACTACACCACGAACTTAAGAGTTGCAAATACCTGAATGGCCTCAACTTAACGGCATTTTGACTCTACACTTGCTACAGTTACTCTCTTTTTGCTATCTTCTTTCTTCTTCCACAGCGCTGTCACCCAAGAAGGCATCGCTTTCCTGCAGGCGTTTCTTGCCCACATATCAGGAGCGCTGGATGTCGAAGATGCGCGCTATGCACAGTCCTCACGAAACCGCAGGTGACGTTGCCGCGTTTCAACCCACCAGCATCGACAGTGTTAATTCGAGTGTCGGTTATGTGCTGCGGTGCCACCTAAGTTAAGACTGGGTGCACACAGGATGGGATATTAGTAGGGTTGTTCGTTTTCAGGTAAAACCTGATTCCACCCGGTTCTTACACCCCGAACATGTTTCAAAAGAATTGGGTTAAACCCGGTTCATCCCCGAATGGGCCTTTTAAAAGTAGCGATCTGCACACCCGTGCGCTGACGGTCCGCCGTTTTCAACCGGTGCTGGAAGCAAGGCCCACAAACAGAGCGTCCGAACTCACTGAGTATTGCCATGACTCTGAGTATTGCCATGAACATGTTTCAAAAGAATTGGGTTAAACCCGGTTCATCCCCGAATGGACCTTTTAAAAGTAGCGATCTGCACACCCGTGCGCTGACGGTCCGCCGTTTTCAACCGGTGCTGGAAGCAAGGCCCACAAACAGAGCGTCCGAACTCACTGAGTATTGCCATGACTCTGAGTATTGCCATGAACATGTTTCAAAAGAATTGGGTTAAACCCGGTTCATCCCCGAATGGACCTTTTAAAAGTAGCGATCTGCACACCCGTGCGCTGACGGTCCGCCGTTTTCAACCGGTGCTGGAAGCAAGGCCCACAAACAGAGCGTCCGAACTCACTGAGTATTGCCATGACTCTACCGCTCGCAACCTCAGGCTGGCACATGCTGCGCTAACATTGTTGTGCCTAGCTATTGGAAGCTGTGTTGTCAGGTAACTTCCTCCCAGTTATGTTGAGCGGTCAGACAGGTTTCCAATGAAGACCCGCACGTTACGCAAGCAGATGATGTTTGTAAGCAAGGATGAGTGAAAAATCATCACCAGCTTTTTGTGAATAAAATGTTTCATTTCTTAGAAGTTATCAATTTTCTTTATTGTCATCGTTACTGATTCGTTTCCAAGCGAATGCCAAATTTCGGACAGCCTTTTCTTCTAGAAAACCCTGACGTCCCCCTGATTACCAGCTTGATATAAACACCAATTTTAACGCATTAGAGTTCAAGAAGATCTTGATATTGTCTAAAATAAACTGTGTGTATTACTTGGCACACCTGTAGATTTAACCGAAAAAACACGAATTTTGGAATGGCTTTGCAAAAAAAAAAAAAAACAATTTATCCCCGATTATCAATTCGAAAAATAGCGCCCAATTTTTACCCCCCAATTTGAAAAAAATATAAAACCCAGAGATTACCAGTCTTAGATATTTGCTAGAATGGTTGCAGTGATCATTTACATGCAAGGTGACATGTAAAAAATTTAGCCAAATTGGGGGGCAACCTTATGTTTACCTTTGGTCAGCTTTGGTCCAAGTCCATGCTCATTTTGTGCCAGGCAGGAGATGAAATAGGGAACAGTTCCAGTTGGCCTAATATTGCAAAAGGGACTCTGAGTTGAATTAACTACTGTTTCCTAATTACTTTACAGTAGCCGACCGTTTTTTCGCACTCCGAAAACTCGGACTTGCTGGATATTTCGGACTTTCCCCGAGAAACCGCCAGTTGTCCCACGGATTTTTCGGACTGCTCTTTTATTCTGGCTATTTTTCGTTCCCCTCCAGGTCTGAAAAATCGGTCGGCTGCTGTATCAGGTTAAACTTTTGAACTTGATGGCCATATCTGAAGCATTTCTTGGCCAATTTACAGTCAACTTTTTTTTCAAAATACCCTTTTTTTTTTTTTTTCTTTCCGTGAAGAGTCTTGTATTGTGCTCTTGTCTATTTGCTGATGTTCATCGTGTCAGCACACTTCGAAGTACTCTGGGCTGGGTTTGACGGATTTCAGAACACATTCAGTCTTTTTAAACTTTGCTTGAATAAAGCGAGTCATCGTGAGCTATAAAATGAACCAAAAGTAGATTTATGAATACTGTGATAGCGTCAAACTACATTAAAGGCTAGTGTGGTGCCATTGAGGTAGTGCAAACCCCCCCCCCCCCATTTCACTTCTGTCATCACACCGTTCACTCTGTGAAGCCCTCGTGCCACTGGTTTCTACTCCAACTTTCTTAGTCATTTGCTTGCTAGCAAGCCCCTGAAAGGCTTAGAACTTTCTTATCCATTAAATATCTTATTTCACTGCTGCAAACCTGTGTCCTGCGTCTCTTCTTTGCCTGGTAAAAAAGTCATTGTGAGTGTGACGCTGTGTCACTGCTTTGTAGATTTGTCGTACATTTTATTAATGCATTCATTGGCATATTCATGGGAGGTTGTGCTTAATAACCTCGGTAATGCTTAAATAAATAATAAAGTAATGCGTAATAACCTCGGGAGAGCGCAGCGATTTGAGATAGGTGGCGAGGCAACGGAAGGGGTAAGCTAATATATCTACTTAGGCCAAGCTGTGAACCCGGATCCCAACCATGAGGCAGAGATAATTCGAAGGATAAGAATGGGGTGGATGCATTAGGCAAGCATTCTCAGATAATGAATGGCAGCCTACCATTGTCCCTGAAGGAGAAAGTGTATGACATTTGCATCTTACCGGCACTCACCTACGGGGCAGAAACTTGGAGGCTCATTAAGAGGGTTCAACTTTGATTGAGAACGACTCAGAGGGCAATGGAGCGGAAGATGATAGGTGTAACTTGAAAGGACAAGAAGAGAGTGGAGTGGGTCAGGGAACAAACGCGTGTTAAGGACATATTAGTAGAGATTAAAAAGAGGAAATGAGCATGGGCAGGGCGTGTAGTGCAAAGGCAAGATAACCGTGGGTCATTGAGGGTAACAGAGTGGATCCCTAGAGGAGGCAAGCGTGCAGGGGGCGGCAGAAAGTTAGATGGTATCAAGAAGTTTGCGGGGATAAATTGGTCGCAGTTAGCGCAGGACTGAGATAATTGGAGATCCATGGGAGAGGCCTTTGCCCTGCAGTGGACGCAGATAGGCTGGTGATGATTACTAATGCATTACATTTTAACTTGTTCCTTTCGTTTATTTAATAATGCGTAATTAACTTATATTGTCACGGGACACATAGGCGGGCAATGTCCCATACTGCCTGTGTTCAGTCAGAAGACGACAAAGTGGCTGTGTCCTGGGGCGCTCTGTGTCATGGCCGCCATGTACGTTCTGTAAATAGATCGCTTCACCCAATCCCATTGTTCGTCTCATCTGTGTCCTGCCGCCACGTAACATTGCAGGATTGCTTAACATTGTAAATGTCACGGGATAATATTCATGAACATCAGGATACTGTGAATTGGTGGTAAAGTTTTATTCGTTCAGCCATCAAGAAAATCGTAAACCAAGGGATACTACATAAAATAAAAGCTACATTATCCATCACGCTAAATTGAAATGTTTGTAACATATGCGGCTGCATGTAAACGCTGCATGTAAAAATAATGTGTAGGCGCAGTACCAGCACTGTGCCTGATGTCGTATGTCTCGCAGTCTCTCCTATGTACACTACGTGGCAGTCCATTTGTGAGGAAGTAGGTTTTTCCTCGTTTATAACTAAGGTGGAACATTCATTGTGTCCTCTTGGGTATGTGTCAAGGTATGTGGAGAAAATAGTGGAGGTTCTTGGCCAGCATTTATCAAGGGCCTTTGGAGTTACACCTGAAAGTGTGTTTTGCTATCGGACATAAGAGCCCGTGTAGCTTCTAGAAATTGGTATGGCCAATTCAACAAGCAGTGTCTTGACTTTTTTCAATGGAGGCTGATTTACTGTATGAGAACCCACAAAGTGGGGCAGATCAGCAGGCTCTTTTTTTTCCTAGCCAGGAAGTCTGTCTTTGAAGTACCAGGTGTGTTTTTGTTCAGATTGGCAGTTTTTTTGTTAAAACATAAGAAAGCCTCCACACAATATTAATAACTATGTTTTGTGTCTTGGCATGTGAAATCTGAACCTTTTATTGCATGCATACATGCGTGTTAGGGATTTTCATGTTACACCAGGGGTAATCAAATGCGTGTTGACCGTTGCCATACACCTTGGCATGCATATGCAGATATATATCTGTGCATGTGTATTCTTTTTAGTTTCTCAAACCTCCTAAGGTTAATTTTCTCTCGTGTGGAGGTTCTTAACCCAGCAGGACTTTTCCGCCAGTGGTGTATATGCCTCCAGTAACCATCACCTCACTGTGCGTGGACGATCGAACTGTGAAATGTGACGTGCCAAAGCTTGGCAGTGGAGGGTGTGTGTATTTACAAAATGCCGTCCCTTCCTGCATTTTTTTTTTCTTCTTTCTTCTTTCTTCTTACTCGCTCACTAAGGTTTTCCCCGAGTCACGCTTGCAGCTCAAGTCGTCGTCTCGCTCAACTTTTCTGGTGTCGGGCCGTGGTATGTCCTTCCCTTGCGTTCCTGGAACTTGCTGAAACTCGAGTAAAAAAAGAAAAACAATGTTAGTTTCTCAGCTTTTTGGTTCAAACCTGCTTCTGGTAGCACCCCACCACACCTTACGTAGGTAATATGAGAATAGCAAGACCAAGCACAGGACTTCAACTTTATGTGTTTCAGTATAAATGTTTTAGCTATTGTCTATGCGTATCCCTCTATGTATTCACATTCTCGAATACGTTGCAGAGCATTTCCATCCATCCCTAATATTTTCACAGATGGAGTTTCAATTTCAATAGGAATGAAGAATGTCTGGGTATGTGGCAATTGGCTTTGCAAGCATTTTATCATTATTACGATCTCACAAGATACCTCAAGAGTTGACTTACTTAATCAGCTTCGGGATGTCTAATATACCTCCCACATGGATGAGTGAGTGAAATAAAGATGGGCAAATGCAATGTCATATGTTCAGAGGATTTGAACTCACTCTCCGTTGGATCCCGTGTAGTGGGTCTTTTTGTGTCGGTTGCGCTTGAAGAAGCAGAAGAAGACGATGCAGAAGATGATTGCTATGGGTAGCAGGATGCCCAGGGTGACTCCGGCTATTTTCCTTGCGTAGCTGGCGTTGCCTGAAACACAGAGGTATAATTTGCGTGATCCTATGACACTACAGAGCTGCCGGGGACGTGTCAAACTTCTCAATCTTATGACACTAATATAGTGCTACCAGCTGCAGAAATACGTATTACTGTACTTCTGCGGAGTATTACGTACACATCACATACGTACAAGAACTATTACTGTTGGTAAAGCATGCCACCATCATTCTGATTGCACTGAAGAGGGTATTCCCATCTCGTGATAACAATGTTCTTTTTTGTGACAATGTGACAATGACCGCATTTAATTTTTTTCATTTTTTTTCCTCGAGTATGAGCACACACTACAGAGTACCACTGCGGCTCTTGTAATTTTCACCATGCATTTGCCCTTTAAGTGGCCTAGAATTGGTAAAACGTGCCATAGTTGTATTGTATAGCACTTGTCTAAGTGAATATTTGGAGATTCAGCACGATCAGTATAGGCACAATCGGAAGAAACTTCTTTTTTTCAGTGTGTAATTTTCTCAGCATGTGTGCATGATGTAATTACTGCTATACTAACATAGCTACGGGCGCTTAACCACCCCTCTCCCACTTTTTCATAGAAAGCAATTATAGGTGTGCATAAACAGAAGGTTGACCGATATGGCTGTAGGCATCTTGAAGATTTGCATCTTCAAAGCATTTTAATGTTTGCGTGGGAAGGCAAGACTGAATGAGCCACTGCTTGCATACCTGCAATCAAGTCTTCCTCTAAGGAGCACACATTTGTTCTGAAAAGCCCAGCTTCTGGTCGCTTACATGCACCGGAAATGAGTTCTTCCACGTAGGTTAGGTTTCAGTATTCCAGGCCCAAGTTGAATGGAGCGAACGTTGATTAGCTTTACGTACCCTTTTCAAAAGTAAGGTGGTACAGTGTGTGCTTTTGCTTGGATTTGCATTGCAACAACAAATTAGGTGAACATATTTCTGTGACAGCACAACAGCGTGTCAACTGCCATCATTCCTCGAATTTCGTTAAAAAATAATGGCGGCACATCCCACAGTTACAGTGACCCAGGTGATTTTTTGAAATCGGGTGTTATCGCAGCATGGGCGTTGGGGGTGTAGGCCCATTTTATTCCTTTCAACTCTGGAATGCTAGAAAAAGAACTTAAACATCCGAGGCAGCACTAAATGTTTCCACCATGCCCCAACCAGCTTTGCTACACAACTAACTGCAAGCAAAGCACAATGGGAGAGACTTACTGATGCAGGTGACGTCAACGCCCCAGGACCAGAGGCCGTACTCCTTGCACTGACGCACCTCGTGACCGACCAGCCGGTACCCGTCGTTGCACGTGAACCGCACTGTGCGACCCACAAAGTTCCGGATCTCGCTCTTGCGGCCGTTTGCAGGCTTATCAATGGCCGGGCAGCGAATCACTGCATGGCAGATTGAGGGAAAAAATGTGGCAGCCAGCCTCGACTATAGGGGAAAGCAGATTTAGCTGTGTACAGGGGAAAACTGTCACTGCTAGTGTTGGCGCTTAAGCCAAGGGATGCGCTTACATCAAGGCAAATTGTATTCATAAGGCCCATCCCCCTTCTGAATATAAAGCATTGTGGGTTATTGGGGAATGGGCATAGATGAAAAGGTTACCCTGTTGTCGTTCAGAGCCCTTCCCAGCTGTCTCCCTGTGACAACTAGTGGGGTAGTGCACCACACTGCAAGGGCTAGAGCCGTTTCACAAATACTTTAAAATTTGCAAAGAACGCAGTACTCTTTCTGTTGCTTTTCTTTTCTCAACTACTTCACTCCTACAAAACAGTATGAGTGACAAGCAGGTTAATGTGTATAATGTTGTTGCCACGGCCTCGGTGCATCAAACCGTTGGCCTTACAGGCGATTTTATAACTAATAGATGGACAACCTTAACATGGCAACCTAACTTTAATCCTAATTGTTCTTTTTTTTCGCTGTGCTTTATTGCTGCTTAAGAGAACCATTCTTTCTGCTTTTTTACAAATTTTGTTTTGCAGCTGTTCATTTACAGTGATAGTTGTGGTGACGGGTTTTTCACTTTTGAGCAACCATAATATACTTGACTATCTCCGAATGACGGGACGTACCTGTCTCCCGCACCTCCCTGGCCGCAGCTTGAACCGCGGCCTCGTTTGATTTGGTCGTGGCAGCGTATCTTTTGTCTCCAGTCACAATGAAGTCGTATATGCAGGCTTTTGACCCCGAACAAGTCTGAACAGAACAAGAAAAGGTGGAGTGTTAGCTCATACGGGACAATGCACACCAAATCAGAATTCACAAACCATTTTCCTAAATGCGTATTACAGTGAGAAACGTATGTGACAGTATTGTTGCCTTAGACATGGTACACTCAGCATTTTGACGACTAATACCCACTCTGCGCGAGCGTTTCGAAGGCTTTTGAGTCGAATGTCATTTGACTAAAATGACACCTTTGAGCTGCTACACGATGTTTTTCAAAGGCCTTTGTTTGAAATGCCATTTGACTCAAAGGAGAACCAACAACGACCTTTGGCGTTCTCAAAGGCCTTTTGAAATGCGACGGTCGTACTCTCGGGTGCAGTTTCTGCATGCCGTAATTACAAAACAGTTATTTACGAGTAAAACTTAGTGTTTAAAGTGCACGACCTTCATCATTTTTCACCCATTTTTGTTTCCTATCACTCGCTCTACGATTAACAAGGTAACCTGGTACTCTCAACACAGGCAGTGTGGAAAAAGAAGAAAAGGAACTGGTTCTTAGTGCGTATGGCTATCAATTTTATAACTAATGTTTTTTTTGCCCATTTTAACTCTAAGAACGAAACAGGGCAGCAGCTGCGACACCAAAACACGGCAGGCAAACGCGGAAACTGGCTTTGAGAATTGTCGTGTAGGTCGGCGGAACTCCTTCCAGTTCAAAAAACATTTGAAATTTCGAAGGCCATTTGACTCAAATTTCCTCTCAAACGCTCGTGTAGCACAGGATTAGTCTAGGGCATCCTGGTCGTAGATCACAGGCTCTCAAGTGGATAGCGTAATATGTAACTTTTGAAGTCCCGTGATATCAGTTGAAAAAAAAGCTATCAGTATCAGGAATTCAGCACCATTGTGATTCAGATATGTTCAGGCGTGCCAGGGGGAACATTGGTGGACTTACATCGGCAACGTCTTGTGCCCTGAACGTGAAATTCTGTGGAATTCGTGGAGGGTCTTCGAGGTATGGCAGAAAAGACTGGTCGTCGTAGTGCCCAAACTTATAGCCCATTAGGTCGTGGTTGAACAAAGCATTGGACTCATTTAATCTCCCTGTAAAAAGGTCGAAGGGAAAAACAGAAGTTGGGTCAGTTTGTTGCACATTAAATTTTTCTTCCTTTACATTTTGGGAAAAGTTCGGACTTCATGTTTTGGGTAAGGCTCACGCAGCGATATAATTGAATACTGACACATCATGTAACATCGTCTCATCATGTAATACTCCAAATAACTATAATTTCCATTGCAATACTAATGTTGCTCTATAAAATTAGCTACACTTTAACATTAACTTGAAAATCTTTAGGTGATTGCAAGGGTTTGTTGCAAAACAAGCTGCATTATTGTTTAGTGTCATTCAGATGAACATTGCGTTGGCCTTGTCAAGGTACAAAGCTTTTCTTCATAAGCATTACTGCCTTTCGTACAATGCAAAAGCAAACGCTTTTTGTAATTTCTTCCCAAGCGAATAGAGATGTGCGAGATCGTGTGGGGGCATACATAAAGCCCAATATTCATGCACTGCAAAACACCGAAGCAAACAGCAAATGTCCAGTGCATGCCTCTAACATTGCAACATCTGGCTTGGCCATTTGTTTATTGTCAGGCCACAAAATTAAGATCTTTATTTGGAAGAAATGCTTGCACAGTGGACGACAAAATGGTGGTTCACAGGAGGAGGCAGATGTGACCGTTCACAGCAAACAAAGAAGCTGTGCTGGTCACATACGGCCGGGAAGCCACATTATTAGAACCCCCAGTGTACCGTGCCTCTAATAATGCCCTTCGGCAGTCAGTTAATAAAGCAGTAATGCCTGGTTATTCTTTCTTTATTGGTGCAGCAGTGGCATGTGTATGAATCCTCATCTTGAACAGTGGTGGTGTCCCTCTGTGTGATAGTGTAAGCGTAACCGTATATCTGGCATTGTTGCTGCATCTATGTGAAACCTGAGGGACTGAATTGATGAGTAGGGGGGACATGGGCACTTGAAAACAAGGATGACATGAGCTGTTGACGTGCACCACCACTGCCATACAGATAATACTGCACCTTCAATCATTTTCCATTGCTTTGCTGGACATCTGAGCATTGAAAAAATGTCAAGTACATATCTTGTGATCGCACGAGTTCATGTATTAGAACCACGGTTGGGCGTGATTGTTTTCAAGGTACAGCAGTGGGACCCAGAATTCCCGCCACCTATTTCGCTCATATGTAACAGCCAACTTCACTCAAACTTCACCTCGGCCAAATTTACTTTAAACGCACAGTACATACCACCAAACTAACTGGGACATGACTTGTCTGGTTAATTAGTTATAAGCGTTTAAAATAGCTCCATTGAAGGCGCCGGTGCACCTGCTGGCGGGTGGCACAAACAGCCATGAAGCCGAAGTGACATTGCAGCCAGCCCTGCGTTTTTTCCCACGGCCAGCCAGAATAACCGCTCAAATTCTGCCAGGCACGCTTCTCAGAGGACTGCGGTGAGGGTTTCAAAATCTGTGATTTTTTATGTTCGTTTGCACCGCGGATATGCGTACGTCAGCTGTCATATTTTGTATCCTGCAGTCTTTTTAAAAGGCAGACTATACCGAAATACCATTTTCAGGAGGTTGAAATTTAGAGTGCAGTTGGCCTTTAACAAGTTGCGTTCGTGACAGACACCACAAAGTTAGCGCAGCCACTGCAAAAATACTTATGCAAAAATAATTATGGAAGAAAGTGTCGAAACGGATAGTACTTACATAAGTTGCCAAACTGGTGGTAGATCTGTTCTAAAGTGGCCGTAATTGGAACAAAGGCGTTACCGTGCGGAGGCATGAGGTCGTTTTCCATTCGTCTGTCCCAGTATCCTAGTAGCCCTCGTGTTATATTCTGCAAGATGAAATATGCAAAGTTTAGGGCAGGCTTTGAAGCACTGGTCGATCCATTTTAAATGGCCGTAAATTGTTACGGCCTGGTAGGATGAGCTAGTCATGAATGCAAGTTAACACTCACAAAAAACTCCACAGGTAGGAAGACGTTTAACGACAACTGCTCGTTGGTGACCAGGACTTCGACACCGGCACCAGAGTCAAACATGCACACAATCTTCGACATGTTGTAGTAGCCTGTAGGCTGGTAAATCGTGACTCCTAGTAGAAGGGGGAGAAAGGAAAGGTATGAAAAAAAGGCACGTTAGGTGCTGCATTTCAATTTCCAACATAATCCCTGTGCAATAAGCGTGCTTTTTTTCCTGGGGCTAATTTTTTCTCAAAATCTTTAGAAAGTACTCATTATGTGTTTGTGCCTGAGCCGATATGCAGAAAAAGAATAAATGCTGTTCTGAACTAATGGGCTAACAAATTTAAGGCATAGCCAGTGGCAGATTCTATAGCAGAGAATGCTGGAGGCTACGGCCCCCTTACTTTAGAACTCTGTCTTTTTAACACAAAAGTGTTTTATTCCCGGATACACGAAGATTTCACTGACATCATATCCGTCACGAAAGTGACGCCAGTATAACGAAGCAAGCGGCCTGTAAAGGGTGCACCCCTGCACACAGGGTCTTCTGGCGGGGAAGCAACCTTTAGTACTAAAGAGTACGTTATGCTTAGGGTTGTTCGCTTTCGGGTTTTATATTTTAACACTAAAGTGTTTTATGCCGCGATACCCCATGATTTCACTGACGTCATATCCGTCACGGAAATGACGCCAGCATACCTTTGCCAAAGCGACCCGCCAGCAGGACGTCGCTCGTCAAGCACACCCACAAGATAGCCGCCAACCCGCAAATCATGCTCAGCTGCAGATTTCGCTGCACATTTCACTTTTGTGTTTGTTTGATTCTTATGACAGAGGAATCAACCACAGTTTTTTGGTTTGGTTTTGCTTAGTTTTTGTTGTGCCGTCTCCCAACCTTTCCAATCTTTGCCTAAGCGCGCCCTCAGACAGCACATCATAAATGGGTGGCAAAGAAATCCAAGGAGTGCCTACCTTTAAAGTGCTGAATACGCATGGTGTCGTCCCAGAAGTAGATGAACTCGTTGTCGACGACCAGGTACAGCTGGTAATTAAACCTGGCCGCTAGAGGTCGGAGGTGGATCTCTACTGTTGATGACACGTTGTCTTTCACAGCCACCGCACTCAGGAACGTCCCGTTCACAATGCGATCTGCAACCAAGAGCCAACAAAGCCCACAGTTCCGGAAATCTCAGAACGTGTGAAAACTGTTCTCAAATTCTGTGCACTTGTGTGTGAGCCCCACTGATTGAGCCATCAAGCTATCGGGGGACCATAGGGCTGTACTCTGGATAAGTTGCTACTGTGCCTAAAGCTGGGTAAGTGAGTGTTTTGTGCACTGAATTCCAGGTACGGCAGGTGCTCTAGGTAATCCAGAACTCTAGAGAGCAAAAATGTTGGAACAGAACAATGAACGATGATTTTCAACCTTGTACTGGGGCACGTGCATCTTGTACAAAGACATGCATCAAATTGGGCTTTATATGCCCAGTTACACCGCACATCTTATATAAGTACCCACACGTCTTTGAAAAGCCAGTATCATTACTAGCATTTTTGAAGTTATCCTTCTTGTGCAACTACTTTCCTCAGTGTACCGTTATCTAGTTACAATATTTCCCTATCAATTGCAGCTTCCTTTGATCTCACCACAAGCCCAAGTAGCAGTTTGTAGTGCAAGCAATCATTTTATTTCAGCCACTTCCCTTAAGCTTCAAGTACAGTCCTTGTCGAAATTTTCTAGGCCATGCCAAGGTTTCTCAGTGACAAAGAATTCAAAGCAAAAGCCTAACATTTAATGGCAATCAAAGTGTTTTATGACAGTAAAAAAACAAAGGTGTTTTCTCCAGCTTTCTGGCATAAAACATTTCAGCCTCACCTGAGAGGTAAGCTTTCACTTTTAACTTTTTCGCGGCCTGTGCACTTTTGGCATGGCCTAGAAAATTTTGACAGAGACTGTACATGTACACATACTGTATCTTCTTTAAAACACTGCAGCTGTCCCATTCTCCTGGTGCTCCACCTTTTACCCGCCGCGGTGGCTCAGTGGCTAAGGCATTGTGCTGCTGAGCACAAGGTCGCGGGTTCGATTCCCGGCCGCGGCGGCCGCTTTTCTGATGGAGGCGAAAAGCAGAAACGCCCGTGTGTACGAGATTTCGGCGCACGTTAAAGATCCCCAGCGGGTCAAAATTAATCCGGAGCCCTCCACTATGGTGCGTCTCATTGCCTGCATCGCGTCGGCATGTTAAACCCTACAATCGATTAATCAATGCTCCACCCTTCGCTTACCTGAGAGTTGTGTTCTGCGGACACTCTCGAAACGGCCCTGGATCTCCAGCTTTCCCTTGGGGTCATTCACTCGCACCAGCACAAACTCTCCCCTTGCCGTGAAGGTGTAGTTTGCTCGGTCAAAGGTCAGGAAGTGGGGGTCACCAAAGACCGCAGCTGCGTGGGACGTTTGGAGGGAACAGTGAACACACTGAGGGCACAGCAACTTCAGATTAATTTTAATGCGTAGCATTCTTTGCCCTGCATTTCTACAAAAATGCAGATTTCGCACAAGTTGCATCTTTAACCGCTATAAAAGCATAAATGGAGATGATTGGTCCAAAAAGATTTTTAAAACCCAAGAAATATGGAAAATATAAAAAATTGTGAAAATGGCAAACCGTGTAACGCCCTGCATTCTATATTTGGCGGAAGTAGCACCTTGAATCGTTATAATAGCGTAAATGGAGATAAATGGTCACACGGAATTTAGAAAAACCAAAAAAATTTGCTGTAAAGAACTCACTCTAGACAAGCGGCATAAGAATGCTACGCACTAGTAGACAATTCTTGAATTTATGCAGAATTTTTCATATCGTATCATATTTCACAGAAGTCGCACCTGCTTGCTGACAGTCAAGAACGCCGGAGCGAGAGAATAAATGGAAATGAGCGAGAGAATAAATGGAAAAGATTGGTTTCTCAAACAAGAACATGGGAACTAATTATGTTGAAAAGCCTATTTTGTGTAGCAGTGCTGCTTTAATTCTTTCGGCTAGTGTTTGTTTACCAGTTTACTATAATTGACCGTACTCTTTGGCGGCACTGGAACTCAAAATGGATAGCAATAATAGGCGTGGCAGAGGACGGAGCAGGTGGCAGAATACAGTTGACGGCCGATTTTTCGCACGCCTAATTTTTTGGACATGCTGATTATTCGGACTTTTTCCCGGCACCAGGACATAGAGCTTTTGGGGGGAACATTAACTTTTTCGGACTGCCTGATTTTTTAAACATTTTTGCGGTCCCTTAAGGGTCTGAATAATTGGTCGTTGACCGTATATTAGAGGCTACAACTAGTTTCTTCCGTACATCCTTGGGTGGGATGTCTCCACTAGAAGTTTGAGGCAGTGCTATCCACAAGGAAAAAATTGTCACTCTTATGTTCTGTGCTCTGTACAAATCAAGAGGTACGATTGTTGGTACACGCTATTAGTGGAAGATGTGTGGAAATATCATACAAGCAGATTCTTGTCGAAGAATTCACACCCTTTAGAAAAGTCCGAATTAAGACTGTGCTAAAAAAATCAACTCGACCCTCTTCCAAAGGGAACCCTGCAAAATCTCTTTTAAATGGTGGGAATTTGGTGGTGGGAATCAGCCCTTCAGCAGAAGGGCACTTCCTTTTTGCTTGGAGTTCGTGCCACGAAGTTAGAGTGAAGCACATTGGATTTAATGAGGGGCTTTCTTATGGCCCCACAATCACCACCTTTTGATTACTTCAATGCACAAGCCACAAGTGAGACGCATGAGTCTGCAGCCTACCGTATCCTGGGGGCTGGTAGGCTGTGCAGTCCTGTGAGGTGCGCCAGTACTTGAACTGCTGGCAAGACCTCGAGTCATCCTTCGCTTGCTGCCAGTGGCAACAGTAGAAGAAGGGCATTGCGTCGATGTTCCAGTAGGACAGAGTCGGAACCTGGGCAGCCAGTGGAAACACTCGTTAAAGAGGATCTAAGCTTTGTCTATATAATTCATCAGTGCAACTGACGTGGTTGCAATGCAAAGCCTCAAGTCCTCTGCCTAGAGCAGTGAAAGCAGTCTTGGGCCGTAACTAGTTACTAGTAATGCATTACCACTAACTAGTTACCTTTGTCAGTAAGTTTTAGCTGTAAATAGTTACTTCTAAGTTGGAGGAACTTGTAACTAACATTGTCACTTCTTTGCTCAGTAACTGTAACAGGAAATACCGTTCCAATTACTCCGTCGTTTATAAAAAAAATATCAAACAAAAACTCTCGTTAAAGGCCGACGTACAGTTCGCGCTTTCCATTTTTTCGGATTTTATTTTTCTCATGTCCTCTCCCTCTTTTACTTTCCACAACACGACTCCCCTTGGAGTTTAGGAGAGGAGGTCTCTGGGAGAATTATCTTTCCTGCGGAAGACCGAGGTCGGAGGTTGGTTTTTAAGGTGATTTTTTAAATCTATCGGCGCCTTGAGTCAAGCGGCAACAATAAAAACTAAACTGGCACTTGCACCTCCGAAAAAGGGTAAAGTCTCAGATAGCAACTCTTACAAACAACTCATCCTAAGTTACAATGAGCTTTGCAAATAAATTTACCAACACCAAGGGTGTGTCAACACAAAAGTCGACGCAACAAAATAAGCGTGCACAACAATCGTTGGTGTTGCACTTGTTTGCCCCCTTTCAGGTCCCCTTCGTTTAGGGTTTTACAACGTGCAATTTGACTACCCACATGCCCTCGTACATTTCTATTAAGTAAACTCTGACATTTATGTGTGATAGTTACGGAAAAGTGACGACGTTGCTTTTTCATAGTAACTGTAACTGCAACAAGTTACTTTTTGAAACTGTGTAACTAACTGTAACAGAGTTACTTTTTTTGGCTTAGGCAACTGTAACTGTAACAGTGTTACTTTTTGCTGGTAACGTGCCCGTGACTGAGTGAAAGTGATGACAGTGGCTCATTTACTGGAAGGCACACTCTAAACTTATTACAGTACTGATTTTTGTTCGGCCATATTGCTGTAACATGCATCTGTCTCATTTTTGAAATGCTCCTGCCACTTGTCCAAGTTTTATAGGCTTAGGACGAAACGCAATCTAGTTTTTGTCCAGAACTGGCTGCAGTCTGCACTAGGGGCATGTTTACAACAGCGCACGGTTGTATTTGACTGTCCTGCAAAGTCGTCCTCACCTTCATTCGGCTGTTGAAAGGCAGGATGCCGTAGCTGAAGATACGTGACGGTCGGCCTCCGTACATTGTGTCTGCGGTCAACATCAGTTCCCCTTCCATGTCATAGCAGCAGGTCTGTCCGGAACCTCCAACTCTGCGACAGGGTATCCATCGGGTGGCAACAGTTTAGGTGCGTTTTAACCCTTAACCTGGCAGGTTGATAGGCTTGTGCTTGGAATGATTTGCAATGCACCCCTTCAGCCGGACAGAAGTATCACAATTAAGTCTAAGGGCTTGGGATAGTTTCATATTTTTTAAAAAAATATTTGTTTCACGTTTGCTTCATGCGATGGCAAATCGTTTTCAAGCCTAAGGCATTTGTGACTTTAGGTCTTAAATTAAGAAATTCCCCAAAATGCATACTTACATGCTTAAGCACTTTATACAGTCAAGTCTCGTTACTACGAACCCCACAATAACAAATTTCTCAAATTTACGAATATTTTTAAGAATCCCCGCCAGATTGCCTATATTTTCAAAATGAAAGTATTTCAGAACTACAAATTTCAGTATACATAGCGCGTATTTCAGAATAACGCACATAATTTATTTTCCCCATTATAATCAAGCAACATCAGTGTTACGAATTCAGTGAAAAAGAATCCGCCGTTTCTCTGTGTATTCCCCAAGTACAGTAGCTATCATCCTCATTATGTCAAGTGCCAACAGCTAGCGCCACCACAACAAAGCTGTGGTTTAATGCAAGTAGCCTAGCAAGCCTGGCCACGTTTGCCTCTTTTCCTTTTTGTTGTATTGGGTGTTGGTGGTCGGTCAGTCATTCTTCACGCTAATCATGTGTGCGGGCAGGTATTTATTTGTTGTGGCTGGTTTTGCATCGAAGTTCGTGTGAGATCCAAAGATGAATATAGCTAGCGACAAAGCAAAGAAAAAGTGAGAGCATTCATTGTCTTTAGTGACGATGACGATGCGAAGGTAGATGGCTGTGGTTCACCGAACACATGCAGAAGATCAGATCGAGTCGAACATTGAGTTTCAGTGTACATGAACAAATGACGTACTGATGAGGTATTGTGCAAGGTGGAATATGTTGAGGCATTCCTAATCGGTTGTGCTTGCTGCATGCGCCAGAAAAAAATAACTGATTTCTTTAAATAAAGCAGCTTGAAGTGAACGGAACGTTATTATTTCACCCTTTTGCACACGCGTCTACTGCTAACGTATGTCATTTTCATTCCTAGGTTAGATCACTGGTTTATAACTGCCAGTTTTTCATTACGATATTTCAAAATAACGAACTATTTTTGGCGGTCTCGCGGGATTCAGTATATCAAGATTTGACTGTATTGCATTTTAAGTGCAAGCTGACAAGGGTTGACATGTACTGCGAGGAACATGTCACATAAACTTTGGAACAAGGGCAAACTTACGAAGGTCTCCCAGTGCGCACGCAGTGCTGAGCACCCTTGTGGAGCGGGTCACACTTCTTGGTGTACGTGTTGCAGTTGCTGTCCGGAGCGAAGCGGCCCCTGTCGAAGTCAGACTGCTTCATGGTGCAGGGGCAACGCCAGAGTGTGAGCGCGAACCGGTCCGAGTTGGTCTCGCGGTCGAACCACTCACTGCAGAACCTCTCCTTCCAGTCCGAGCCGTATGCGCGGTCCCACTGGTTTGCAAAGTACCAGGCAAGGGGCATGGGTCGGCTCCAGATGGTCCTGCAAATGGCAGAGGAGGAGAGGTGTGGAAGAGAGAAAGAGAGAGATCTCGTTCAGGCAGTTGGTGGAGCGAAGCAAAGCAGCACTCGTGGAACGTTCTGACGGCTCCTTTCAAAGCCTGTAAAACTTGGACACGTTGATCTTGGCTACCACATGTTTCTTTGAAGTCTTCACTTAGTGACGATGAAACAAGGTGACTTTGCGAAACAAAGTGACGCTGAAACAAAGTGACGATGAAACAAACGTGACGTTTTTGTTTTTAAGCAATTCCTTCAAACATAATATCATTGCTTAATTTGCACACCGTAGTACCAATTCAAACTGGATCATCGTCTACGACTACCTTGGCAAGCCCAGCACTGGTGCAAAAAATTTCTCAGCTTGTAGATGCTGTGCCCGCAGTGTCGGTGGTGTGTGCTCATAGTGGGAGAAGTGGAGAGGTCTTTTTGTACACCGGTCTCTTCTGGTACACAGGACCATTTATGAGTGCACCTTGAAACACTGCCTGCCCTGTATGGTGCATAAAAGTTAATGTACTGGTGTAGCCACCCGGAAGAAAACAGCTTCTAGTATAACTTTACACGTACCTGCGCTGTTAGGCAAATTTGGATGGGCATAAATTTGTTTTTGGGCCAGTCCACTGCTGTAGACTCTTTAGTTAGCGAGGGAACAACCCAAATTTGTAGTTGAGTCTAATGGGCCGAAAGTAAGTTGACAATATATGCTGTGCCATATAAAAGCTCTTGGACAAACCATATACGTAGCTTCTTGGAGCATGCGTGGTAGCATATGTAGTGATGTGAAATGGTGAACCATGCACTCACGGTGAGCCCCTGTAGTCCTTGGCGATGGCGTTCCCGTCGGTGAGGTTCATGCCCAGGAAGCCAAACTTGAAGTTGAGCTTGTCCCAGTTGTACCGATCCCTATACATCTCCGTGTTGATGGTGTACCGTATGTCGCCGTTTCGCATGCCGCTGGACAGCGTGTCGATGTACGTCAGCTGGGGGTACTCGTAGTCATCGCTGCGACGAAAAGGGAGAACGTTTGAAACACCGTTTGTGTGTGTATTTTGATGTGAAAAACATATAAACACTCAGCGAATTAGATAAATGGCACATTTTAAGCGCATAGCACTTTAGGGGCTCGGCTTGTCATCGTAGCTCGCTCGCTGGACCCAAGTAGAGCCACGCGGCGTTCCGTCGTCGCGGCGTCCCACAGAGGCTTTGAAAATCAAGCGGTTTATATAGTCATAAGTGTTTGAAACTCGTAAACCGCTGGCGCTTGTCATATATCTTCCCGTTGTTTAGCACAAAGAAAACTGCAGGTACATTTGAGGCAAAATATACGTAACTAACCGGCAGCGCCCCCGTTCATTTTGTTAGAAACGCTCGTTGGGTTGGTTTTTGCGGGAGTAAGCGAAAAAAGTGGCAGTGCAACGCCGGCACGTGCGGGAGGCAAAGCAAGCACAAAAAGAACAGAACTCCCGCTGGCGCAGTTTCAGGCAGGGGGCGCGTGAGCACTGCGGAGGCGGGAAATTTGAAATGCATGAGGTGGGGAGCAGTGAGCGGATAACGGCACTACAGCCCATTATGGCGAATCACTGCTCTGCACTTCCAACAGCTTCCACATTTAGTGGAACGTTTTTAATTTTTTTAATTTCTTCTTTCTCAATAATTTATATATACCCCGTTGTTCATTGCTTGTTTTGCTACTTGATTGCGCGTAGCGTGCCTGCATAGACTTAGTAATTAGCCTCTCAAGAGTAAAATGTACTAAATCATGACATGTAACAAAAGTTCCATAAACAGTGCTTGAAGCCAAACTTAAGGCAATATTGTGTGGGATAAAAATTAATGTCTTAACACTGCTTTTGGACAGTGGTATCTTTTACCTGAGCTTTGGAGCAATAATTTCAGATAGTGATTTTTTGATACTAGGACCTGGAACTAAACAGATACCAATCCTCATCGAATTAGACGCTAAGTAAACTGTACATTTATGCTTCTCCATAGTGGGTCTTGTGCTGCCTTTTCAGAGCAGGGCACTGTTCGTGAAGCCTGCTGCAATATGGTGAACAGACTCACGACAAACAAGAAATGTTGCTTGGACAAAACAGGTGAGATACGTGAGACAAAGCACTGACAAGTATGTGTTTGCTCTCCGCTGTTCATTTATCTTGTCCAAGATTCTGTTGTGCTACGGTGGCTGTGCCATAAGGGGGGCAGACTGGTCTTAGAACTATTTTTTTTTTATTTACTAACCAATTTTAATGAAACTGCACAGAATCAGGGAGTTTTTGTGCTGATTTCAAATCTGCAATTAGATTTTTTTGCAAGTTGATTATTCCTTGATATAATTAATGATTGCCATTATTTCAGGTCGCAAGTACAAAATAACCACTCCATACAGAATGGTGATTACCCTGTGGCTAGGCAGACAAATGACTAAACAATAAAACGTTGCAAGTTTTTTTATATTTAGCTATTTTTGGTCATTTCACTGAACGTCACTCCTCCTGCACTCTGCCAGAAAAGGCTCGGAGGTGGTGTCAACTGAACACAATAATAATATTCCAAAGCCTCCACTTCAAAAATTTGTTTCCAACATAGTATTCTCCACACATTTAGGTATCAAAGGCAAGAAAGAAATCACAGTTGTACCTGCTCTGGGTGCCGAGATATCCGAGGGCGAAATGCTATCTTAGCGTTGCAAGAAAAGTGCCGTTTCACCATCAAATTCTGTGTGAACTGAGCTGTAGAGTGCACTTTAAAATGCTATTTACAATAAAATATGGTGCCTTATGATGACGAAATTTGCAGACCGATAGAGATGTGGCCGTGGATGCCGCAAATGCCATTTTCCAGAAAATGATTTTTTGACCGTTTTCCGGCCCCAAAGACCCATCTGCCCCCATAAGGGACCTCACTCACTTGTAGCCCCACAAGTGAAGCTGGACGTTGGTGTTGTTGTTGTTGATGAGCTTGTGTGGATTCCACTTGATGCGAATCTGGTCAGGCCTTTCCTCATTGTCGTTGTCGTCCATGATTTCGATGTCTTCAGCTGCAAGCTCCGGAGGCTCTGCATGTGTGCTCCTTAATCAGCATTCATACAAGGATGGGCTAATACACCATGGAAGACAACCTCTCACTATCCTGGACCTTTCAACCCAGCCGAAAAAGCAATTGGCGGGCCATTCGGACCTTCCGAAAACACAATTGGGCCAAATGGAGCCATTTGTATTTCGAAATGGTGCCATTTGCATTTCTATGTGGTTCCAATTGAACCGATTGTGTTTTCGGCAGGTCTCTCGACTGGGAATTCTGCCTGGAGATAGTCATGGTCTGAATACGTACCTGTGAAATGTGTTCCACGGAATTTGCATTTGATTAGTCCAAGCTACATTAGTCAGAGCTACATTTTAAGGCAGACAGCACTAAAATAGGCTAAGATGTGCTAAAAACAATACTCAGGCCTATTTCACCACGTAATGCACTTTTACTTTGCAATTGGAAAAATAGACATGCATCACCACAATTGTAGTCTAAAGCATACTTGGCGCTGTGTGTCACAACAAGCATACGAAGGTGAAGTGAAGGTGAACATTGTATTCCTAGCAGCATTCCGTGAGATGTCTGTTAACTATTTTAGTCATCCCGCTTTAAAAAAAGAAATTAATGCTCATTCATGCAAAATCGAGACGGTATGAAAACCCAGCATGTGGCGGATTAGGGAAAAGGGTGGAGCTTACGGTCACAGCAAAGACTGATCACCTTAAAAGTTAAGAGGGGACGTGGTAAGCAAAACTATTTTTGTTATTTATGGACGAAATTTAGTCAAATTATGACAATTTACGTAGTTAACTAACGTAACAACAAAACTTAAATTAGTTTTAAAATATATTCTATACTTCTTGAGTTACCAGGCTAATAACCTTCACAAAGTTGTCCCAAGATTAATTAACCAATTAGGCAAGCACTCAACAAGATTTTTATGTCAGCATGATCAGGAAGGTCTATTATGTGCAAGGAAGCTATTACATTATTGCTTTATTTCCTTTAGATCCCAGGTGAAAATATGTTTTCTCTAGCTGGATTATTGAACCAGAAATTTCTTCTAGCTAGAAGTATTCCAGCTAGAAATTCAGTTTCTAGTTTCTAGCTGGATGGAGATTTACTTCCAGCTATCATTTGTCAGTCTATCTAGAAGGAAAAAAACCTGCAAGCTGGAAATAATCGTCTCTAGGTGGACTAAAAATTTTTCTAGTTAAAAGCTGTCGATTCCAGCTAGAATCTAATAATCTGGTCAGAAATTAAGCCGGAAATTGTGATTTCTTGCTAGAAATGCTCTTCCCATTTTCATGGGGGACGTATCCAAAAATAAAGACAGAAGTTTCACTTTCTTTTTGACACGAGACTATTTCTGATTTCAAAAGGAAGGTGAAACTTTTCTTGTTCATTCTTTATGCCTAAAGGATATAATGCAATAATCTAATAGGTTGCTTGCACAGAATAGACCTTCCTGATCACGCTGACATAAAAATCTTGTTGAGTGCTTGCCTAATTAGTTAATTATGCTGAATGCAAGTTTCAGGTAATTAGTCCTCTAACTTGAAAAGTATAGAAGGTATCTATAAAACGATTTCAGTTTTGTGGAAAGAATGGTTAGTTACATGAATTCTCCTAACCTGATTAAATTTGTTCCATCAATCAATAGGTCATTTTACTTGCCACGTCACCCCTTAATGCGACATTGCTTTTAATTTTTAATTTCACGACCATCCCTGCATAATGCAGGAGTGATGCTGACCACCTTGCCGATAGCACTGTGTGCAGCTCTCGGCACCCACAAGATGAAGCATAGGTACTCACGGACGTAGAATCGCCCGTAGAACATGGCGTCACGGCTTCCCTGGGTCACGGTGAGATCCACGTATCCGTGGAACATGACGGGCGGCATGAGGCAGGTGGCGTGGTTGACGTCGCGGTAGATGGCCGGCAGCTTGTGGCCCGACATGTCCTGGAACTGGCACTCAATCTTCTCATTGGGCTCGAAGCAGGGCCCCGTCACGTTTATCAGCGTACCGCCCAGCATGGACGCGTACTTGGGGAAGAACGTCAGCCGCGGGCGAGAGCGGATCAGATGGGGAACCAGTTCTGTGCAGTTCAGGGGAGATAAGGTCAGTAATTGCGGGCAAAATCAGCGGTTATGTGTCTTTGAGTAACAAAAAGGTGGCATTCAAGAAATTCCTCTTAACGCAACACCGTAAATTAACAATTTCATTTTGGATGGGTTGAATAAATATACAAGGAACAAGAACATCAGCCGCGGGCGAGAGCGGATCAGATGGGGAACCAGCTCTGTGCAGTTCAGGGGAGATAAGGTCAGTGATTGCGGGCAAAATCAGCAGTTATGTGTCTTTGAGTAACAAAAAGGTGGCATTCAAAAAATTTCTCTAACGCAACACTGTAAAATAACAATTTCTTTTCAGATGGGTCGAATAAACATACAGGGCACTGACGTGTTACAAGTGTTACAAATGTTGTCAGCAACAGTGTTCACTAAAATTTACAATCTCTGGGTTTAGCACAAACATTGCTCACAACAAAGTTTGCTTCTCCCTCCCACATGGAATTTGTTTAACACATTTTCCTTTTTCTTCAGTCGCCTGATGTCAGTCTTGGTGTTGTTCACTGCAGTAATGTTTTGCTATAATTCTCAGCACTTAACTTGGTTCACAAAAAATCAAGGAAAAAGTGGTGCCCTTTTGCCGTTGTTTCATGCCAAAGGCAATTACGTGCCGGGCATACTTGCACAAAGTTTAACCTGCGTTAAAACACGCGCACCATTCCCTCCTTTTTTTGTATCACTCATCAATAGGTGGGCTTTTGTTTTTTGCCTCAATCGTCAACAGCAGCAGTTCTGTACATCAGTTGGCGTAGACGTAAAAACAAATAACCCTCACCCCACTTGATGCACGACCCATGCCAGATCTCCTCTTCGACCTGGAAGATGTAGCGGCCGTTGATTCCGTTTCCTTGGCCATGCTGGGGAAGGTTCTTGACGCGGGGCTCCTGAGAGTAGGGGATGAACTCGTAGTAGCGGGTCGTGTTACCGGCATTGAAGCCCACGAATGGATTCTCGCCGTTCTCGCCATTGTTCACATCGTTCACCGCAATCCAGTCAATCTTCTCGTAGTTGAACATCACATACGTGCGTCGTTCGTCACTTGCCAAGACCACCTGGTACGTGTTGGTCTGTTTCGCACAAAGAAAAGTTAACATTATGACATGGCAACTTTTTTCGCTATTGAACAACAGAAATGTGAAGTGTGAAATGACCAATATGTTGAAGGAAGAAAAGCTTTATATGTTCTTTGTGGTCCGTCTAAACAATGTATATAGTTTGCAAACAAGGTGAACTTGCAAAGAATAGAATATCTAGAAAAATTCAGGGAAGCTTGCGTTTATTCGCAAGACTTTAATATTGAAGCTGCTGTAAGTAAGCATTGCTGGACACATAGTTAAGTTTCAGTATCATTATTTGTTTATTTGCATAGTTTAGGGGCTAGTAATCATCATCATTTGCAAGAATCGTCGTCTTCTTCATGGCGAGTGGTGGATACAAAGTCATCCTCAGCACCAGCTCTTCGCCATTGATTTGAGGCAGCGGTGGCGGGATCTGCAAGTCGGCTTGGGGAGAAGTGGCACATTCGTTTCCATGTCTCCAATTATTCATAATGGCTTCTAGAGAATGGGCCACGGTAATTTCTCCAAAGCAGGGTTTCTTTTCATCTTTAGCATTGGAGCGGGAGTTGTTTTTTGTTTTTTTGTTTTGTTTTTTACATGCGCAGTAGGGCTTGACAACAACGCTAGACGGTGTTTTGTTTTGTTTTTGCTAAAGCCATTGCACGAGCCTGAAACTCGGTGGTCGCCGCAAAGCACGTGCTCACAGGAACACTCGCCATTTTCTCAGTCCTCAGGATTTTTGCCAGTTTTCTTTTTTTGTTTGTGCTAAAGCCGCTGCACATGCCGTGGAAGCTCGGCTGTCGCCGCGTGCGCTAGGCATTGTCTGAATTAGTATTTTTTTCCTACAACAGCGAACTTACGGCCAGTAACAACAGCTCCGCGTTTAAAAATCGGACACACTCTAAAACAACAGCAACAAGATTTACTTATATATCAGCCATATATATTACAATTCAGTTGTTTTGTACCATAGCAAAGCATTTTATTGGGTGAATCATGCCACTGAGCTCTTTATCGAAGCTTTGGGACTGACGTTGTTAGACTTACATTAAAGCTGTCTTGAAGCCGTTAAACTAGTAGATCTTAGTATGCATCAGTAAGCAAACAAAGTGTGGCTTAAACAAAAGATATAGAATGGTGTGCCACAAAGCCATGGCTTGTACCACTTTGACTTATTTATGCATTATTCAGTAATTCCTGTACATTTGTCTATAATGCACTTGACCGACATGAGCCTGTCACTCAGTTGTGGAATTTCCAATGATGAGTCATTAGCATTATTCCCTTTACTACAGTTATGAAGGATATTATAATGTGTAGCAGCAGAGCACAACTTTATTATGCGCTATTCAGTCATTTAGGCAAATTTGTTTATAGTTCACTTAGTAGGCACCTGCCTATTGGTAGGGCATGGAGTTCTAAACGGTAGATTTCAATTCATTGGTTATAGACACTACCGCATCAGAACAAAGCTTAGGGAAGTGCTGACATGCAGATGTCTCGAGCACTATGTAAACTAAATTGAACCCACTGCAACACTAATGCTGCACTACTACAAGTCATTGACTTCAAAAAGGCCACCCCTTAATGCTTCAGTAGCCATAAAAATGTCTGAATATCTTGCTATAAAGTGATGTCATGATCCACGGATGCTCTTCAGTTAGAGTCGTAGCTTGGCACTGCCATTTAATTCAGAGTCAAATCTATTACCGTGTTGCTATCACACGCATGCAGAGGATGTACAGGGTGCTGGCCTACCTTGACATTGTTCTTGCTTTGCATACCAGTCAGTGTGACATTTCTCCAGGTGGCGATGACTACAAACGTTGGCTTGAAGTCAGCTGCGCCAATCATGCCTTCACGGAAATCTTCGAGAGCACGGCGCTCCAGCCATTGATCTGCTTCGTTGTCTGAGTGCTCGCCTATGCGGAACAGCTTGAAGTACACGCCGGACTCTGCAATGACATTGCCATTTTTTTCCTGCAGCACCTGCAGCACGATTGCCGGGACACCATTGGGCGTAACAAGCCATAGACATCATCGATTGTCGGCATGCTTATGTCCCGTATTCCCTCCCATAGCAACACGTGTTAGGCTCCTGGTTCAAGACCCTTTGATGGTTAATGCAGCTCTTAATGAGTGTAGTATCACATGAGAGAGTACAGTAAGACAAAGATAAAGCTTGGCTAAAAGGGCATTGTTTCAGCATGCAGCAAAATGTTGTCAGGTCATTGACATGCATTTTACAAATGGTGTAAGAATGAGAATTAGCGAAGGAGGCAAATAGGCTCGGGACAGAGCCGATCAAGCATTTAAGAGATATTGCATGGGTGAATTTAACATGTTAAACAAAGAAATTATCATTAGTATGTACAAATGTGGTAAGATGATTACAAATAAAATCTGGTTTCATTTTTGGTGGCAAATACGTTTTTATTTTTGGGTAAATTATTCGGCCTGGTTGGCTTCTCTGAAACACTCTACTAACTAACAGCTAGCTGACCCTCACAGTAAGATGCCTAGTTAATTCACTCCCTCGAATGGTCAGCTTTCTGCATGATTAGCCAGATTGCGGAATGACTTGCTTAGATGAATGGCAGTCCTGTTCAGATCATATAAACCAGGATTAATTTCTCTCCATCCTCAAAATTTGTGAGAAAGCTGCCTTTTCCTTGTAGTTGCAGTAGTACACTGTGGCTAATAGTGTGTGTTTTTTTTTTTTACAATTAAGTTACTCCAGCTAGAATGCCTCCACGAAGTATTTGACTAACTCTATTCACATTTGACGTGTTCTGCAGCGACGTTTCACGCTTCGAATGCCATATGCTGTTGGTATTCACTGCGTTTACAAGTAAGCGAGTATATTTCCATTGAAGGCGGTGCTCACCTGGTATGTCTGGTGCCATGGTCTGGTAACTGAGCCACGGGGCGATCAGTGCCGGGTCCTTCTCTCGTATCGTGTCCTCCGGCCTCATCGGGAACCTCACCGGGAACCGATAAGTGGCTGGGGCACCCCCAAAGTGCAGATAACCATTCAAGTTCACCTGCATGGATGGAAAGAAAATAATAATGAAGCTCATTATCGTACTACTTCGTACACTACTTTTCCAATAACTTGGTACAAGGCTGTATGGTTTTAACAGTCGTATTACTTGTGCTCTCATGTTTTCAGTCTGACATCAAATGTATCAGCCACTTTAAAGTAAGCTAGATGCATGTTTAAAAGAACTGGAAGATAATTCATAATATTGCCACGAACCAGGTTTTAGGTTTGTTTGTTTGTGTTTTGTTTTTGCCGACCAGCTGCGCCGGGCTATGTTATCTGTGTTATCCATAGGCCAAGCGAAGCGCATGTTCTATTTTTTATGCCGCATGCATTATCTCCTTTGATAGAGAGAGTGTCATGAACTAACGTGAACAGCCTAGAATAATCTTCTATGATCTACAGTGTTCTAGATGCAATTCGACTGTTCGAGAAGCCCTCGCGCCGAGAGATAAATGACCGCAGAATAGACGCCGCGGCATTCGACTCGCCAACGCTCGCCTGCACATGTCACTTTGTTGACTGCTGCTTCGCCGCCTGTGTATTCTTTGAGTTGTTAGGGGAGCACAAGTTCGCTCCAATAAACGTGTTTTCCTTCAAGACCACTGCGTTGTCTTTGGCTTTGCGACAATATCGCGCTTATTGCACCATCATTCAGTCTTTCAAAATGTCACTTTTGCTTATACAGTAGACTCGGTATAATTCAAACTCAGATAATTCAAACTTTAGGTTAATTCAAACAAATTTCAAAATTCTGGTTGGCCCACTATGTTTTCAATATAGGTACTTCAAAGCCACTGAATCCAAACCACTCCATTGTGTAAATTCGGTTAATTCGTAGTTTATGCTTGGCTTTGCCGGAAAATATGTGCCGCATTTGCCGCTTCTAGCTGCAAATTTGCATCCTCATATCACTAACAGACACAAATAAAGCTGATTGACAGCATACACGTCTTAAAGTGAAACGTTTGGCATCGAGAATGGTGTTTTGAACTCAAAGACAAAGCAATCATCCATTTGTGATTTTTTTTTTTCCCGAAAAGTCAGTAGCACTCCAGTATTGTGTCTGAATGTTGTAATATTAAATATACGTGAATGTTTCATTACAACAAAAGCTGGTATGTTGCCCTGAGTCATACTTGTGAAAACTTCTGATAATTCAAACAAAATCCTAGGGTTTATTTGAGTTTGAATTATTGCGAGTCTACTGTATATCATTCTGCTTAACTCACCAGACTCGCTTGCAGACATGGCAAATGGCTTTTTGACATTTCTGACGTTCTAAATGCACTGCATGGCACCACAGGTGATGGCATAACGGGACGTGTATGTGACGCGAAACTGTTGACATCATTTGGATAGAGCTCACAAGCATGTGCTTGGGTGATTGATCCAGATATTTCAATGTCCTCTAGAATGTTGTACCAACTCGGCCGCAATACTTGCAAAATTTGTGTTTTCACGCTTCGAAAATGGAGGAAGGAATGATCAGACGTTTGTAAGGAAGTAAAGCGGCCGTGAAGGGGAAGGAGCTGAACAGTTCATGGCATCGCCTATTGCTTACCTTGATGTACTTGTAGTGGAAGCCGAAGAATGGTAGCCTGGCCTGTAGCGAAATTTCGCTTTCTTGCTTACTGGAGTCGATTGTGAGCAGATCGGGCCGGTTGTACGGGTACATGAGCATCTTGCGGAACGACTGGTAGTCGGGCGGCCTCTGAGGAAACACCAGCCGGTCCTCGATGGCATACAAGTCTGGGTCCAAGCCGCCGCCGCTCACTGCACGCGCGCAATGGAATGCCTGTAATTTCTAAGTGCATCCAGTATGCAGAGAAGGAACATACCCATATTCTTTGGGAAAGATTATAATCCCGGTTCCCATAACGCTCCCTTATGATGGGGCAAGATGGATTGAAATCAACTTTACTTCATGAAATGCACCATGAAGACGGCATATTGCTTTGTGTGCGGGATCTGGCAGTACATGCCTGAGTGTAACCCATGTACTTTTTTCTATTCAGTCAACATATGGGAAGCTACCTGCCTTCTTTCCCAGTGCTCACTTTACTTTTGTTGGTGAGCCCACCCTAGTTTCCACTCTCACAATGTACCATATGGGTATTGTTTTGTGTGTTCTGTAGCTCGTGTGTGTCCATATTGTTTGTGCCTTTTATGTTGTGTGATATTTTGCTTGTTCGTTCCTTCCATACCTGTAATTGTTTATTTATTGCGTTGTCGTGCTTCTTCCGCCCACCCAGTGGCGGGCTAGCAGGCACACTAGCGTAAAGGTAGCCACCTTTCTGTCCAGCCGTGCACACCACCGGGGGGGGGGGGGGGCAAACTCCTTGTGCAAATAAAACTGTTACTATGACTATGACTTTTGGGTAGGAATAGGCTAGTGTGCAGTGAGGGCTGCGTGCGCAGTTCATTAACAGGCGGGAATCGCACTGACCTCGGCTACCTTTATTTTCACTACTGCTGATCAATCCCTTCAGGTAAACCCAATGACCCACAGCCATGATGCAACAGCACTATGGCAGGGGGTGGGGGGGTGGGGATGGTTGATCCAACGACCCACAATTGGTGCCGTGAGCTAGACTGGACTAGCCAGTCACTGCAGCAGTGCAGGCATTGCGCTATATTCTTGGCACTATAATTGTGCTACAAGTTTACGATGTCGCAAGCGTACCAAAAGTCCCCAGTCTAGCTGTGACGCACTTAGGGGAGCAGGCAAAGTGGGAAGTCGGTATGCTGACTGCATGCCAGTTCACTAGGAGCTATAGAAATTAGGCTACCACTGTTAGCGTCAACTTATTCACCGTTAACCACTTAACCTATTCATTTCACCCGCATATAGTGGCATGGCTGTGGTTTCTGGGACTAATGGGGGCGATGGATTAACATCGCGTTCTAATTTACATTCGGCTAGAACTGAATAACGGAACTCGCTTAAACTATTGATACGTGTAACCCGAATTTGCGATATTTCAGTTTTGACAGCACTGCGTGCTGTTACAACCCATGTCGTTAGCTATTCTAGGGTATATATTCACCACCAAATCATCGCTAATTCCCGGAAATCATTACACCCTGACCATTTGTTAATTCCCAATTATCACTATTACACAGCAATATTTAAGCACTTTTTGCCTTGTAAGCCCACACTTTTTTTTTTTTCAAATTTAGCCTTTGTTTCAACGGGATCAGAAAATCCAGTTGACACAATTAGGCTAGTGCATGAAACTGGAGACGTCGCCTCCTCCCTTTCTTCCTCTTTCACAAATCTCGTCCCCTGGAATGTTCATAAATCATGGCGGATTTGCTGGTGTCTTTCGGCAAATGTCGCGCCACACCCCCTGGGATTCGCAAAAGTTGGCACACAGATTTCCTCGTGCCGTGGCACGCATTCGAAGAGTTGATGGCACAAAAAAGCGGTGGTGCACATTGCCGACGGCGATTCTGCGCCACCAAACGTGCCGTTTGGTATGACCGCTACCAACTGCAGCTCGCAATTCTAGCTTGCACTCTTTTACATTTTTTCATATTACTGCGTAGAAAGTGATAACCGCTGTTAAGCTGAAAAACAAAAAAAAATTCAGAAACTCCCAACTGTTGAATTAAATGCTCGAGCTGCTCTGCAATCCACAGAGAATTTTAAAGTCGGCTACACCGCTACTCAAAGGCTTTAAAGTCGGCTTCACTGCTACGAAATGTGCTATGGTGTGAAAGCAGGCGTTTTCTTGTTTTTTTTTTTTTTTTTTTTTGATACGGCAATATAAGATGTCGTGTGTACTCATGAAAATATGAAGGGCCTACGGCGTCATTTTAAAAGAGTGCTGCCACGAAATTTCAAAGCTCAGATAACTATGTAAAAAGCTTCCTTTGTATATCGGGATACCCCCTCGGAAGTTTAGACCGTAACCGTTCAGTAGAACATAGTTTAAATCTATTTTAACCCTTGCTCGCTCGAGAAAGCTCATCCGCGCCATCGAGAAATCTCATGACGTCATCTGCGCTTCGACCCAAATGTCCGACGTCAGGGCTCCCGTGACGTATCGAGGCGGCCGCGGTGCTGTTGGCGCGCTCTTTTCCCTCTTGTGCATCACGTCAGTTTTTAGAAGGGACCCTGTCTGTAACTGTCGATATGTCACCGCTTCCGCGCGTGAAAGTTTCGGATGAGGCGGGGGTCGCGCGCGCTCACACACCCCGCAGCGGCCAACGGCTCGGCCACGTCTCCAGAACGGTACGAGCCTCCCGAGTGCACCCCCCTCACGAGCTATGGGGACATTCTGCTGTGGTATAGAACTAATCGAAGACGGCGACCCCCGCCTCATCCGAAACTTTCACGCGCGGAAGCGGTGACATATCGACAGTTACAGACAGGGTCCCTTCTAACCCCGGTGCTAGGTGTACATGTGTGCCCCGAAGTATACGAGACAGATGTGTGCCGATTGTGCGCGAGTGCCAAAGCAACTACAGCCCACATCCTGTGGAACTGTGAACTGAACCTGCGGGAGGCTGCCACACAAACGCAGCTTCCCCCAAACATTACGAACGCGATGACCTCGTCGGAATACAGCACCCAACACCTGGCCGTCCAGCAAGTGCAGGCGGCTCTCGAACGCCAGCTGCCTAGGATCGCACCCACGGGTACGGGACGCCTCTCGGAACTCGGGGCGTGCGGTCTGGCAGCGGCAGAAAGAGCACGCCGGCACGACGTCGTGGCCGCGTCTTAGAGGCTCGCCCCTACGGGGCTCGCTCCTAATTGCAGGCTTTCAATAAATGTTGTTCTCTCTCTCTCTCTCTCTCTCTCTCTCTCTCTTGGAACTGACGTCACGTGTTACTACAGCCGGTCGGGCCGGTCTGGCGCGCGCGTGCGCGCCCACACCGGCTGTGGTGCGACGAGAACAGTGACGTCAAGGGCGCCTTCCTGTCACGGCGGCTGCCTCGGTGTTCGCTTCACCCAAACTGACACGCATAAACAGAGTTGTAAGTAATTATTTATGCTGCGTTCGACAATCTAATGTGTAATTCTATGATTAGTGGGCTCGTAGGCGCACAAAAAAAAAACGTTAACAGACGAATTTCGTATCAGTAAAGCCCCATATATCTATAAGCTATACACCAAGCCTTATAACAGCGGAGCTGTTCCAAGTCTAGCCCTGTCGACAGTCTCTGCTGGTATCTTGTCACGCTCTCTGGAGCAGGTCTCTCCGTCGCGCAAGAACCGGTTCCCACAATGGAAACAATTCATAAAAAATTGAAAAAGGCGCTGCGGCCTTCCTATTTTGATATATAACGGCTTTAAATTGCCCCTGTGGATTGTCTTCCCAGCAATGCTTTTGTGTGTAGAGGTGATGCTGACTTTCAGGGTATCGGCGTAAGCTTGATCTTCGTAAGCTGGCTTTCTCACATTGTTGTGTCGCGCAGTGTAGCATGGCCGTCCACAGAAAGAGTATAATTACAAGAACGGCCTTAACTCTTGTGTTATCGAAAGTATCCCGAAACAAATTGTATGATTATTAGCCGCTAAGACGACTCTGCCGTTGTGACGGATTTCATTTACTTCTCTTAAATGTTAGTGAGTTAGTTCGCAGTAAATTTGTAAACTTTACAGAATTCCTATCCGCTGTCATTACGTGGCTTTCTACGGAGGGAGCATGGTTACAGAAAACGGCTGTTTTACCGAGCTATCCGGAAAGAAATTATGTATGACAACTAACCATTATAATGATGACCAGCCGCTAAGCTTCGCGGTTCATCCTTCTTCACAGAGTGGGAAGGCACTGCATTATTTTTTTTAAGTTGGATTCTTTACAATACACAAGTGCATTTCCGAGAACACATTTTTCTTGAGGCAATATAAGAAGTCTGATAGCAAACCTATGAAACTGTAACAGCCGAAAGTCTGGTTCACTACTATACATTAGTGCCGTGCTGGGAAGACGTGATTCAGGGGAAATATAAGGAATTTGATATCAAAGTAGTAGGGGTCTAGTGCCTTTTAATAATGGCATTATTTTATGCGGCGATAGTGCGGCGCATCCAGCGTATCAGGTGGATAAACAGGTTTCCTCATTGAGTCCTCATAGAAATGCCTAAAGTATGATTTGGCACCATGACAGCTCACCAGTGACGTAGCCGGAAATATTGTCGCAGACCTTGGCAAGCATCGCCAGGAGCTGACGCTAATCACATGTGCATATATCCAGCTACGTCTAATCTCTGCTTTATCTGGGTATGTGCTGGTGTTGAAAGACCGGCGGTAAGGAACAGAAGAGGGACGAATTTGGAGTTTCGGCCGGACTGGGTTTGCGCCATCAACCCGCCTCTGAGCCGGTGACTACGGTGTCTTTTGTGAATACACCTTCTTCCTGAGAACCTATCTCTTTGTTGTCACGTGACAATATATTTCCGGGATTTCGCACCAGAAAAATAAAAAATAATAAAAAGGTAGACTGCGCCGGATGCTCGAACAATGTCGTAGCCAGTTTTGTGAACACATAATTTCGGGGGAGTGTTCTCACACCGGAACACCCGCCCCCCTCCCCCTGACTACGGAAATACAGAAATAGTACAGAAATATCGTGTCCAATCCACTGTTTTCATCCACGTGTTTCAAAAGGCTGAAAATTGGTTTTCATTTTGCCATTAGAAAGTTCCCCGCCTTTGCTTTCTTTCTGCATTGGGAGGGCGCTATCCGTGCAATTTTTACACAGCGTGTCTTGCGAGTCAGATTTTGTGCTTTTATTAATTGGCGATATGACCTGTCTCGTGCGAAAGCATAACAGAGGGCAAGGAAGAATTTGCACACATTTGCACACAACTCAAGGTACACTGGTCATACTGATTATAACTAGAGCAAAATTCAAGTGATAAAGTAAGCGAATGGGTTCTCTCAAAGCAACGCATTGCCGCTAAACGCGTCAGTTCTGCGAGCAATATCTTATCGAGGCTTGCTCAGTATTATCGTCAGAATATTGCATCTATTTACTCAAGCCACCCCGGAAGGTCTTGTTTGTCGGTTACTGTGTAGCTACCAGATACGCGAGACATTCTTCTACCGTAGTGTTATTTAGTTTCCATAACCAACGGTTACCTCATAAGACAAGTACTGTTGGAACACCTTGCTTTGATTTATATATCATTAGAAATCTCAAAAAATGCTCAAGAAACAAAGGTATAATACTTCCAATCTCTAGCTCCGAAAAAGATATTCGACTTCGAAATTCTTTCACGAATCTCACCGCGTAAGCTTTAGCACAAATAATTGTCCTCGACTATTAAATTTCTACGCCAATCGCAGCGCATAAACTTTCGCACACGTTTGCACTTTATCCAATGCAAAACTGGTTTATAATGTTGGAACCACGGATAAATCTTGCTCTAGCACCGTGCATCGCTCCGACGACAAGCCCAAACAGGCCACACCCAGAGAACCGTTAATATTAGGCTTAGTTCACGGGCCGTTTAATTTGTACCCAGCCCCTCCATCACTCGACAAAACCGTCTAAAAGGTACGCCAGCTGTACTCACTACTTCCGGGACGTGCATCCTGGGCGCAGCAGGTGCAAGCGATCCACGCCAAGCAGGCGACAATCCATCGAACGTCCGCCATCTTTGTCTTGAAATCTACCGCCGCCGAACCCGCGGCAGCGTGGTTGTTGCGTTCAGCCGAGACGTCGGCCAGGAACGGACTGCCGTGGATTGGCCCGACGCCGCTTATCGTAGGAGTCCCGTTGTGTGTTCACGATAACGTGCCTACAAGTCGCCCTCGCGACGTGATGATACGCACCTGCTCTTCGCTTCAGCGAATTCTTCGCGCCCTCTGAAACAAAGCGAACGGGAGACAGACACCGCTTTAAAAATCAACGGCCCGTGTATTTCTTCTCACGCAGCAGCAAGTGCGGCCACGGATTCCTGTATGCGTTTGTGGGAAGTTCAGTCTCAGCACTTTCAGTCAGCGCATACCTTTGTGTTTAGTCAACGGACGGAGGGTATGCGCGGAAACGAAAACCTGAGGGAGAGAGTGAACAGCCTCGTATGCTGTACGTGCTGCTCGGTTCCGCCGTTCACTCTCTCAGGTCATGTTTGAGTAGTGAGATCAGAGTACGGCACGGATAGGGTTGAGACAAGAGAATCAACCAGACGCCGACGTACACCATGCATGCAGGCACACACTTCGAGGCGAGGCGACGGAGCCCTCCAAGACTGGACTCGCCTGTCTGTCCCGTTATCCTCCTTGCGTCCGACCTCACGGTTTACAACAAATGTATACTCAGGAATAAACATGCGTGTTTTTCTTGCCCGCTCAGTGAAGCGCCCAGCACGCTTCAGGGTATTAATGCGTGCGGAATGAGTGGCTCGAATAAATAGCAGCCTTGGTGCTAGTGCGTCCATACTGCGACCTCATTTTGCTGTTCTTGTATGTGCTTTAAGTCACTAATAAAAATTGTCTATAGTTCCAGCCTTATGGTCCTGATGCTTCGCACTTTTAAAGCATATTTATGGTGGAGTTGAGATGCGCCTTTGTATTAATTAATTGGTTGGGTGCATTCCAATCGTTCATGCCTCAAAAATTTTCTAATAAACAAGCACGAGCGCTAGCGCATACAAACAGGATAGAAACCGGTTACAGCCTAGTTATTTTAACGTGGGCGCTTTAGACCGGCCTTGGGCGCTGTTGATAAACGCCTTTATATGTCTGTAAATGCCGGAAGTATAGCAAAATCTATAGTTATCGCCAGCACATGTAAAGCTGCTCTCAGTGATTTCCAAGACACAGCAGGGCCTAGAAACCAGATTTCGGGTGCTTTTTTGGTGCCGTTTAGAGGAAACCAGCCATTAGTGGGGATATACTGCTTGGGCCAAGTGACATATGCCCACAAGGGATGCTCAGACTTTGGATAACGCGGGAAAAGGCAAAAAATCTCTTGAGATATTTTTAACTTATCTGATGTGCTTACAGTGCAGCAACAGTTGGTTCAAACATTTCATGCCCACCTAATGTGAGGACTGGACGTACTTATTGGCCGTGTTTTAAATGTTTTCCAGGGGCCCTTCTAAACGCAAGTCTACCATTTGTTGATGTCGCACAGTAGCGCGGCATGATAACATATTTTTTCCCCCAGACGAATAATGATTGGTTCTTAAAGTATTAGAAGAAATAGGCTTAGTTTAGCCAAAGTTTAGGCTTTGAAGATCGACACCAAATGAGCAGGAACAAATGTACCTTCATTGGCGCTGTTAACAGTTTTCATTTGGCTTTGTTTAAGACGATAATCTTTCTGGGGCTACTTAAACCTGAAATTTTTGGTCTGCCTGTATGTCTGACTGTCTGTCTGTCCGTCCCTCGAATCGGCCATCCGGCCAAATTTAAAAGAATTCCTGAACGAGAAGTCTAAAAGAATTCTTGAACGAGAAGTTTATGTAGCCCAAACCTTTCAGAACAACCAAATCTGGAAACATATTACAAACTTGTCAAAATTGTTGAGGAAAGAGAAATCAGTAGGCATATTGGGGACATAATGCACAGCTGGTACTCGAAATGTTCTTTTAATTTAAAATAATTGTGTGCTCTACACATTAAATAAGTATATGCCTTAGGTTCAATGCTAGATGCACTGAAGACGTTTTCATAGCAGACATTGCGGACAGAACTGTGACTTCATAAACTCGGAGCTTAGCGGCATAACTTTTGCGAGCGAAGCTTTCTCAATCACCCACAAAAATATTTGCTCGTTAAATTACCCTATGTTTAAAATATATCGGATGTATCAAGGTTTTGAATCAATGGATTTCATGTGTACTTTCTATAGTTAGTGTCTGTCCGCGTATCGGTTAAAACGGCTAGGTTCTGCGAAACCCACCGGTTGCTGTTCCTTTTTTCTTAAACATTTGGTTCAAAGCAACATCAGCCTTTAGGGTGTAGCGCGCAGGACGCCATTGTTCCTGTCCTCCTCGCGTGCAATACAAGTACCTGCGATAGACGCCGAGCTTTAAGGGCTTGCAGAGGTATGATTAACAAGTTCTGACGCCATTCCTATGACTTGCAACAGGGCCATAGCCAGAAATATTTTTCTGAGGGGGTTATGGGTTATCAGAAAGGAGATTTGCCGAAAGGAGCACTAAGTCTGGCTCATACGCTGCCTGGAAAAAATTTCGGAGGGGGTTCGAACCCCCAAACCTCCCCTCTGGCTACGTCCCTGACTTGCAATATTATCTAAGCAATTTTGTGAAGCAACAGAAGGACTTGAGGCAGGAGCACTGAAATTCAAAACTTAGAATACCAACAGCAAGAAAAATCTGCCGAGTTCTGAGGGAACAACAAGGACGCTGCAAGCAACATAATGCGGAAGACCTACCTTGTCACTTCAATCTTCTTGTTCCAGCAGTACGTCGTCGTAGTTTTCGTCGTAAACCGAATACGATAAGCGTCGCGATTTAGAATTTCGAGTCGTCTATCTCCATGTTTCCACTTTTTGCCTGTTCGTATTCCCAAGCTCGTATACGAGCCTAACGGCAATACGGCCGTCGTTGAGAGGGGTGCGACCGTTGGCCTTCCAGAACACGGTCTTCTGGAGAGCGTACGATAAACTACGCTCGCCCTTCTCTCTTTTTCCCCTCGTTATCGCCCTTTATGTTTCTCCCAGGTGTTTGCTGGCGTGTCTGATAACGCGGGCACGTCGTTTTCTCTCCACCCGCCGTTCTTCGACGCCTACAACACAGCTAGAAACATTGTGGTCGTTAAAACCGCGGTGACTCCGACGTACACGAAACTGACTCTCACGACGCCGCTCACGGTTTTGCAGGGGCGTACGCGGCCGCCACACCCTACGAGCGGTTTTCTTTTTCGAATAATACTGTCTGTGGGCTGCAGATCCTAAGTCTTGCCATCAGTCGTCCTCTTACAATAAGCAGTAAAGGGAAGGGGGGAGAGCGGTGCATTATGCAAGCTTTTTGGTGCGCCCAATCGGAATCGGAGACAGTATTCTTTCACTGGTACAACTTTTATTCAAAGGAAAAAGGGAAAGCAAAGATATAGCAGTCTACCGTTCCCGGCATGACTTCTCAAACCTAATTGAAAGGAAAAAGATTATAGAGATAAATGGAGATGGGGAGAACCAACAATGCTAATTCAATCTTTGTCCAATGTTCTCTTTGTATGTGTGGCTGTGTCGCGGTATCTTCAGGAGGTATGGTAGCGTCAACAGGGCAGGTAGTAGCGCAATACGAAAGCTTCCAAGACGGAGTAACCTCTTACAAAGGGAAGATTTTATATCCGCCTGAAATGCAGGCCCACGAAAACAAACCTACAGCTTTCTTAGTAACCTTTGCCGTTGATTCGTCCTGGTGCTTGCCGTTATTTGTCCAGGTATGAAATCTCCCAAAGACAAGTTTTCGTGAACGGCGAAGGTTTTTTGAAAAAGCTGTAAAGCTTTTGATATTGTGCGTCGGGCTGCATTCTAGGTGAATGGGAAATTTCCCTTTGTACAGGAGATATATGTGTATACGCAGGTGATTTTATTTTTCTTTCACGGACACTATGAAAGATAAAACAAGTATACCTTTACTTTTATTGTACTAACTTTACCATCTCCCAATGTGTTGTAGATGGTTCTTCCGCTGTGTGCTTCAAATAAGCGGAACGTTTCAACTCGAAAGCATAGCACTTTGAAACAAACATACCCACTATGCTTTGAATTTCTCCTCTCTCTTTTTTTTTACAACTTACAGTTCTCCGCGGACTCCACTTCATCGAATGTCCCAGCCGAAAGTCTTTGTACCTTGTAGGAGGTATTGTGTTCCGGCTGTCTGTCCACAAACGGTGTAATGTCCAGTTCGCGTTTATCATCCGAAAGAATTCCGTTGCCGGGGACGACGCTTATCGCGCTGTTGTGACTAACGCCTGGCAGGAGCTGTTCGAGGCAGGGCTGGTTCGAGTCCTTATTTGAGCCTCCTTGAAGTGCGGCGATTTCCTGACGTATACGTCACCGGTGCGTGTGCATGCGTGACTCAAGCGAGCTGGTGGATGATGGCTAGCCTGATTGCCCGCAGCAGTCACGTCAAATATCGGCACGGACTTCGTAGGTATGCTTGCGTACGGCAACGTGAATCTGCTTGACTGACCTGGGGCGGTATCCTCGTGTTTTGTCCGTTTTGTGTCCGTTTCGAAAGTGTCCGTTTTGAGCAAGCCCTCATTGGCTAAAAGCGAACACCCGGACGTGACACCATGCAAGCACGGCGGAGTTATGAGCCGCGGCTTCTCGGAGCAGACGATTTGGAGCAGACGATTTTTCGTCGCCTTGTTGTTGGTTCGCTGACGGAACAATAAACTCATAAAGTGTAGTTTAAAAAGGGGTTAGTCGTTTAAAACGTGTTAGCAAGAACAGTTGCGCAAAACTCATTCCAGAGCCCGCCTACAACTGGAAGTACGTCACAATAAAACGGACGCAAAAAGGACGTTTTCAAAACGGACAAACACGAAAATACCGCCATGACTGGTGATGGCGGGAAGGGACTCGCGCCAGCGTACGCATCTCTTCTGGGGTCTTCAACCCTTGTTGCGACAGCGCTGTGGGACCTGTTTGTGCGGAGGACGCGACAGGCTTTGATTTTAGCGATAAGTCTCAACAACCGTGATCGACTTGGCGACGCAAGTGAAAATTCTGAACGCCATCAAGAGGGAGACGTGTTGCGGACTAGTAACATTGCTGGTCTTGTGCTTGGAAGTCTTTTGGGGTACCCGTGAACTTCGTATTAACAAGAGTCGACTGCTTTAGGTTGTACTAAAAACAACCAATAATGCCCGCGACCACGTTACATGCAGCCTTTTGAATAAATCTCTACTCTGACTCCTCCAGTTTCGCTGTCATTTGGTGGGAGGCGTAGGACGTATAATCCGCCCCTTTCATACGTTAGTGAGAAGTCGGGTGAGGCGGATAATTACGTAGATTTTAAAGGCAGAGCACTTTAGGGGCTCACCTTGTCGCCGTAGCTCGCTCGCTGGACCCAAGTCGAGCCCCACGGCGTTCCGTCGTTACGCCTGTACGTCGTCGCGGGTAACCCAGAGGCTTCGAACGCCAAGCCGTTTATATAGTCATAAGCGTTCGAAACTCGTGAACCGCTGGCGCTTGTCATACATCTCCCAGTTGTTTAGCGCAAAGAAAACCGTGGGAACATTTGGGGCAAAATATCCGTAATTAACTGGCAGCGCCCACATTTAGTGAGTTAGGAATGCTCGTTGGGTTGGTTTTTACGATAGTAATAGAAAAAAGTGGCACTGCAACGCTGGCACGTGCGGCAGGAAAAGCAAGCACAAAAAACTCCCACCTCCCCTCGCGGGAACCCCTGTGTAGATGCGACGCATAGGCGGAGCGGCGAAGGGACCGCGTTTCATAGCGCGCATAACGTTGAGGGGACTGCGTAAGCCGGTCCCAGTCGATGACGACGTTGGCGTACTTGTGAAGCGGCGTGGACTCCAGGTGTTTGAGCCAAGCGTGGATGTTGCTTCGCCGGAGAACGGCACACCGGTTATATGCGCAGCGCGCCCGAAAGAGAGGAAACCGCGGAAGAGTACTGCACATGCGCCGGCCCGAGCGCGTCTGCCGCGGCTATGACGCAACACAATCCAACACAATCCACTTTAATCCAAGCCAATCGAATCCAATCCAATGCCCCTCGCGAGAGAGTGTTCGCTATCGGAGAGGAGAGGGGGTGAGCGGCGGAGAGCGCAGCTGGCGCGGCGAGGAGAATGGGGGTAGGGCGGACAACGCCGACAACGACGACGACGCCGGAGGGACAAGGCGAGTGAATCAGATGCTCTGCATCTAAAAAGAACAGAACTCCCGCTGGCGCAGTTTCAGGCATAAGGCGCGCGAGCACTGCGAAGACGGGAAATTTGAATGAAATTGGGTGGTAGCAGTGAGCGGATAACGGCGCTGCAGCCCATTATGGCGAATCACTGCTCTGCACTTCCGGCAGCTTCCACATTGAGTGGAACGGATTTAATTTTAAATGCGGAGCATTTCTTTAACTCACGATGTCACCCGGCGTTGTCGGCGTGCCTCGGCGTCCGCAACAGCCGTTCCAGGTGCGCCCTCTCCCCCACTCCTCCTCTCCCGCATCACGCTACCCTCCTCGCTCTCAACAACAGGTCCGCACCCCTCCCCCTACACTATATAAAAAAAATTCCCTCGCACTTCCCCGAGGGGGAGAGTGTGTAAGTGCGAATGCACGGTTGTTGATTGCGCGATTACGGTGGAATCGTGATCTTGGAGTGGAGAGGAGGCGCCCAGCACCCGCAGTCACTGAGCGGAGAGAGGAGGAGGAGAGTAGCGCCCGCCGTTACGGCGAGGGCTACGCGAGCGCCCTCACGCGTCGGAATGCGGAGCGCCCGCTACGCGAGCGAGAGCTCTCCCGCCCGAAGTGGAGAGGAGGCGCCCAACACCCGCAGTCACTGAGCGGAGAGAGGAGGAAGAGAGTAGCGCGCACCCATCTCCCCCCGTTGCTAGGGAAGACGAGGAGCGCACGCACCCGCAGCTGTTGCTATGCGGACGACGGCGGCGGACGATTCAGGCTCGCTTAAGAAGTGCATTCGCACTTAAAAAATAATACTTACCGGCGCCTGGTTTCGATCACACGACCATGCGGGCGGAACGCAAGGTACATGGTGCTCTACCCACTGCGCCACAAAGCCGACACAGAATGGAAGGCTACGAACGCGCTTTATATCCTTGACTCATTCAAACTACGTCAAGAAGCTGCTGATACAACGCATTCACTACCTGTGGGCGGAACGCGAGGTACATGGTGCTCTTCCCACTGCGCCACAAAACCGACACAGAATGAAAGGCTACGAACGCGCCTTATATCCTTGGCTCATTCAATCTACGTCAAGAAGCTGCTGATACAACGCATTCACTACCACCAACTCCCCAAACACTAAACGTTAACGCAATACACCCACCCTCTATGCGACGCATTTACTCGAGTCCCCCTCGCGGGGAGATGGGCCCTTTTTTATTTAATTACGTGATAACGTAGAAACAGACGGATGGGCGTTGGGATTATATATGTCTTACTTCCGAGCTTGGTTACACATTTAAGTTCCAACGCCCTTTTTTTAGATGTGGGTGTAATTACACCTTCTGGACACCATCAATTTTTGTTGGGTGTTTGAAAGGTGTGAAGTGGGTGACAGTTGTAAATAAATTGTGCAAGTTCCTATTGTTTTAACCACCCTGAGGTACCGGACATCGCTAGTCGAAAATGTTCAAGTCCGCACCCGTAGCCCCTCATTTCGATTAGGTACGGCTCCCTAGATTCTGGATAAAATTATCGTTTTGCTGTTAACAGTTTTTACGCAATAATTATACAACGCACCAATCAATGTTAGCCGCGTGAACATTCTTTTCTTATTAGTACTGATGAAAGTAAAAATTGTCGTAAATAAAGTTCAATAACGCGATAATTGCAGTCTATTGTCGATTCCTCGTATCACTAAAAAATAATATTCTTGAAAAGTATTGAAAAATGAGTACCTTGAATACACACGCTAAATTGTTGCATTCTAGTCCTCTCCAAAAGCTGTGAAAACTGTTGCAAGGTGGTCACACCTGTTTTGTTGTTGTTGTTGTTGTTATTGTGGTTGTTGTTGTGCCATTAACCCAGTTTTACATATAAAAAAGGGTGGTGAAATAATGAACACCCTTCTTGAAGGGTATTGAAAGGGTGTGGAATAGGTGCTTGGTTAAAATTCCATTATTTATTGAACATAACTACAGTACTACTCCCACTCCGAATCACTACTAAACAGTTTTTGCAAATCAGCATGCTGCCTGCATTCCAACAGTAGCACTAAAAGAGGACTTTCCTCTGCTGGCTATAAAAGCAAGAAGACCAGACAAATTTGTAAAATAAGTGTATACTCGCTCTCCCCGTGTATCCCGTTGGTTTTCTTGTGGTTCAACTGTGACTTATGCGTGTTGAATGTATCAATATGTCGCGCTGCGCGTTCAGCCGATCCACATTGTCACGCGTCGCTGCGCTGCCCACACTTACTTTAGGATATCCTTTATTTACTAAAAACACCTTTTAAATGTGCGTATCATGGGACAAGATTTTCACGCCCTTTTCGGCCAAAAAGGGTAAAAAGTTTAGTGCCCGTTGTCGTCAGGGCTTATGATGCTGTCCCTAACGGCCTGCGCCGTCACTGTACCGTGGGGAGTGACACCATGCCTCTCTCCTTGCTCACGTTACGCAGTAGCCGTTCACGGTGAGGGTGGTTATGGCGATGAGTCGTCGTGACGTACGCATCTACAGAAAGTTTACAAGGAAGTTGGTTACCCATAGCCCCTGTATACATACCCGCATGCGTTCCCTTCCCCCTCCCCCTCCTCGGGGGTGGAAGGGCAACCGAGCCGGGAAACGCCCGCGAACAGAGCGCGTCCTCGTACGTGATACAGGGTACAGGGAGGGAGGGCGCCACGTGGCAACAGCCGGAGCGTGGGAGAAAGTGGAAAGAGTGTGGCGTCGTCGCTGCATTAGAGGTATTGATTAGAGCTGCGTAAAGGGGGAGAGCGGTGTCGACGGGACACAGTCACTCCCTGCGGCAAAACGCAGCGGTTTCGGGCACTCCTTTGGACTGCGACAATCGTGTTATGTTTTATGATGAGTGCAACCAAATGACAACGAAAGAGCTTCGCTGGTTAATTACCCACATGAACTTTCCGGATCCACTTTTTTTAGGTGGGGGTGGGGGGTGTCAGACATACACAATCCTTTCCATCACAAAATAGGTACACTGTACACCTTTACTCGATACAAATCATCAATAGCGCACTATACGGCGCGTCGGAGTTCAGGACGCTTCAGTGCCCGCTTGGCTCGCCTCGGGCAGGGCCGCCGGACGGGGCGGCAGGGGCGGCGGGGGTGGCGGGGGCAGCGACTCGCTCGCGGGCCCGGCGGCTACCTGCGGAGTCAACGGGGGCGGAGGGGGCGCACCCCCCTTGGTGGCCACCCCGTAGACGTGTCGGCTGAGCAGCGCCAGGATGGGCAGGTAGACCTCCCTGAGCGCCACCTCTCGGAAGCCGGCCTCGATGATCACGTTCGTGACGTCCCGGCCCAGGTGGCAGCCGCAAGACAGCAGCTGCCACAGCGGATCCACCAGCAGCTGCAGCTGCAGGATCCACGAGTCGGGAGGGAAGGCCACGTGCTCCAGGAACACGAACTTGCCGCCCTGCAGAGTAGCGACAACGAGGAATAAGAGCAGTGAATTGGGAACGCGCCGAAGTCTTGCATCGCTGGGGTCTTACATCGAAGGCCGCTTAGCTCCCGGGTGTCCTTAGCTGTCGCTTATAAGAGGCGCGAAGGCGAAAGCCTTAACACGTATTCCTCTTTGGGACGGTCGAGGTCAAAACTGGGATGTGCGCGTGCCCTAAAAGGAACACACCGGCAAAACTGTTGCTTCAAGAGTTTTCATACTTGCGGGCGTTCCGCGCCACATAAATTGTTAGGCCTGTGCCGAGTAAATAGTGGAGCCACCAAGCAACCTCGAGGATGTCAGACTAAGCACCAGAATCGTTATGAGAAGTGTGTTGAAGGTATCGTGTGCCGTATTCCTCTTTCATGTGGGAAGTGCTACGTAGGCCAGAGCGGCCGATGCCTAAATGACCGCTTGCGGGAACACGATTGCAATGTGAAAGGGGGGCTGACAGGGCACTTGGCAGCGCATTGTCGGAATCACAAAAACGTGCCGAAATTTGATGAGTGCACGGTGGTGAGCAGAAGTGGCAATCAGACCGCAAGGGAGATAATCGAAGCAGAAGAGATTGTACGGTTGGGGACGACTGCATCAGTGTTCCTTCAATCTCACTAACTGCAAAGGAAATGGCTTACTAACACGAAGCACGTATTGGCACTGGATGGCAACGGCAGGCAGATAAAGTTTAGTGCATTTAATATCTTGTTTATCTTGTTTATCCGCTTTTATACTGTAGTGTCACTATATCTTGCATGTATAAATGTTTTCCCGTGTCAATAAAGTATCAGTTGGAAGTCAGCGCTGCGTATGTCCCTTACTTGTACTTGTGTGCGTCTTTATATTGCTCTGTAAATTTAACATGTTGAACCAACTACCCCAGACGTCAACCTTACTAAGTTGCGCTCCAGCCGCCGGGAACAGGCGTCAAAGGCCCACCGCTGCGGTATAACGGCTGTACGTTGCAGGCCTGTTGTGGTCACGTGGTATTTTTGGTACGTTTCGCATCCTGGAGTTTTGGGCCAACTTTCGGCACAACTTTTTTAAGGGCGTTCAAGGGAACCTCCGCATGACATCTTTCACCCTACTGGAGTCTGCAGCCTTACTTCATCGGAAATAAATGGCAAAAGAGAAAGCGCCATCCACCGTTAGCTACCAACTCATTTGATACGTGGAAGTCTCACATCGAAGACTGCTTTGTGCAGTTTAACACATGTAGTTACTTACTTGACTACCGTTGTCCCTTGAGCTGTGCTTTGAGTAGCAGCCCACAGTGCACGTTCTCTGCTGCGAAAGAAACTTTCGATTCCCCCTGTGTGTCGTTCCCACTTCCGAGTTTCGGTGTACGCGAAAGTGTATACCTACGTCATCAAAAAACCCAGCCAATCTACCTCCCATCACTTCTAATTCCTCTCCAACATGGTTCGCCGGTCGAGTTTTCCGTGTACGTACGACCGCCAAAATTTCCTTTCGCCAAGCCATACGGAGCAATGGAACGGAAGATGATGAGTGTAACATTAATGGACAAGAAGAGACCGGGTGGGTCAGGGAACAAACGCGTGTTAAACATATTAGTAGAAATTAAGAAGAATAAATGGACGTGGGCAGGGCATGTAATGCGAAGGCAAGATAACCGTTGGTCATTAAGGGTAACAGAGTGGATCCCTAGAGAAGGCAGCGTGGCAGGAGCCGGCAGAAAGTTAGATTGGCGGCAAGTAAGATCAAGAAGTTTGCGGGGATGAATTGGTCGCAGTTAGCACAGGACTGGGATATTTGGAGATTAATGGGAGAGGCCTTTGCCCTGCAGTGGGCGTAGATAGGCTTATGATGATGATGATGAAGAAGAAGCCATATAGACCTCCTCACCGGTGCGAGGACCCTGGAGCACTCGATGACCACCTTGCGCGCGTCGGGCACGCTGCAGAGCAGGTGCGTGACGATGACCGCGTCCACGGTGTTGTCCCGCACCTGGGACATGGTCTCGCCCGTGGTCAGCAGCCAGTCCTCCAGCTGGATGTGCGGGTAGCGGCTCTGGAGACTCAGGAAGTTCGCCTTCATCGACTCGTCAGGGTCCACCGCAACGTACCTGCAGACGCACGTATATATATATATATATATATATATATCCTCATGTCCTGGTGCTTTAATAAAAGAGAACTTCAAAAGCATTAACCGTGAGAAGGTTTGAGAACTTGGAATGGGATCACTGTCGCAGTTCGAACGGGAAGTTATTGAAACTAATAGTACAAATTAGTGCAGACCAGGTGGTATTACACGCACGACATCGGGCATTAAGAGGGACGCTGTTGCACTTTTTTTGTGTGCGAATCAGCGAATTTCGAAAACTCACTGACCAGTATTGTCCGATTCCCTGCGCTCATTTCCGCGTTACTGTATTGTAGTAGATGCACATTCCCTACGTCACGTATATTATGTTTCACAACTGCCTTAGCATGTGTATAGTCCGGTACATCGGGTGCAATTGCAACATATAGGTGGTATTCATTGAAAAGTTTCGCTGTCAATGTCTTCGCTTGGCAACACTGAAATGGCCACGGACATGGCGCGGCTTGTGCCACTGCGGCCGCACGCCGAAGACAAAAATAACACCGGCGTGCGTCGTCTGCTCCGTTTCAATCCGATTCTCAACGGTGGTGTCAACAGAGTTTTTGTTAATCGCACTCACCTTGGATTCGAGGCATTACTTTGCGTGAGGCGCGCTAGAGCTTGGAATGCCCAACCCATATCATGCGCTTAGCACGGACAAGTACCGCCATCCCGCGGAGCCCGACGTAACCAGTGACGGCGCACTCACATGCTTGCCTGCATGGTGCCTCGCTTGAATACGGGCTATATCATGGTTTTATAGTTATATCACATCAACCTGTTCACATGATATGTCGCGTACGTCTCGCGCCTTCCTGTACGAGGCTTACCTGATTTTCGATCGGCAACCTCCTCCACATAGCGTGACACGCTGGTAAACCAAGCGGCCATGGCAATTAACTTAGGTAGTGTCTATTACCAAGGCACCCGTGATAATTACCGGCAGAAATTTCTCACGGCAGTCGCCTCTGATTGGGTGAGCACGCCACCCGGAATTTCACTGGGACAAATATATCGCGAAACGTCACTGGAAACGTTTGCTCACGTGGTGTTGTGGTGTAGTAGTACCTGCTTTCAAACGGGCAGACTCTGGTCCGAATCCGGCATAGGACAATTTTCTTTTTTTTTTTTTGTTTTCAGATTTTTAGCAAATTTTGTACACCTGATATTTGTTAGAGAACTTTTTTTCCACTTTGGTTGTCAATACAATTATCACGCAATTGACGCACAGGACTTTTGAGTTCTGTTGGATTGAGTTTTAAGATATGTGTTCGATGTGGTTGGGTTAGGTTCGTTGCAGTTGGGCTGGGTTAAGTTAGCATACATTACGTAGGGTTGTGCTGCTTTAGTTTAGTTAGGGTAGGACACGTTAGTTAAGTTAGGTTCAGTGGGGTTAGGTCAAGTTAGGTTACGTTAGGCTTCTTTAGGCCAAATCTTGCCCTTACTTTAACCCCTTAAAGGAGTAGTGACACGAAATTTCAAAGCTGAGATAACTATGTAAAATGCTTCCTTTTTGTCTGGAGATATCTCCCAGCAAGTTTCAACAGCAGCCGTTCAGTATAACATTATAAATCTATTTTTATCTCTGCCCGCACGGGAAAGCCCGGGGCGAGCCAGCATGACATCCAACTTGCCCCAAACTGACGTCGGGGCTCCCGCGACGTAGCCGACACGCTGGCTGCGGTTGGCGCGCGCTGCTACACCGTGTGTACACGTCATGGTTTTGGGACTGACGTCATTGTGCCCGAGCGCGCGGGGATGGTGAAGACCTCGGCCGGTCTAGGCGAGCGCGTGGTTGCATAAGGTGGTCGCAGTGCTGCAGTATTTTGCTTACCTGTGCGAAATGGAGGTTAATTCAGGTGTATTTAGTTTTCTTCAGGTACCATTATTACGCTAATTTTAGGCCTACCAGGCTTTTGGGGAAACTGCCGTGAGAGATCTCCGACGGTAATTCTCACGGCCGCCGTGATTGTCACATTCGAACCTGAGCCTTCTCGTTTAAAAACACGTACTATATACCACAGCGCTACATGGGTAGCTGCAAACATGGCTTTGTTGGGAATATTTATCCTATGGAATCTATCTCCGTGTAGCGCGCTTAGCCAATGAGAGGCGACTGTCATGAGGAGAAATTTCTGACGGTAATTCTCACAGTTGCCGGGATAATAGACACTTCCCTTTAAAAAAAAATGAGCGTCGGGTGAGGAGGAGGGGGCGCACGTACTTGATATTCCTGGTGATGTGCTTTAGGTTTCGTGCCTTGCCGACGCCCACTTCGAGCACGCGTACGGAGTCTCCGCGGCGCAGAGTTGGGTCGTGCGAGACGAGGTCGTTCAGCTCGGCCATGATCTCGCTCCTGAGGCCCTCGAAGGCGAACATGAATAACGGCTCCACCAGCGGGAAGAAAACCCAGCTGGAGAAGAGGTGGCGCATGCACTGGCTCTGCTGCAGCGTCAGCAGTAGCACGGCCGCCGGCAGCAGCGCGTAGAGCAGCAGGTACCACGCCAGCTTCGCCAGGAACCAGCCCAACATGTCGCCTGCGGGAATCGTCGGTAGCGGGACCGAGTATAGCGGGATGAGAAGCTTGTCAGCGCCCGCAGGATTACTTATTTTCCTCCTCGAAGAGCGACGAAACGCGCGTTCTAATCCTGGGCCTTGCTCGAGCTCGCCTGCTCGAGACACGATTATGCTGACGAAGAAGACTACGATGATGTGATACGCATGATGTCTGAAAGTAAATGTTTTATATTGCAGCTGTTAGAGTTGCTATCACTGCTCGTCTGAAGATCTCGGAGCATATGACACAGTTTGTTGGGTGCTGCTATTGTAAGGCGAGACACATCCCACGGGGCAGATTACGTGAATCTTGGTGTTTGAATATAGAAGAAGAAGAGGTTGTATGTTGTCGAGCTCAATCACGTATTTCAATAACCGATTTAGCCCTGTACAATCCCCCCTTGTGGGTACGCGCCAAAACCTTTGAGGGCATAATCATCATCATCAAATTAAAAACAATTCCTAGCTCTGTATCGCATGTAATTTTTATAACTGACTCCCTATGCCTTAGCACTTCCTTTGTAAAATCTGAAAATTCTATTTATCTGGAAATATTTCGCTACTTTTTTTCCAAATCACATATCGTATCTGTACGTGTTGTGTGGGTGCCTGGACATGCAGGTATCCTGCTCAATAACAGAGCGGACTCATTAGCGGGTTTCACCTTAGGTGACCCTGTACTAAATGTATGTCCAAATCTTACAACTATAACTGTGGAACGTCTTCGTAGATATTTCTTACTCAGGGGGCGGTCCAACGGTATACTCGATAAACCAGAGTATGCACACCTAAAATTCAAATAGAATTAATCGTGTGTTTCCCGCCAGTGTGAAGTGGCCCTCACAGCCATGAGTTGCCGCCTTACAAAATTAAATCTATATTTGAGAAGGTCAGGATTGGCATTAACAGACTCACGCTTGTTTTGTAATCAACCCGACCTATTTAAATACTATTTGTTTTAATGTCGCCGTTCCACAGAGCAAAGAAACTCTCGCATTCGAACGCCCTAGACTTAAACTAAAACCTTCAGTTCTTTCATTCGGTACTAGCAGCCTTGGCAAAGCAAAAAAAAAATTACTTCATCCTTCACAAATACATCATGGTTACCGAAAGACTTATATGCTAGCTGATTCGTACAATCATTTATCTGGCCCCGCCCTTAAGTAGCGTATGTGTTTTTTCTACAATGCATTCAAGTATCCATTCAACTACTATCAATTCAACTATCAGGTATTCCAAGAATACTTTTTTAGATAATTAGTCACAGACCTCAAGCCATGGCCAATCTTCCTCGGTGGGTACGTTCCATTACCGAATCGAGAAGAAGAAATGCTGATTGTAGTGGCCAGGATGTTTGTTCTGCTCTTCTGCGTTTCATAGAAAATTACAAAAAAATCACAACGTAGTTCGATTTCTATTCTGGCACCTCACCAATTAAAGCCCTCCAAAATTCTTCATTTCTGAATATTGTTTCTTATTTTCTTCTCCCTCCTCCTCCTCCTCCTTCTTCTTCTTCTTATTTATTTGTTTGTTCATTTATTTATTTCTTCCCCTTTTTTTGGTTTGACTAATTTTAAACTCGATTCCTCAAACACAAGAAGGAAAAAGCTTCCAACTTTTTCTAATTTTCCTCGAGTAATTTACCTACTCATTAATCTCTTTCGGCTTAACGACTGATGTTTGGCCGATCCCCTGATTGGGTATGCGCCATGCAGGAATATAAGGAACAACAACAACAACAAGTTGAATGAATTAATGAAAACTTTATTTTTGATTTGACTCCATTGTGGGACCCGTCTGTTCATAGGTACCTAGGTTTCCTGATTTGATTTGATTGATTGTACGGTTTATAACGCGCCGACGCGAGGCACGCCGTAGTGGAAGGCTACGGATTAATTTTAACCACCTGGGGATCTTTAACGTGCGCGCGCCGAAATTTTGTGCACACGGGCGTTCTTGCTTTTTGCCTCCATCAGAAAAGTGGCAGCCGCGGCTGGGAATCAAACCCACGTCATGACCCCTGGGGTGGCAGCGTTGTCATGTGTGGCGTGAATAGGTCCGAGTAGGGGCCCTGTCAGTCTCTCTCACGATGGGGTGCCAGGTACTGTTTTATGAAGGCGGTGAGTAATTGTTTGGTCCTGTCGCGATAAATGTTCTATGATGATTTCCTCTCCTGGTCCTCTGTTGCACTCGCCGGATTATCGCTGTAGAAAGGCCGCCTTGAAGTTTCTCCTGCACAGTCCATGGATGCCTGGTAAATTGGATGAGCTGCGGCAATGTTCACATGGATGGTCGCTAAAGTGGATCACACTGGAACATTTAATGACTTCCTCTCAGATTTCAAGATGAAGCAGCTCGTGGTAACCCACTCTCCCAAGCTTTAAAGTTTTGTACTGGATGGCTAAGAACCAGGGAAATCTAACTGTATAACGCGAGCAAATAAGTACTCACACCCGGGAGCACATATGGCAATTAAGCCTAAACTAGCTGAGACGGAATCGTCGATATATAATTTCAATTTTGAATTTGTTCTGCCACTTCAAAACTGTGTGCAAGCTAGTAGTGCTTATTGCGAGAACCCAAAGTAACAATCAATAAACGTGAACGTGCCATAAGTTCCTTGATTCAGATTAAAAAAAAAAAAAACAGTTGAAAGGGGAGAAGGTTCTGTAATAAACATTTAGAATCCTAAGTAATGAACACGTAGAGCCCTAATGAAAACAAGCTTTTATCGAACTTAACAAGAGCCTTCGTTACTTCGAAGCCTGACTTCTTGCGTCCATCAATGAACGCTGCTCACGGTGTAAACCTTCGCGAAGGAGGAATTTATCGTAGAAAGGACGCAAAAAATGAAAATGCGGACCATATTCCCCCTTTTTCCACAACCTATTCCCCCTTAGGCCATAGCGTTATACTTTCGAAATAAATTTTAACTTCATTACTGGAGAACAAAAGCTTAGCTTCGGGCGGTCGACTTCCCGCGGTAGCGGTGAGGCCCACCTGAAGGCTCTTTTTGCCAACAAAAACAAAATCGGGAGCGACATCAACGCTTGTCGCAATCCGATCGCAATTCAAGACAAGAACAAAGCGAGCCTGGCGTGCCGCTGCTATTTTCTGGCGTAAACAATTCGCTCGACATACGTGTCCTTGACAAAACGATTTCAGTATTGTTTACATTGAGACTGAAATATTCGTCGCCCCAGTTACATTGAAGGATATTTGTGAAGTAATGTCTGTGCCAGCGAACGGAGTCCCGGACGGGGCAAGTGAGATTCCCCCGCGAAAACGGTCGCTTGTGCGGCAGGCGACCGACGTCGAAGACGAGGACTTCTGTCCGTTTCCCTCCACAATCGAAGACTTCGGCTACTTCTTCAACGACTTCGGCCAGCTCAGGCACGTGAAGACCGGCGAACCCTACCTTTTCCAGGTACGCCCCGACGACCTTAGCTACAACCAGCGGCGGTACGAAGCGCTGGGCGACGTTATCACCGAACACGTTTACCACATCTTGGAGACGGAGACGCGCCTGACGCGTGTCACCGTGCCCGTCAACGCCCAAGACGACGAGCCGAGCTCGTTCGTCTTCGCGTCGGAAAACGCGTTCACCAACAAGGACCGTCTCCTAATCCTGATCCACGGCAGTGGCGTCGTTCGTGCCGGTCAGTGGTCGAGGCGGCTCATAATCAATGACTCGCTCAAGAAGGGGACGCAGCTACCTTACATCAGGCGGGCCCAGGGTCTCGGCTACGCGGTTATCGTGCTCAACACGAACGACACCCATCGCGTCATCAACGGGGTTCGCGTGCCCGTGCGAGATTGCGAGACCCCCGAAAAGCACGCACGCCACGTCTGGGAACACATCGTCGAGAAAAAGGTCCCCGCGCGCCACATCGCCGTCGTGGCGCACAGCTACGGAGGCGTCGTCGCAGTCAACGTGGCGAAAGAGTTCTTCGCGTCGTTCACCCACCGCGTCTTTGCCGTGGCTCTGACTGACTCGGTGCACAGCTTCGCGCGCCAGAAAATATCCCCGGGCGTCGCGCAGTTCTTCAGCAAGGTGGGCCGAAACTGGGTGTCGAGCCCGGAGTCGCTGGATCGGCCGCTGCCGGAGCGATTTGACGGCAGCGTTGACGTGAAGCGGGTGTCTGCCGGCACCGTGACCCACGAGATGACGTCGTGGTCGAGCTTTGCGTCCGTGTTCGAGTTTCTCGACACGGCCTACCACAGGAAGTGTACCGAGAACGGAGAGCAGAAATGATCGTAGAGTGGTGCCCTAGCCTTTTTTTTTACCTTCTTATTCCCGTAAACAGTACACCTGCGAGAGATAAAAAAGCGTTCTAACTTGTACCAGGCGATTTTATTTGTCGAAGTGCGTGGAAATTAACCTTGCCAAGCAATCAACCATATAAGTGCTGACCAAAAGCTGCTATAAGTAGCTTGCACTGGTGTCACAAGCATGGTGGAAAGTTGTACTTATTTGTTGTGCTTATCTTGAGCAGTGCTCCGGAAAGGGCGGTGGTTATGTGATGTGCTAGCCATGTGCATGGCTCACAGTTCAGTTCCATAATGCAGTATTGTCGGCAGTGATGTACGGTTGAGGTTTTTTCTTGGTCCAAGCTTTGCTGTAAGTCACTCACGTGTTTCTGTTGCAGTGAATGTTCCAGGGCTGTCAAACTTTATCATGTAAAACATGCAAGTGCCTATCGCTTGTAACTGACAATGTTACCAACCTTTATCTACCACAGTACAGTGCAAAATGCAGTTGGATGATTTTTTGTCCGCTTGCTTACTATGCACAACTGTTTTTCCTGGTCCAAGCTTTGATGTAAAACATTCCAAGGTTTTGGTCGCCATGTGCTGTCGGATCGTACGAGATGGAACATGCAAGCAAGCACCTACTGCTGGTAACTGGCATTGTTGTCAACCAATAGCCCCCAAAATGAGTGAGGCAGGGCAAAATGCAGTGGGATTATCTGCCGTCTGGCTGCTTACTATGCACCGCTGTTGGTTGACTTTACGGCTGTTCACTGTTATCATTAGGTGTTGCTGGTAGCATGATGTGCAGCTGCTCTCATGCTTCGGCATTTTAACTGTACCCTGGTTGTTCCTGTCGGTTTGATTTCTTAAGAGGTAATTGCTAACCCCGCTGTTTCTTACGCTCAAGCAAGCATTCTCTTCGAATAACTTTTATAAGCCTGGTCTGCTAGAGCTGTATACAAATGTACCTTCTTGTGTCCGTTCCTTTTTTCCCCCTGTTTTATGATCTTGACGCTTGGAGTTTTACTTGCTGTGTTGTTTCCACCTTTGTTTACATTGCTGCTGCCCTTGGCTCGAGCACCTTGAGGCACACCGCTTGTGATAAGCTTTTAATAATGATGTGATAAACTTGTGGCCTGTTTGGTCACTGAAAACTTCCATTAAATGGCATATAATGTATAGCATGCCTCACGGTGCCTCTAAGGCACTGTGGTCATAATTGCATCGTCGCAGGTTTGTTTCCCGCCTGCAGGGACTTTTTGTGATGGACTTCAAAATAATATCACGTGTGCGACATTTCTGTCCTCGTTAAAGACCCGCAAAGGTTTAAATTGGTCGGTGGCCCTCTGTTGCATTGGCCGTTTCCGCTGAGATGTGTTTTGGCACATAAAACATGTAAAAAGCAATTGGGGCGAGCACAGGTGGAAAAAAGAAGCACCTAGGTTGTTCTATACGGTATGTGCCATTTACACTATAATTTACCCTGCTTATGCCAAAGCTGAGCATCCACAGACAGCTTCCCATTAGAGGGCTCTTGCATGTTATATGTAAGGTTTGGCTTGTAAACTAAGTTGCTAGTGTGTAATCCTCCAAAATGTATGGGGTGATAGTTTGGGTGCAGTTGCCTTGGAGCGTTATGCAGTGCTGCAGTGGATTTCCTAACATTTCGCTGGTAAAGCTACCACTTGAATGTGTGAACGATATGGCAACCACTAACTGCTTGCAACTTATTCATGGGTGCAGGTTTTTTTCTTTTTCCAACTCCATGCAACAACGTTAAAATGTGTTGATTGGCTGGCACCAAATCAGTGAAGTCGTCTAGCACATCATTTCAGAAAAATTAGCAAGTGCCATATGCCTCCTAGATTCTCTAGATGTGTAAAGAAGCAGAGGCTAAAAGCACCTTCATGTTGAACACACAAAAAAGGAAAAAAATACCAGTGGCAGTCATATTCAGCTTGGGCTTGACCTCTCGCATGATGTGGCACGGTTCTGCTAGGTGGAAGAAGACGCAAAAATGGCATTCACTTTGCATTGCTCGAGGCCAGAGATTGACTGCTTTGTGTATGCGTGTGTGGCGGTAAATTGGTAAAAAACTAGTGTCTCAAACCAGTTGTCTATGTTATCACTAAATTTACCGCCCCTTTGTCTGAAAGGATTTTCAAGGTGCCCTTCATAATATAATTTGGAATCTAGCCTGCCAAAGATAGCCTACCTTTGCACCTTTGGAGGGCCATTGGAGCTTAGTACCAAACGATGAGCTTCACAAGTTGCAAATTGCTGTTTCTAGAAGTTGATTTATGAGAGCAACTGGTGTTTGCTATTGTTCAAAAAGGAAAAAGAAACAAGGGCATTAAAACAGCAGCCAAAGGTCTAAGCCTCGAACCCCCCCTTTCCCTCTTCCCTGCCTCACCCACCTAAGAGTGTGGGGGTCTGTGTCACCCCTTATATATTATTTGCAGTTGGGGGCTTTCTCTAAATCAGGTCTGACTGGGAAACAAAACAGCCATCGAAGCAGTTCAGACAAAAGTGATATTACATGTATAAAAATAATTTAAAGTTGCCTTTGTTTCCAAGCGCAAAACCTCTTGAGGCATGTGTTTCCAGAGTACTTGATATTTAATATTCCTTTTCAATTATGAGCTTTGTGGTTGTGCTCCAGATACAAAAAAGGTTGTTGATTATCAGGATTGCTTCATGTGCCAACTCTGTGTAACGTGCGTGTATCCTGTGCAGTGAAGTTTTTGATTGTGGAGTTAATTCATAGCTCTGCTTAGCTCTGATTTTTTCCCTGGATTTTCACGACTTCGAATTTATGGTGTATCCCTCTATATACCACCCATTTGGTCACGACTACGGTAGAGTGCCTGCATTAAGTGCATATAACTAGGCTCTCACTATCGCACGCAAGCAGTGTGGCAATCCTACAAAAGGTTTTCCGCTGGTTGTGAGCAGTTCAGTTAAGGCGATTGATTGATTGATAGTAGGGTTTAATGCGTTGATGCAACGCAGGCGATGAGGCGTGCCGTAGTGGAGGGCTCCGGAATAATTTTGACCACCTGGGGATCTTTAATGTGCGCCGAAATCTCGTACACACGGGCGTTTTTGCCTTTCGCCTCCATCAGGAAAGTCGCTGCTGCGGCCGGGAATCGAGCCCGCGTCCTTGTGCTCAGTCAGTTTAAGCGTCCAACCATGGAAGGTTTTGTGGCACCTCTCTGAGTAAACATGTGTCTAATTTGCAGACCCTCTTTTATAATTAAGCACGTATTCTAATTCTTTTTGTTCATATACTAGGCACTGCTTGCACATGCATCTGTCATAGTATGCAGTTCTGCCTTTTCTGTATTTTTGAAATTGTTCATGACCTCAACTGCATTGTCTCTTGCTCAATTCGATAGCACCTTTAGATGTTGGAATTGCCCTAGCCCTAATCTAAGTCAGCCTTTCTGTGACTGACTGTTTTTTCCTGTCATGTGACAAGGCATAACTTTGGCCTCTGCTGTGTGTAACGAAAATGGTAGTGATGAGTTCCAGTTTTCACCAGTGGTTATCAGCCTATGTGGTGTTTCGTTGAAGGGATGAAAAAAGTGTGAAAATACAGTTCTCGAGGGATAGGTTCAAATTGAAGTTTTAGTATAGAAATCTAAGAGAAAGCAAATGCAGGACAAGTGGTTGCGACTGATGGATACATTTGACTTCTTGCGGCTTTGATGTTACGAACGCACTCACCGAACAAAATGTTCGCCTGCTTCGCTGCTTTCGCCAAAAGTAACCAGAAGCTATGTTATTGGCCAGGACATGTTACCCAAGTAGATAGTTCTTGTTTGCGTATATGCTTCAGCAATCATTCCTTTTTTAAGTTTGCATTTGTACTGAAATGATAGGGGAGCCAGCAGCCTGATTTCGTCATCGCAACCAAGTCTTGTTGAAGAAGCTATTACCTCATTTTATTTGCACATTCCAAGTCCTTTTCTGAAGGGACCTAATAACGTTGGAGCATTTCACAAACATGGAAATGAACCCATCAAACAGCCTAAGTGGTACACCACGCTGCTGTGGACGCTCTGATTTTTCACTTTTTGTTTTATATTGTAACACATGCTTGCGAGAATGATGAATGTTAACTGTGTAGATGTTAACTAAGGGCATTTGTGTTTTTTGTGTGGTTTTACGAAAAAGTGTCACTCATTGTTTTGTGGTTGTACAGTTAGCACAATTCCCACCTGAGCCCAATTTGCTCAAGCCCCCTTTTTTTACAAAGCTTTGTGATCTTTTATGCATTTCTGTTAGTGTCCTGTGGGTTTGATTATCAATTTTATTTCATGGTAAATTGTGTTAATATTACAGGGCATGCAAAAAGCTATTTGTTGTGCTGGACCATTGTTTTTTCCATATAGCTTGTTTTAGAAAGAGGTATGCTATATTTTAATTTAATAGTACTGCCGTAAAAACAAAAACTTTTGGTTACAGGAAAGAGAAACGATAATGTAGTATTATCACGTTTTGCATATTTTTCCTAGTATTTCTCTCCTGTTTTGCGAGCAGTGCAAAATGGTGAAGTGTTGTCAAAGTTCTTATCACAGTGTTGTCAAAGTGTTGCTTTGACAGAGTAAAATGTTTTGTTGCAGATTTTCGTTTATTTCTATTTCCAGGCACTGCCCTTGAACACACAACTAGTTTTCTGCTTCAAACACAAGAATCATGTTCCCATAATTGTGTCTGATATGGGAGTTATTGCAGAAGGCTATTGCATTAAGCTTAAAAAAGTAACGAAAACTAGTCTGACTGTGTTGTGCAAGAGTGAAAGGTTTCTTACCAAGGCCTGCTATAAGTAATCCTTGATTGTTTCAAGCTTCAAGCGAACAACATCACTGCATTTAGGAAGTGCACTTTTTTAAGCAAGTAGAGGATTATGCACCTACAATTGGCTATACTACGATTACATTGCTGCACCTATGACCCATACATGCTCTCACATATCCAGCAACACCAGTGTTTGTACAAGAAAGTGAGAAACAGCGTACCACTTGACTCAAAGCAGCAGATAAATCTGTTGCTGAGCATGCACTGTTGCTGCTTGTGCCTGCGGCAGGCAGGAATTGAATAAAGCAAAATTGGGAGGAAATGGAGTGTGTCACGATTAGCAACACCTTGAAGATTCAGGTAGTTTTAGATAGTGAAGCTGAGAGGAATGTAAAAGTGCTGAATAACGCACTTTTTAAAGGTGTTAGTGACTGCTAGCCACTGGTGGACGCCAACTCTCCGCCCTGTTTCATAAATTTTGGAGTTTTAAAGGCAGGGAATAGACGATAGCTCGGGCTCGGCCTGTCATCGGAAAACTACCAATAATTCTTTCTGTTACAAGCAATGCACCCCTCCCCCACAAAGCTACAAACACTCAAAATAAGAGCCACCCAAAGTTAATGAATGTGAATGAGAGTGCAATTAGTCATCCCAGAGTTCTTTTTTCAACTCTCGAATTCATTTTTAGAGTGAAGTTGCTACTGCCACCTTCCTCAGGATCTTTTATGACCCCGTCCTCGTAGTCCATTTGCAACAAATCTCCAATGTCTCGCGGCAGTCGCAGGCACCATTAGCACATGCCTTTACCAGCAAGCATGAACTACTACCCTGAGCACAAGTATTGTTTGGCAACTTTGTCATCACTTCCTGGGTAGCAAGGTGAAGAAACTCCAGTAATAGTGCACTTGGTTCTCCTGGCAGTGCAGTGCAAGATAATATACCGTCTCTGTTTACCAAGCCAGTATCATTTGCTGTTGTAAAGAGCATTGTAGGCACCAGGTGCTGGTTTAATACAAATAATATGAAGCTACCACTGCCTACAGAAACAGATTTAAACAGGCCCATGTTTTTCTGCGAGCTTAAAACTTGTTGTTTGAAGTTTCAGTACAGTAACGGGCTCAGAAGTCAGCTAAAGCTTGGAATAACAATCAGGTTTTTTTTTCTCGCACCTTCTTGGGCAGCATTAGGGTCAGTACGCTCATAAAAAAATATAATCTGGTATTCTATTTACGTATTGTAATAAAAGTAATAAAAACCAAAATTAATCATAGACTCCTCCGTTTTGCTGGTTGCTTATATCGTCAACGGATGAGTGTACACCATTTTTATTACTTTCTTTTCTCTCCTTGCCTGCTCTTCCTCTTCTTTTGTTGTAAGCTGCCCCCCCCCCCCCCCCCCTCGAAATTAGATCCCCCACCTTCTGTTTGTGCTAGCACACACAACTTACCCAAAATTTCATCTGCTCAGCTTAGCTCTTCCTGTGTCCAACATTTTAGCTGTGAGCAAGAATTGCACTCTGAGACCAGAATCATTGTATACTGGATTTAATGTGAAATGCACACTACACAAGTTTGTAAGCTCTGGACATTGTAAGCTCTGGTCATGTTATCTGTAATGTCAATGGTTAGGTTTCACAATCTTCTTTCTTGTTGTTGCTTGCTGCGGATCACAGAACAGGCATTAAATGACATGACATCACAACACACACATGTGAGAGGTGTTGACAGAACACAGCTGGCGCTACGCGACGACCAGGCAATTAATTATACACACGCACACAGCCAGCGCCAGCCTTACACTCAATAATTGTGATGTGTCTGTAGTGCATGTAATATCCTGTCATTGGAGGTAGTGTTTGTTTACGCGTTCAGTGTGATTCTATAATTAAATTAACGTAGTATACATAAATAGTTCTAAGCTCGCATGTTCACATGTAAATTGTGTGGGCTCGTAATTACATTTTCAGACAAAATGACAAATGTAGTGGCACAGCAAGACTGTAGGGCAATACCATTTTTTGGTGTTGAAATTAAAAAAAAAAAACAATGAGTGGTCTAGTTGTTGGCAGACTCGAACCACCTCAACGCTGCCAAATTAGTCTTGCACCAGCAGATCTTACTGGTCGCACGTGCCAGCAGCTCCAGGATGGTCCGTCATGGTGGACTTCTATCTCGCCCCGCAAACCGCCATTATCTCAAGGCCTTGACACCTTCAGGTGATTAATTGGTTGTCTGCGCGCAGCAGGAGATGCGTAGGCCTGTTTGGGGTGAGGGTGGTGGCAGGGCGGAGGCACGTCCACCGTCTACTTGATGGCCTTGCCAACGAGGGTTGGTCGCACCAGGAAGGGCATCTCCTCGGGATGGTGCAGCTTCTCAAAGATCTCCCGGAAGCCGATGAACTCGACATACGCAGGCACATCTCGAGTCAGCTGGCAGCCATCGCTGAAGAGTGACCAGATGGGCTGCACCAACCGCTGTAGCCGGTGTGACCAGGTGCCTTCCTTGTATCCAATGTGTTCCACGTAGTAAAAGCAGCCGCCCTGGAAAACAGTGGAGAATGGTGGTTTTACTCGTCTTTGGATGGACTGGGTTAGAACACGAAATGCGGTGACTGACTACGGTAAAATTCGCTTGCAGAACGTGCATACTAGCGGCATAAGCAGTACGCAAATGAAACTTGAGTAGCGCCATAAGACGGCAGCAGTTTTCTGTGCCTTTTCTCTACCTTAGCCGTTGCGCCACCACGGGCGGAATATCAAGTGGAAGAAAGGTTAGGTGGAGATGTATGTACATCCGCGAAATATTTAAGTGCAAGTACAACGGAATTACTTCTCTCAGAATAAAGTTGTGGTGGCACTTTATGGAGATATTTAATAAGAGCACGTAGTGCCTTCACGTTTTAGGTACAACTTAACATTAAACATTAACCCCTGTTAAGAAGTCTTCTCAGTGACGCATTGTTGAACGGTGAAGTTGGATTTAAAGGGGCTCCGCAGGAGTACACGTGGTTTTATGCGCGACAAAAAAAAAAAATGTCTCTCCAGCAAGGCAGTTGTGTGCACTAGTAAAGCTGTCTTTAAAGGGTACGGTGTATTGCAATTCAGGATACTATACGGGTACGTGATCGTTGTAAAGTTAGCTTTCCCACATTTATTCGTGTATGCCTAAGCCAGCAGTTCGCAGCGATGGCGCTAACAATCGCGGAAGAATTGGTGCAAACGTGACGTGCGGAGTAGTTCCGCTGTACATCTATTCGCGTATACGCACAGCGGACGTGAGCGGTACGTGACTTTCAGCATTTCAGTACTCGGACAAAGACTGTTTATATATAAGGATGCCAACTTGCTGCCTTCTTCCCACGTGTTCTGGGCGCATGCCGTTAATCCGAAACCAGCAAGGACACGAGCCTAACAAGTGGCAGGCGTAACAAAAGAAATAAGGGATAATCACCGCGTTCTATTGTCTAACTCACTCGCTCTCAGGGCACGCGTGCTTTTCTTGTGTAGTGGGCACCGCACGCGAGAGGCTCGTGCCGAGTCCAGTGAACCGCTTTGTTGTAGCACGTACACACGCAGCAGAAGGACTGGAAGTAACTTTTCGCAGCGAAACGTTGTTTTTACCTACTTACTAATTGCCTCGTACAAGCACCCAGTACTATACCTATTCTTGTTCACCACCTGAGGCGACATCTGCCACACGTATATATTGTCCCGTGACATAATTTCACGGGACAATATGCAGCACAACCGTGTGCAGACAGCGATGGCGCTGCAGATCATCAGCCCGTACGCGTGCGTGCGTGTGTTAGTTCCTTACAAATACCAATCTCACTTACCAAGATTATGAAACAAGGCTAAAACATTCGCTTTCGGTTGTATGAGGACAGACGACCTAGGTCGTGCAGAACGGGCCCCCGCCGCCCATTGATCAAAAAAGAACAGGATTGGAGGATTTAACGCTGTACAGGTTCTGCAGGGGCATCGCCCAGACAGCGGATTTCGGCCGACCAAGTTCCGAAAGCTAACGTTTTTTTGTCTCAGTATTCATCGCCCATGCATGAAGGAGGTTTAGGGGCATAGCGGGCAGCTTTAAAACTTGCTGACCGCAGATACAGAGCAGACGGAAGTCAAGGTAAGAACTTTGGCGCCGTTCGTCCATGGAGGACACATGACCTGTGTTCGCTGCTGTTAAACTTGCCGCTTCAATTGAAATTCTTGATAAAACATAGATGATACGTAATTTCGAAGCCACAAAACCAACAACGTCAGACTTGAAGAAACTAAAACCCTATTATATGTCTTTGCGAAAGCTTCTCCCTCTTCGTGCGTTTTGTCGAGGTTCTCCTCTCACCAAGGACTGTAACTCCCGTTAACATGCATTCACAACTAATGTTGAAGGAGTTCGTTTTTATTAAACTGAGGGGTACCGTCTCTAGTTTTATTAATAATTTATTTAGTTTTTAAGTTCTTCGGTGCCTTAACTGTTTCGGGGATTACAACAGTCGGTCTTGCAATCCGAGTTTTAGTGATTCGGTTCCGGTCTTCCCAGGAGCGAATTGCGTGGATTTCGCGCTTCAGCCATCAAAAAGCTATACAGGACCACTAAATCTTGCGGCGCGCGATCGAAACTTTTTGAAATGTAAGCGAGCATATATATCGACCAATATTGCGCGTGGACCTTGACTGCGGCACGCTCTTTTGGGTTCACAAGGAGCGCGAAAATTTGAAAAGCCAGCAGCAGATATCCAGAACGGGGCTTGCATACGCCAGAACCAACGTTTGCCAGAACGGCACCGGATTAACCACCATCACCATGACCACCATGAAGCAAGTCACGTGGTATGCATGTGGCGGGAAATTTGAACCGTTCACTCCGAGTACAAAGGAGCTCATAGCGCTGTCCAAGGATGAACAACACAAAAAGCGTGCGTTTTTGTCCTAATGCACTTCGGCACCGCAGATGTGGGCCACAGAGGCCGTGCATGGACACAAGACAAGTGCAGACAGACACGAATAAAAAAAAGGGGCTCCCTTCACCAGGGTAGTCGACCCATATCGAGGTCTTTTAAAGGAGCTGCGCCTTGTTGGCCTTGCTGGTATTCACTTAGGCACGCATGCAGAGAACATCCTGACGCAACGAAGCACCTTCCTGTAGAGCTCTTTCACAATAGGAGCCTATCGGGACATCAAAAACGAAACACCGCGTGACAGCATTCCGCAGTCCGAACTCGAGCCGAGCGAACCTATAGTCGGTTACAGGAACCGACTTCCTTTTTACTACGTCTATCCTGTAGGAGTTGCGCGAAAATGTATGCGAAACCGAAAACTGCGGGCAGCTTTCTCGTGCGCGTCCATGTCCAGCGCTAAATTTCGAGATTCAGCTCGCAGCAGACGAGGGCAGAAGAAAATGCATGACGAACCACGTACGTGTGCACTACCGACTGTTTTTGACCCCCGAAAGAGCAGTGTCTACATAGCCTCGCCTGGACGTACACGCGGATAGTAGAGAAAGAGGCGTGAAATGAGAAAATTTTAACACGTGCTAGCACAAAATAATATAAAAAAACATTTAGTTGAAAGTGAGCTTACCAATAGAAGGTTACCGATCAGTTGAAATTAAGTCTTTTTAGCTTTCTGTTGTCGCTCCTTATGTCTTTCTTCGCGCTCAAACTTGCATTTGTTTAGAATTCTAGCGTTTGATTGCATGCCGGTTCTGCAACTTTGGCTGTCCATGACTCGATGTAAAAGTAACGTTTGGAACTGCAGTTTAGTACAAAATGAGCAAACGTTTAAGTTCAAGAAAACAAACAAAATTGGATTTCCGCAGCGGAAACATAGGAATTTTACGGACGAACTTGAATGCGCAGACAATTTGCTAGCGAGTGATTTTCGTTCTTTTTTTTTTTTTCTCGGGTTTATCTGAAAACATTTTTTCGCGGCGTTACTTGGGCGTTCTAACCTATTGATTCGCATCTCGGGCAGTGGAACAAAATCATCAAATTATCCTTACAGCAAAGAATGTGGATCCCTGTGCTTTTTTTTGTTTTTAAGTAATGCCACATTACGGAAACTGCGCGACCATTAGGGCTTACTCAGCCTCTCACACCTTTTTCTGTACTACGAGAGAAAGGATATGGTAGATTGCGTCTCCTACATATACCGCATTTACTCTATTCTAAGCACCCTCCCCTACTTTCGGGGGGAAAAAAATGGACAAAAAAAAGTTTGCTTGCGAATCTAAGCACACCCTTTTCTAAGCAACCATATCGCAATGTGGATGGTTTCAGACGCGTCGAAGCGGGCCCAAGTTGAAGTTGTGGCCAAGTCATTTATGAAGTTTTCAATTACAAACCACTGCAACGGAACAGAAAACGACTTGCTGGGGGACACTGGGAGCGGCGCGGCCCAGGCTGCACAACGGACGTAGTGACGGTGGCTCAGTGCAAATGTAAGCGGTAGGTTCACTGTCTGCACCTATTTGTCTTTTGAATGTTCGCCAAAAAAACATTATTCCCTTGCGCCCGTCTCGTCGAGATAGGGTTGCGAAAAAAAAGTGACGTGGGAGGGGATAATTTAGGTTTTTCGAAGCACCCCGCTCCCTTACTTCGGGCACCGCGATCGTGGAAAAAAAGGGGGTGCTTAGCATCGAGTAAATGCGGTATATGCACGTGTGTGAAGAACCCTAACCCCTCAGCTGTTCTGCACTTGCGCTTGCAAATGCTATAGAACATCCAATTTTGCTGTGCACTGAAATTTTTTTCAGAATAATGAAGATATATTTGAAGTAAAATGAAAGACTACGTCGCATTCGAATACAACTTCCTCTAACTGCACGCGCGAGACGGGCTTTTTTCGCTCTTTCTTTCCTTTCACTGAAGTTTGAAGCCCTTCCCCCAGGTTGAATGAATGAATAAAACCTTTATTCAACAACACGTGCAGGTTCTTTGCAATGAAAACTAAATGCCAACTGATCTTGAGATGCATGAAACGCATGGTATTGAAAGTGGCTGTACACATGCCCAACAACTTGTTCCTCCTCTCAAGGTGTGCGCGCTAATTAACGAAATAATTAAAGCGGAGAAAGCATGTTTCCTGCGCTGCATTGCGAACTATCTCGCCTGCCAATTGCGGTAAAATCCGAACACTCTCACTGCTCCACTTATTCGAGAATCGGGTACACTGGGAAAATTCGCGCTACTAACCTACTTTTGATTTCGGGTATGGGCCTCAGGTTTACCTCGGCCGCGCAGAATTTTTACACGACCCTAAATTTCACGAAAATTAGAATTTGCCAGCCTCTTATTCGATTGAACTGCACGTGGGGCAAACGAACCAATGAACCTATTGCGCAGCCTATGAAAATTCAGTGTGATGACCTTGCTTGAGGTGACTTCCGTTTTTATGCAACCAGTCTTACAGCACAATAGGAAACGCTGGCAGCATGCCCAGAGGAAGTAGTGATGAAGACCGTGACGTTACATGCAGTTACAGTAAAGATATTAGGCATAAGGCAACAGCTGGTATACGATAAAATAAATAATTTTGATGATTTAGAGGAAATGACCCACACGGAGGAGACCTCCAGTGCTCACCCTGACAAGAATCCGCTTGATCTCGCGGATGGCCAGCGCCATGTCTTCGACGGAGCACATCACCAGCGTGGACACGACGCAGTCGACGCTGTCGGACGGTATCGACGTCATGTCCTCAGCGCGGCCCAGAACGAACCGCTCCACTTCCACGTTGGGGAAGGCCGTTCGGTTCTCCCTGAAGACGTTCTCGAAGTACGGGTTGGGCTCGACGGAGATGAGCTTGCTGCCCTGCGGATAGTAGGCCAGGTTGGTTCCCGTGCCGACGCCGATCTCCACTATCCTGATGACTCCCCGCGCCCGCAGCGTCGGGTCGTGCGACACGATTTGGCCCATGTCTGCGAACAACTCTCGCTTGAACGGCGCCAGGACTGCGGCGTTGTGCTGAGCGTAGTATTTGGCGTAAATCCACGCGAAGAAGCGACGCTGGGCCTCCTTGCGCTGCTGGCGCAGGATGAGGCACATCACGAACAGAGTCAGCGGAACTCCGGCCACCAGGTACAGCGCGAAGTTCTCGCGGCTTCTGCCGTACACGCCGGGCATGGCGTTCGTCAAAGACAGGTTGGGAGAGGCCGGTAAGGTGGAAGGAGTTACACAATGCGCGCGTTAATTGTTCTTTTGAGCGAACAAAAGCAAGGAAAACTTGAAGCGGTAACGCAAACGGTGAATTCGGCAGGCGCGGCTGCTTCGTTTGGGACCACTCCTTTGCTGCGCGGTCACCTCTTTTACCGTCGTCTGCGCTAGCAGACGCTCTCGGCGACCGCGCCAGCACCGTCTTCAGGCTACGGGACGCAGCGGCAAACGGGGGAACCGGTTTGCTGCTTCTCTTGCCGGAAAAAAAATAAAGCTGCCTCCCCGCGAGACGCTTGGAAGCGTCTGAATTGGGGTTCCTCCGTCGGCACGCAAGAGAACGAGAGAGAACGCACAAAAAGGAATGTGACCTGAAAGGCCTTCAGCGCAATACGTACGGCCCGTGACCATACGCGCGACGAAGAAAGAAGAGCCGATATGCAAAAACCTCTCGGCTACCAGGGACTTTCCGCGTCACTTAGCTGTTCCAGTTGAGGCGAACACGGCTGTTTACCTTTGGCGCGAGTGGTTGTAAAATACGGGCGTGGTGTCCTGAATGCCGGCGGTGCGATGAAGAGCGCTGGAGAGGTGCTGTTGGGAGTGAAGTTGTGGCGAAGGGTATTAATTTACCTTGTAGCGCAGTGCAGCCGTACCACGCCGCACCCTGCGAACTTCCGCAAAGCTAAACTAAGTACAACCTAAGCCAAATTGTGGAACCACAGGGTCACATATTATCACTGCACGCCAAGACGATGTTTTGACAGGCTGTTTATTTCTGTGGCTGCAGAACGCTTGTCGTCAAACAAGACATGCATCTTTATAGTTGCATTCCCAAGAAGTTATCACATTTTGAGCATGATAAAAATTACCGCTAATAGTGTTAAATTAGGTTACGACGGTGGATGAAGGCTTTAAGGTAAAAATGGCCGCCATCCGGACCTGCTAAAGTAGATGTCCAGCGAAGCTGTTGTAAACCACTACACACGCTGTTGGGAGAGGGTATAAAATGTTCCTCGTCGTCTCGGCGCGCTTGTCGCTTGCGCTAAGCTTCTCTGGCGGCAAAGCCTGACGCATGCGCTCGCCCTCAGACGACGTCAACCCCCTTTTCGAGAGTAGCTGCAAACCCAATTTTTGCCAGGAACACATACTGGGGGGGGGGGGGGGGGGGGGGGAATTTGTTCAAAGGATACTCATCGTCCATCACGCGATTTCGATTCTTGTTTTGCGTTTTTTAAACGAATATACTGAGCTCTATGCTGTATGCCTGATTAGCCTGACGCCTGCACTCGGCGTCTTGGGTGGGTACGGCTGGGACCCGCCTGGATTTTTTCGTTTACGGCACGAAATTTTCCGACCAACGAGAGGCTAACAACTTCGCCGTAAAACAACTCTTAGTTCAGTCCATGTATGCCAGGTTGGTTCCCGTTCCGACGCCGATACTACATAAAGAGGTCGCGAGGTCGACGCCGATACTACATAAAGATACTACCATTGACGGACTCTGATACTACATACTACATAAAGAGGTCGCGAGCTTTTGCTCCCTCAAAATAATGCAGGAGCGAACGCTGCAATCGTATAAAATTCATTAGTTACGATTTTTGGAATCCTGCCTTTAGCTGCATTATTCGTGTGATGCCATTTGCATCTCTCACACCCCTAGAGCTCCCCACGCACATTCTGACGCACACGCGGGGCCACGTACCGTTGGTAAGCGGCCTTAGGAATATTAAGACTTCTCTTTTTCTGCCATTATGAGGAATAAATCTTACGCCTGCAACAACCGCTCCTTGCTACCGCCGGTGTTACGTAATACGGCACCACGACATGTTTTTACCTGTTACTGGACTTTATAAACGAAGTTTTTCGGTGACAACTTTGCAGAATATTACTATAATTTCACTGCGGATAAGCTTCCTATAGCTTTCTAAAGGCCACTATTAAACCTATGACGGACAATTGAATTGCCTTCAACGCACTCTGCAATTACACAGAGAGTACACGCACTTGCGCACCAACGCAAGCACGTATACTGCATCGGCCACGTTTCGCCAGGGCCAAAATAATTTCACATTGTGACATAACAAACTAGGCTTCCTCTCCCCAACTGAACAATGTACCTCGGCAGCTTGAGCTTATTTGGAGACTCTCGACAATCCTTGCACGCGTGTAATCCGGCCATTCACATAAAAACGCAAAGAAACCAAACGTTTTCGTTGATTTTATATAGCTGGAATCAGCGTGCGGCCAAATGAACGGCACGTAAAAACAACCGCGATCGGGAATCGAATGAGTGCCGTCGTGCGCACGCCAACCCAGAGAATATGCCCTGGCATGAATACGTCGTGCACCGTCGTGGAACGTTGCCTCGTCGTCAGTGTATTCCGAGCAGGTAAAAATGCGGTAGGGCCGGGGCCATGCGTAGCGTAATTTTAAAAATGTCCACGTGCAAGAGCCACACAATGTCATGACCGGCTCCCCATAGTGTGGAGCAGTGGCCGAGCTGTGCACCTTCCCAGTTTCACATAGGAGGAGGAGGAGGGCGAGGAGTAAACTTTGTTTAGGCTAGCCTCTCAGTAGGTGCTGATGTTTGGGCACCCGCCTGGTGGGGTGTTTTCTCTAGTCCGGGACACCCTGGCCTGCGCTGGCCACCCGGGCCCTCTCCACCAGGCTACGCTGGGAGGAGAGGTTGGAGCTGGTCAGCCGTGCCATTCACTGCTCGTATGTAGGTTGGGGATTAGAAGTAAGGGACGGTGTTTGTTGACACCCCCATACCAGATGCCAGAAGGGGGGCAGTATTTGCTACAGGGGGGATAGGGTAAAGGTTCGGGTACATTGTACGGAGTAGGGTATTGGGGGGGGGGGGGGGGGGGGGGTAAGAGTTCGTTTGTAGCCGTCGGAATATTATACCTTCGGTTCTGGATATATGTGTGGGTGGGGTGCTGGGTATTGCTGGCGCCCGCGCCGGTAGTGGGCGAGTATATCGGCGTATTTTCTCAGGGGCGTAGACTTGAGGATGTCGTCATGTTGTAGTTTATCACCCTCTTGGCAAACGGCCTGCTGTGTATGGGCGCGGGCAGCGGCGTGTGCCGACTCATTTCCTTTGAGGGTTTCGTGGCCAGGTAACCAGACAATCTGTAGTTCAGGAAGTCTTTTAATGTGTTTTAGCATAGCCAATGCTGGTAGAGATATTCGTCCGATCAGGAAATTGCGGCATGCAGATTGGGAGTCTGTCAGTATAACTGTGTAGTCTTTGCGAGTGGTAGCGGCTAGGGCGATAGCAACTTCTTCAGCTGTTTTTATCGATTTTGTAATGGTTGCGACTGCGGTTAATTTTGTAGCGTGAGCTACACTGGCCGAGGTTGAGCAGTTTCTCTTGGTTCCTGGAGAGCCGTGCTGCGCATGTGCGAGGGAGCAGTGACGTCACACGGGGCACAGAACGTTGCTCGCTGCCCGGCGTCTCTCGCACACCCCACGCGCTCAGCGTCTTCGCCGACCTCCGTTCCGCACGTGGCGGCCCGGTCCACTTGATGATCATGCGAGGGGTGGCCGGGTGTGGAACCGATGGCACGCGTGTCGCAGCAACACCGGTGCACCTGTGGAACCAGATTAGCTCTGGGGCGATTGGTAACACTGCGCCGGAGCCGCTTGATAAATGTGCACACAATGCGTATACCGTGTGTGTGTGTCATTGAAGCAGCAGTAAGCATGATAATCAAGCTAATCCTAGACAACCAGGAAAGCTAAGAATAACCAGCTGAACCTTAGCTCACGCTACGTGTATCCTGGCATAGCTGAGCTAAGCCACTGCTATTTTTTTTTTGTTTTTTGCGATGGCGTTGGTCACACTGGCAGCGTGGGCAAATTTGTTGGGGTATGGAGAGGCTTCACTACCTAGCGATTGAAGGCGAGGTGATCATACTTTACATTATTGCTCGTGTCCCTGCTAGCTGCTCGTCGTGCCTTTTAGGTCGGATGCATGTTACGTTGGATTGGCGCCACTCTGATGAAGAAAAAAACAACAACCTTGCACCCCTTCGTTAACGACGACAATGGTTGAACGCGAAGCTCTCTCATGATGGCTTCCTTGGTTAGCCAATCCCACACGGCAAGTATACGTGCTGCTCTGGAGGTACGCACCTCTTTTCTAGAATACCCACATCAACTCTCGGGTGTGCGCTCCGTAGGCCTAACGTTTGGGTTGGGGGTGTACGGCGCGAATCAGTATATACCACACCATCGCCGACTACCATGCCCGAGAAATGTCCATCCGGGCCGAGCACGAGCCGGAAGAGCTACCGCACCCCCTTTCGGGACATTACCCGGATGTACCGAGAGGAGAGGTGCAGACTGCTGGAACCGCACCCCAAACTGACTAGGCAACAACAGACGATCCTGCATCGAGCGCAGGCGGGATGAACCGCATGTACCCTGCGGAACACGAAACGCTCTGTCCGTTTTGCAAGAGAGAGAGAGAGAGAGAGGGGCACCCTGCCGCACATCTTGGCAGAGTGTACAGAACTCAAGACCCCCCCTCCTTCCATTCCCCACAACACCCCCAATCCCCAACCCCTTGAGCGATGGGAGACCTTGTTGACCAGCCCCGCCCTGCCGACTCAGCACGCCCTGACAGACAGGGGCCAGGAGCTGCTGGGAACATATGGGTCCCGTAACTAGGGAACCACCCCGTCTGGTGCCAGCGTGCACCACCGATTTCGTTTTGGACTCAGTAAAAGTTGATTCCTCCTCCTGCTGCTGCTTGGCGTTCGCTTCAACCATGTCGAAATTGAGCAATTGAGCACGGGAAACGTTTTTTTTTTTTACTTCACCCACAATCATTCATCGTCTTCGTCAGATAAAGTTAGCTTTCCTGCAGCGCGTATTGGCCTACAACGGCATCAGTGAGGACACTAAAGCTTCGCCTTACAGGCGGCATTGACAACCCACCGCGGTGGCTCAATGGTTAAAGGGTTGCGCAGCTGAGCCAAGGGACGCGGGCTCGATCCCACCCACGGCTGCCGTTTTTGCTGATGAAGGCGAAAAACAAAAGCGCCCGTGTGTCGAGATTTCGACGCACAAAGATCCTTGGTTGGTATAAATTCATTCCGAGCTCCGCTGCGCCTCGTGGCTCATCTGCAGCTTCGGGTGGGTAAAAAAACCCAGAATTTGTAGCGATGCATTATCGAGCGAGTTACTATAGCGAGGCGTATTACTAATTCGGGATTGGAGTTAGTGAATTAGCGACAGTGAAATCGATACCGTGCTGCAGTTTTCTAAGTGCGAATGCACTTCTTAAGCGAGCCTGAAGCGTCCGCCGCCGTCCGCATAGCAACAGCTGCGGGTGCGCGCGCTCCTCGTCTTCCTTGACAACGGGGGGGAGGTGGGCGCGCGCTGCCTGGCCGCTGACATGGCACATACCCACGTGGGTGATTGGCCAGGAATCTCCTCGTCTTCCTTGGCAACGGGGGGAGATGGGCGCGCGCTGCCTGGCCGTTGACATGGCACATACCCACGTGGGGGATTGGCCAAGAATCGGGCGTGAGAAGGGCTAATGCACCCGCTTAAAGGAGTACTGACACGAAATTTCAAAGCTGAGATCCGCTCTAGCAATCAAGTACAACGACAACACAAATAGGTGTCTGTGAATAAATGCATCTTTCTTTCTTTGTAGTTGTGTGTGTGTGTGTGTGTGTGTGTGTGTGTGTGTGTTATCTCTCTTTCGCGAACATTACCGAACCGCGCAAATTCAACTCGTGCATTCGCACTTTCACATTCTTTCCTCGGGGAAATGCGGGGAATTTTTCTTCCAGGTATCGGAAGTGACAGTAATTCATTCTCCGCCTCCCGGATACCTTATGCGGTTCGCCTGATTTCTCTCGAGAAATCAATTGCTGCGGATGTCCATGTACTTGCAGGATGTCTGTTTGACGTATACCCTTTATTATCAGTTTCCGCTTCAGGTCTGTTTCGACAAACAGGCTAGTACACGTACTGGCCAAATTGGTGGGTTTTATCAAAACGAATACAAGATTAGGCTTGGCATAAAGTTGCAGAAAAATCGAAAGCGCTCCGAATACAATTTCTGTCGATAATGGAAACATGCGCCCTTCCAACAGGAGCGACCGCCATTAGCAAACATTACGTGCGGGCTCGTAGATAGTACAGCGCGCGAAAAAAAAAAAAAAAAAGCACGCATTATGTAAATACAGTCGAACCTCTTTAATTCGAACTCTGAGTGAATAGAAAATCTGTTCGAATTAGCCGGAGTTCGAACTTCCCAGGGTCCCTTTGATTGTTGATACACATATGCTATGGAACACATCGCGTCCAATGGGAATTGAGCACGCCCCGCGTTGGCGCCGCGGCTCATGGACGAGGCCACGTGCTTTCCAGTCACGGCTTTTGCGTGCGCCTTTTGCGGACGCTACACTCTAAGAAACCGCAGCAGGTGGGCTTGATCACAACGGCCCACGAAGTCCAATCAGCGGGACCAAAGGTGCGAATTTGGCGAATGACGAGGCCCAGCATGCGATTAGAGTAAAAAAAAAAGAAAAAAAAATGACTACGCGGGGACAACAGCGCAAGGCAAGATGTGCGCTGTTCCCCTGCAGCGCAGATTCTCTTTTAACAGCCGAGGAGAAGGTAGACATGTGTTCCATAGGCTCCGTCTTCGACCTCTGGTAGTGCCGGACTTCTTGTAGTTATTGCCTTGAGTGTGCACTCCACAGCTTCGCGAAGTGGCCAGCTTCCCGTTCGTGCTCGTCTCCAGCAGATCTGACCGCGCGGCGACGCATTACTGGCGACTTGAACTGTGCCCGCCAGCTAAGCCTCTTGCCCGGCAGTGAGGCGGCCGGCTGCGGTGGCACTCCCTCGCACGTGCTCGGACACCTCGTGCTCCCTCCTCCTGCCTGCATGCTCGCGCACAATGTCGGCGGCAACATCGTCTTCTTCAACGCTCCCACAACTTCCAAGGTCGGCGCTTCATGCTCCCAGTGGTTCCCTGCTGGCCCCCGCTCAACTGGTCCTGGCTTCTCCGCCGATGACGCTCTCACAAGCTACAGCCTCCACCCCTGCAACTCAGTCCCCTGATGACCCGGATGGTCAAGTTATGGATCAAGACGGCAGCAACCGGGACAACGACGGCCCCTGGAAGATCTGGACTCGAGTCAAGCCCAATCGGAAGACTGCAATCACTCGCCTAGATCGGGTAAGTAGGCCCCGAGCACTCTTCTTGATGAGACCACTCACAAAAATCAGTGTGCGCGCTATACCCAAAAACGCCCTCGCACATCTGTTAGGCGCTCTTGCGCCTACTCCCGAAATGGCCGAACTCGCAACGCACCGCTACGACGTCGCCGGAAACTGCATACAGGTTACCTTATATGACCAGGAGCACGCTAACCGCCTCCTTGCAACTACAAGTCTCTGCTTTCAGCACGACAACCGTGTGGTCACTCTTCCTATCGAGGTTAAACACTCCCCCAGCCGTGCGAATACTTCACGTGGAGTCATCACAGTGGAACCTGGAGATTCAAACGAAACAATTTTGAATTGGATTCGCTGTGAGCAAGCTGAGGTCTTGGCGGCGCAACGGATAGGCAAAACGAATCGAGCTGTTCTAACCTTTGCCTCTCCAACGATTCCGAACGTCGTCAAATACTATATGGCTATAGTTAAAGTATCTCCTTATGAGCCCAAGCGAATGGTTTGCTTCGCATGCCACAACATCGGGCACATGGCGAAGTACTGCCCGCATCAACCTGTGTGTCGTAAATGTGGGCGCGTACATGCCGAAGCTGAACCTTGCGAGCGCACACTTTATTGCGTGGCATGTAAAAAGGATGGGCATCTGGCAGTGGACCCCACGTGTCCGGCCCGCTCTGCCTTCTCCCCTCGCACCAATTCAAAAGTGCAAGACGGCGTGTCCTGGGCTGGTCGTGTTCGTACTCATGGCAACCCAAGTACCAATGCCGTCGGCGCAGTGTCGTCACCTGCTGCAGCTACAGTTGACCCTCCACCTCCACGTCCTGAGACAAGCGGCCCCATTCTGCAGACAGTATTGTCCGAACTTGCCAGCCTCCGAACTGAACTTCACCAGCTTCGTGAGGAAAACGCGCAGCTCAAGGCTGAACTTGCAGCATCCAAGCTGGGGTCTCATACCACGCCCACCCATGCAGCTTCCTCGACCTCAATCACGCCCCCAAAAAAGGCTGATTCCCCCTCTACTTCCATTATTGCACCTGCAAAGTCGGCCCTCCGCAATCCCCTTCCCTCCACGCCCAAGCAACGAAAAAGTCGCAGTACTAGTGTCAAGCGTACCCCCACCTCGCAAAAAGCGACCAACACGAACGATATTATGGAGATTCTAAAATTTATTCGCGCTGACATCCAGCAAGAACGGCGCGCTCGAATGGCTGACATGGACAAGCTTCGCACTTTCACAGAAAAATATGCTGAACAAACTACGGCCATGATGAATTACCTCCAAACCCTACCCGGTCCACCAAATGAAGGCGATGAACCGCCTAGAAAGATAACCCTCTGTGCTACCCTTGGACAATGAAGCGGTCCCTTTGCGTTTTACAGTGGAACTGCCGTAGTTTCAATCAATCGGCTTCTATTCTGTCCAGTCGAGTATCACAAATTCTTCCAGTTCTTATTCTCCTTCAAGAAACCAGATCCATGCCCAAACTTAGAGGATACACCAGTTATTCAGAACCATCAATAACTCACCGTGGCAAGACCACACCACTCTCCCAGCCTCTAGTGGTAGAACAAGCAGCTGTTTTGGTACGATCGGACCTAGGTTGCTGTAAGCTGTCCGTCCCAGGTCAATGCTCGAAGGATCACGAGGTGGTTATCGTGCAGGCTCGCCTACCTGACGGGAAACCAATAATTGCAGCATCCGTGTACTACCTTCCAGTCACCGGCTCGCAAAAATCCATCAACTATAATTGGCTACACCACCTCGTTTCGCAGTAGCCCCGCACTCCCATTATCATCGGCGGCGACTTTAATGCGAAAAGTACCACGTGGGGATATGCCTCTACCGACAGCCGAGGCTCCTGCCTTGAGGCGGCCATTGACGACTGTGGCCTCTCGCTTCTCAATGACCCTACATTACCCACGAGGGTGGGTCTTCATCCCAAGCAAAATAACAGTTCACCTGACCTCACCATTTCTACTACTGGGGTGATTCGTGAGTGGAGCACCTATACCACCACTTGGGGAAGCGATCATTACCCGATCCTCCTTACTCTTCGAGGAAAGCGCTTCCGCGCTCGTCAATGCCTTTCGCACATCAACTGGACAGCCTTTCGAAGCAACGTTGATATCCCTGAAAATGCTACCCTGTCGCAATTCACTGCGGCTATACAGTGTGCGAAATTGCAGGCTACAGAGAAAATCATCTGTGACTTTTCGACATCTGCCCTGGACGCACATCTCACTAACCTCTGGAAGCGCGTGCAATCTCTCACCACTCGTTACCTCACCAATGGAAAACGTCAGCAAGACCTGATCCGGATTCGTCGCCAATATCAAATCATCAGGGAATACCAACGATCCCTTTCCAACGAGCATTGGCATAGCCTTTGTGAGAAGCTTTGTAAAGAACGCGGGCTTTCTAAACTATGGAGCACATTTCGGAGCTTGTCGGGCAAGTGCAAGCAAAAACCCACGTTGTTTGCTTCGCTCACTCTCCGAGACACGCCAGAGGATGTTGAGCGACGCCTTATTACGGCGTTTTTCCCTCACGCCTCTCTCAGTCCCCACCCCCCGCTGCCGACCATAATGGTTCCAGACGTGGATAGAGATCTGGACGCCCCATTCACCATGGGGGAGTTTAAAGCGGCTCTTCACCAGGGCAAACCACATTCTGCACCTGGTCATGATGGTGTGACATGGCAGCACCTGCGTAACTTGGATGAGTCGGCGCACTTAATACTGCTTGATATAATTAATACTTACTGGGCCTCGGGTGACGTTCCCAATGACCTCAAACTGACGCTAGTTCATCCGATACCCAAGCCAAACAAAGACTCCTCTGTCCTGACTAACCTTCGGCCAATTTCACTCACGCCCACGATTTGCAAACTTATTGAGCGCCTAATCAATAACCGCCTTCAGTATTATTTGGAATACGTGCGTCCGTGGTTTCACCCGTCTCAAACTGGATTCCGTCCTCACCTAAGTACGCACGACTGCCTTTGGCTGCTCCGACGTGTTCTCAATCGCACATCCCGGGCTGGCAATCCGGATTACGTCCTCACTTTTGACGTGCGAAAAGCATTTGACAACGTTAGCCAATCGGCGATCCTCGAAGAGCTCGCTATGGCCTTCCCCAGCCAAAGGGCCCAAAACTGGATACGAAATTTTCTTGAAAATCGTCCAATTCGGCTCAACAGCACGCATCCAGGATGGAACCCAAGAACATTTTATCTAGACAGGGGTGTTCCCCAGGGTTCTGTCCTTGGACCCGTTCTTTTTAATTTGGCTATGGCACGCGTCGCCCGCAACCTGGAACGGGACACTGCGGCTCGTTTTGCTATCTACGCTGACGATCTAACAGTGTGGGTTGAAGCCGCCGACTACAAATGCACTGAAGACATGGCTACAGAATTGCAGGCGGCGGTAAACAGCCTCTCAACCACTCTCCCAACCCTCGGCCTTGAGCTGGCACCAGAGAAGACAGAATTTCTCCTAGTCCACGGTAAGCACCGACCGCCCGCCAACATGCATCATACTATATCTACATCGGCGACACACCCATTGCCTCACACTGTGGCCATATCCGTCTACTAGGTGTTCCCCTCGCTAGCCACAACAGTGCTCGGCAATGGATAACGCAGCTGCGCAAAAATTGGAAACCGATGCTGCGCCTAATCTCTCGCCTTTCCAACAAATTTGGTGGCGCCAACCAATCGGCGTGTCTCACACTCTCAAGGGCAGTAGCCGTCGGTCGTCTGACTTATGGCGCCCCGGCTTATGACCTCTCTTCGGCGCACAAGAAGCACTTAGCGGTGCTTTACCGGGCCATGCTTCGTACTATCACCGGACTTCCGAGGCATACTCGCATTGACGCTCTTGAACGAGCTGCCCCTGTCCCTCCAATGGAAGAGCTCCTTGCGGAAGCCGTGCAACAACATCGGTTTCGGCGGACACTAACACAACAGGGGACTGCACTCTGTGCGTGGGACGAACGTGTACCTCCAGTACTTCCATCGGCCTCGCCACCCCCTCCCCCTTGGGTAAGCCCGCCTGTTACAGTTGCCCACCAACGAACCGGAATTCCGCGCTCCCGTCGTACCGCTCGTGAAAGGGCCCTTCAGCGCGTCCTCGCAGCGAAATTGCCGGACGAGGTCGATATTTTCACGGATGCTAGCCTCTCCCCTTCCCATATGGGTCTGGCCTGGCGCTGCCCAGCTCGACCGGACCTGGACGGCTCCCTCACACGTCATGCTTGTAACTCGTCCCCCCTGGAAGCGGAACTCCAGAGCATCCTTAGCGCACTGGATCATTTGGCCTTCACCATTGCAAACCCGCCACCTCCACGCATCCGCATTCTCACAGACTCTCACCAAGCCCTCCAAGAGCTGCGCAAACCCTTCACCGATCATCCAACAGTGCACCGAATCCAACATATGACCGCCATTCTGTCGCGTAATGGGATCACTACCCGTTTGGCATGGGTTCCGGGTCACACAGATCCGGATGGGGGCAACCAGGCTGCACATGATGCAGCACGGGAGCGCCTTGATAGTACACCTCCCCTGGTTGACAACGCGTCGCCCTCCTTCCTCTGCCCTCGCCTTCAACTTGATCACGCACGCCAGGCACGGAAGTGCCGTCTTTCTTCCGTTACCCCTCCTGGCTACCTGGCTCTGGCTCCCCCGATGCCTCGCTCTGCGGAAGTATTCGTCAACAAAGCTAGAGCCAACGCAGCTCTCACACCCCACATCACAAGAAAATGGATTTACCCAACGGGGTCTCCACCTCCTTACTGTCCCCACTGCCGAATGACCGTATTCGCCACCCTTGACCACCTAATCTGGCGCTGCTCCGCGTTTTTGCTGTACCGGCCTATCCTCACCAATGCTATGCCTCCCGATGCCTCAGAAGATGATCCTCCATTTGAAGATCCGAATTTTATCAGAGCCCTTGGGCTGTTCGGCGTAGAGAGTGGTCTCTCAAGATTAGTGTAGAATCGGGCCTACTCCGGTCGTGAAAATCTCCTAATGGTAGATCTACACCTTAGCCTGACCTCCGCGGTCTGAAGGGAACCCCTGTGCCGTCTTCATGGACGCATCATCTTTTTAGCTGGGCTACTCCTCCCTTCCCCTCCTTCCCCTACCCCTATTTTGGCCGCATGGCCTTCCCTCGCCTAATAAAGGACTACAACAACAACAATAACAGCCGAGCTGTTGTTACTGGCCGTAAGTTCGCCGTTGGAGGAAAAAATACAAAGAAAATGCCGAGCGCTCGTGAGTGCTCGTGAGCGTCCTCGGCGCGCGCAGTGGCTTTAGCAAAAAAATAAAAAAATAAATAAAAGAACGAAAAACTCCAGCGCTAACGCTAAAGATGTAAAGACACTCTGCCTGGGAGAGGTACCGCGGCCGCCGCATTCTCTAGAAGCCTTTATGGATAATTGGAGACTAGGCTATGAGGGGGCAAGTCCTTCCCGAGACGACTTGCCGATCCCGCCACAGCTGCCTCGAATCGATGACGAAGAGCTGGTGGACGTCTACAGTGCTGAGGATGAATTTGCAGCCACCACTCGCTGCGAAGAAGACGATGAACTCTGCGAAGCATATGCCGACGATTACTAGCACCGCAACTATGCAAAGAAACAATGATACCGAAACTTAACTATGCGTCTGGCAATGGTCACCTACAAGAGCTCCGCCATTCGTTTTGCGCGTGAGTGCGAGCTTCCCTCATTTTTTTTTACTCTCATCGCATGCTCGGGAGAGAGAGAGAGAGAGAGAGAGAGAGAGAGAGAGAGAGAGAGAGAGAGAGAGAGAGAGAGAGAGAGAGAGATAGAGAGAGAGAGAGAGAGAGAGAGAGAGAGAGGGGGGGGGGGGGGGGGACTATATTTTTCCAGAAAGCCAGACGGGGAAGGAGTGGATTTCCCTGCCCTTCTTTTCAGTTGTCGGCCAGGAGTCCTTGACCTCTGGCGGCTTCTTCAGCTTCTTGGATCAGCAGTTGCTGTAGTATATAGTTCTTCGGAGCTGAGCAGCGTCGTCTCCCATTGCTCCTCGTTAAAGATGTTTATTCTTTGTGTGTCCTTTTTGATTTTCTCTACATGCCCGTATTATGTGTTATCGTCTTTCGCCAAACTCGCACCTTTAGTCACGCTGATTGGCCTTTCCTGGGCGTTGTGGTGGAGCCCCCCTGCGTCGATTTCTAGCTGAACGCGCGCATTCGCTTCAGCTATGGTGGACGCCATCCGGGTGGGCGCTTTCGCCAACATAGCCAAGGAACGCTTTCGCGTTGAAAAGCGAACAAACAACGGAGTTGAGCAAATTAAGTTTCGGAGGAAGCGGAGCAAATTACCGAAATTGCAATCAACGTACGCTTCGTGCGTTCTAAAAGTGAGGCTAACTGTTGCACCATTTGCTACACGAACTAGGTAGCACCAATTACTTCAACTGTTGCACCAATCGCTTCATGAACTAGGTACTACGAAAGTTTTTACCGCAAGAAGAAAAGTGTTGAATACCAGCGCTCTCCCCTTACTGCACATACAGCCGGTACACGAACGCATCCGTTTGCTTTAAAGCGTGGTTTTCTTTATTTTCGCACAACGTGTCAATCCATAAAAAAAAAGAGGCAAAGGGAAAATGAAGAAAAATACAGTTCAACTATATAGTTATAAGGAAGTAGTATCGGGGCAGTATATTAGCTTGTTATATTCGGTATTTTTTTTGTTATAACAGTAGAAGAAAAACCGGCTCTAACAAATCGGCAATCTGGCTCGCGCAGTAATCCTACATACTAAAACGCATCATTCCAGGCTTCGGACCCGTGATAACCGAAATAATCCTTACCTCTCTCTTTGTGGCATTACATTGGTCCGACAAACAACACTTCCCTCCCCCTCACCCTGCACTATCCAAGGAAGAAGAATCGCTGCTCCGCAGACTACAAACCATACCTTTCCTCACCCAGTTCGCCTGCATCGTATGTCTCCAACTCAATACTCTGCTGTATGCCAGTTTTGTTCACAACCCGGAACTCTAGCTCATATTATAATACAGTGTGTGTGCAATCCCAAACTTCCACCTCTCCGATCCCCTCTTCCCACCCCTGAGCTGTGGGAGAACCTCGTGACCAGCGACCGTCTGGACGTCCAGCAGCTCTGGCATCCAGAGCGAAGGCTCTTTGCTCACTTGATGGATTCCCGGACTAGGGAACCACTCCCACTTTAGAAAGCTCAAATAAACGTTTTTTCTCTCTCTCTCTTGAACCGGAACATGTCAACGTGAAATTACAACCGAACAAAGTTCGTTTGACAAAACAGAACTGCGTTTTTATTTAGGCAGCGTCTGGAACCCCGCGCGGGGCACGAGATTTAGCCCCCTCGCAACGGCTCTTGCCCCGCGTGACGTCATAAATACGTCATAGTGACGTCATGTTAACAGCAATTGTTATTATATTGCGTAGTAGAATACAAAAAGCACATTTTTTTACATTTTAATAAAAAATTAGGAAGCCACTCATTTGCTAGAAGTTTTATAAAAGAATTTTTTTGTTCGTTCTTGCAGAAGCCGCCGATGCTGCTGCTGCTGGCGGTATGGCAAAATCCCGAAGCGACTAAAACCTGACTGGAACACGGACGTTGTTGCCAGCATACTCCACAAACGCGTGCTGGCAACACTGCTTCGTCCTGACCGCAACCGACGCTAAACGCTGCCCCTCACGGCTACGCTGGCAACACTTGCAACGCGCACTGAACAACGTCCGTGTTGCGGTCAGGTTTTAGTCGCTTCGCTCAGCTGTGCTGCCCATCACCTACAGGACGCGTCTGCCGAGCTACAGTGAATCAGTAGCCCAGCTTTATTTGGAAGCTCCTGCAATGTGCCCTTCTTGCTGGTTGCTTTCTTCAAACTGCTGCTGAGTGTTCTCCGTGCGATCCTTGTGTGAAGTGTTGCAACGCGCACTGAACGACGACCGTGTTGCGGTCAGGTTTTAGTGGCTTCGCTCAGCTATGCTGCCCATCACCTACAGGACGCGTCTGCCGAGCTACAGTGAATCAGTAGCCCAGCTTTATTTGGAAGCTCCTGCAATGTGCCCTTCTTGCTGGTTGCTTTCTTCAAACTGCTGCTGAGTGTTCTCCGTGCGATCCTTGTGTGAAGTTGGCTCACCGTGGTGCATTTGGTGCAGCACCACCACCCGTTTGTGCCAAGTAATCTGAGAGTGGAAGGCGAGCGTCACGCTTCCTGCAAGCTTTCGACATCGGTGCCTGTGCTGCTTCGTGTATTGCCCGGCGTGCTTCTGGCCGTCACTTTTATCTCATAGTTGTGATGGAATATGCCTAGCAGTAGTGACTAATAACTCAGAACTTCTAGATAACCTAGTGTGCTTCAACATGGTTTTACAATCTACTTGAGCGTGCAAGCTCCGCTTCAGTATGTTAGTAGTGCATTCTAGCCTGTGGGATCTGTAGTCGCATATTTTGACGTGTGTCGGTATATGTATGTTCCGTTCAGAAGAATTTATTGAGCATGTAGTCTTAAGTTTGTGCGAAGGGCGAACAACGAAACGCGCAATGCTTTTTAACTGTACATAGAAGCTCTAGTTACAGCTGTGACCTGTGCTACCCACTTAGGATGCCTGCTTCGCTTATATTTATGTCAGCAAGGCAGGTACAGACTGCTTCCAAATAATTGCCACATATACAGCAGAAAAGTGCCGCACTGTTTTGTGTTTGCATTCTGCGTTAGGATAGGATGATGTGCTGTTTTATGCCCAATTTGGCCTTTGGGTGAAAATCTGTTTTATACCCAACCACCCTGGATTTTCTGTTTCTACTAGTGGAACAGATGCACCATAGCCACTTTTACCTTCCAACCACTCTTCAAGAGGTCATTGGTACGTGCATCAGTTCTGGGTGCGAAGACCACAAGGACATTGAACTGACAGGACGGGCGCTACTTGCAACCGATTTATTTAGGGTATGTCGATCAGGTATAAGAAGCATAAAAAAAGGTCACAGGATCAGGTATAAGAAGCATAAAAAAGGTCACACGTGTTTGGCAAGAGCACATTCCTTGGAGTAGATTGATAAAGAGGGGGCTCACTCACAAATTGTTCTTTCATTTGATACAAAACATTTGTTACATTATGTGCCATTACATCCGTGCTTTCTTCCACTATTTTTCTTTTTGTCAACTTGGGTGCACAATTACAATGTTGCACTCAAACGGCCAGTGTAATTTTCTACCGAAGGTGCACATTTTCAAGTGGTCCCTGATACATCACTGATTTGGCCAATGAAAGCTTTATGTCAAGTCAAAGGTGTCTCATCGCACAACTAACAAGGGGCTTAGCATGCTTCTTATCACAAATTTTGTGCATCTTTCCTTGTGTTGTTGTTGTACAAAGCATGGCACACTTTAAAGGTACCGAAAACACTGTCGGAAGATTTCATCTGGAGGCGACCTTTTTAAAGTTGTGCACATTTCGGTGTGACCTTGGTATGATCTTGGAAAAAGTTTTATTTCAAAAATGGTCTGCAGTAGGCGTTGGTGACACAGCTTTTGCCTTATAAGAGTCACAGCCAAGATGTTTAGAGGACTACACAACAGATAACGTTTCCACCTGCACTATTTTTATGCGGGAGCACTAGGTTCCCCACTTTGTAGTGTTGTGCCCGCTGTTGAGTGAAGCCTGTCATTCAAACCTGTGTGTGCCCTGAACAGTAGCGCATGCTCTCACAGGGATTGGCATGGACAGGGTACTGTTATACTTTGGAGGCACTAGGAGCAGGGTCCATCTGGACCCACTTAGTGAGTGCTGTAGCTGCACAGGATGCGCAGCGGACGATAGTGCGGAGAGACGGTTAGCATTATATATATATACATTAGGACAAACTCGAGGGGACGGCGAAAATTTCTATTACCAGAAATTCGTCTTCAGCGGACGGTATTGCGTTGTGGATGTTACAAGTGAACGAAAGTGTTGTTCATCTTAATCATGGCACATGGAGTTCATCTTAAGCGGACTCTGGTACTTGTAGAGGTTTGAAGCCTTGGGAAAAGGGAGCTGAGCATGGCCAGTGGTCAATTTACTACGACAGCAAAGAGGGCAGCCACCAACTTGGAGGGGCGGAAAAAGCGGGGAGCCCCAGCTCGAGGAATCAACATGGCTTTGTGAGAGGCGCAGTTTTCTTACAATATATATATATCCGGATTCTGGCCTGTGTGGCTTCATTTCCTCATGCTTGTGCAGTGTATTGGCCCCACAGGCTCCACTGGCGGTAGGACAGGCCAACTTTTTCAACTGATATCGAAGCTCAGTGTCACACACAGTCGTCGTACTGAACAAAAAACAAATCAGAACGATGACCAAGCTGTGCTTCCTCCACTCAAGCGCTCCTACTTGCACTTCCTGTAGTCAAATGACTTCCAAACTCTTCTTTATAATGGAGGATATGTAGTTCTCAGAAAACAATGAAAATGAACCGCCGACTGTGCATGCTACATCAGATTGCGAAAACAAAAACATTGTCTTCCAAAGGAATTAGATGCACTACTCCTGCGATATTCCTTTTTTGCTAGAAGTGTACCATGATAAAATTCGGTACTGCAAATCACGTGCAAGTAGAAAAAGTAACTGCAAATTAATAAATTATGTTCGAATATGAATATCATTGGTTTAGTGTAACAGCTTTGAAAGCTGAGGTCAAAGGTAACTTGGGCAATCACGACCTAACACGAGTGTGTGCACTGATTAGAAAATGGTACAAAAAAAAGGTGAAGAAAAAACAGCGGAGCAGTGAACAAAATTTGGCAAACATGGATGTGGTTCTTCAACATGCTGTGAATAGCAGTATATATTTGACTGGATGCAGTTCTTCCAGTCATTCAAAAGAGGCCCTTGCTATGCATGCCTACTAGGACCAGGATGTTACTGCAGGCATTGCCAACAAGTAATAACTCAATGTCTTGCTCATGCCGTTCTCTTGAGTAGATGGTTCTTCCCAGCTCATAAACTCTGTACTGGTAACATTCCACTTCATCTAATGTACACCAGAGTGAACAAATTGGCTTTGGGCAAGGTTTTGCATGCATTAGGCTTTCTTGCATGGCGTAGGTGTCGTGCAATAAAGCCGACCTAAGCAGGCGTGTCTTGCGGTAACCCACTGTAACTGCCCAGCATCTAGGGTGTTTTGCTGCCATCATCGAAGACGTTGGTTCAATCCCAGCTGTGGCAGCCATTTTTCTGGTAGAGGTGGAAAAGAAAACCTCTGTATAGAGACTTCGTTGCAGATTTCAAGGCCCCCCCAAGTGGTCCAACTTGATCCATAGCTCCTAATGTGGTGTCCTTCAAGGAGCATGTGCAGCTTCGGCACGTAAAACAAAGCCCCCTCCCCCCCCTCCTGCAAAAAGGATGCGTATTTCAGCTCTTGAGATCACTTAACTACATTAGACTAATAGAGGACCTTTACTTTCAGATTTTGTATTGACTTAGAAATTTGGTGCTCCCTTGAAAACCTGGTGTTTTATCGCAGCCCTTCAGGATTTAGGGTATTTCTTTCAACAGTGAGGAAACCATGGTGTACACCAGATATTGCCATTTCAGGCAAGAGCAGACAGGTAGATAATGCTATCGGTCAGTGAAAAGTTGTGCCACCTCTAAACATTTTGGTCAAATTGTCATCCCATACATGTTATGACTGGGAACTTTTAAATTTGTAATAGTGCCGTGGAGGCCTTTCCTGCCAGCTAGTGTACACAGACGAACTGACAACTCTTCAGTAAAAATTTTGTCTGCACTTAGTGAAAAATAAAGTAGGATTTATAGCTTGCTTTGCTGCCATAGTTTCATTTCATTCTGTTAAGCAGGACCTGGCCGTCAAAGTTACTTGTAGAATTGACACTTGGTTGATTGATTGATTTTAGGGTTTAACACGGCGATGCAATGCAGGCGATAAGGTGCACCGTAGTGGAGGGCTCCAGATTAATTTTGACCACCTGGGGATCTTTAACGTGCGCCGAAATCTCGTACACACGGGCGTTTTTGCTTTTCGCCTCAATCAGAAAAGCGGCCGCCGCTGCCGGGAATCGAACCCGCGACTTTGTGCTCAGCAGCGCAACGCCTTAGCCACTGAGCCACCACGGCGGGTAGAACTGACACTTGGACAAGCAGATACAAACTATAATGACAAGATGCAACACAAGAAAAGGAATCGCACTAGTAAATAAATTTTATTCATAACAATCCACACAAATATATACACCGACATACACTTGTAATGCAGGTTTTATGCTATAAGGCATACAACTGCAATTAACATAAAGGGTTGACAGTGCATAAACACGACGACACAAGGAAGAGAAGACAGTCGTCGTGTTTACGCGCTGTCAACCCTTTATGATGCTATACCAACTAGCCCACCAAGCCATCCTCGTGAACTGCAATTAACGAATATATTTGCGTCATTTGTGTGCTTACATTGAGGTGTACAAAACTGTAGGCACCAAAAACAATAGCAATGGCCATGAAAGGCACACGTACCCATTGAAAGTTATATTCTAGCATACTGCAATTGCACTTCAACAACAATACATAAACAATCCATGTGGATTATGTGTATAGTCAGCTGAAGAGGATGAAAGACAGGATCTATCCATCTCCGCTGTTTTTTTTACTTTGCCGTGGCTAAAACCACGACTGGCTTCATAGATAGTGACCTACCGATGGCAGCCAGCGACAATGGGGGCCAGTGTGCCAAAAAAGTGCTGTGTAGGAGCGGCACGCCCCGACAGGAGGGGCTAAATAATCTCCAACCTCACCAGCTTCGCTTTTCTCACAGTGTGACTGTTGGCCCAAGATGCAGTGGCTGTAACAATCAGTACCGACCGTTCCAGTCGGTATGTATATCACCAGTCAGCACCTCGAATTCAGCGCTTAGTCACAAGTCAGTATCAGTCAGCCGGACCCGATTCTCACCTATGCAGAAGTCAAAGTGCACAACTAAACCATACAGGTATATATCTGCCTGCTTGACTAACATAATTAATTTTTGAGCATACCCGTTCATTCAAGTGTTCAGAACCTTTACCAACTTTGTCTTTACATGGAGAAGCTTTTTCTTGGCATGACGCTCGTTTGCGCACATGCGGAAACGCTTGAGTGTGTGCAAAACAGTTCCAACTTGGCCATATTTCAAGCGTGGCAACGCCGTCATTCTTGCGCGGAAGCATGATGTGTTGCAGTAGCAGGAGCACTACTTGACAAAAATTTCTTCAGGGGCTGTGGCGCTTTCGGATAAGCTGCGCCCCTCTTGTAGCACCTTCCGCAAGGTGGCTTGCCAGCCCTACAAGTGGCCAAGTTGGGTATACAACAGTTGACCCCGGTCAAGGCCAGCAATGAGAACCGTACATGTAGTTATCTTCAGGATATCTTTTTGAGCCATGCCCTCGTACCAAAGCGATAGGAACCAAAATGAAAAATGCTTTGGCCATGTCGCACGCAAAGAAAAAAGTTTAGCAGTGTTAATACTTCTTTGCAAAACTATTCTTTTTGCACTTTGGCAGGGCATGAGCAACAAAATCGCTGAATCGCTCCACAGCAATCACTTTCTTCTTGCTCCGCAAGTGTCCTGGCTCTAACACGCAGCTCAAACAGATGAGGCACCCTACTCCGCTGACCATGAACAGAAGTTAGGCTCCAGCAACATAACACCTGTGGTGCCAAGTTTATACCAAGTTTGTTGCGTCCTGGCTTGTGGCTCCCTGGGAGTAACAGGTCCTGGCAAAAAAATGGGCAGTAACAGTTAGACAAATGATTGCAAGGAGAAAAAAAATCAATTTCTCCTTTTACAGGATTACATGGCACAACGAAATTTTACATATATGCATGAGCAAACACACACGCACTCCTTAAAGGAGGCGGCTCCATGTCAGTGAGGCATGGGTGACGTAACACTGCCCTTTTCGAAGGGGCAATGTTATGCTTTTCATCTTGCTGGATGACGTGGCCAGCATGTCAAAGATGGCAAGACGATGATGCGGAAGGGAGACAGCGGCATTCTACTCGTTCGTAACAGTCACACATAAGAAGCTGCATCACGCTTCCATGACTTTCTTACACTAGTGAGGACCACATCTGCTTCTTGTAAGCACAGTCGTGATCCCACTCATCATTCCCCACCCTCTCATTAGTGGAGTGCGGCTCCTCCCCCGAGTTAGTGATGGCTGTGACTGTGTAGTGATGCAAGTAGTACAGATAAATTTTAGTATAAGTTTGCTAGGTGCCCTACCTTATTAAATTGCATCTGTCATTTTGTCAACCTGTGAAGTCTGCCGAAATATGCGTGCAAGAAAGAAAAAAAAGAAAGAGTGTAACAATGTTAGACCACACAGAAAACAGCACAGTAGAAGCAAAGGATGGGGTTGAGGACGGGACAAGAGCTAACTTTCAATAAATGCTTTACTGTAGGACCAGCATGTATAAACACATCTGGCTTGTAATAGGCGTGAAGGAGAGAAAAACATCAAAACGAAAAACTGTTGGAAAGCAAAGCTTTAAACGACACCCACAACAATTGCCCATGGGATATCCCTTGAATTCTTCTCACACGTGGCTCTACAACGAGTGAAACCAGAGATTCTGCCAGCCGTTACTTGAAATCCGCGGGGGCGGCGTCCCGAACGCTGCAGCGTCGGCCACGGCCTGGCTAGAGTGGTGGACGCTGCCTCCATAGCCTGCCCGTGCGTTGGCATAAAGAAATTGGAGAGGAGCGTCTTCCGAAGGGTGAGACAGCAGAACCTAGCCATCCTGATGTGCTAGCTTGGGGCTACGCCACTGCGTGACACAAGCGCAGACACCGAAACAATTTGGCATGTGAGCTTAGTGATCCCAATTTATACTGATTTAAAGTTTAGTAAGTTTGAGAATTGCAAGAAAGCTGAGGGAACTTTTATAATCACTATTTATCAGGACCAGTTGCTACTTTTGCCTTTTGTAATATTTCTTAAAACACAACCGAATTGGTATTCATCAAATTGAAAAATGGAGCCCCATTCGTGGCAAGTAGTGCGCAAAAAGTAGTGTTTCTCTAGCGGCCAGATGCCTGTATGTGGTTTGTACATTTTGTTTTCTCGTCCTGCACGTGGCGGTTTTCGTCTCTCATCAATTCCTGTTTGTTTTTCTTTCCTTTTCCTTTTCTCCTCTTACGAGCCAGATGTGTTTATATGCGCTGGTCCTGCAATAAAGAATTTGTTGAAACTTTGCACTTGTCCCGTCCTCGACTTGTGTTTTTACTGCACTATGTTTCTCGTGTGAGTATGAACCAACATGCCCAAACATTTTCTCTTCTACCCTCCAATAGTTTCAAAGAAACAGGCCATGCAATTCAGCTGATATTGTGTTCATCATCACGCTTTTAGAACTTGATTGATTGATTGTAGGGTTTAATGCGCCGACGCAACGCAGGTGATGAGGCACACCATAGTGGAGGGCTCCGGATAAATTTTGACCACCTGGGGATCTTGAACGTGCGCCGCAACCTCGTACACACGGGCGATTTTGCTTTCCGCCTCGATTAGAAAAGCGGCCGCCGTGGCCGGGAATCGAACCCGCGACCTCGGTGTTCAGCAGCACAATGCCTTAGCCACACGCTCTAGTACTTCACAGCATAAACAATGCCAAGGTCATCATGCACTGTCGAACGCAGAATAGTAGCTGTACTAGTCACACAGAACAACATAAGTAACAGTCACTAAGCAGTGCTTAATGTCGGTTCAAGCACTACCACATCAATTGACATTAGGTAAACAATTTTTTTTCATCTAGCATGCATTGCATTCCGTAAGCATATATGCTGGTGTATGCATATATGTGTGCCCGCATATTTTGTATACATACGCACTAGTGGCATAGGCAAGATGCATAAATTTGTGTATAGCTTCTTAGCCAACGCCTTTCGGCCTTGGCCACTACAACACCAGCCAGATTAAATTGTGGTGGAGGAACTCCTGACGCTTGTACTGTGGATCCGGGCAAATTTTGATACAGTCGGGCACACATCACATTTCTGATAAAATGTGGCACTCCTTAGCACTCAGCTGAGCAACAGTGGGCCCACAGTACTGGATGCATTGCATGGACATTAGAACGTAACGACACCCTGCAGTGTATGGGGATAGCATTCCAGCTTACTCCATTCTGGGGTAATATTTGATAGCTGAAGCAAAAAGCACCATAATTGTTTGGCCATCGAAGTCAACCAACGTGTAAGCAAGGTGCTCACTGCATGTTCCAAAACATGCAAACGTCTATTGCAATCTCGTCCTGTCTATTATGTTCGGTTATTATGCACGCTTTCAGTGTTTAATCAACTTCTAATTTTCGCTACACATTCCCATTGAACGTCCGCACCACAAGCAGCTGCGCCATCGATGTGTGCAACATTTGTGAGCGTCGCCCTCGCCTTACCGCGGACAAATTTACCCGTAAATTTCAACCTCATAAATATCAGATTTCATCACATTTAAATGTTTTCAAAAGAATGTTCGATCACTGACTGATTCGCACTCTCTCACTCGCAAGACATCCAATCGTCATCGCATCGTCACAACTTCTCGAAGCGAAGATCGGAAGATCGTAACGGTCATTCTTCGCGGTTTTCAACGATATCGATGCAACCAGGCAGGTTTAATTCACGGCAAATCATGCCTGAACATCAAAGGAGTACTATAAAAACAACGGCGCAGCCGCAAGCGATGAAGCAACCAAGTTACAGCCACGGGACGTGCAACAACGCCGGTAAGCAGGTCGGCCGATTCCACTGGTATTTGTACTATACACAGCTTAACAGTAGATAATCGCTAGGCTTCGAAGCTATTTGGGCTTCGGGTGCGTCACCTAAGCTCGAAAACCTCGTAATATAGACCGTAAATAATTATTAAGCGGTATTTGAGTTCGATAACTCACTTGCCATAAACAGACATGGGCGCCGCCATCTTGGAAGTTTGTTTACATCAATGTTACCAGACGAGCATCGACATTTCGCTAAATTGAGAGGCCACTTACAATTATTGCGATGTTGGGTAAAAGCAAAGCCAAAGTAGCACGGCATTCATCCACAATACACAAAATCCGCTGTTGCAAATTATGGTGCAATGAGAATGCGCTTGTAGCAATTGTGTCACCATAATGGATTGACAGAAAATTTTAATGCATACAAGGTATTTTTATTTAGTTATGCTGTCTTTCACTGGGTGAGCACGCTCACTGACCTGTGTCGCGCTGCTTCTGCGGACCATGTGGCTTGCTGCTAGAGTTGTCTTTCAAAAAAGTCCGGCATTTATTCGTTCTTTTCTGTGACCAGCCACCAGTAACAGACATGTTCTCACTGTTTTTTCCATATGCTGCAAGCTATGTTCAATTGGGTGTGTGTGGCACCTGAGGTAAGCTTTCACACATTTCTACATTCTCCAGATGTGTGAAATAGAACAAGCTGGCTTTTCCGCCAGATTCATGGCTCACACAAGAAAACTGGCGCTCAACTAAAAATAGCTTGTTCTGTTTGGTTTATTTCAGAAACAATGATTTCTTCTATGGTTTGACTGGCACATTGGAGTCCAGCATGCTGATGCCATTGCCCACTCTGCGTATAAAGATAAAGTAGCATTTAAAAAGTTGGAATGCAAAATAAATGTTCTGAGCTCTGTCGGCAGTCCATGTGTGTTTTGTCCTCCATTGCAGTTTGTACAGAGTGATTTTGATATGATTGGTAGCAGAATATCTGACACTGAATTTGCTCACCACTGGCTGCACTAAAAGAAATCGCAAACATAATCGCCAAATCGCAAACGTAACTAGTATACTGTGAACCTCTCTGAACACTGAGCTAGAAATAATTCTCAAAAGTAAAAAAAAAAAGTAAAGAAAGAAACGGGAAAAAAAGGTTGCTCAAGATTACGATACGCCCAATGCAAAATTGGACTGCAGTGCAAACTGCAGTCTTCTCGGTCACGGCGCATAGCTGCTGTGTCTCAGAAGTGACCGCGTCATCAGTGAATACACGACAGCGGGCGCAACTCTAGTGTTTTATCACAGTGCCTCACTGCTGCCGAGCATGTCTCGCGCGGCCTCTGCTTACTGCCCTCCCCCTCATACTTTCACCATACTTTCCTCCTCCACCTTCCTGTTTGCTCTATCTCATTTATCTCTGGTGCCCTCTTCTTCATTCGGTTACACCGAAGCCAATAGTGATGTCAACCTCCACCTTCCTGATTGCTCTCTCATTTATCTCTGGTGCCCTCTTTATTCGGTTACACCGAAGCCGACAGCAACGTGAAACCACAGAAGCGAAGCGGGCGCTTAAGTGCCCTCTAAATAAGAAATGGCAAGCAGATTGCCTTAGAAAGCTGTGTTGCAATGAAATTTCTTTTATACCTAACCTATCCTGACCTTGTAGCTGAACAGTTGGCATTGTTCAATTTACCCCAGTCAGGAAAAGCACGATATACAGCTGTTTAACTCCAGCCCTTGTTCATTTTTGAAAAGTGTTTTTTCCGTTCTTTCCTTGCTTTTTTTGCTGCTCCAGCAGCGCTGGGAGCATGAGCATGCAAGAAAAAATGTTTATATGTGTTTCACATGAAAAGTTGTATGGCCATGACACCTTTAACTTGCATTACAAGTTTCCTGCTTCACTTTAACCGAAGCAATAGAATAATTAAGTGAAGCATTAGTTTTACATTTAAAAAATGGGTAAAATAAGCAAGTCCACCAAGGCAATACATATTTTAAACACAAAATGAAATGTCTATTTATATGTTATGTTAAAGGATGTTATGTTTTGTTAAAGAAGCAAAATGCTTCCCTTAGAATTATCGTAGAAATTTTCCTTTCTATTGTCCAATTTCTCAGCCCTGTACATTTCTAACGACGTTTTAGCTTCCGTTTCTTCTCTCCATTTATTCATTTCTATCTGCCTTGCCTCCTTTTGGTTGCTTTGGCTGTCTTAGCTTCTCCACTGTTGTTTCTGCATTTCATCTAGTCCTCCTTACACTGCGTGTCCACGCTTTTCATGTATATGTACCTGAAAACCTTAGCTGTCCACCTACGTCGATCCATTGCTCTCAGCCTCCTCTCAAAACATATTTTACTCTGAGCTTCTCAAACTGGAAATGCCGCTCAGGCCATTCCTCTGTGCACTGCTTCGTTAGTTGTTTTTCCATGCGCTCCTAAGGGCAAACGGCCTACTGTTCTCTGGTTCACTTCAAGGTCTGATTTTAAGCTTATTAATACAGAAATAAAAGTTGGCTCTGCCGCACAACATGCAAACTTTCAAGCCTCACTGCATGGCTTGTTCCTTGGGGTAGGTTGTTTAGCACGACACCAAGCCATGCAAGAAAGCGTACCACAAAAGCCTTGCACAAAAGTGGAACTCTTGCAGCCAATGTTGGCTGAAGTGCAATGCTACCTGTGCAAAATTTATAATCTGGAAAGAACTTTCCCATTGATGTGGTGGTATGAGTAAGAAACCAAGAATTATTACTTGCTGAAATCCTTACATTAAAGTAAAGGTCATACCAACCACTAGTGTACCTCACCTCTTTTAAATCCCTGGAGCAAGCCATTCAAATGCAGTCGACTCTTGATGATTTGAAATCACCCAATTAGAATTTTCAGTTAATTGGAAGTGATGTTCAGGTCCCAGTAATTTTACATGCAATTCAGTAGAAGAAATTGCTTGATAACTCAAAGCTAAAACCCAATATATTGGTTAATTTGAAGTTACTTAGCATAAAAAAAAAGAGAATGTGAAAGCAATTGAAAAAACAAATGTGCGCGGATAACGCAATCTCACTGGTAGTAACCCACAACGGAGGAACTTGTAATGCTTCATGTGAAGGAAGGGAACGTGAAAATTGCAGTTAAAGGCTGTGGGATAAAGAGAACAGAATTGGGGCTGCTGCGATTACGGCCATTTTGGACCTCTCGTCGCAGCAAACAAAAAGTCAGAAAAATCAGATGACGAATAACTTCACCGTATGAAATTTCAGACGTCGTTATACACTGGCACAGCCAGGTAGATGGCAGTACCACTGATGCTTTCGAATTATTGGACATTCCAAAATAATTGGCCAGTGACCGTGTACAGCGCTCGGCGATTGAAACGCGATACTCGGAGCGCGTGGCTGCCGGTGCTTGTTGCGTTACAGGTGAGCGCTTGTGAAAGCGAGCTGACGCATTGTGGTATACGGTGAGGGTGAGAGCATTTGTGACGCATGCTTAGTGCATCTGGGAGGCAGCCCTTCAGTGTGGGGTTCTTGACGGCGCCATAGGGGTGCTACATGCCATGGCTTCAAAACGCTGCGCCTGCGTGCTGCACCAGGCCACGATAACACATCGCGATAAATGTGCATTCGAATTCTTCATAATGCGCGCGGTGCCCGCTTGCCCAGCTTCGCACGGTGCGGCGCAGCACGCAGGCACAGCGTTTTGAAGCCATGGCATGTAGCACCCCTATGGCGCCGCCAAGAACCACACACTGAAGGGCTGTCCACCGGATGCAGTCAGCATGCATCACAAACACTCTCACCCTCACCGTATACCACAATGCGTCAGCTCACTTTCACAAGCGCTCACCTGTGGCGCAACAAGCACCGGCAGCCACGCGCTCAGAGTATCGCGTTTCAATTGCTGAGCACTGTATGTAGAGATCGAAGTCAAACATTATGATTAATTTTTCATCAACGAATTTGGCATCACTACTCGTTTAAAAGCACCTTTTGTTACAAAAACTTGCACACACCTATAAGGTTGCAATCAAGGAACGAGAGGCCTGAATAAAACGGAACACTCGGTGGATGAGTGTGAGAGGAAAACCTATGGGCAACAGATGGATTTGGATAAAGCAGGATAGGAGAAATCGGCAATGGAGCAGACAGGCCTCTGTTCTGGAGTGTACACAAATAGACTCAGGATGATGACTACGGCATGAGCAATGTGAGAAAAATTCTCGACTGGCGATGTGGGGCCGGTCAAGGAGTGCCCCGTGTCAGCAAAAAAGTAGCGATGGCTACCTATTCTTCGATTACCTGAGGCTCCTTTAATCTTAAAACCCCACTTGCATTGCTTGAGGAAATTTTTGCCGAAACGCAATTTCATTAGTAAATTGCAATAAATAACTGACTTCTAAAACGACCATGTACAGCAACCTCTGTAGTGCAGTCTTAGCGATAAAAAAAAGAAACAGCAGCTTTGAATGCACTCAACACCAGGTGGGTGCACCACATGGTACGCAGTATTTGTTCATTGTTAGCATCGAGTGTCTCCATTTCACTTTCCCCTGAACAGAATACGTCGCGGCATGTATCGTGTGGAATCCATTCCATCTTCTAACTCCTGCATGCGAGCGCTAGGAATTCTCAATTATGTTTCCTAAAAAATTACAACAGAAATTGTGGTGACAGGTGCAAATTGTATTTTTACACACACACACACACACACACACGCACGCACGCACGCACGCTTATATAATCCAGCTACTCAACAGGAATATACTTTCACTGCACTGCCCCTACGAAAGACAGACTGTGAAGCGCAGATTTTGCGAAATACTTACACCCGCAACGAGAACAGTGACGCCCTTAGCCCAAGGCATCGACAAGCAGTCTCTTGAGGTAGGTCTGTCTCTCTTTAGAAACAGCGCAGGTCACCCGTCGGCCACTCGTACACGTGCACCGGCTGTAGTGGAAATTTTCGACCAGCCCCTGTAATGGAAGCAGTGAGCGACGTCTCGATGACATACGATACCGAAATAAATGCCTCCGAAACTGTGCCCGCTTTGCATTTGTGCATGCAACCCAGAACCCCTGTTCTGCTTACTGAGGCTGTGAACGTTCACCTCGGTGTAATAACTGTCACCAGTAGTAAGCATAGTGACACCATAGCTAGCAGATTCGAGCTCAGTTACGCATATGAGCCCGTAAGAAAAAAAAAATCACGACGCTATGCTTTCGGGTGCGCGTTCGCAAGAAATATGGCACGTAGCTTACCCACTTTAAAATGAGCCTACACTTCTACCACGAGCCCTTAAGCCAGCAACACCTTGTGTGTTCTCTTCGGGTGTATAAAAAGCGCAATATCACATGACTAAACACTTACCTCCTGACGAGCTTGTCGCTACCACCGATGTAGACGGCCACAAAATCGAGCTCGCTAAGTCTCCGCCTTTGCGTCGTCGAAGCTGAATGTTTGAAGTTGAGGCGCAGACTGACGTGAAGCTCGGTAGCACCCTAGGAACGTCAGCTGGAATAACAGCTGCCCTTTCAAACCACAACAGCGTACAAGCCGTCCGTCCGTTCTGTTGAAACGGTGCCGCAAAAGCGGCAAAAGCACGGACAGACGAACAAGAAACAAGAAATGCACAAAACAACGTCGTCAGCGTTGTCAGCATGGCCAAAGCCCCTCGATTTTTCACACCAAAGTTGGAAAGATTTTGAGGCCAAAAAGACAGCGTTGCCAGCATAGTTGGGTGCGTTTAGGCCGATTTGGCGGCGGTTGTGGTCAGGTTTTAGTCGGATGCCAAAATCCTCCCTGTTCTGTGGTATGGCGTCATAGAGTTTCATACTAATGAAACTAGAGGGGACACTGGCGCTGCAATCGTTCAACCCCCATGGAGCTGATTGTGTGACGTAGACTCGTGATTTTCGAACTTGGCTTAACTTGAGGCTTGACGATTGTTATATGTACTAGGCTTCGTACTTTTCCGCTCCGTCAGTTTCGGTTTCGGCGTCGAAAGCGTCGGTGGGTCATTCCGGGGCAGAATTGCTGTTGGCGTTCGATTCCAGCGGCTGCAGTGCGCAAATACTGCACGGCTGGAATGAATGGATACGGGAAGCACTCCGCGCCGGGTGGTGCGTTCCATCCTAGCCACGTTCATGACTACGCTTGCGATTATAACACGAGCACGGTAGCGCCGAAGACAAATAAAAATCTTTTATCAGCAGTAAGTATGTGTGCACAGCCGGTGATTTTTTTTTTTTAATGTTGCGGGAGCGTCTACCAGCGGGTGGGTCGGCACCTTATCGTGGGAGAAAGCGGCGAAACAAGTGAGGGTAGGCCGCTTGCATAGGACGATTCCGCCAGTGCAACCGTCGTCTGCTAGGCTGTTCCTGCAAGCACAACACAGCCGACACAGTCCCTTTCCGTTGCTAATCAGCTGCGTGTATTCTCCGGTTTAACCAAGGCTCACGCGCAATCGCTGTGACCGCCCGCAACCATGGACGCATATGGGGTGTTTGAAGCTGAAGGTAAAAACAATGTAATGAAATGAATACTCTGTATATGCAGTGCAGTATCAGACAGGGGAAGAAAATGTACCTCTGCAACGGTAGAATGGCTTTACCTATTGCCTGGGGCCTACAGTACTTTTGGGCCATGGCTTACATATATCTACTGGTGAAGCCATATGAGGCGATCACCGGCATGCATGCTTGCTATTCAATGAAGTCGCTGTGAGTCTACATTGGTAATAGTGTTCCCCATCCAGTGGCAGGTGTTGCTGTAGCAACTGTTTGCGTTAGTGGAACCCTGGCTCAGCGCCTGGAGACAGGCATATTGAGCACAGAGAAAAAGTTGGCGACTGCACTAGGCGAGTACTGTGTGAATTTATTGTGCCAACAGCAAAGTGCAGAATTCCGTTTCACTCATTTATAAAAAAGCCCTCACCACAGTCATACTCTGTAACACTAATAAAAAAAGCACAGCATTGCTTAATACATCAAAAGCAAGAGTGCAAGCTTACCTTGAGGAAGTTGTTTTGAACTTTTGAAGGCTGGTAAACAGCAAACATACAAACTATGCAGTGAAAATGAGTGAAGGCATAAGCATGTCGCATCAATGTATTTATTGTCCCATCCAAGAGCCAGCATTGCTTAATACAACAAAATCAAGAGTGCAAGCTTACCTTGAGGAAGTTTTAAAATTTTGAAGGCTGGTGAACAGCAAACATGCAAACTATGCAGTGAAAATGAGTGAAGGCATAAGCATGTCGCATCAATGTATTTATTGTCCCATCCAAGAGCCACTGTGAACATATTGGTACCAGGATTTAGTTTGTAGCTACCTACCAGCATTGCCATTTTCGCAACCAGCATACTGATGTACGCAGGCTGCTTTATGCAGGAATCAACAAAATGGTTACTGTAAGTGGCGAACAAATGCGACGTTAGGTTGCATGAAAGGAACCCTAGAAAAGCTTATAGCTGTAGAGCAGAAGTGTTTCGATCAGCATCTGCCAGCACAGTAGAAGCAGGGCAACAATATCTGATCAACGAACAAACAAAGGTCTTAAAACAGCGTACACTCGGCATGAGAATATACAGCCACAGTGAACAGCAGTGGGTGGATACAATCTGCAACTTGATAACAGCCAGAAGTAGGTGAGGCAGCCTTCTACCCCACTGATCAGAACCTTTTGAGCCATACTGACAGTGCAAGATGGGAAAGGGCAGCTTAACATTTTTCAATCCATTGTTTGGGCAGATATCAATGGTGCATAAACAAAACACTGCAGCCACAACGTATAATGTAAGTTTTAACTGACATTCACGTGGTGAAAGCTGATCCCCTACGTCACACCTTCATGAATATGTTGCTGGAGGAGGTGGCGGCGCCACAAAAAGTTTGTGAAAGGTGCACAATAGAACCTGGCTTCAATAGAGATTTACATGGGCAGTGAGGACGTGCCAGCTCTCTCACAGTCATTGGCACCACACACAGTCCTCCTCAGCACGGTCCCTCAAGTGAATACCACTTTGGAACACAGTGGGCTAAAATACCACGCAGAATACTTCCACTTCATTCTTTCAGTTCAATAAGCACGTACACAAGTCTTCAAACGGCTGCTCATAGTAGTTAAATGAAGTTGGTTTCATGCTGTGCCAAGGCTATCGCAAATGAAGCCACTGCTATAAGTCACATTTATGCATACAATGGATGGTTTCGAATAACTAATTTTCTTGCATCCGAGAAAAATAGTTTGAATCTTGAGTGCCTAACAAGCAAGATTCAAAGAACATCTTCCATGCACTACAAGGCACTTTCCTCACCACTTGTTTTTCTCTTTATTGTGCAGCTGAATGTACAGGATTGTTTTTACTATTTACATATCGTAGGCTGCAATCAACCTCTCCCCAAGCCCTTTTGCTTTTTCAACGGTGGCCCTTGCTAGAATTTTTGTGTTTTTGGCAGCTTGGCGGCATGCCTGCCTTGTCTTGCGCTGCTGATGATCCATCCAATGATCCTGACTTGGAAACTGGTTGCATGCCTGGTGCAGCTTCTTGTGTTGCCTGCTGGTCTGCTCCTTGCACTGCTGACACAGCTGGGACCTGTATCGAAATGGATGGCATCATTGAAGGTTTTGCAAGGCTTTTTTACAGATATTTAGAGCACAAGTATGTACTCTTAAAATCCAGCACACTAGCATGCTTATTTACAAAAATGGTTCCAGCAACATATAAAAACACACAGTTACGATCAGCTGCGCGCTGCCGTGTTGACACTGAAGTCATTACTTAAACCAAAGAGAAGGCACATACAATGAACTCACAAGACGCCAACAATGTTTTCAGAGGTCGTGCTTTAACAAGACATGACTTTAGCAGTTGGATTATTCAAGACTGAACAACCACACAAAATGAGTAAATGTTTTGAACTTATTGTGGAACAGCTACGGAACAACGAATGCATGAAGGCAGCTTGTGTATTATGGAAATGGCACCCCAGAGGCACTATTTAGTTGCTATTTAGGCAAGCACCGTCTGATCAGCAACATTTACGCTGTTTGACACCTTCGCACGTAATTTCCAACTGTTCCTGCGCTTCGGCACGCTTGTATAGAGGCACTGGAAAAAATACAGAGCCTTCAATTTAACACGCGTACCTGGTTATATCTGGGCGTGAGACCTCGGTTAGACAGGTGATGATTGGTACTTGTGGGCGTGTAATGTACAGTGCTCAGCGATTGAAACGCAATACTCGGAGCGCGTGGCTGCCGGTGCCTGTTGCGCCACAGGTGAGCGCTTGTGAAAGCGAGCTGGCGCATTGTGGTATACGATGAGGGTAAGAGCGTTCGTGACGCATGCTTAGTGCATCCGGGAGACAGCCCTTCAGTGTGTGTTTCTTGGCGGCGCCATAGGGGTGCTACATGCCATGGCTTCAAAACGCTGCGCCTGCGTGCCGCGCGTGCCACGATAACACATCGCGATAAATACACATTCAAATTCTTCATAACGCACGCGGTGCCAGCTCACCCAGCTTCGCGCTGCGCGGCGCGGCTCGGCTCGGCGCGGCGCGGCACGCAGGCACAGCGTTTTGAAGCCATGGCATGTAGCACCCCTATGGCGCCGTCAAGAACCACACACTCAAGGGCTGTCTCCCGGATGCACTAAGCATGCGTCACGAACGCTCTCACCCTCATCGTATACCACAATGCGCCAGCTCGCTTTTACAAGCGCTCACCTGTGGCGCAACAGGCACAGGCAGCCACGCGCTCCGAGTATCGCGTTTCAATCGCTGAGCACTGTACACACACGGTGCTTGGATATATCAGTGCGCGTTATTGGTCATCTAATAGAAACATTCTACACGGGAATTTTCACAAAATTAGGAACTCCCGTAAAATGCAGCCCACTGCTCCAGAACGCCCTGCATGCCTGCCGCTCTTAGCAAGACGAGGCCGTCTTCTGGAAGGTTAACACGAATGAAGTACGAGAATTTTTTCGCTGTGTGGCCTGATGAGATACCCTGTTTCCTACGCTTGTCGCTCTCAACATATAAAATTAACATTTGCTCACAGAAACAGCTCTACAGTGCGTCAAGACATCAAGAATACACGAATAGTGCAACAAAGAAAGAACCCGATTAACCATCCGGTCAATAAAACATCGTCTGCGTGTTAGCGACGAACAAAGGTGATATGGTCGAGTTCCGTGGTCGAGTTGGCCGTTATGGCTTGTTTAAGGCACCAAAGCAAACGATCAGCTGTTAATCAGCGTCCTTACACGATTTTGTCAGCATGCCGACCGCACGTCGGGTGACAACAGGCGACAACAGTTACACTTATGAGTGGAAATGAACAACCGTGTATACTTACTCGGGGTTATATGACGCGTCGCTCCGCTACTCGTAGTCTTCCAGAACGAAATTTAACGCTGTACAGCGGCCCTTCGGCAGATACATGCCACCGCCGACTCGCAAGCAAAAAAAAAAAAAAAAAACGAAAAAAAATACGCTTCGCCGCCGAATCACCGGCCCCGCTAAACTCAGCCGCGTATGCCGTTCACAAATCACTTCCCCTCTTATAAAACAGTACTTCTAAACCTTAATTAAAACTTAACGTATCGTATAAGTTGTTTATGCGACTAATAATTTATACTGTAATAAACATTACTTGTAGCTTTTTAATTTAAAAAAAGATATTTCGAGTCAAGTCAAGATGTTGGCATAGTTAAGCCAAGTTCGAAAATCACACGTCTATCTGGCATGGCCGCCCTCATGGGGGTTGAAGCAGACGATCAACGGCTCGCATAGACACTAGCGCCAGTGTCCCCTCTAGTGTATATTAGTATGAAACTCTATGTATGGCGCACGGCCTCCGCGATCGGCTGCCGGCGGCGCGCCGTTGCTCCGGCCGTCCCATTCGGCGCGTCCCCCAGCAAAAACATGTAATTTGGCTAACTCCGCAACGCGCCGCGAGGTGGCGGTGTTAGCCGATGGTTCGGCAGCTTGCACCGACTCCCCTGGCCGCCTTTGTGGGGCCTGAGTTGCTGCGTGTTTTCACGGGCGGAATTCGCGTAACTGTGTTGCAGCTTTATTTTTGTTGAGCTGACAAACCGAACTACCGGGTCATGAAGTCCGCTTGTCTCAGAAGCTTCCAGGAACAGCACTGAAAAGTTAATCGCGCTGTGATTGCTGCGCTCGATCGGTGCAGGACATTTCCGTGCGGACATTCAGGTGCGCGGATAATTGGGTGCGAAAACTTCTCGGCTACAGAATTATCGGGTGCTTGCTTGTTGGAAGAGCAGTTATATTTTTATTTCCGCATGGGGTGGGTTATTGACAACAATCCAGCGCAGTGGTTGCATTTTTATATTGGCGCCGTGTTTGATTTTGCCAGTTATTTTTAGAAGTAGAACATTTGTATATTTTTGCTTGATACCTCGTCCAAGGAACACTTGTTATGCAGCCTATTGATTATATTCTTACACACATGCCTTTTTTTTAATTTACAATATTTCAATTTATAGTCGCTTTTTTGCGGCGTGCAACTCAGCTAACAATTAGCCGCCGTTTACGATGGTGTTATTTCTTCTTTATGCAGTTTTCTCTAAACGAAGACACACTGTCACTATCTAAAGAAAGCAGCATTACAAGCATACGATCAGTTGCCCGCAAAAACGCAGAAAATCTTACGAGGAGTTTTATGGAGGTTGTGCGCTGTCACACTAAAATGATTTTGCACTGTTGTCGCCACCTTTTTTTTTTCATACGGACAAGGCTCGCATATTTTCGTGTGGAAGAGCGGGCCTCTTAAAACAGCTGCAGTGTGTATATGTCCAAAGCAAACATGAAACCTGTCATCATTGCTTTACAGATGGATGGGCTTCGAAATCAGTAATTGAAAATTTAAATGTCTTTAGTCTTGGGTCCAAAATAGGGAAAATTGGGCTTGCCTGTGATCACCAAAATACGTTTAAGATTACAATGAAATCGGGGTGCATCTGACTTCGAGTTGTTTTATTTGTTGCGACTGAAATTGAAACTGTAACTTGCTTAACGCACATGTGTAGAAAAGATTGCCATATCTTTGAGGCTATCGCTCAACGTAATACTCTTTAAATGTGTTAATCCTAAAAATATGACGGGTGCTTCCACCCAACAGGCATTAATTCGAAGGCCAGATAAGAGCGCAACCATCCGTCGTGCATATGACGCGATCGCGCCCCGAACTCAACTGCATTGACCATGCAACTGAACTGCATTGACCATGCAAATTATATAAAGTACTTAAGCCTGGATAAGAAATACCTGAAAAATAATCACCTTTTAGCGAACCGAACGTTATTTAAGCACCAGAAATTTTCCATTGGTAGCAGGGAATATTGTCCGTGTGTCGAAGGCGTCATGCGGCACATGTTAAAGAAGTCGCATAGCTGCAATCGTAGGTAAAATAAATTCATTATTATCAGGTTCTATGAGTCGCTTTGCATCCATAACATCAGCTATGCTTTCTTTTTATTGCGATACGAAGCGCGAAAGTTGACGAAACACCATTTCGAGAAGCGTTGTAGCATACCCGGCTTTCGTTTCAACCATCGGCTCCGCGCGCCGCGGTGCGGCGGAAAACGGCGAAACGGCCTCTTCGGAATTACGCTCTCTCCGGGCGATTGGGACGGCCGGAGCAACGGCGCGCCGCCGGCAGCCGATCGCGGAGGCCGTGTATGGCGTATCCGAAAGTGCCGAAAGCCCTGAATGCCTGAATTTCTTGGGTCGACAACGTAGATGAAGCAGATTTGATAGAGTTAGAAGCACTATCAGAATGTGCGAGAACGTTGCCGTATGCGGGGACCAAGCCAGCCTTTCCACACGGTAGCGAAATCCGCTCTCGAGTAATGCTGACCTGTGACCGCCTGCTGTATGCCGATGGTACCTGCGTTAGATCTACGACATCGCGGCCGAGTGGCCCCGTTCGAACAACCCACGTCCCACGCAAGAAAAGACACCGTCCGAGCGTGATTATGTGAGCCTGATGCGGCATGTCCGCGCGGCGGCATCTGCTATCAACAGTTTGCACCACGGCAAGTTCAGAATGCTTAAATGGGTGGCCTGAAATCTCGGTGTGTTTTCAAAATGACAGCAGCGCGGAACTTACAGTGCTCAGGACGTAGGCTAGACGCGGCCACTGATATTTTACTGGTCGCATGTGCGCATTACAAGTGCAAACCGCGGATAGCTAGAAAAGGTAATCATTGGTGTTCCCACACATGTACCGCGTACAACCCAGCACAGTAGTTTCCCCTTTAAAGGAGTACTGACACGAAATTTCAAAGCTGAGATAACTGTGTAAAACGCTTCCTTTTTATCAGGAGATGTCTCCCAGCAAGTTTCAACAGCAACCGTTCAGTGAAACATATTTAAAATCCATTTTAATCTTCGCCTTCACGAGAAAGCCCAGAGCGGGCCGACGTGACATCATCTGCTACGTGCCCCAAACTGCCGACGTCGGGGCTCCCGTGACGAAGCCGACGCGCTGGCTGTGGTTGGCGCGCGCTGCTCGGGCGTGTGTACACGTCATGGTTTTGGGACTGACGTCATGCTGCCCGGGCCTGTGGGGACGGCGAAAACCTCGGCCGGTCTGGGCGCGCCGGGCGCGCGCGTGCGCTCGCTCGCGCGCGCTTCCAGAGAGGCAGCGATACGGCAAGAATGGTGACGTCATGTTATACATGCTGTCATGGCGGCCACTCGGCATTTTTCAGTCGAAACCGAAACTGGCACGAATAAACGACGCCGTAAATGAATGTTTACGCTGCGCTCGACCGTCTAATCTGTCATTCTATGATTAGTGGGCTGGTAGGCACGCATAGCAGCGAAAAAAACGTAACATAAAAATTTCGTGTCAGTACTCCTTTAAGGAGATTAGCAAAAAAGACCCGAAAATCGGCAGTTTGTCGCGGCTTAAATTGTGGCTTAAAATTGTTTACCCGAAATACGTTTTGTGCGCGGAAAAGTCTGGTGATCATGAGCTTCTTGCATCATAAATGCATGGTATTCAGCGCTTGAAAAGATTTTTCAGAAGAAATTATTGCAGCTGTAGTGGTGAGCCATTTCACTATAGTAAAATGTGGCAGAAATACATCTGCGATACAAAGGATGTGAAAGAGTGAGAACATTGGCAGTCTCGTATCCCGTGGCCCAGATTGTGGCCGGGTAGTTTCCATAATGCATTCAGCTCTTCACATTGGCACACACATGATGCTATGACAGATTAGGAACTGGGTCCTCCAAAAGGTACACTAGCTAGGCGCTTCATGCTATAGCTGCTGCATTGGCATAACCTTCACGTCTCTGTATATGTGGCTATGTTGGCCAGATTTTACCGATTCCCCTCATGCAAAGGGACTTAATTCAGGACACCCAGCCGACAGGGTCAGAGAAGAAGCTGTACAGACGGTAACAGGAAGGGTATACACTTGGCCGACCATCATGTCTCCAGCATATGAAAACCCATGGGTTCTACGCAGGCTCAATAGTCAACGTCAAAGAGAATCTGAAGATGTGCCTGAAACGTGAAAGTCTCAGCGGATGGTTTGTGTCCATGGGTATGAGCAGCGAGCACACTGCAAATGTAATTGATAGGCAAAGGTCAAGGCTGTAATGGTGCGAGTTTAACCAAAAGAAATGGTGAAAAACATCCCAATTTCAAACTGCGTTGATGTAATATGGGCACGAGTGACGTCATATGGACGTGCACTGTAAATGCAGTTATCTGTGTGTTAACTGTACGTTAGCACTCAAGTGATACGATCAAACGGAATGGAGGCCCCACTGAAATTGCCCCGTTATGCTTTTTTTGCAGTGGGTTAGGTTGGTGGCTGTCAATTGCACAAACAAGATTCTGTGATGTCATAGAGAAATAGCTGGAAAGTGTGTATGGAACTTCCACTGCCCTACACATTTTCTGTACTATCTTATTTGTTTGAAGTTTACAATAAAATTGATGTGGGCAAAGAAGTCTTTTTAATGAACGAACCTTGTATTTTTTCTTCGTAGCCTCTGTAACAGCCTGCCTACTGTGCCCCTAAACAGTGGTCGCTAAACAAATGCCCACTTGCCAGCCAGCTTCAGGGGCTTGTAACGATTTACTAGGATTTTTCATGGCCAACATAAATTCCGAGGAATCCACGGTGGTACACTCCAGGGCAGTGCAAGTCTCAAAAGAAGTTTGACAGCAGGACTGGACACTAACACAACCAACAGGCTTCATAGGTGGAAACCAGAAGACCACCCACACAATGCCATGCAATAAACCCAATAAACTCTTGATTTTTATGCGAGGCATTCAACGTGTGGGTCGACTAGTGAGGTCTAGCTGGCCAGTTTGGGCACAAAATACTCACTTTTGTGATTTCAGACAGCTCTCAAAGGCCTATCTAGATGTCTTTGTTTTTTTGCAAAAAAAAAAGTGCAAGCTCACAGTTGGGGATCTTGAAAACATTGTTTAGCCTGTCCAGCAATTGTGCGAGCCTGAGGTAATCCTGCCTATAGGTGGTCCTCATGTTTGCTAGCTCCCACAGCAAGCACATGAATGCAGTGACTGAGAAAGATGGTGGCCAAAGGGAGAAAAGGAGGTGGTTCCTGAACAAACAGCCCTTGATCATCAAAACAGCAGAAAAGAGCGCTGATGACTCCGAGTCCTCGGCTGGGGTGTCGAAATACCTTCTGGCCTACGTGTACAGTGCATTCACAAACTTTTCTTTAAAAAATCTTGCGATTACACACACTCCCTCCATGGAAGGGGTTTGTTTCCGGCAAGGTGGTTGAGTTGAAATTTGTGATTAGTAACAACTCGCCATTCGTCCCTTTCATTTAGCATGCTTCCGAGCTTCACTTCAAAAACCCTACTGTTTCTAATTTACGTTTAAATGGATTGATTATGGAATATTCTCTTATTTACCTCTGCTCAAACAAAACTGTGTTATACCTTAAACGCTGCTGTGTCCGTGCAGGCGTAACATTCTTCAATGGTGTTGTGTGGGGTACATTAAGCTCAGTACTAATAAACTTAAAACCAGGGCAAGTGAAGTTTCCCCTATTGTTTCAGGGTATCCAAACTGTTTATAAATTTTTGTAAGCATTCTAACTGTCTACCAATACTTTGGGGGTAACTCAACTCAGCTCACCCTTTTTTCCCATGTCTTTATTATTGTTGTGCTCTACAAACACATTCCCAGCTGGAACATGCCTGCTGAATTTAGGGCCCAAACCATTCTTATGCTATTCCACACGATTGCAGCTGTATGAAACATTGCTTCTGTTTAGTTTCGGCCTATGATTTCCAACAGGTCACTTAACTACTGTCAAAACCATATTAAAACATTAATTGCTATTTATAACAAACAGTATTCTAACATTTTACATAAAACATTTGGTTGTTACCTCAATTGACGTTTTTGTTACACAGCCAGCCTGGTTCACATTTATCTAGGTATGAAGGACATGTACACAACAAATGCCTTACTGCAATACATTCACATGCCCGTCCTACAGCAAATTAGCAGACAGAAGCCACACATTTTGGCTTTCCAGCAGAGCTTTGGTGTCAACAAAAAAGGAATCTTTCTTGGCTTCTCTGCAGAGCTTTGCACTCAAGCAAAAAGATCACTTGGTTGTTTGGCTTTCCTGCAGGACTGTAGTGTAGCGCTAGAAGGCATCACTTGCTTATTTGGCATTTTTTCTGTGTATTGCGCCAAGAAACCCTTGCGTTTTGTTTGGAAAAGGAACTTCACACTACAGACTGTGCAGAGAAAGTAGAGCTACTCACTGACTTTTTTCACAGCCACGGAATTTTCGTAGAATCACTTGTCATTGACAAACACCATGTTTGCTTTCTGTCTGAAGGCATGAATCTGGGAGAGTTGGTTTATATTTTGGGGAAAAATACAGCGACAATAACAGTACTGAAGTACAAGGAAAGGTGCTGTGATGAACAGTGTCCATGTGTTCGCAGCTTTTTTGTCCAGTTTCTTTCCTGTGTTTTTTCATGAAGACTTGCTACAGTGCCTGATCAAGCCTGTTTTTGTCTAACAAAAATGTCAACAGCGAAGCACTTATCAATGCTCACATGCTGCCCATTGACACCAAAGCAGAAGTACGTTCACTGGAGTCATTTTATTGTTGAAGCCTTCCAGGATACATACAGCTTTCAGCTGTACTGCAATATTCACAAACACCAATAAAGACATTCACGTCCACATAGGTGTCCTCGGCTCCAGTTCCTGCACAAGGTATTAAGTACTCTTGGGAGAGGATAATGTCAAGCTGTACAAGAACCATTCCCCCGTAGATGTGCTCCATAACCTGTTTTTTAGGCTTGCTAGCTTAAAAAATAGTTTCAGTGGCCTGTTTTTTTCAAGCTAATTACCACCACCAGAGAATGTGCTTTCTAGCAGTTGGGCTCTGCTGGGTATGCATCGTTGCAAACAAAATATGGGACACTGCATTATGGCCCTTACGACTAAGCATAGTCACTTAAGCAATTAGCAGAAACAGTTTTTTGCACAGCACAGAGTTAAAAAGCAAAAGAACATGAAATATCTCCTTGCAATTAGAAACTTTTACTGTTCACCCCCCTCCCCCAAGCACAGAGCAGACAATTACCAGCTGTGAACACAAAAATTGACGTTAAGTTGAATTCCACAGGGTGCTCCAGATGGGTACATTGATGTCGCAGTCAATCAGAATTAGTGAATCGACTGTAAGCCTTCGAGAGAAGCTCTCACCATTACTGGCCATCCAACTGAGTGGGCATGAAAGTATTGTTGTTGGTTATGTTGACTTCCAAGCCAAACACGAGTAAACAAAAAACTAGCGTACCAAAATACATAATCAGAACAGATGCAGGATGAAGTTTGTTGACTAACCGGGTTGAAGAAGGCAGTGGGGCAAAGGTTAGGGAAATAAAATCCATGCGGTAATTGTGAACGAAGTTATGAGACGCTGCCAGACGATCAGCTGGTGAGGAGGGAGGGCTATCCTATCTATCCCTTGCTACCTTTTTACTATAATTGAGCAGACAACAACCTTTCATTAAACTTGCTAGCTGGCAGTTCCACGTACCCTATGTAGAAAATTTCAAGGTAGACAAAACGTTGTTTCCTGTGCATTCCATAATGGCTGCTTACAGATTGCTTAGAATTCGCAGCTCATTTGAAGTCTTGCCTATCATGAAAGCACAATAGTATTATTCGAAGCACCACATTCGAAAAACATAGATGAACAACAAGAGCCACTTGTTTACCTTGAGCACACCAAACTTGAAAGCACTATTTAACACAAGTGTCAAGCTTGGCACAAACGGCGATCTTATTGGCATGACTTCTCCCCGAACTTGCACATTTGGAGCTTGAGCCTGCTTGCACAGGAAGCTAGGCAGTGAGCGGCTGGTTTCAGCGATAGCTAAGTACCTATGCTGCCCACGGACGGGCGGCTGCTGGGCTCTCCCATTCACCAGGCCACCCACGAAAGTGGAGCTGCGCTCCCTGCATGCAGCGTGCACGGATCGTTTCGCGGGGTAGTAACGTTTCTTGCAGTGCCCCGCGAGAAAAATTGCAGAACAGGCTACATGCGAGGACGGATTGCGTTCGACGATGCCCTGCGCTACCTGACGATACTTGATTCGTGCACACTGACGCCGCTGACACTGCGTTGCTCGCGTTATCACGTCATCAAAGTCAGCTACCTCGTTAGCCACGGCGCAAAGCGCTGGAAAACTGATCCGCACGTAACACGTTTCACGCCAGAATCAAAATACAAGGCTTGGAATGCAAGTAGCGATCGGAACAAGTAGACAACGAATGCAGGAGCATAAAGCCGATGGCACGCGAACTGCAAGACAATATGAAGCTAGCAACATATTTAACGGCAACAAAAGGAGCACGGAAAAAAGCGGGGCGAAGCCATAGAGATAATATACTGGGCGAAGCAGCTTGCAAAATAGGATGCGTTAGGCTTACCAAGACTAGCAGCAGCAAGTTCACGAAAAATACTCAATAAATAACTGCAAACAATCCTCCCAACAAGAAAAAAGCGCCGCGAGGCAGCCGCTGTGCAAAGCGATAAGGATGTAACGTTGCGCAGGCTTGGGGTTGGAGCCAAGGCCGGAATCCCACATGGCTCACACACGCCGTCAACCAACGTCTTCAAATGTAAAAAAAAAAAAAAAAAAAAAAAAAAAGTGACGTCACAGGAAGTCACGTGACTAGTTTAGTTTGACGTCACTTCTGCGGGGCAGGAGCCATCGCGAGGGGGCTAGATCTCGTACCCCGCGCGGGGCACGAGACTTACCCTTTATTTATTTCAACAAGGATGTGATCTTCGTCTGGTGGATTTTCACAGCACTGCAGGATGACGTTTTCCACAGTGACCACGCACGAAAGGGCTCTTTCTACTTCTTAGTTTTACAAACTATTAAAAATTGTTGTTATCTTCTAATTTTTTATTTTGCTTTTTAAAGCAGCTTTGGAGTTCCGAGCTTCGCGCGAACCAATTATTTCTTCATTATAGCCGATATCGCGCGTGTCTCTCGCGGTTTTGGTTTCGTTATAAAAAAAGTGTCGCTGAAATGAGACGTTGCCAACCCAAGTTCTTATTTAGTTCGCTATAGCCGATAATTCGCTATATCAGTGTTCGTTATAACGAGGTTAGAATGTAGTAACTGCCCAGTGGGTCTCGTATATTTGTTTCAAATATAAACTAAAACCACAAGCGAAAAAAAATCACAGCCCTCCCATCCTGTCACGTGCGGAGGGAAGTCCAGCGGAACTGGCGTTCTGGTGGTATCTTTTTAAAAACGGTGGATTATGACGGTGGCGTGATCACTACGACACACACTAAGGACAAACACGATTTGTTTAGTACGGATGTTATAGCGCGGCTACGCCAATCACGGCGCAGGCGTGATTGACGCACGTGCACTTGGCACCGTGATAGTACGTGCGCCGCATAGGTGGCCGTTGGAGAGATAGGCGACGGCGGAGAGGAGTGTAAAGTGGGGTTGTAAGTTGTAACCATACCTCCTCCGTAGGTGAACATGCATCACTGCGCATGACACGATGTGGGAAAGCCAGCGTACAAAACCCCAAGGTTACCTATATTGGTTTCCCTAAGGTCGGCTTAACCCCTAGGCACATATGAATTGATGGAAAGACCTTTTTGGAGTCAATACAGGTCGTCTTGTATCAAAATACGTATGGAGGCCCTGGGACCACCTTTTATGTTTTTATGAATTGCTGCGTCTACGCTTGGTCTGCCGCCGAAGACAATCTGCTGGATCCGAGCAACAGACAGCTTCGCCGTAAAGAAAAAAAAACGAAAAAAAAAAAAGACGTCATTATCTTTTTTGTCTGATGCCTGTTTTTCCATCTGTATTTCCTCACAAAGAGCTCTCGGAAATATCCGTGTTATTCCAAGCAGCTGCGACCTATCGACACAACATATTTGTGCACCTGGGTGAGGCGGGAGCTAGACTGCAGCCTTCCCTTCGTCAGTGAGGACGATGCCCGTCTTGGTGTTTAGCAATTGGTGCAGCCCGCCTAGCAAGCAACGGTGTGTGCTTGTTCCTGCGTTGCAACTTGTACAAGCTTAAAAAAAAATACATTTTTCATTTGCCCACTATGTCACACTCAAATTCAGCACAGAGATCACATTGAGTGGTGCAATTTAAATAAAATAAATTGTCGTTGACAGGACTTTCCTGTTTATTTCAGAGTGGAAACAAAGGCAATATTTGTGCACTGTTATTTGTTTTTTATTTTTTATGAAACCCACTTTTACCGTTACTGCTTTTGTTCATGTGAAGCTTACTTGCTGCGCTAGTGGTGCCTTATCCAAGTGTAGAGTGCTCATGAGCACTTCACGCACATGGTGTTACATTGCAAGATAATTCGGCTGACATACAACACACAAAGTCCCCTCATTATAGTGTAATTTAGTATTATAATGCGTATACAGCGCAGGGCTGTCACATGCACAAATAATGCCGTCATACAATGTAAAGGGTGGGGTTTGTTGCAGATACCCAGCTCGTAAATGACATTCACGCAAATTTTCTTTTAGCATATTTACGTGTACTTGTCTCGTCAAAGGCTTGTACCCTTTGCGGGCCGTAACAGTCCGCTGTCGGGTGTAGGGGTTCGAGGTTAAATTTTGCGGTTTTTCTCACTGCGATGTGCCCGCATTCTTTGTGTAAATGATGCCCCACCTCTTCAGGGCTAAGTGAACTTTGTTTGTTGAAGTTTTTTTTCTTTTTGCACTAGGGTGCAGCACAATGTTCAGCACGGGCTTCCTGGATTCCGGAACGTTTTCACATGCGCGCTGCTCGCTCAGAAGCATGGTCGCTTTCTCATCGTGTGCATTCTACGGTGGTGCACTAAGCGAAAGCGGTGATGACTGCAGCGAGGAACAGAACAGCGTGCCTCCATCAGTTTGTGATGGCAGAGATTCGACAGAAGCGAGTGATGAAGACTACGACGGCAGTGGAGACAGCACCATGTGGATCATTACTCTGTGAGCTATGCGTTTTGTCGAAAGACAACTGGTGGTGACAGCTTTTTTTTCTGGCATCTAAAAGTTTCCATTGTCAATAGTTTTATTTGGAGGCGCACACAGATGCAGAATCATGGCGAGAAAGTGCAGGGAAATTTGCAGTATCACCACAATCTCATCCAACAGCTGGTGGGTGATCTGAGGGCTTGAGCGAAAAAGCGGGGCCTGTCTGCACGTATGGAGTGCGAGTAAAGGCTAGGTGGGACAAGCCGTTTCATCCACCAGCTCCCAGGCCAAAGCACCAAGGACTGTGTTGTTTGTAGCGGTAGAAAAACAAGAGGAGGCAGGAGGTAAACTTTTTTTTCTGTAAAACCTGCAGTAAAAACCTTGGCCTGCACCCAGGAGAATGCTTTCAGCCCTTTCATACACTGCTCAAATATTGGCAAAGGAGTTGCAAGCAGAGCGCATAAGAAAAAATAAATATCCTTAGTTTTTCTTGCACAGTTCGTGTTTTTCCTCCGAGGCACCAGAAACTGACAATATAGCTGCGGACCGGAACAGCCAGAAATTGGGTGAAAATTCTGAACTGCAGAGGGTTAAGCAAAAATCCTTGTTACGCATTGTGCTTAGGTTTCAGATGTTACTACAGAAGGAGTCATTTTCACCAGGTGCCTGGTCCCTTAACAATATTTTCATGTCTGTTCACATTCAAGGCGAGCATTGATTGACCTGCGATAAAACAGAGAGAGATGCGTTAATGCTTACATTATATTCTTGATAAGGAAAGAGAAGCTGTTGTGCTGTTATGTTTGCGAGTGGTCCGATTTCTGCCCCCAGAGGCTTGGTAGGTGATGCCATTTGAACAGTATTTCTGTTTTGGGGGCTTCCTTCTTGTTGATGTGAAAACGAGGGGACACTGCTCTTAAAACAGCTTCCTTTAATTGTTAAATAAACTCTGTGAAACTTGTCAGTCTTGCTGCTTTTTTTTACTGATTTCAAATATGGCATTGTTTTTCGAGTCAGTCAATTAGTTACCAAGATAATTAAAGATAATTAGCCTTTTCTGGAGGAACAATAGACAAAACAGTGTTAGCCATAAAATTGTAATCTTTATATTTTCCAATACTATGAACCGTGGTGAGTGCAATAAGAGAATCGGTTTCTTGATGCACCACTTGGAACTAACTTTACAGCTCATTAAACTTCAGTATTTGAAATGGCCACTCAAAATCGTTCCTTGCCACTGGTGCTACCAAAGTTTAATGAGCTGTAAAATTACTTCCAAGTGGTGCATCCAAAAAAACCGATTCTCTTATTGCACTCACCACGGTTCATAGTATTGGAAAATATAAAGATTGCAGTTTTATGGCCAACACTGTTTTGTCTATTGTTCCTCCATAAAAAGCTAATTATCCCTAATTATCTTGGTAACTAACTGACTGACTCGAAAAACAATGCCATATTTGAAATCACTGGGGGAAAAAGCAGCTGGACTGACAAGTTTCACAGAGTTTACTTAATTATTAAAGGAAGCTGTTTTAACAACAGTGTCCCCCCTTAAACGTGTGATAAACATGAAGGTATTTCTCTTTCCACAACTAGTCTGCGAATACCAGCGCACCACAATCACAAAAAAGACACTGAGTAGAAAAATAAATTTATTTTGCTTGTTCAGCTGATAGCAGATCAAATAGTTCGGCCATATTGCAATGCCTCCCCCTTCAGCTCCTAACTATACTACTCTACTTCACTAAAACAACTGTAACACCACAATATCATCGGAACAAAGAGGAAAGAAACAAAATGTAAGGAAATCATGTAAAGCAGAGATGTCAAAATGTGTACAGGCACTTGCACAGTTTTTTTCTTTCTACGTCCATCTCCACTGGAAATTTTACATGGGTACTTGCACTCATTTGATGTGACACCTACAAACACAAGCAATCGTGGTTGCCATATTTTTAGTTTTTAGTACTTTCAATGCTAGCAACTCATGTGCACCAGACAACCTAATCTTCCTCTTTAAACTAATCTTTTTATCGGTAATGATGAACCAACATTTCAGTAAGCACGTATTGAAACTACGTGAAATTATTTCCAGAAAACATAATACTGAGCTTTCGCACAACATTAGAAGTTCTTGCTTCCCATTAAAAAAACATTTTCTATAAAAACATTAGGCCGCTAAACAAGTTACAACAGTTCCAGTACAATGTGAGATGCTAGAACATTGCAAGCAAAAGCACGTTATAAAAAGATATCCAGAAAACCTAACGTCATTACACGCAAGCTGAAACTACTACTGCAAGCCCAAAACAGATTAACAAGTACAAAAAAAAAAGCATACATACTAAAAAAATGCACTCTTACAACAATGAATTAACCAATAAGGAGAATAAAACTAGGTGTGCTTCAAAAGCTCTCGCTTCAAGCACAAATGCTTTGAAAATAGAGGCAAAAAACTGTGTTGAGACCGAACAAAGGCTTGAAACAAAACTAACACCCGGTGAAAATAGAGGCAAGCAACTGTGTTGAGACAGAACAAAGGCTTGAAACAAAACTAACACCCAGAGTGGAAGTGCTTTTTTTTCCGCTGAGAAAACACCCTTGAAAATTCTGAGTGTGGATAAATCAACTTAAACTGCACACCACTTTGAGAAAAACAGGAGCTGAAGGAAAACAGATATGAAACTGTGCCCTTATGTTTGATCTATCATGATTGCGCGAAAGAAAAGCTTAAAACGAGAGGATACTACGGCCATAAAACCGCTCTGATTGTGTGCATAAAAATTTTGGACTGTTTAGCCTTGGAGCAGTGTTATCTATTAGCGTCAGCAGTCAAGTCTATAACTCTGTATTCTTGCTCAACCTTCTTTAAGTACAAGTCATTGTAAGATCTCAGTGAATGCAACTGAATAAACTTTAAGGCAGACGAATTAAACTCACACAAGGAATAAAATGAATTGTAAGGAAGCCGTTGCTCAAAAGACTGCAACTAGAATGACATTAGTGCAAGATAAGCACACTGATATCAATTCTTACATTTATATCCTGGAAATAATGTGGCCTTGGATATATTTAAAGCTAATCAGTTCTGATTCAGTTCATAAAAATTGGAAGTTCACAACCCTACAACCCTGCTACAAATGAGCCAGTCTACCTTGCACATAAAAGGATACCACACTTTTTTTTTCACAAATAGTCACATTGAACAAAAAAAAAAAAAGGAATCAAAACAACAAAAAAAGATGTTAGGTCTAAGACGCTGTCCCAATTAGACCTTTCACATTACTTTTCTTTTTGTATGTAAACTACTGGTGAAAAACACCGGTTAACATTTTCGATTTTTAAATGCAATTAGAACTGAACACGAATGCGAGAGAAATGAGCAAGGTATTGAGAAAACGCAGTAATTGCACTACCATATAAATTCTTCGTTACTGGAACACATGAGTAGAGAACGAATGTGGAAAATAGATAACAAAGAAAAATAAATACGAGAAGCCTGCCAAACTTTGGCACAAAAAAGGCTTGCGCCAATAAGCTGGCCAACGATAGAAAACTTGTTCTCTCTTTTGCATTCACGCATAAATACGCAGAGCACAGAAGACTGGTTTTGTGTACAGCACTGCTGGATAGATGACAGTTATCTTGGCCAAGCAAGAAGAAAAACCGTCAAACATAGGAACAAGGAATGTTCGCGCTGCTTAATAAGAGGTAAATGCACAGCGCAATGTAAAACGTGTATAGTACACATAAAGGCAAAAAAAAAAAAAAAAAAAAAAAAAAGACCGCTTAGGGAAAGGAGGCATTTCTGATTATATACTCATCGATAAAAGTGCCTACAAGACGAACTCACACTCTAAAACCTACAATGCAAGCACTGGGAAGTGGGGAGACTGATATGTATTCAGATCTCTACATTTTGCGTTGTTTGTCAGTGCATTTTGATTGAGAACTGTCGTTAACGGAGCCCGCATTTCATACCTCGCACAACCTATCTACTGTTTTTCTGTCTGTACCAGCGAGTTTGGATAACACGGATTCAGTACAGCAGAAGTCTGGTATTGCGGCACCACCGCTTTGTAATGCAGATAGCGTAGTTCCAGTGCTGAGGAATTCCAAATTTCATGCTCACTTAACTTGTAAAAATCCACCAAAAACTTGTTGCCACTTTGATGCCTCGAAAACCCACTTGTAGACTTCTGCGACGAAAGCCCCCAAAGCAGCACCGAGTTCCTTACATTACGCACTTTGAGCTGCTTACGACCAGCCTGAGGATTCATTCCATTGTAAAGTTGCCCTTTAAACGAGAGAGGCAAAAATGCTAAACATGACTAAAGGTTAAAATTAATCTGTTAAAATAACCGCTAGCGTACATTGTATGCACAAAGCAATCGTTTGTTCGAAGAACAGTAAAGCGATTGGGCAAAAGTGCAAACACAATTCCAATGCTTCACATTGTGTGGGCGGAGCACAGAAGTACCGGGTTCTCAGAGACCCATCGCGAACTTGGCAGTGTCGCCAGAGCTGGGGAGCTGGCAGCCGCCCCACTACTTCAGATGTGGTCGGCATAGGGGCGGTTGAGGCTCTGGCGCGTCGTTTTCTGACCGACCACTTCGACTTGGAAGCCAATGGATTCGAGTCTGGCAATGTCAACGATGCGCCTCCCGTCGAAGAGGAACGGAGGCTTCAGCATGGAGGTGTAGATCTGCTCGTAGTCCAGGGACTGCGTACAGATGGAACGTGCAAATATGTTATCCTCAAATGCACGTGCAACTCGTTTTGATATTGATATATACAGTGGAACCCCGATAATACGACTTTCAAGGGACCGTGCAAAAGTGTTGTATGACCAAGGTGTCGTATGGTTGGCGTATGGGTAAATGCTGCGCTAGTAGATGGTCTCATGCAACAGCTGGGCTAAGAACTTATTTGAATTACTACATTTAGTGCATTCTTGCATGAATTAAAAACCCATGACTGAATTCCCAAATTTCTAAGAAAGAAAAATGCCTATTTAGTGGGCCCCCTCCCCCCTGCAGCGCCTGCGCTAGTCTGCCATCCCTGTGCCTCGCATGCTCGAGATGAGCTGGGAAGTTGATGTGGCCGAACAAACTGAGTGGGGAAAAGGTGAGAGTGGGAAATTTCCAAGGCCGCAACCCAGTGGCGACAGAAGGGGAAGAGAAACGAGTGATAGTACGAGGCGGTGAAGGAAGAAAAGGCGGAACAGAAAGAAACAAAACGACAACACGGCTTTGAAAGACACTGATAAGCAGAGGTCAGGTAATAAGAGCGGCAAAGGCCGGAAAGGAGGAAAGAAACGATGGTGGGGACAACAGTGAACAGGGGGGAGAGAGAGTATTGCCTGAGAAAGAAACTTGGATTGTGCGGGCGAGGAAAGCGTAAGTTCGGTCACTGCCGTGGGGTACTATTTATTTATTTATTTATTTAGTTAGTTACCCTCAGGGCCCAAAGGGCGTTGCAGAGGGGAGTGGGTTACATCTTGTGTAACAGAAAAAGAAAAGCAGCAGCACAAACACAAGCTGAAAACAACAATGTAAAGATAAGCAATCACCACAGCAGGTTGCTTACAGCAGATCGAAACGCAGTCACATCTGTTATCGCAGCAACAGACGAAGGAAGGCAGTTCAACAAACGCAAGTGCTTGGGATAAACTAATCATGAAAATGCTTTGTACGGCAGGATGGGACATTAACTTTGTACAGATAATCAATGCGTGCCGAAATGCAAGATGGCAAAGATAGTAACTGGTGTTTAAGAATGGGATTTTTGTGATATATTTTGTGAAAATGACACAACCGAAATAATTTCTTCTGATGATCGAGCAGTGGTGAAGAAAGGCTTAATTTGATTTGATTGATTTGTAGGGTTTAACGCGCCGACGCAACGCAGGCGATGAGGCGCGCCGTAGTGGAGGGCTCCGGAGTAATTTTGACCACCTGGGGATCTTTAACGTGCGCCGAAATCTCGTACACACGGGCGTTTTTGCTTTTCGCCTCCATCAGAAAAGCGGCCGCCGCGGCCGGGAATCGAACCCGCAACCTCGTGCTCAGTAGCGCAACGCCTTAGCCACTGAGCCACCGCGGCGGGTCTAAAAAAGGCTTAATTTCATGGCCGTAACGCTTGATGTTGGGTGATAATTAGAAAGAATGAAGCACGACGCACGATTTTATACTTTCTCTATTTCTGCAATGAGTGACTATGCGTTTTCAGGTTCGTCGGCTCAATGGGAGCGTCAAATTGGTGGTCCGCCGGCCACTGGACTTCGACTTCGCTCGGTTGGTGCGTTGGTGCTCTGCCGCCACGGGGACGTGTCGAAGGTTAAGCTCCCGGTCGCCAGTACCTGCCTTCTTGCTTGAGTCTGTTTAGCAAGTGGTCAGGTCTGCCGCGGGCTGTTTATCTTTGCACATAGGTCGGGACGAGACGGCGCAGTGGCGTAAAAGGTGGTAAAAATGCCGGTTCATCCTCACCAGTGTTCGTCGTATGAATCGGACCGCATGCACCTGAGCGTGGTATAACCGGAATTTTTAATGCACTGTTTCTACGGGGAGTCTGCCGGGACGATGGTGATTCGTCGTAAGAAGCGGGTCGTTGTAAAACCGGGGGACGTATAATTGAGGTATAAGGTATGACAAAATCTCCTATGGTCAGGTAGGAAATTCATACTTAAAAACGTGGGATTGCCACCCAAAGGTGTCTTAAAAAAGAATTTCTGCCTTCCATACAGAAGTGCAAGATGTATTCATGTCCTAAGAGTACCCGGGCTTGTTTCTGGAGTTGTCTAAATGAAAGTTTTGTGTTTTTACTAGGACGTTGTACCCCTGTACAGAAAAGCACTGAGCTTGACGCTGCATATGCCTTTTTATCGTAACTGTCTCAAAGCGATAAGAGAAGCGGCAACAAAATACATATGGTTGTCTGTTTAGTACCTCCCGAAGACACTTCAAATGTTTAGCATTTATATGACCGCTAGGAGCTACTTCTACTTATAACTCCTGCGAGCAACTGTCCAATTGTGTTTGATAGCTGTCTTTTTGCGCCAGCTGTGGCAATTTTCGATCGCAACCTTACATCTCAGAAGTTGTAATGCCACCACAAGTTGTAATGCCACCACACAAGATGAAAAGGCGAGTGTCTATGGATTTTTGTCGCGTCACCTTTGTGTGTTGTTGGGGTGAAATGACAGAAGCACAAGTATATATGCTCACAAGTTGCTGTGAAAAGCAAAGGGCCTTGGAGAGTCTTATGGATAAGAACATTAGAATTAGAAATTAGTGGTAACAAGCAAAGCAGATCGGTGTAAACATTGTGCTTGGGATAAATAGCTCCTTTTAGAAAGCAGCACCTTGTTTTTCTAATAAATAATACGGAGTGAAATTCTTGCTTGCAATCGTGCACAGCATACATTTGCACAGCTGGAGTTCCACAGCGTAACAGTTCACTTTGCCCTACCACGTTTGTAAAAAAACTCTCCCTAGTCGGTACAAAAAACGCTGCACCAGTTACCCAATTCTCTTCGATGCTCTCATATCCATACACACGGCATATAAAGATAAGATAATGAAGATAGAATGACACCTTGCCCAAGACTGAACAGTGATCTGCCTTTGTTTAACAAGCTAGATAGAACAGAGCAGGAGCGAGAATGAAATTAGGCTGTGACGACGCATGCATTATGATGCAGCATGCACTGCAGTGAAACTGGACGCCAGGGCAAAATTGAGGTATCATCTGCACCCGAGCTTTACCTCTTTATTATTTGTGGGGGTTATAGACGCTAAAATGCGGTACTTCTGGTGAAGCTTTTCTGTGTATGGTGGGGGATCAGTACTAACAATGATTTCTCCCATCAAAAACTCTGTTGCAGTCACTCTAGAATGACAAAACATCATTAGCAGATCTACATGTCTATGAAATCTTTCAGATGCAGTTTTTTTTTAGTTGTGATGCACCACTGTGCTGTTTCTTTTTTTCTAGTTCGTGATCGCTTGAACGAAGAAAACACACAGCATTGGGAGCGGCAACGTATGGACGCATTAGCAACATTGCTTGCCAAAAGCACAAAAACGTATCAATACTTCAACAACACAAAAAGGATCAACTTACGGTCACAATATCACTGCAGTAGAAATGTACCAGCTTTAGCGATAACTTGATTCACGAGAAGCAGGAAAGCAAAAATAGCACAGCCACAACATTGGCCAAAATATACACAACAAACTCCTGAGCAAAGGGAGCGAAAATACCTTGAACTCGTCCCACTCGGTGCAGATGACAATGGCGTGTGTGTCTTGCGCAGCGGAGTAGGCATCCTGGAAGATCTCCACTTGGTTCAGCACTGTGAACAAAGAAATTGCAATTCAGCCCATTTGGGCAGCGTCATGGCTTAACTAGCAAACGACCACAAAAAAAAACTTCTTATGATGTATTCGGTTGGTCACCCTGATGCTCTGACTCTGAGTACGCATATGTGGAGGCCACCCCAATCCAAGCAAGAGACGTGGCTCTCCAATCAAATGCTTTACCCAATTCAGAGCAGCGGGCAAGCATGCCACCGTAGTGCAGTCAGCAAGCCCTCCACTCCAGCCCGGCAACGAACCAATTTACGGTGCAGCACACTCACGGAGGAGCGCACTTAGGTGGAGGTTCGAAGCGCACTTGTGAGGCCATTTTCAAACAGGTTTCAAAGCGTTCGGAGCAGCCGACTGTGTATTGTAGGGATGCTTAGGCTTGCCACCATGAGGGGTATTCGGTGGCTGCTTTTGTAAGTGGCGTGGATGACAATTTGTACTGCCATTTCCAGCCACATTATCAGCTTTTTTTCCTACTATGCAACTTTGTTTGTGCCTTGAGGTCCCTTATGGGGAGCTGAAGTTGTCTGCTCTGCTTGACAGGCAGCGCTGACGCCACATTTTCGCGGCCATCTGCACTGCTCAGATGGTATCCGTGGCTGTGTCAGTGCGCCTGCTGCGTGTGCAATGCTTTTTCGCATGAAAAGCATAATGCCCAACTAAACACTCTGACTAAAAACTGCTGGCTAGGCCTTAGTGCTGTGGTTGCGGAGTTGCAGAAATTGGTCAGCTAAGTGGGGGACCCACGTGGCGGTTGGTGTCATGTGACCCGCTTGCCTCCACATCTTGGCAGTGCTCCCACTTTGGAGTCAAAGTAGTCGGAGGCACTCCAAGTGAAAAGTTGACGCTCTGAGATGACTAATTGAACAAAGTCGAGTGCTGGATTTTGGCCACCCGAACACGCTTTCCAAAGTGCCTCAGAGTGCTCTAAAGCGACTAACCGAATACAACATTAGAGTGACACTAAAAAAAGCTGGCAAATCAAATTATGTAAGGCCTGAGGTAGTCATTCAGATGTGTTTCAGAGAAAACACCAATGCAGCATGTGTCTGGTGGTGCTGTGTTGGCACATGTTAGGCATTAGACAGCTTTTCTTCTTTTGCATTGTTCTCATTGTTCGGTGCTGAAAACTTAAGTTGTGCTTCAGTAATTGCAAAGGCTGCCTGCTATTTGTTCTATTTTAGATAATGCAGAACTTTGTTATGCACAGGATGGAGCTCATAAATTATTTTCCTTTATTGCATGTTTAAGCAATGATACTGGAATATCCTGAAAGCTTTGAAAGTGGGGTACGGTAAAACCCACCCAGAATGAGCTTTCAATTATTACAAACAAATAGAAATCTCTTATTAACAGCTTGCTCTGCATACATCACTACAATCTCAGCTGCGTGAATTGAAATATGCTTTTGCAACTTTTAAAGACCAACTTGTCATTTTTAGTTGCCCAACTCACTAGGAATTGGTGAGAACATAGAGTGTGACACACGATTCGTACCCATGCAAGCCCATTTGCATACACCCATCCTCAAATCCGCTCCTCACAGATCGGGCACTATGATGATGAAGATAAATCAGTCTGTTGTACAAGAACCAACCTGAAAAGGCAGGTTTCTTAGAGGTCAAAAGGAGAGCCTTTGCATACGTACCATCATTTCGTTCACCCATGCAAGTGAGGTCACTGAAAAGTGGGCACACAAAAACAGCACGTAAGTAAATGCGTATCTGAATTGCATGTACTGTATCACCGAAGTTTGGGACACTTACTCGACAATCTGCTGCTTAGGGACCTTGGGGTCGTAGATGTTGAGAAAGGCCCCTTCCTCGATCAAGTGCTTGCACACGTAGATGGCAGCAGACTCCCTGCATGAAAACTTTCATTTCTTGACACGTACAGTGATGGCATGTTGGATGGCAATGACACCATTCCAGACAGGAAGCACTCTCGCTGAAAATTCCCTACAGCTGCAGTGGATGGTGTATGTAAAGACAGGCTGACAGCAGCCAATGTTTGCGGTTGTTGGCACTTGATGTCTCATTTTTTAGTATTTATGCTGACAATGAAGTTGAAAAAAAGATTTATACTTACAGTGAACTTAGTACAGCACATAGTGAAGCTAACAGATTAGAGAAGGCAAGAAAAGACAGATGCAGACTATCGCTTTATTGAAATGACTGATAACATGCACTGTCTTTATTTAAATGAGGAAGCCATTCCACCACAGTCACAGTGCTTTTTGTGTGGCTTGACAAAAAAAAAAAGCTTACTTCAAAAGAGGTTAAATTACCCAGATGTGTGCAGTGGAAAATGAAAAATATATAGCGCACTCCTCCATGATAACCAATAGTCAAGTTTCACTAAACTACTCTTCGATGCAATGTCAGCTTGCACACATCGGCAAGTGCATATATTATTCACTCCCAAGATTCACTCTGGATGTTGTTTAGAGAGACAACAATGTACCTTGTGTCGCCAGTGTTTTTTTTGAAGGCAAAGCCAAGCACGGCAAGCTTCTTCCCTGCCACAGTGTTGAAGAGGCGATCAATTATACGTTGAGCGAACCGGGTCCTTTGGAAGTTATTCATTTCCACAACCTAACGTTTTTAAAAATGCAAAAAGAAAAGAGCAGTAAATAGTACACATTAATCTATGATCTTCACTGAGGAAAGCACGAATTCAAGTTTGGAATTAAGGTAAAAATGTGTGGGCTTACCTGGTACCAGTAGTTGGCCACTTCTGGCAGCTTGAGGCACTCGCAGAGATAAACCAGGTTTAGGACATCCTTCTGAAAGCAGCTTCCTCCAAAGCCTTTTAAGAAAAAGTAGAGGACACAAATTTTCAACAGTTAGTACTTTGTTAAAAGAAAAGCTTGATGCCTATGGAATAAAAACTAATGAAGTCTGTGAAATGCACAATAATCAAAGATATCCTCTCACTCTGATTCCTCCCCAATATAAAAAAGTAAGGGGAGAGGGGTTATATTACTTTTATATTTCTTTTATGTCTGTGAAACCGTGCACAGCGTGTCATATGTGATATGTCAAGCCATTTCTCATTTGCACACAACTTGCCCCTCAGAATCTCTACCTGGAAAAATTGACCCTCAACAATGCTGACAGCACATGGCAGTTTTGTCCCGGTATTATAGTGGAACTCTTTCACATTAACACAACTGTTTGCTCCGAGCATTGGTAACAATCATAAAACCCTGCATCCCTCACCAATACCAGGGCAATGCATTTGCAACAGTAACATCACATTCCTCCTTTCAGCTGTCTTTGTAATGCAAGACTCTGCTCTCTGCTCCCTGGCTCAAGCCTGGGGGATGCAACTTTTAGGAGGCACACACACTGACATAATACACTGCGTTTCACAGTTTCCTACAAGAAACTAACTATGCAGCTCTGGCCTCCCCACCAAGCAGCAGTCTGTTTTAGTTCAGCAGGGACAAGCTTCTACCACGTTTGTGATACGGAAAGAATGATGACATAGTACTGACGTGTTGCTGCTCCCCATGAAAATGCATTTTACGAGGCTGACTTTGAAGTTGGGAGCACAAAGGAGGTGGAATGTTAGTGTGAACATTTTTGCACAATTTCACTTTTGTCCTGCTTGCAGTTTGCAAAAATTCTGCAAACAACTGCCAAAAAATGAGAAAACTTACACCACACAAGGCAGTGCTTACAGCTAATGGATCATAGCAGTCGTGATGTTGGCAATAGTTCGTAAATATACAGCCGGCATGAAAACAGTGTTTTCTTGGTTGATATCAAATTTGAGGAAGAAGCAATTTAATTTGTCATACCTGGCGCCCCCACCATAATGCAATATGGCCAACAGTCATTCAAAGGGGAGGGTGGGGTGGTTACCCTTTGGCTATGTTTGGCACCACTGAATGATACAGCCTATCTTTCCTAGCGTAAAGTTACACGTTAAGTTCCCTTACATTCCCAGTGCCTAAAATGAAACTTTTGTGGTTCCGTTTACTAGAAAAGCAAAGCCCTGCTCCCTTACCGATGCTGGCTTGTAAGAACCTGGGACCAATCCTGCTGTCGCTGCCAATGGCGTTGGCCACTTCGGAGACATCAGCACCGGTCGACTCACATATCGCAGAGATTGCATTGATGCTAGAAATTCTCTGGGCTAGAAAAGCATTTGCGGCCTGCACAAGAAGTGAAAGTAATCTGTTACAAGCGGCTCAAAGAGTACAGCTTTAAGTAACACAATAAAGGACTATTTTGCATTCTCCCTCTGAGCGCCATTATTGGATAGTGTTTTGTGTACCATGCAATAAAATTTGTGCGTGCATATTTCTCCAAAATATACAATAGTATTAAACAAATCCAATCCCATCACAAGCCAATCCTTATTGCAACAAAAATTAAAGACACAAAATATAGCCTTATGCTATGGCTGTAATGATGGCATGCATTGAGTCAAAGCTAAGCCTTCGAAGCAAGAGCCCAGTGACAGCGATAAACGAGCGAGCAAGTCATGCTTAGAATGTGCCCCTCCAGTGGTCGTCGGAAAAGAATCAGTAATTTCGGTCCCTTACTGATGCTTTGCGTAGCAAGCACTTTTAGATGCATCTTTACTCTGGTGGAGAAGCATGGGCTTCCTTCTAAAGCCAGTCCAATCCAATTAGGAGGTTTAGTGTGCTGAAGCTGTACTTGGGCTACGAGTTGTGCTGCACTACACGGCTCCAGGTTAATTTGATTACTTAGAAACCTTAAATTACGTGCACTGAAATCTCAACATATGAGCATCTTCCTGAACGTGACCATCTTCGACAGAACTGTCTGGTTAGGTTAAACTTGAGGGAGGCAAAGACACCAGCCAAGGGCTTTTATTAAGGGCGGTCCCAACGTTTTGGAGCCTCCTCCGTTCCTTCACCAGGGGTGACTGTGTTTGACTACAAGCAGCGGTTATATAAGCTGGCTTCTTTTTTCGTTTACTTGTTCCTTGCCGTTGCACATTGGAGGCTGTGGGCGTAAATGGTGGGAAGGGTATGCAGGTATCTGTTGAGCCCTCCCCGAGACCCTTGTATGTGCCAGGACACAAGGAGGATTCTTTGTGGGTAATTTGTTCCGGTGCCAATCAACTGTGCTCCATCAAGGTCAATCGTGAGGTCAGCTTTTTCGCGGTGTTTGGCCAATGCACTGCGCTGAATGTCAGACTTGCGGATGTCATTTTTGTGCCGTCTGAGACGTTCGGGGAAATTTTGCATTTCGCCGATGTAACTGGCGGGGCATTGTGCACAAAAAATTTTGTGAACGATCCTTCGTGCTTTTTCCTTTGGCATCGGCCATCTAGCGTTGACCCCACCTTGTGGGTGAGGAGGATGGGTTCGTTCCTAAGACTGCGGGATAATGTTTTACTCGCCCTTTACTCGCCCAGCGTACTAGGAGATAGAGGTGTTTCATAAGGGGGACAAACCAACAGAAAGCATGGGTCCTTTTTGTGATAAAAAAAAATTGTATGTAGCACAGGAGCTCCCTGAAGAACTCTTTTTGCAGCCAGTGCCATCTGAAATTTTTTTTAACCATGAGGTTTAAGTTCAAGAATTATTTAGGTGTTTTATAAAACTTTATGCGATAAAATGAAGAAAGAAGACTATTTAACACAATAAACAAAGATGAATTTAACAAACAAAATTTGTGAAGCTGACTGGTGGGCAGCTGCTGCCAGGGCGCTGCTTACTGTAGGAGTTTCCCAGCAGACCTTTTCATTGCAAAATGAACTACCCTGATCAGGCCCGGATGACACACCTCTCTCTTCTAGTACGCCATAACATAGTGTAGGCAAATGCGGGTAGGTCATCAGCTGGAGGGGGTTGTGGGGAGGCAATGGAGGCAGGGCAAGGGTTGTTGACCGTCGTTGTCAAAAGAACAGAATTTTCTTGGTTGCTGCCCGATCGCTGAAGATGGCGTTTGAAGTGCTGTGTAAAGTGTCTCATGTAGCCATTTTTCTTCAAATCCGCGATGACAGCTTTTTCTTTCTTTTTTTTGGTCGTCTTCGGTTGAGCAGACAGTTCTTACTCTAAGAAAGAGAGCTGACACACTACAGATGACTAGCGGGAATTTCAGTGGTTAGGATTGATTTGTGGGTAGCCTCCAGTACGGGTAGGTTTCCTGTACACTGTGAAGCTGAGTCGATCCAGCTGCAAAACATCGAGGAATGGCGAGGTGTTGTCCGTTTCTCTCTCCATGGCGAACTGAATGGCTGGTTCGGTCGAATTTGGGTGCAACAGGAAGTTGTCTGCTGCTGTTTCTTTGATGATAGAAAAACAGTTGCCCACGTAGCAGAGAAACACCTTGGGCTTTTCGGAGAAACTTTTTACAGCGTTTTCTTCTATCTCCTCCATTACCAGATTCACTGTAGTTCCGGGAATAGCAGCCCCCATCCCAGTTCCGCTCGCTTGCTTAAAATATTCTTTCTCAAAGCAGAAATGTGTGCTCTGGAGGCAGAACTGCAAAAGTTGAGCTATTTCACTGACGCCGAGGCAGGTTCTCGAGCTCAGGTTGTTATCGTTTTCGATGGCATTTGAGGCAGTTGCGACGGCCAGGGAAACCAGAACGATGATGAAGAGCGAGACGACGTCGAAAGAGACGAGTCTGTCGTCTGGGTCGATCGGTACTCGGGAAACAAGTTCGACGAAGTGGCTAGCATTCTTTACGTGTGTGGATGTTTTGCTGACGAGAGGGGAGAGGATCTCATGAAACACAGCTACCCCTGATGCAGGAGCCCAAGAGCCTTTGAGACGTTGGGACCGCTTTTGATAAAAGCCCTTGGTTGGTATGTTGCCTCATCGTCCCGAGCATTTTTGCTTTTTGCCTCTATCTGAAAAGCAGCCACTGCGGCTGGAATTGAACCCACGTCGTTGGCCTCAGCAGCACCACGCCTTAGCCACTGAGCCATTGTGGCTGGACCCGACTAACAGCAAAGTTCGAATTGGGGTTTTATGTGTTGCAGCTGCACATGGGCTGAGGCCTGTCATAGTGGAAGGCTAAGGCTATGGATTAATTTAGACAACTTGGGTGCTGTTAACGTGCCCTGGAAATCTCGCACAGATGAGAGTTTTCATTTTTCACTTCTACAAGAAAAAGAGCTGGCACTGCGAGAGATTTGAACCAGCGGTCACCTACTCAGCAGCACATATGGCTGTCTTTACAACAAAACATCACCTGTCCTGCGTGACAACCCCTGTTTAGTTCATTCTTTCATTGAAAATATGAGGATCTACACATGCAATAGTCAATAAAACAGGGAACAGTAAGTAGGCCTCGTCTAATTTGAGAGACCTGTTAACCTGGCATGACCCATACCCCTTTACACAATTCTGGATCATTTTCACACATATACAGACGACACAGCTGCTGGAATTGTATGGCCATATAAGTGCTACCCAATAATCAGGAAGCTGCGAACGAACACATTTCAACAAGCATACCTGTTACTGATATTTTCCTGCAACCATGAAACACTGACCAATTAAGATCCACAAGATGCTATTTGACTGTCTTACACCACCCCTCTGCTTAAGGCACAGAAAACTTGAAAGGCAGATACAAAAGACTAATAAAAAAGGTTTTAATCAGCACTATGTAGATTAAGGGGGAAAAAAAAAAAGAGTCCTCAACAAAATGGCAAACAGAACAGGTTTTAGTATTAATTAAGGGGGGACACTGGTCTTGAGGACATCTTTGTTATTTTTTAACCTATGTGCTTGAGATTTACACATTGAGTGTATTTCAACATCCTGAGCACGAATATGCAGTCGTTTTTCATCTACGGGGTGTAAGTTTAGAGTTGTGCAACATGTTATGTCACTCCAATTCGGGCAATTTTTTCATTATGTGCCTATGAAATACTCAAATAGCTTTTATCCCTTTGTGCTCTAGAAGGACCAGGGAGTGCAACTATACCACTGCAGTAATTTTAGCATGGTTTCTGCAAATGCTGTAAAATTCGTAAATGTCAGGTCATCAATTTACAATGTTTTTGTAAAATTAACTGCATAAAATCTTGTGCCAGCAAAAAGAAATTCTGTACTTTTGTGGTTTTATTGCACTGTTCAGTTCATAAGCTTTTGAATGCAGCAAAAATGATGTAAATCGAACCACTACATCCCAAGATATTGTACCCGACAGCTGACCATGTGGGAAAAAAATTGGTTCTGAGAAAACAGGGCACGAAGTTTGCAAACATAGGCAAAAATGGTCATTTAGGCGACTTCAAAGGGCGACAGCTTTGTGAATACTTATGATACAGCTATGATATTTTGCAGGTACATTCTTTGGGACTTGTAGACTGCAAATAAAATTAATACATAAAATTGATTTTTTGGCAAATTTTCGGTCCCCAAGACCAGTGTCCCCCCTTAAAATTTCACCGTGTGGATGTGTGCCTCACCAGCTTGGAAAGTTCCGAGGACCACGTGTTCATGGTGATGATCCGCTCATCAGGAATCCAGTTCCTGTAAACGCAGCACAGTTCCTCAATGGCCGCCCTGCCTTCGTCTGTCTGCTCTCCACCAATGAGGATGCGGTCTGGGTGTAGCAAGTCGGAGATGGCTGTTCCCTCAGCTAGGAACTCTGGGTTAGATAGAACCTGGGAGCAAAACACAAGCAACTAGTGAAAACTTCTCTAACACCAACAAAATGACTGGGCAGCACAGCGTTCAAAGAATGAGGAGGCTATGATATTCCGAATTTCTTAAATAAACACAAACCTGCTAATAACAATTAAACTGGCATTTCATTGCCCCTTTTGTGGCCGCCATCAGCCCAAACACGGGAACTACATTTTAATGGTATTAGAAGCCGCACAATGCCTGATAACACAGCAGTCGGACATTCTGCACAAAAAAGGGTGCTAGGAATCTGTGACAGGATACCACTGAAACTTTAATTTCCCAACTTTAAATGTGAGGCTTCTCCCAAGCGACTAAAACTCAGCTATACTCCTAGTGGAACTTGCTAATACTAAATCGGGTACGATACGGCTGAGTCAGGATGGACTACAAATAGACAAATCAAGCAAAAGCATCGTTGTGGTGGAATAAGTAAAGACGCTGAGAAAGGCAGACACTGGATAGATAGATAGATATGAAGGAAAATTTGTAAGGATGTAACGGATTGCGCTGACACAAGACAGGGGTAGGTGGAAGTCATTCAATTTACAACACTGGTGTTTTTATATGCCACTTGCACAGAAAATACAGCTGTGCCTGCCGCCACTCAAACCTGCAGCCTATGGCTCTGTGTCAGAGCACCTCAGTGCTAAGCAAGTTACAAGATTGACGATACAGGTGTTGTGGGGGCCTCACCTGGAATTTCGCTCCCTGAATGATGTTGGCCTTGAGGATGCGGCTGATGCTCTCAGCAGCCTTTACCGGGACGGTACTCTTCTCGACAACAATCTTTGGCGTCTCGGCCTTCTCCGCTATGAACCTGGCCGCGGCCTCCACGTACTGCAGGTCTGCAGCTCTCCCCTGCACCAAGAGTACTGGAACACTGTACCTTCACATAAACGATGACTCCCTCTCTACTTTGAGCAGCCATGAACACAAGCATCAATTCTTTCTGAATGAAAATGTCCCAACTGCTTAACTGTAAAGACATTCATAAGAGCTATTGTTGAATCCTCAGATTGCCTTGTTCGTTTAGGTAGTCATAACCACTCCTTGCAAGTGAAAATAAGCACGAAAAACATTTTTCATGCTAATAATCTTCCCCTACATACTACTCACACCCCACTCAAAAAAAAAGGGGGGGAAGGGTTGGCATAGGAGGTGGGGAGTGGAAATATCTCCACGTATTACTCACACACATGGCCATGCAAATCAAGCATTAAATCCTCACAAAAATGGTCCGTCACAATTGCATCCCTTTTATTTATACACCTTATTTACTCGATTCTAAGAATCCCCCAATTCTGAGCACCCTCCTCTGCTTTCAGGAGAAAAAATTGGAAGAAAGTTTGCATGCAAATCTAAGCACCCCCTTATTTAAGCGACCACCGCGAGGTGGATGTCAGACACGTGGAAGCGAGCATGAGTTGATGTTGTGGCCAAGTCATTTATGGAGCTTTCAATTACAAAACCACTTCAACGGAACAGAAAGAGACCCGCTGGAGGATACTGAAAGTGGCGGCCCAAGCGGCACAACGGGCTCGAATGGTAGTGAGGGTGACTGAGTATCAGACATAAGCTGTGGGTTCACTGCCTGTATGTATTGTTCTTTTGAATGTTTGCCAAATAAAACATTTTTCCTTGCTCTCATCTTGTCCAGATACGAATGCAATAAAAGGTGGCAAAGGGAGAGGGGGGGGAGGTAATTTAGGTTTTACGAATTCAAGCATCCCCCCCCCTCCCCCTCACTTTAGGAATCGAGTAAATAAAGTATTAGCGGTAATAAAACTTCACTTCTCGACCACTGAAAAGTGAATGCACTGTCCTACTTTCAAGATGCAATCAAAAGCCCCTCTTCATGATGCCTACCAAGCTGATCTGTCGTACAGAGCTGCTGAATAGTAAAACCGTTGCTCTTATTTATGCCGGGAATGGTATCGATTCTCTACTAATCTTCCAACACTTCTGCTTCTGCATGGCCTTGTCTGACATTTAAAAAACAATGGTAGGATGAAATTAAGGCTGTTATGACACAGCTACAATGGCATGGCAAATATTGCTGAAAACCCACACACTGCCCATGACCTCCACCTTGCTTTTTAAAAAACAATCAAGTGTGTTACAAGTAGAAGGCACCATCAGCTTAGAAGTACACAGCACGTAGGCCATTTAATGCACCCTTTTGGTCAATTTATACACATTACCAATATTAAAATTATTATTGGTAGTATTATTACTATCATTTCTTTCAAGGCAGAAGTTTGTTCAAAAGTGCGTTCCCACTGCAGCATACTTCTTGTTGATTTTGTGATGTAGGTGGTGATGGAACTTCATTGGGTTGGGGGGGGGGGGGGGGGGGGGGAAGAATTCAGCAGATAATGAGCATTTTAATTTGACAAAGTGTGCCTATCACCCATAAACTAGATTTAAGACAGAGCTTTTAAGAGTGGGATAGCAACAAACTACAGCACAAGTCAATGAATAATAATGCATAAATTGCGAGGCAGGCATTACACATTGTGATTTGCAAATAAACTAAAGCTTTGGGCTTCTGGTAAATGATGAAAATAAGGGATTATGAGAACTGAGCTAACCAATTCACCCACAAAATAAAAGCTTGACACATTGGCCTCCGCATCCCTTTAGTGGGTCAAGTTCTTGGAATGCCGTTTGGGCGCAAAAATTACGAACAACATTCATATCAGTGCCCTGATAGTTGCCAATGTCACACAAACTTGCTCTCTGGCTGGCAAAGTCACTCCCGACCCCCTGCTTTGCTGCCATCCCAGTGGCAGGACTAGGCACGGCTGCTTACCTTGCCGAAACCATAGTTCTTGGTTGGCGTGTTGACCGAAATGAAGATGATATCTGCCTCCTGGATCGCACCCTCTATGTCGCACGAAAAGAAGAGGTTCCGTCCACGGCAAGTCTTGACAATGTTGTCCAGGTCAGGCTGCATTGTGGAGAGAAGCAATGGATGCTTTGTGTGCGTATGCAATGTAAACACTAGGCACAGTAATCATAGGGAGTGCAGCCCCTGCCACGAAGAAAACAAGAGAAAAATTTTTGTCTGACAAAGCATTTCCGTGTGCACTACATGTGGAACCCAAGTATCCAGAAAGTAGGCCTCTACACTTCCCTAGGGCATACTTAACCGGCTTTCACGCCCTGGATAAATAAAGCTGCTGTGAGAATTTGTGCTTCCATGAAATCAAACACTTTAAGAATTACTCTTTTTCGTCACTCTGGGTTTGTCAGTTACACAAGTTTCTATGTTTATTAATGTGTATGTATTGAAGATAACAGCTACCTGCATTTTGTCTTCAATCATATATTTAGGTGATCTTCATTTCCTGAAATGGTGCTGAAAAAGCACCTCCAGCAGAATTTCGGATTGCATGTGCACTCTGCCAGTAACTAGGATTCCTGATAAACAAAAGCAATGTTTCTGGTAGCTTCAGGTTCTGTTATTCCATATTCCACACTATATTGCTAATGCAATGACGCATAGTACCATAACAAAAGCAAATATCAAAATTTACCCGCCAGAACACAAATATTCTCTCCAAATTGAAAGCTATATAAAAAGCTATTCTCTTTTCATTAATTTGTTTAGTGAATGTGATTGATTTGTACGGTCCCACAATGTTTTATGTGAGGAGAAAAAGACACTAAATGCCCATGCTAAACAAGATTTATTATTAAAACTTACTGCCGTTAATCTAGTTAACAATAGCTGCACCATGCAACAATTACTGCCCACCCCACCAATCCTTATTACAAAATTACTTTGAGTAAGAGTAATTTCAACTTCACCAAAGCAAAGCAGGAACAGTTCATTACTGATAGCTGAACAACAGCGCTACACCAAGAAAGAAAGAGTGTGCATTAACAAGAACAGCCCAAGAAAAGTAAGCAGTATATCCTGGTTCGCGCAAGATTTCATGCACCTCGTAAATGGGCAGCTTGTTTGAGTTCCACTGCTTGATGCGTTCGGGGCTCTTGTCCGTGACGACCACCTTGATGTGCGGGCACTTGTAGGCAATGATGCTGCACGTGGGGCCGCCCACGTAGCCTGCCCCTATGCAGCAGATGCTCTTCACCACCATGGTCCCTGTGTTGAGAGCATTCAGTGCAAACCTGTCAAAAGGGCACCTTCAAGAAACTAAAGGTATAGATGATAACAGGGAAGACAATAGTGAGATTGCTCATGCTGGCACTGAAGTTATCTCAAATATCAACACGAGAGTGTTTCATTCCGGGATACACAAAGATTTTGGTGGCGTCATATCCGTCACGGAAATGACGCCAGTACAACGAAGCAAGCGGCCTGTAAAGGGTGCACCCCTGCACACAGGGTCTTCTTGCGGGAAAGAAACTTTAGTACTAAAGGGCACTATACTTATACTTATACTTAGGGTTGTTCATTTTTGGGTTTTATGTTTTAACACGACATTGTTTTATGCTGGGATACACCAAGATTCTCAGGCGTTCTCAGACAATGAATGGCAGCCTACCATTGTCACTGAAGACGAAAGTGTATGACAGCTGCATCTTACAGGTAACTCACCTACAGGGCAGAAACTTGGAGGCTCACTAAGAGGGTTCAAGTTAAATTGAGGACGATTCAGCGAGCAACGAAACGGAAGATGATAGGGGTAACATTAAGGGTCACGAAGAGAGCAGAGTGGGTCAGGGAACAAACGCGTGTTAAGGACATATTAGTAGAAATTAAGAAGAAGAAATGGACGTGAGCAGGGCATGTAATGCGAAGGCAAGATAACCGTTGGTCGTTAAGGGTAACAGAGTGGATCCCTAGAGAAGGCAAGCGTAGCAAGGGGCGGCAGAAAGTTAGTTGGGCAGATGAGATCAAGAAGTTTGCGGGGATAAATTGGTCGCAGTTAGCGCAGGACCGGGATAACTGGAGATTAATGGGAGAATAATGGGAAAGGCCTTTGCCCTGCAGTGGGCGTAGATAGGCTGGCGATGATGATGATGACACCAAGATTTCACTGATGTCATGTCCGTCACAAAAATGATGCCAGTACACCTTTGCCGAAGCAACCCGCCACCAGGACGTTGCTCTCCACGCACACCCACAAGACAGCCGCTGACCCGCAAATCATGCTCAGCTGCAGATTTCGCTGCACATTTCACTTTCATGTTTTACTGATTCCTATGACAGAGGAATCAACCACAGTTTTTTTGTATATATTTGTGTTTATGCGCAATAAAAACAGTTGCGTGTTAGCGCCGTCGTGTGTGTCTCCTCTTCTTTCGTCTCGTATCAAGCACTACTTAAAAATGTGTCTGCACCAACTAGCCCAACTGTTAATTTTACTGAATTTACCTCAAACGGTTCTCACCAACCTTCTGAAAAGTGAGCCCTGAAGGTATGGTAAGCATCACCTCAGCTTTTGCGTGCATAACCCAGGCTAAAGTTTAAAGAATGTAACCAACATTCATAGTCGTTTCAACCATTTTGCCTACGAGCATCAGCAGGATTTTGTCTTGAGGGGGACAAACTAGTTGCATTGCATGGGGAGAGGGGGGAAGGGAACAATCGTGCTGGTGTGACGTGGGGGGAGCAAGTCCCCATTTTGAACCCCCCTGCCGATGCTGGAAATTTTGCTCACCCTTCTAATGCCAGAAAAGTGATTTTGAAAGTGCTGTTTCCATTTCACTATTCTTAGGAGTGATGTCGGCTGCAACTAGAGTTCTTTAAAAATATTTTATTATTAAATTTTAAATTTAATATTTTAATTATAATATTTTGCATGGGATCGGAAAATTCCTCACATGAACCATGTATCAAAAAATGGTCCCTTGTTGATTCCCTCAGTTTTGGGAATTGCATACTGGCCCGCCATATGTTGGTAGGAACTTGGATCAGCAGATGATGCGCTGTGATATTTAGTGCATGAACGGAACGTGTGATCAGGGTAACCGGTCAGTCGGACACACTTGCTGGTGCATTCCACGCAGTCCAGAGGCATTCACCGTCCTCTTCACAATCCATAATTCGAGCAGTCTGCCTTGTTTTCTACCCAACGGCCAAACAGTTACAGCTCGATGACCAGTCATAGTCCCTGTTATTTATTTACTTACTATTACTTGCTAATGGTGACAGTTTGACGGTGCCTCTGGCTAGTCGTTGAGCAGAGGCAATTTGGCTGGTTGGGTAAAAACTAATTTAGACTGTTTTCAGTGTGACTTGTGAAGAAAGTGTGACACTGGATTACCCTGTTAGGGGCTGATTTCGTGATGCCTGTGAGACGTCTGCTGACCCCTTCTCTCCACACATATTTTGTGAGGCACCAAGTTCGCATTTCCCATAATTTATTGAGAAAGCCACAAGCTGTGCAGGAGTGTGTGGTTTCACTTTTTTAGTCTTTAACATCAGCAGACGCATGTAAAGGCTCGTTGCATCATACAAGTGCCAAAATTAAAGGGTGAGAGCTGCTACATGCCCTAATACACCAGTAGGGTGCATTCTGACGTACCGATATTGGCATTCAAGCGCTATGTCCAACGTTTCTTTAGACACCCAGTCCCGGTTACGCCAAATGTCCTCTGGATCCTGATAGATTCGATGTTCCTTTGGACACAGCCACAGAATTCCAGTCCTGGGCATGCCTGATGTACTTTTAGAGACAGCGTTCTGCAAATGGTACGTCGCCTCAACTACACGGTTAAAAACCTGCAGACAATATTTAAATGATACGAGCACATCTCCTATATAGATTATCTCTGCACACACACATAAAAAGACAAGATATAACCACGAAATAAGTTAACTTTAGAATAGAGAACAAGGAGGCGGCATCGAGTCACACTGCAAGCTAAGGTGATGACAAACTTGTGAGACAGGCCACATGGCGTTTCCTTGCTCTTTCTTCGACTTTGACAAGCGCACTACACTATAGCACATACTTGAGCCGCAAAAATACATGGTCGCAAAGTGTGATCCAATGTTTGACCCACGCGAAAATTCAGAGAGCTTTCAAAGGCTATTGCCCTTTACTGTACGTGCACTTTCATTCCCATCTATCGCAGATAATGCACGTTCTCGCAAGGTACTTCACTCTGGCTGCCTGTACCGTTAACAATCTGTGTAAATTAAAAGCAGTCTTTAAATTGTCTTTAGTCGTAATTTGCCCCCGTCCTGCACGAAGAGCTCGCACAAGCTGTTTCCGAGAACTGGACACGCTGAACCATCGTGCTACCAATGTAGCTCGACAGCTTTCCGAACTGCATCTCGACACACACCGCACACCAGCTATGCGCAGAGAATAGAGTACGTGTAGCAAATGCAACCCAATATGCCTCGGCAGCGCAGTTCTCATCTGACTTGCAGATGTCGGGTCACCTTTGCATATCACACACCTGTCTTACGTGGAACAGCTTCTTTAGATATGGATGTGCTACAAGAAGGCAACCCTTGGGATTGGGCTGCCTTCTCACAAAACAGCACCGCAAATTGTAACCACCGAGGCAAGAGAAAAACGGAAAGCATTCTAGATTAAATTAACAGATATACGCCCATAAGTTGTCAATCCCACTTTCATTGGCAACGATTAGCTTTACAAGAGCGCGCATCTCGAGGAAATTCTTCGCATTACTCGAGCCCTCGCGATCCAGTGACAGCTCCGCATCACCGGCATCGGAGACGCTTTCCGGGAAGTTGATCCACCTCGCGCAACACCGGTTTGAGATGAGTGAACAAAAAACTCACCTCACAGGCAAGGCTGCAGTAGAAAGGCAGCAGGCACTTCGCTCGGCCGACACCACACTCTTCGAACACCTTCTTACGGTTCGCAGACAACGTGATCTCGTGTCACGGTAAATTCTCCGATGCAGCCCAGATCACAAATCAAACTCTGTGACAGCAGCACGCTGCAAGCGCTACGCCTACCATATTACTATTTTACTTCTTTGATCGCAGATCGAAACCCGCACTTTTAACGCTTGCGTCTCTCCGGATTGTAGCCAATCCGCACCGCACAGACCACTGATCTCCACTATTACAAAAGGGTAATCGAGGGAAATACCGCAGACTAATGAGCGCCCACGGATACCTGGGAGTGCCGAGCTCTTTCAGTAGAATGAGAGGAACGACCAGACAGAACCAGGCGGGCAGGTTAAAGTTTCGGGAATCCCAGCCTTCTGCTCCCCGACACAGTGGTGAACTGATTGCGTCTAGCGAAGGTCCCTATTCGCACGTCTCGTGCGAACAATTTTTGTTTCGGACGTGGCGTACAAACAAGTATCCAGTAGTATTAACTCTATGCAAGTATCACCTTTGATTCGCACGCCACGTGCGCACAATTTTTATTTCTAGTTCGCACGCCCAAGTCCACTTGCCTGCACAGGTCGGCGGGCTCACTCACGAGTGTAGTGAGTGGTGAGTGAGCCTCGCCTTCATTTTGGACTGGCGAGTGTGAGTAAGAGTGAATGTGAGCCCCACGTGCAGTGAGCCCCGCTCTCCAATCGAGTCCCACTCATTCGCGAGTGCGAGAGCTTGCAAATCATGGGGAGCCTTGCTCACCACTAGCGAGTGCGAGTGCCCCTTGCCTTGCCGGCACCTACCACTCGCGAGTGGTAGGCGCCGCGCGCTGTGATGGTTGGCAAAACCAGCAAAACTGGGCGCCACGCGCGCACGCACGCACACATCACACGCACACGCACGCGCACACACGCACGCACACACAAGAAAATATATTTTTCCTCACGTACTCACTCACGTTCTCTTTCACCAGTCGCCCTCACTCGCACTCACGCTCACTAAGCGCTTTCCACCACTCGCACCCGCTCACGCTACTATCTGGACCGAAAGCTCTATCACACTAAGCAGGACATGATTGCAGAACTACAAGCTTCGGGGAACACACTAGATGATGTTTTACGCGATCTCGGCCTTGAATAAGACCCACAAAAAACCGAGCTTCTGGTTGTGAAAAACTCCAAAGCAAACGCTCACACAAAGGATGCCATTTTTCATATTGACGGAAGGGTGATAGAGACAGCGAGAGGATCAGTTCGCCTTCTTGGCCTTCCCCTCTGTAGCAGTGGCAGTACCCAAGGCCTGGTTGTCACAGTTAAGACAAAAATGGAAGCAGATGCTCGCACTTGATGTTCATTTGTCCACTATATACAGTGGAGCTAATCAACGTGCATACCTCTCCATGGCTCGAGCTGTCGTAATTGGCACAATGACATATGGCGCCCCCATCTATGACCTCAATAAGACAAACCTTGAAACTCTTCGTGCTCTACATAGAGCTACTCTGAGAGCAATTACTGACCTTCCAAAACACAACCGAATCGACGCCCTCAAGCATGCTGACCCCCCCCCCCCCCCCCCGCCCCCCACTGTTATGCAAGGTACGCGACGCCAGGCTGACACTAAACGCAGCCTCACAAGGCAGGGCATTGAACTCATGGCATGTGATGGCCAAAAGCCTCCCCCGGGAGTCCCTCTACCGATTGTGTTGGTACTTACGACGTTCACAGACAATGCTCTAGGGCACAGTTCCATTAGCGTTACCGCAAAAAAGTGCCACACAAGAAAACGTCGAATTCGGCCCCTACAGAACTCCAAACGCAAAGGGCAAGTGGAGATTTTCACAGATGCAAGCATTACACCGAGTACTGTTCGCACTGCATGGATATGCCCGGAACAAACATCTTTAAATGGCAGCTCTGCACTCAACTATAATAATGCCACTAGCCTGGAAGGTGAATTGTACGCTATAAATTAATGCCCTTAGTTATCTATGTTATGATCTCGACACCCGGCCCCCTGGATACGTGCGTATCCTGACAGATTCGTTTGAGGCTGTACAAAAACTCCGGAAACCTTTCTCCTCCAATCCAATAGTCAACTCTATTTTGCTGCAAACTGAACTCCTTAGAGGACAGAGTGTACCAGGCCGTATAGACTGGATACCGGGCCATAGGGACACGAACACAGAAAATCGGGTTGCCCACGAGGCAGCGCAGGAGAACATCGCTCGTTCCTCTCCACCGAACTTCTCGTGTTCCTTCTTCCACACCCAGGCTCTTCTCCTGCTCCGACTTAAGAAGGCAAGACAACAGGAATACCGGATGGCCTCCCCGACAGGTTACTTCTTCAATGTTGGCAAGCAACCGAGACGGCTGAAGTGTTCATAAATAAGTTTTGCGCTGACGCTGCGTATATGTACTCCCCATATAATTCAGAAATGGACCCGCAGACCTGAAGGACGGGAACATAGCCCTTATTGCAGTCTAGGCATCAAATCTAATTTACACCATCTTATTTGGTCGTGCGTATACTTCCAGAAGCATCGAACACAGCTTCTATCACGTCATACCCCGTTTACCTTCTTTGAAATATCAGATTAACATTGACCACGATGAGCTTCTTTCAGAGCTTGATAGTTGTGCAATCAAGAGTGGTCTGGCGTGGGTCGTCTAGCAGGGCGAATCCTAGTCCGTCACTCTGACTGAAACTGTGAAGTGTGAACTAAGTGTGAAGTGTGAACTTAGTGTGAAGTAAATGTGATCTGTGAAGTGTGAACTAAGAACTGAAACTGATCATACTCTATATATCCCCTTCCAATCCCAACCCCAACCACCCCCTCATTGGGTTTGGCGTTCCTGTCAAATAAAAGCTTCAACTAACTAACTAACGCTCACCACTTGCCCTGACCCCTCGCACCCACTCGCGCTCGCGCTAACCACTCGCCATCACCACTCGCACTCACTCACGCTCACCATTCGTCGTCACCACTCGCACTGACTTGCGCTCGCGCTCACCACTCGTCGTGTCCCCTCGCACGCAAGTTCCTGCAGCAGACCCTCCATGAAACATGAAACCGAACAGTACTAGGGCATTACGGCAGGCCAGCCAAACCATACTACTAAATCAAAGCGCCACCATCACCATGCCCCATAGCAGGAGCTCAGTGACGACATACTTCTGAAGCTAAAAGCAATCCAACCATTAACAATCATTACAGCGAGCGGCTCGTGCGACAAATAGCCAACAGCGAGTACAAGCGCAATAGTAGCGCTCGCCGCGGTAAGACCCGCAAATGGCGCGAGTGGCGCGAGTGCACTCACAAGTAGAGTTCCCCTATATATAGAGGAACTATATAGAGAAACTCTACTCACAAGTGGTGAGCGGGTCCCCCCGAGAGTTGCTCTCGCATTCGCGAATGGTGAGTGGGGCTCCCCGCGAGTGGCGCTCGCAGTCGCGAGTGGTGAGCGGCGCTCACTGCGCGTGGGCCTCGCACTCCCTCGCACTCACACCCGCCAGTCCAAAAAGAAGGCGGGGCTCACTCACCACTCTCTCATGAGTGGTGAGGGGTGGGTGTGCGAGAGCATTCGCAAGTGAGCCTGCCGACCTATGGTTGCTAATGGCGGAATTGCTTTTGGCTTCGGAAATACGTCGTCACTAAGCTCCTGCTATGGGGCACCCTAGAAGTAATTCTATGGTGGAGTTTTGATTAGGAATGTGATTTGGATGGCCTTCTGGCGCCGTAATGCCCTAATATTATTCGGTTTCATGACTCATGGACGGTCTGTTGCACACACTCGCGTACGAGGGGAGAAGACGAGTGGTGAGTGCGAGCGCGAATGAGTGCGACTGGTGATGGCGAATCATGAGCGTGAGTGAGTGCGAGTGGCGCTGGCGAGTGGTAAGCGTGAGCGCGAGTGGGTGCGAGTGGTGGAGGGCGCGTAGTGAGTGTGAGTGCGAGTGGTGAGGGCGACTGCTGAGCGTGAATGTGAGTGAGAGCGTGAGGAAAAATATATTTTTCTGTGTGAGTTTGATTGAGGGGCGCCCAGTTTCGTCCAGGTATGCTTGCCGGTGCAGCACAGCGCAAAAGACAAGATACAAAAGAAAGGGACACAGGATGACCGATGACTCCCAACTGAAATTTATTGATCAAGAATTCTATTTATACAAAAAGGAACCATCACTCTGTGCATGTGGAAGGCAAAAAAGAACACACACACACATAAGAAACATTAAAACACAACAGGAAAGAAATGTCGGCACATGGAAGGCATGAACCATTCCTCCACGGCATGAACAAACGGGCACCGTCACTTCTTATCGCCGCGGTGGCTTTTCCAGGAAGCCAATTTCTGCTTGTCTCAGGGCTAAATATGGTTTACTAACGCACGCGTCCTTCATTCTGTAAATGTGAAAGGCCTGAACAACAGAGGTTAATCCAGAATTTCGATTTTGGGGGGCTTTCGAAATCCTCCCGGGGTGGTGTTGGGGGGATTTTCGGGGTGTGTGTATGAAACCCTGGGCAGGGTGCTCGTTGTTGAGGAATCTTTTTGTGGTTTTGTCGCAGTTCTTCTTGGGGGGCTGCAGGAGGGGGGGGGGTGCATAAATCCCTGCTCTACAATCTCTCGGTATTTTTGCGACCGGTGGCGTGATGGTACCTTCGTGTCTTGCGGTACTGGTTCGCAGCCATGCTCCTGGCAGAACGAAGCAAGAAGGGAAGGCGCGAAACCAAGCCACCATACAACACAATGTTTGTTAAATGAAACTAATCAAAGAAATGACAGCTTTCACGGGCGAACACTTTATAATTCTGATTTGCACTTTACAATGCAGCGAAATCTGCAGCTGAGCATGATTTGCGGGTCGGCGGCTGTCTTGCGGGTGTGCTTGGCGAGCGACGTCCTGCTGGCAGGTCGCTTCGGCAAAGGTGTACTGGCATCATTTCCTTGACGGATATGACGTCAGTGAAATCTTGGCGTATCCCAGCATAAAAAACTTTCGTGTTATGATAGAAATCCCGAAAACGAGAACCCGAAGTATAACGTACTCTTTAGTGCTAAAGGTTGCTTCCCCGCAAGAAGATGGTGTGTGCAGAGGTGCACCCTTTACAGGCCGCTTGCGTGGTTGTACTGGCGTCACTTCCGTGACGGATACGACGTCAGCGAAATCTTCGTGTATCCGTGAACCAAACACTGTCGTGTTAAAACTGCTTTTGTAACATCCAATGGACTATTTGAATTTAACGTAATGCCCTTTGGGCTCTGCAATGCCCCGGCCGCCTTCAAACGCTTCATTGACACGATTCTGCGCGGACTAAGTGGGAAATATGCATGTGCTGCTTAGACGATGTAGTTATTTTTGGACGAACCTTCAGGGAGCACAACAGTCGCTTAGCCACTGTCCTTGTCTGTTTGGAAAAGTCAGGCGTAGTCCTCAATTCTAAGAAGTGCCAAATCGGAGACATACCGCCAAACGCTCGTACTGGGCCTTTGAGTCGATAAAGAGGGCGCCGGGCCCGACCCACGGAAAATCCAATCTGTCAGTGATTTTCAGGAGCCACGTCAAGGAGCTTCGAAGTTTTCTAGGCCTTTGTTCTTATTTTCGCCGTTTTATAACTGGATACGCTGACACAGCCAACTCTTTGACATCCCTATTTCAGAAAAACGTTCCCTTTACGTGGACATCTGAAACTAACACCGCTTTCCGCCAGCGGAAGCTCCTTTTGACGTCAGAACCCATACTTCCGCAGTTTAACCCCTCCGCTCCTACAGAAGTTCATACAGATGCCAGTGGTATTAGAATAGGGGTTGTACTAGTTCAACGTCATGATCAAAGTGAACACGTCATTGCTTACGCCAGTCGGGCCCTAAGCAAGTAATAAAAGAATTACACAGTGACCGAACAGGAGTGCCTCACTGTTGTGATCGCCACGCAAAGATTTAGATCCTGTCTCTATGGCCATATTTACCATCGTGACAGATCACCACTCGCTATACTGGCTCGTCAACCTTCGCGATTCTTGCGGCCAACTTGCACGTTGGGCCCTGCGTTTGCAAAAGTATACCTTCACCGTGTCATACAAGAGCGGCCGTAAGCATGCTGATGCCGATTTCCTTTCCCGCCTTCCGCTGGAAACCACTCCCTGCGATGATGACCATTTTGGCGACTATCTTCCTTCGCTCTCAACACCATTCCCTGACCTTGCAACTTTCAAGATGGAACAGCGCCGAGACAAGAGTCTACAGCCCCTATTCGAGTCTGCCCGTGCACGTGCTAGCCGTTTTTGCGTGCGCGATGGCCTCCTCTACAAAAAGAATTACTCTGGCGTTTGTTACAGCCTCCTGATCGCGGTACCGCAAAGCCTACGAAGCTGTGTTCTCAATTTTCCACACGATGACCTTACGTCTGGCCACATGGAACTGGCGCGAACACTGCACCGCACTAAACAACGTTTTTGTTGGCCGAACATGCACAAAACAACACATTATGTGGCGACTTGCACACAATGTCAGCGGCACAAGCTTCCCACAACCGTTCCGACAGGAGAACTTCAGCCGCTGCATCCACAACCTTGTCACTTCAAAAAGGTCGGCATCGATTTGCTAGGCCCATTCCCGCGCTAATTGAAAGTTAACCGCTGAATTGTGTGTGTGGACTATCTCTCGCGCTACTCCGAGACCTCCGCCCTACGATCTGCTACTGCAGCGGAAATCTTCCAATTCCTGCGCCGACGTAATCTACTTCGCCAGTGATCCCCTCGTGTCATCATAAGTGACCGTGGCCGTCAGTTCACCGCCGACATCGTCGAAGAGATCCTTCGCCTCTGTGAAATAGTTTCGTCATTCCAGCCCATATACCATCCCCAAACGAACGGTCTCAGAGAGAGGACCAACCCCACACTGGCAAATATGCTCGCCATGTACGTTGCCTCCTAATACAAAAGTTGCGACGACCTGCTGCCCTTCCTTACGGACGCTTATAACACTGCAAAGCACGAAACTGCCGGCTACAGCCCTTTCTTCCTTCTCTATGCCCGCAACTCTCGCAGCTGCCTCGACACCATCTTCCCTTTCGAAGAACACGACGAGTCTTCAGTGGCTAGGACACTTCGCCTTGCAGAGGAAGCACGTCGACTTGCGCGCCTACGCACATTGGCTTCTCAAGAACTCTCCAAGCAGCGGTATGACGGCCGCCACTCTGATCTCTCTTGAGCCCTGGTGACTTCGTGTGGCTCTGGGCTGTGCGCGAAACTTCTTCCTCATTACGTCGGTACCGTTATTGTCCTGAAGCGCGTGAGTGAACTTACTTCCGTGGTATCACGTGTAACCACAAGTGGAAGACAATGCAAGAAAAACCCGCCGCGGTGGCTCAGTGGCTAAGGCGTTGCGCTGCTGAGCACGAGGTCGCGGGTTTGATTCCCGGCCGCGGCGGCCGCTTTTCTGATGGAGGCGAAAAGCAAAAACGCCCGTGTGTACGAGATTTCGGCGCACGTTAAAGATCCCCAGGTGGTCAAAATTAATCCGGAGCCCTCCACTACGGCGCGCCTCATAGCCTGCGTTGCGTCGGCGCGTTAAACCCCCACAATCAATCAATCAATGCAAGAAAACACAGGTTGTGCACGTGGCACGCCTGAAACGCTATAACCACCGTGCTGCATAGTGACTCGCCCAGAGGGCTTCGTCTGCGACCGGGGAAGTGTCACGCACGTGAAATATAGCTCGGCTAATCTGATAACTCCAGCCTCCTTGACTAAGCTGAAGAAGAAGAAGAAAAGGGACGTTCGAGAAAGAGAAGAAAGAAGCTGGGACGTCTCCACGTTTTGGCAGTCGGCGCACCAGCTTTCCCTCTACCCTCAGTGCCAACGTTCTTCTGCAAATAAACCAATCCCGAACGTAACAATATAGTTTTGTGGACCGAGGCTGCTGTTTATGACTCAAAACAATCTATGCAGGCTAAACTTCAGGCCCCTGTATTCAGCTCGGAGCGCGCGCTCTCCCGATTCCAGCCGCAACTATCCCCCAACAAGACCAAATTTCTCAGCGACGACGGCAAGCGTTCGACCAGACCTGACCGAATTCTCCATCTCAATATCGCCAATGCGATTCTTGAATCAAGAAATGGCGCCATCAAATTACTTGGCCTTCAGATTGGCAGCGTCGTCTTCGGACAACTTGGCGCTCCACCTGGCACATGATAACCCGTCTATCCGATAAATACGACGGCTTTGACCAAGACACTTGTCTGAGGCTTGCGGGCGCCGTGGCGCTCGGCCGACTGTCTTTTGGATTTCTCGTTTATAAATTTAGTACCCGGCATCTTCCCAACACAAACTTCCAAGAAGTTTGCTTTGGGCAAGCTACTGAGATTTATTGCCACCGGCAGTCACGACGTAAGTTCTCTTACGTCATAACTGCTACGTTAATTTTAAACGATATATTTATCTAAGCTTGAAGCGGAATGTGTACAGAGAGTTATAATGACGGCGAATTTTTTTTGTCCTCCTGGACATCAGAAAATGAATATATTAATGACGGAGCATTTTTGTCACCCTGGGCATCAGGAAATGAATAAATATCAAGGTAGTTTGAAGTCCTACTGGACTGCAAAGATGAGTCGTTATTTCCCGTGAAATCAACAGACAATTGACTGCTTGGCCAAACTGCATCCACCATCACAAGAAAATGGGTCTAGTATCGCTATTTAGGTGAGATCCAAGAAGACTTCTACATCTTGACTTACTTCAGCCGTAATAAAATATCAATCAAATCGGGGGGTCCAACAGGAGAATCAAGAGGCGTCTGCCCTTCGTGCCTATATCGCTCTTGTTTCGCTTATCTAAGTAATATCTTGCATGAAATGCTTGACGACAAAGCTGCTTACTGGGTTTGCCTTGGGGATAATATTAGACAAGGCATTCTCAATAGATTAGGAAAGTAGCAATAACATTTCTGCTGCTCATGCTGCGCATGTAATGTGGCTTCCAACAGGACATAGTCTGAGGTTTATTCAGCAAGCCGGAGTCGTTGAAAGAGCTGCATCCGCGTTTCCCGCAGCTTCTGGCCCGCCTTCTTTTTTGGGCGTGGCTGGTGTTTCTGTGGTGGTCGTAGTAGTTGTAGTAGTCGTTGTTGTTGGCGCAATGCAAGATTTCTTGTACAGTGTTTTAAAGCGTCCTAAATCACCGCAAACTTTGGGGTATAGTGCTTGTGCAGCGGCTGGAATTTTATCATCAGCGGTAGACTCAGACACAACAAGTAGGCAATCTGAAACAAAAAAAAAAAAACAATAAAGCTCTATCAAAAGTTCTGAAAACTTTGCGAGAGAGAGAGAGAGAGAAAGAGAGAGAGATTTTCATGTGTAGCGGTGAGGTCAGCTGGGCTAACGGCGCGACATGATGCGCCAGATGAAAGGCACAACAGCAACGAGGGGGGAATGCGAAATGGCGGGGATATCACCCCGAAAGAAACACAAAAATAAAAATGTGATGCAACGACATGCTACAAACAAAATTCCAAGCGAAAGATTTAAAAGGAAACGCTAACTCAAATTTTAAAGGTATGGTGCACAGAAAGAGGACAGTGCCTTGATTTTGGTTGGCTATGAGGTTCAACGCAAACCTCATAACCTCAGGCGATGAGGCGCGCCGTAGTGGAAGGCTCCGGATTACTTTTGACTCCGTGGGGATCTTTAACGTGCGCCGAAATCTCGTACAGACGGGCGTTTTTGCTTCTCGCCTCCACCAGAAAAGCGGCCGCCGCGGCCGGGAGTCGAACCCACGCCCTCGTGCTCAGCAGCGCAACGCCTTAGCCACTGAGCCACCCCGGCGGGTGACTGTGTTCCATTTCACTTTTTTGTTAGTACATTGCGGGCTGTAAAATAAATGAATCGGTTATTGCATTGATAGCCGAGTACATATCTCTGAGACAGCAGTCCGTCGCTCTCAATTGTTGTTCGTCCGGATATGTTCCCGTGACCTCAGGAATTCCCCAAGGCTCAGTTGCGGACCATCTTTTGTTTGTGTTATATATAAATGTTGTTACAATTGGCCTCAAATCTGTTCAAAATGTTCGCGAATGACTCTATAGTTTACAGGACTATAGCGAATGAACGTGATTCCGCATACCTGCAGCATGATTTGAATTCAATAACATCCCGGTGTGCTGATTCAGAAAAGTCGTTGAATGTTAAAAGTGTGTTAACGTTAACTTTACAAGAAAACCTTCATTCCAATTGAATACCTACACTGTAAATTACGCTGCTGTAAGAACGGCCGGGGAATATAAATAACTTAGAGTTTATTTACGAGTGGTTAGAGGTTAAATAGGCACGTTTACAACATAAAAGTTGCGGCTGCACGTGTTTTTGGCTTTCCGAGACAAAATTTCAGCGAACCCCCATTTAACTTAAAAGAAAAACCGTATTTCACTCATGTGCGCTCAAGGTTGGAGTACGCATGTGTTTTCTGGGATCCCTACACCAAAGAGCTGATTCATACGCTCAAAAACATACAGAGTAGGGCAGTGCGATTCGTATTAGGTTGTAGAGCGCATGCCATGGAGGCGTTGAAAGAGAAACGACCAAACCACGTAGCAAGGCCGGTTTATTCGGAACCCCGTGGGGTCTCTATCTACTGATGCCAAGGCGCGCGAGCTCTCCGGCGGGTGAGCGCGCTCATGGGCCTGCGTCACGCTGCTGCCGCTGGCACTGTGGCTTGCCGCTACAAGGTAATTGGCACTGTCAACTCAGCACGAGAGAAAGTAAAAGTAAACTAAAATGGTAAGACGGGAAAGATCACAGATGAAACCTCAGGTTGAAATTTATTCGAAATATCTATCATTCGAAAACTGGAATAGAAGGGGAGAAGTATATCCAAGCGTCATTCTACATATCCCAAACTGGGACCGTTAGATTAAAGCAAATTATTAGCTTTCCTTTAAAGATGACGCATTGCGCGATTCATTTTATCTTAGATCAATACGAGTGTGTAATGATCTTCCACGTATGATTGTACCCCCTGTTTATAATCACGATTTTCACCGCGCTTTGTAGAATTATTTTGTTATTTGGTCTCATATTTGATGCTTAGTGTTATGTATCTCCCTGCTGCAATGCATGCAAAGGCAATTCGGTATCAAATAAATAAATAAATAAATAAATAAATAAATAAATAAATAAATAAATAAATAAATAAATAAACTTGCGGAGCCGCAAGTTCGCCTCCGACCCACCGCGGTGGCTAAGTGGCTAAGGCGTCGCGCTGCTGAGCACGAGGTCGCGGGTTCGTTTTTCTGATGGAGGCGAAAAGCGAAAACGCCAGTGTGTACGAGATTTCGGCGCACGTTAAAGATGCCCAGGTGGTGAAAATTAATCCGGAGCACTCCACTACGAAGCGCCTCATCACCTGCGTTGCGTCGGCGCGTTAAAACCTACAAGCAATCAATCAAGTTCGCCCCCGACGGCTTGAGAACCTTACGCATTCAAACTTGAACAATAAAATATTTACTGTTTTATTCGTTGCACTATGCAAGTTTGCTGTATGAATACTACCATTGCTATGCAATTGGTTTGAAACAAATTATGAAACTCTAATCTTACGCCTTTCTTTGCCTGAACACAGAAGGATACAACTGCAGCCACAGAAGCAAGGCGTCATTCGCAAGGCGTCTAGAGATTTTTTAACGTAGAACGACAATACAGGGAAATTAAGTACTTTTGGACTATTACGTGGTGTGCACGTAAACTCATAAAAACAACATAAAAAATAGATTGAAAATGAAAGTACTTGTTCGATCTCACCTAGGATTACCCTGTGAAAGATCACCAGAAAAGTTGATCGAGTAGAAAATTTCTTCGCAAGAAAAATGGGAAAACACTGGACATACTTTTTGTGTGAAAGAAATTATATTGAATGCTCCTGACTGTTTTGTGGCGTACCAAAACGCTGCGTAAAGGCATTCACGCCGGTTTTATTTACAACGAAACTGGTCAAGCAACTGTTGTAAATATAGTTGATTTAGTCAGAGCATGAAAGTGTTCAGGAAGATTGTCCTAAAGCAAATTGGATACAAGCGGCACTTTCATCTTTGTGAAATTCAACAACCCACTCTTTGGCACTAAAGGTTGCTTCCCCGCAAGAAGACCCTGTGAGCAGGGGTGCACCCTTTACAGGCCGCTTGCTTCGGGGTACTGGGGATATGACGTCAGCGATATCTTCGTGAATCCCGGAATAAAACAGTTTCGTGTTAAAATTGCGCATTGACAACAATATTTCGAACGCGGAATTCTACGCTCAGCAGCAATGAAGGGTTCCATTAGATGGTGCCCGAGCAGTGAAACTCGAGAAAATTGATTTGACTTGAGCAGCGTGAGAATCAGGGTGTCGAACCGGAATTTTTTCGGGTTCGGTTCGGGTTCGGGTTCAAGCCTTTCGGGTTCGGTTCGGGTTCAGTTCCAGAGCACCATTCCGTTCCGGTTCGAACCGGTTCGAACCCGTTCGAACCGGTTCAGACGGGTTCAAACGGGTTCGAAGGAAAAAAAAGCAGGCGTGTTTTTTTTCTGTTAATTTTTTGTGCTCGTTTTTTGTTTCCTTATCAAATCGGCATAACAACAAATTCATAATGAAGGTTTCTTTGTCCAAATATTTTGTCTTCGCCAAACTAAAGCGACCCTGCAACACGTTTTTCAACTTTTGTCTAAATCTTGAGTGCTTGCAGAAAGTAGTCAACCAACGCATTATACTATAGGGTCGCAATGTGCCTCAGCCAACAATTACTGTTCTCTCCTCGTCAGATAACACAGAAACTTGCTCAAAATATTTTTCTCTCCTTTCCGGTCTTCGCGTTCTTCGACCGCTGAATGACGTTATTACAGCGGTGTAGCGGCTGTTTGCCGGCTTTCCTTAAGTTGCAGAATAGAATGCATTTGATAGCCATCTAAAAAAAGCCAGAAAAGCGAAGCAGAAACGAAAGGTGTATCCGCAGCGACGAGCAAATCACGCACTGTTGCTCTGTGCTGGCAATAGCTATAGTTTTCGCAGTGCTTCCAGATGCGAAGAAGATTGAAAGCGTTTCGAAAGTTTTTATTTATTTATTTACTGCTTTTTATTTATTTCTTTATTTCATTATTTATTTATTTATTTATTTATTTATTTATTTATTTATTTACCTAGTTATATTTATTTATTTATTCATTTATTTATTTATTTATTTACTGTTGGGTTTAACGCGCCGTCGCAACGCCGACCACAAGGCGTGCCATAGTGGAGGGCTCCGGATTAATTTTGACCACCTGGGGATCTTTACGTGCGACAAAATTTCGGACACACGGACGTTTTCGCTTTTCGCTTCCATCAGAAAAGCGGCCGCCGCGACCGGGGATCTAAACCGCGTCTGTGTGCTCATCAGCGCTACGCCTTAGCCACTGAGCCACCGCGGCGAGTTTATCTAAGGTGTTGAAGAGCTCCTTTAACTGTACCCGCAAAATGTTTTCTATGGTAGTGTGAGGAGTATGTGGCGCCGACTGCCAAGCGTGGCAGGTGGCATTTAGAAAAATTTTCTACTGCTCATCTTTTATCTGCTAACAGAGCTGTTTGAAAGAAAGAATGGCTCTAAAGACTCATTGGACGGCGGGTATAGGACGACATTGGATAGGGAACCACTGGAGATAGGAACTTCCTAATGGCCCTTCAGCGACTGGTGACAGCGATTGGGCTCTAGGAAAGATGATAGCCAAGGATAGCCAAGTGAAGTCACAAGCAGCAGTAATGATCACTTGTTGAGAGAGAGAGAGAGAGAAAATGAAGTTTAATTCAATCGAGGCAATGTTTAAGAGAGGCGTCCTCACTCGAGGGGGCCGAATCGACAGCCGTTTTCATCAAGAGCAACTGATCTTCCAGGCCGCAGCTGGCCATGGCTGTCTCCCAATTCTCTATGGAAACGTGAAGGTTGGATGGATCTACGGCACACTAGTCGCAGCCGCCTACTATTTGTATGAGGTTACCACGCTCTCCACAGAAGCAACGCAATGGAGAGAGTTGTGTCCCGTCAAAGAGGTGAAGTCTGGCGTTGTGTGGGAAGGTGTATGCCCACAGGGTGCGGAGTAATGTTTCCTGGTTAATCGGTAGCGATTTGTGCGAGGAGGAGTGCGTTCTATGGAAGAGGCCAGAGTGCTGAGTAACTTCTTGGTCTGTGACTGCAGGATGCATGCACTCGGGCCGGGCTTCATCAGCGCCGGCTAAGCGAGTCAAATCTCGAACCACGAGGTTGGTGATCTTGTTTGCCGTGGATGCCAGTATGAGCTGGCGCCCATACAATCGTGACTGGTCTCGTTGGTGGTCTCTCATTGAACATCGGAAGTGTTGTAACGTGCAATCGACCGTTGGCAAAGTTGGGCCATGCCTGCTAAGGGTCTGTTATGAGAGTTTTGACGCCGCTTTGGCTAAGCGCATGTGCTATCGCCGCTTTCTCAGCTTAGAGGGGGCTGTGTTCGGCGGTTGAGATGCTACACCTGTGGGAGGCTGCAGAACGGTAACACAAAGAGAAGGTACTGAAGAATGCTATCGGGCGAATGAATGAATGAATTTATTGTCAAGAAAAAGGAAAGGAAAGACCACCAGCAGGCGTAAATTGTCACGGCTCTTGCATCAAACCAGTTGATCGTCCCTCCCTTTTTTTCTTGCAGTTTAGTTTCTTTCCAACTGTCTCCCCTCATATATACACACGTTTTGAAAACTCTTTTATGAATATACAATATGCATTAGGCAATTATTTATTAACTTTAGTCCGAGATGTCAATTTTAATATAGCAACAACATAATAGCGCAGTACGGGCATAAAGAAAGACCTTTTATAGCATTCAGGCGGTCTTCACATAACTTTGCGGCTACTTTGTGCGTGACAAAATTTCCTCATTGGTCGAGAAGGAGAACGCTGCAAAATTTCTAAATGCCAAGGACCCCAAAGATATCATGTTTGGTCCGACCGTCGAATCCGCCTTAACTGACCCGCTAATTCTTTTAATCAAAATTAATCAACACACCAGTCCCAATAATTCACATTAGCTCATTCACTCACCTAACTAATTTCAACTTCAACTTCAACTTTATTGATCATTTCCTACATAGAAATGCGAGGGCAAACACAAAAAGCTGCAAAACTGCAGCTTGACGAGGTGTTTGCACCTTACGGTTGGCGTGGCAGAGCAGAAACAGGAGTTTAAAGCATACGCACAAGAAATAATCCTAAGAAAATAATTCTCGCCTTAACATGTCGATATTACACACAAACATAAAAGGAAGCATTAAAACGCACTATAGCTCACAGTTTGTAAAATATACTGATTAAATGATATACATACACGCATATAGGCACTCATAGGTACATACATATAAAGGTTACAAAACAAAAAAGGGTACACAGGTACATAAAAAGAGAAATATTGGATATGTACGGAACCTGTGTAGACACCAAAAAAGCAAAACACAGAACTTGAAGAAAAAGTCATGTTATATACAGGTATGCATACATTCATCAAAATCTGCACTACAGGAGTATCCACATAAATAAATACACACAACATTGGCAAAAATCAGTGTACGGTACTTTTTAGATGCTAAAGTTTGCAGGGAATCAAGACAATGCCAATAAAACGCTTGAAAAATATTACAAGTAATTTTGGCTAAACCAAGGTTGCCACGAGATACAACGCTTAATAGATTGTCAGTTAAAAATGTTCTATGTTCAGCAGTAAACGTTTCCTTAAGTCTCACTTAGAAATTGTATTTATAGCTATGCCACTCTAGGCTAGGTTATTTAAAAGGCGGGCAGTTCGGGATTGCAACCATTCATTGCCATAATTCGTTCTTGAAAACGGCACGAACCATGTACTCCTTCCCCTAATTTCGTACGGTACGTCCAACCATTTTCTTAAAGTACATAGACTTAGATATGCTGCACCGTTGTGTTGCAAGCTATTTTCATACTTTGTTATGAGATTAAAGTTGTAGATACATTGGACAGGAAGCAAATTATACTGCAGAAATAGTTCGTTGGTGTGAGAGTCATATGGTACAGTTGCGATATGTCGAATGGCCTTTTTCTGAAATAAATGCAGCTTATTAATATTTTTTGCGGAACTGGTTAACCATACGAGGCTGCAGTAATTGATGTGAGCTGTGAATATAGCATGATAAAGAATACGTTTAATATATGATGTAACCACAGGCCGTAACCTACAAAGCACCCCACACGCTCGAGATAAATTAGTGCAGACGTGATAGACATAGGCATCCCATTTTAAATGTTCTTAAAAAACAATGCCTAATGTTTTTATTTCACTAACTATACAAATCTTTTCAGATCCGATGTACAAACTGAGGTTTCTGTCAACAGATCTTTGAGCTGGTGAAAATAACACCGCTTTAGTTTTCTTAGTATTTATTTTTAACGAGTATGCTTTAGTCCATTTGTGAAGCTTTTGGAGGGTTATATTTGCTAAATGCAAAAGCTGAGTAGTATCACACGATTGAAAGAAAATGTTGGTATCATCTGCGAAAATAATAAAATATGCAATGTCAGTAATTTCTACGATATCATTCATATAAATATTGATCAGGATTGGCCCTAGAAGACTGCCTTGCGGAACTCCAGCCCTTACTTGTGAAGAAGAGTTGCGTTCCTTTATTGCTACGACCTCTTGCCGGTTACTTAAATAAGATTGCAAAAGAGTAAAGCCCCCGGAATCCATAATGCTGTAATTTGTAAAGCAATGTTAAATGACTAATTCTATCAAATCCTTTGAAAAAGTCTATAAATATAACTAAAGTTACCTTGTTTTCTTCAAATCCCTGGATTATTCATTCTTCTTGCATTAGTAAAGCTAATTCGTTGGCATATGTTTACGAAAACCGAACTGTTTTGATGATATAATAGAGTGTTTGTCACAGAAGGACACAAGGTGTTTCGCGATTACTTTTTCTAGCCTTTTAAAATAACTGGAAGTACAGAAACCAGTCTATAATTGGAACAATCGATTTTGTCCCCGGATTTAAACAGTAGCGTGACCTTACCTTGCTGCATCTTTTTTGGAAAAACACCAGTAGTAAGGCATAAGTTATATATATGGCTAAGCGGCGATACAAGAAGGTCCAGTACAAGCTTAATAGGCCGAATCTGAAGCCTATCGATGTCTATGGCCTTGCTATTTTTAGTGACAAGAAAATTGACCATATTTCCTGAGGTGTTACCGGATAAAAAAAGGCTCTGTGGGGGTTAGAATCCTTTAGGAAGCTCATAGCGCTTTCATTGTGTAAGCATTGCATAAGATTCGTTAAATAGTGACTAAACTTGGCTGCCAGTTCTTGACCCTTGAGTGGTTTATTATCTACTGTCAATTCAAAGTCGTCGTTACGGGGGGTAAGTGGGTGCAAAAGTTTATTCAATTCCCGCCACATAACATCATCGCATGACTTCACCGGCTCAATAAAATGTTTCTCGCTCACTCACTCCCGCCGGGACGAAGCCTCAGAAAACACATGTTCGAAGTACATTTTTTTAGTATAGCGTAAGAACTTTGTCACAAAGTTTCATTACTTTTTAAAGGCTACAAAATCGTGCCTGTTCTTTGTTTTTACAAAGTTATGGTACAATAAATCTTTTTACGGATCATCTTCAGACATTCGTCCGTAATCCATGGTTTCCTTATATTCTTATTTTTCTTGACCATCTTAAGAGGAAAACACTTTTTATATGCATCTTTATATGATTCTAGAAAAGTATCGTAGGCATCATCTGCAGTGGTGCACAGAAGTAAAGGGTTTCACCAAATAGAGGGAATTTTCTGACGAAAAGTAGTCAAGGTATTCTGATTATTATCGGGAAAAGCGAAAGATTCGGGGCATTACTTACATCTTAGTATTTCTGTGTGCATTGTGAACATATATATAGGTAAATGGTCACCTATATGTACACCAGTCACACCGGACATGGTACTGCTGCTTGTATCACTGGTTATAAATACATCAATAAGACTTTGTGAAAGACGGCCCATACGAGTCGGTTCTTTGATCACGTTCATGCAGCCGAAATAACCGAAAAGGAGCTCTAGATCACGCGAATGTGCGCTTGCCTGTAATATGTTAATGTTAAAGTCCCCACCAATAGTTATTTGTAAACCATAAGACGAAACAAAATTGAGAAGGTCTTCTAAAAATGCGAAACAATTTTCGAGTTTTCCATCAGGGCGGCGGTACACAACAACAAAAATAGCATTTTTACACACCGTTAAAGCTTTATAATCTGTCGTAACTGTCGAAAATTCGTTCATTGTACTACAAGAAAGCTGTGTAGACACGAGCTGTAACACACCCCCACCTCGCGGTGGGACCTATTTAGAAAGAACGTGTTAAGCCCGAAAGGCGCAGCACTTCTGTGTCACTTGTGTACCAGGTTTCCGTTATCATGACAACGTCGAACTTGAAACTTTCAAAGCTGCGTTTTCTTTTCTTGTAGTTTCACATTCTTCTTTCATTTCCTCGTAGCTTTTGTTGAAGAATTCGCAGCTTTTTTTGCATTTCCACATTTTCTTTCCTAGTGGTTTCATATTCTTTCTTAATTTCCTCGTAGCTTTTCTGCATTTCCCTTACTTCTTTTCGAAATTCACGCTTAAGATCAGCGATCTCGCGTCTTAGGTCAGCAATGTCAGTTTTCATGACCAAAGCAATGCGGGATTATACACAAGGGCACACAATAGCAATGACACTGGGTGGTTGGCACCAGAGGCAACAGAAAAAGTCGCTGAGTAAGCAAACAAAGATTACTGCAGAATATTCAAACCTGTGAAATAGGAAGGCGACTATCTGTTCGCTGCCTCCGCTGCCAAGTGATGCTGAGGTGGACGGAGCGTTCTTTTAAAGGATCCACTTCGTGACGGAAGCCACACGTGGTCCAGGAAACACGGGGTGTGGCGAGGCGATGTGGCGAGGGGGTGTGGCGAGTCTACCCGCTAACCCGCACTAATCGACTTCAATCCATTCACCTCTGAAGTTTAAGGTTAAGCAGATTCGAGATAACATAAAAATGCTATCAAATATACTTTAAAAGTGGAAATTAGGATTCCCCATTTTTTTAAATCTCATGTTCTCTTAGAGCAGTAACCGAAAGACACAACGGCACTGTATACAAGAAAAAGTTACGTTAATTTTGAGAACTGCGAGTGTTTGTGTCTCACTGCTGTTTGTATATAACTTCACATTCAAACTATAAGTGGAAGATACGGATGTATTGTTGATGGTGTCCCTGAAGGCCTTCACAAGCGGACAAGGATGCATGCGAATTAACAAGACATTAAAAACTTTACGCGATTTTAAACACCATGTAGAGAAACCATGAAGAATATTCCATGATATGTTGCCTCGTAATATGCGTTATAACTTAAGTTATTCTAAACGTAAAAGATAATTGGGAGAGATGGGCAGTGCCTAACGCAAACTGATAGTATATACGGACAATTTTACATTAAAGTGAGGGAAATAATTAGAAGAGAACATGATGGGCCTTGGGAACTGCAGACTACGCAAGATATTTCATGTTTCTGTCTGTAGAGTGGCAAAATATCTTCAGTCGCAAGGTAGGGTACCGAACTGGAAAACTAGAAATCACATTTTTGAAGCCCCGGAACCGGTTCGGAACGGTTCCTTCGATTCGTTCCGGTTCGGGTTCAGCTCCAAAATGGCGGAAAAAATACGGCTCCGGTTCAGTTCCGGTTCCGGGCAAAAATTCGGGTTCGGTTCCGGTTTTCGGTTCGGTTCCGGTTCCGGTTCGACACCCTGGTGAGAATACCGTGCTTGTCGTGCGAGGAGCAAGGCGGGAGGGGAAGAGAATGAAATGTGGGCGGGACAGAAAACAAAGGAATTTATATGTCAATGGCTGCAAAAGTCTATCTTCTTGCGACGACATTTGCAACGAAGTGAGCAGATTAGGCGACGCGTGTACGTCGTTCGCTAGGAGGATGAAGGGGCGTCATTGTTCGGTTTGAAGGAAAAGTAGGCGGAGACGCACCCGGCACTCGAAAATACACCATAGCTACAGATTCGCTGGCTTCCATCTTCACAGAGTGGAAAAGCTACGATTTTTTTAACGCCGTAGCATTACCTTTAAGATTTTCACTTAACAATGAACAGTGAATGTGGCTACGGCCAAATATATGTATGCCTCACCATCATCCAACTTCTTTCGTCTAGGTTTTTGTTGATAGTACGGTCGTTTGCTTGGCGTCCGCTTTATCAGCTTGCTTGGCTGCCTGGGGTTCTTTCTCCCCCGAGTCACGTGCACAATATATTCTCCGCAGTGGCCGTCTACTGCGCTTGTTAACCATCCAATACAGCACCCAAATTTGCGCTGGGATGGCTGCCGTGTGCCAATTCTGTTTATCTCTGGGTCATGGTGGGGTGATACCTGTTTTCAAGTTTTATTCATTTTCTGCATTAATTAGCAGCCAATGCTTTCGGAAATGGTATAGAGTCACCGAAAGATTTTTCGGACGCCATAATTTTCGGACTTGCCTAAGTATCCCTACTGGATGATAACACTGTCACGCGCTAGAACGTAACGCGTTGTGAAATAACACGCCAGGACACTCGTTTTCCAACGCCTCGCGCTAGACAGGTTGGAACTTCAAAGACACGAGACTTTTTCAGCAAAAGCTGTATACCTCTACTCGCAATGGTTTCATATACGTGGGAAAAAACGCCAAGGCGCCAAGGCCCACGATGCCCAGCGCTTAGCTCCGCAACCGCATTATGGACAAGGTGCCTGTGAGCAATGGGACCCCGCCACCATGTGTTCCTGGTAAAGATTGTTTGCAAATTATCTTTGAAGGCCAGACATGATCTAGTGACACTAGTCGAGCGCAAGCGACAAGCCCGCCTCCTGCGGTGCCCAATGGGGTGCGCGCTGTGTGGCAAGAGATAGACAATCATTGAATACACTTATACACTGCCTGCTTCGCCCCGTCCCAGGTTTCCGTTAGTGGAGATGACCCGGGATTTTTTTCTGCAGCCGCAAACCCTCGCTGCATGCGTATCGCCAGCTGATCTCGCATACAGCCTCAGTAGAGGCACTGCTTGCTGCACAGTTTTCCGAGCCGCATGCAGGAAGAAAGTCAGTTGGCAGTCACCGTGGCGGCCGTTTCGTCGCGTACGGTCGGTTGTGCTGTTTGCATCGCCGCTTCAACACCAGATCGCGGTTTCATAGCCAGTTGTTACCGATTGCGCCGAAATCGCGTTCTCGCGCGCTTCCTCGACAAAAGTTTGTTTATAGTGAGACAAAATATTGCTTACAGGTATAAACAGCTTTTGCTGTTTACAGCGAGAACATCACCCTCGCCGACGTCCACCCTGACCTTTCTGTATGCTATACGGCAACGGAGCGCTCCGCAGAGGCAGACTGACGAGTTTTTCAAGACGCTCGGTGAACGAAAATACTTTTTTGCGTGAATTCGTTTTCTCGGGCTGTCCGATTCTCCTGACGTTATTTCGAACCCTTAAAGGTCCTAAAAATTGATTGGTGACTGCATTTGTATGTAAAACTCCCCTCTACGAGTATAGAGGCAACTTGGGGTGTGGCATGCATTACAAGAGAAGATAAAATTCAATATGACATTGGCCGTTTTTTATACACACAGCCGCAATCTCATCTGGCGACATAGTGGGCTGAAAACAAGCAATGTGTGTTACGTGGAATCTTCGTAAACTGTGTTAGATCAACACCATGAGAAGTACTGTGCATTCTGTGCAGTCTAGTTTTATGAAATGCGCTGTGCTGCAGGTTTCTATAATTTGTTGTGATCAGGATCCTTCTTTTTACTTTCTAAAAGAACAAGGGACCATTCTCCATATATGGAATAAATGAGAGTTAGATTTAGCATCCATGAACCTAAAAAGAACGCACACATTACTAAACCCAATATTTGCGAATGAGCTACACAAATGACATAAATAACTAAAAATGTTTCACTCCGAAGCTACATTTCGCCTACGACGCCAGCTCGGGATTAACTTTGTCCATCTGGAGATCATTAATTTCAATTTGCGCCAAAATCTCTGCACACTGGTGTTTTCGCTCATCCCTTTCATCTGAAAAGCAGCCACCGCAGCCGGGGTTGAATTTGCCGCCTTGGGCTCGGCGGCACAACGTTTCATTCACTCATACACTACGGCGGGGGACAAATAAAAAACACAGAGACCTTTGAGTTATTCCTAAGATGAGTTGAAGGTGAAAGCTTGAGTGGCGATGCATAAAGGCACAGACATGGTGTACTCTGCTTCGCGTTTTTTGTTTCACATTCTGAAGTGAATCTCTACGGCGCACGCACCTGTTTGGGCGTATTGTCGGGACACTTTGGCACACTTGTGTGAACTCCCGCGTTGCTATTTTCACGTCCATCGTCGCCATAACTTTCCCGTTTCAGGCGTTACTATTTTACCGGAAACTTTTCACGGACTTCCCTGCAAATTCGCTTCTTTATCCACATTCTTTTACTTAAATTAGCCAGGTTAGCCAGCCAAGCTAACCACTAAAAGCTAAAGGCGGCTTTACAAAACAGGCGTCACGAAACAGGCTTCTTTAAGCACCCTTCATAATTTTTTTTTTGCAGAACTGTAAGAAGTAGGCTTTAGCGTCTTTGCTCTCAAACACTTGTCTAAGTGTTCGTCTTCGTCCCAGTGGGTAAACCTTCAGACCCATTCATTCTTCAAGATCATTCGATGGGAACTCGTGACATAAATTATGGTGGCTTCCCGTGTTACACTACTGATGAAGAGCTTGATACGTTTCTGATGGTTACAGTGTTCATTATGTCGGTAGCAGCCTCCATTATTGTTCTGCAAAAGTCTAAAATTGCCGTGCAGGAGACTAAACTCTGAAGGGAGACGTAAACGTTGCAGTCGGCGGCTGGTTCTAGTTTAGCTGGTTTGGTGGGTCCAAGGTGCGTAAGTGGCATGAAGGCTTCATACCAAGCACCTTTTCCAGTTGTAACGTGATCATAAATAACGTTTCTTGCAGTCATCGAAGTTTCTTGAAGCGAACCTGTGCTTCTCAAAACGTAAGAGAAGAGCACAATTGTAGAAGCTTGTGCTGCTGAGCACGAGGACGCGGGTTCGATTCCCGGCGGCGGCGGCCATTTTTCTGATGAAGGCGAAAAGCAAGAAAGCCCGTTTGTACGAGATTTTGGCGCTCGTTAAAGATCCCCAGGTGGTCAAAATTAATCCGGAGCCCTCCACTACGGCGCGCCTCAACGCCTGCGTTGCGTCGGCGCATTAAACCCTAAAATCAATCAATCAATCAATCAATCAATCAATCAATCAATCAATCAATCAATCAATCAATCAATCAATCAATCAATCAATCAATCAATCAATCAATCAATCAATCAATCAATCAATCAATCAATCAATCAATGTAGAAGCAGGATTCACTCAAAGCTGTCGTAGTAGTCTTTGGTACTTTGCGGTTATCATCTGTAAATCTTTTGAAGGCGTGCCTTTGAGGGCGTACACAAGGCAGTTGTATACCCGGTTATGTTGGCGTTTTGTCGACATGCCATCGAACTTAGAGGTTTTTTTAAATAATATTCTAGGTCTGTTCTATCGAACCAAGCTGTGTAGCAGTGTGTTAAAGTGATAAACCTAATAAAGGAAACACAGTCGTCATCTGCAATGCCGGATTCCTTCTTCCGCAAAATACCTTAATCTGTGGCATATAGTATCCAATAACAATAAGTGACACCCTACACAGGAAGGGAAGGGGGTGGGGGAGGACTCGAGGAATGCTAACGGTCTTCTGTGGTACAAAACTCCTTAGATTTCTAACACCTGTTCACTACCTAGATATTAAAGGTGGCACAATAGCGAGTTATCTGTAGGTACTTTCGAGAAGAGGAGATGAACTTCGGAACTTTCAGATAACCTTTACGTCCCGAGCCGACACACAAACGTCTACCGCACGGCACGCACGCCTGCCTAGTAAAACGTAAAAGCGTTATATCATGCCTGTGGCGAAGCTCTACATTGTTCGGTTCTTCCCGCTCTTTTTTATTTTTTTGGTTGCTCCATCCAGGTAGAATATGAAAGGTTCCGTTCCACCCTTGGGATACCCTGTTTGAAAAACAAATAAAAAAACATTGTCGGCAAAATCTCTTTCTACTGGTAAGTGTAATCTGCCCTGAAATCCAAACCCTTTTTACGCCAATGTAATCTTGATTATTTAAGATAAGTGTAACGCAGACAAAAAAAGCACGTATTGCACAGGACGAGGCGCGTCTTGCCCACACCAAATTTACTTCGCCCTCGTTACACTTAGAGCAAATTCTCATCATGAAATATAGTAATCTCTTTCTCATTGCACTTCTCACCACTATTAGCAATCCGTTAATTCACTACGACTCAGTTGAGCCTTTTTGGTCCAAACTGCATTATCATCATAATTAATTACTGCGAATGCAATAATTAACTCAAGAAGTAAAAAGCGGGCGTTCCTGGCACAAAGATGACCCCTAAAACAAGAAAAATGTGGTTGATCTTTCTTTCATAGGAATCGGTAAAACACGAAAGTAAAATGTGCCTTCACATGAGCATTTGAATGTTTATTGTGCATCGATATGAACTTGGACATCGCTATTTATATTTTGTCTGTATGACACTGTTAGACGCATCAACATTTGACGCTGGATAACACGCGCCGGAGCATTGCGTAAGTACGATTGAAACCCCTGGTGCTCGAAAACCGTGCGAAGGAAAACGAACTGGTAGTCAGCGAATTGTTTGGTGAAGTCACGGTCCGCTAAAGCGAAAGGAAGCATGATTTGCGTGTCAGCAGCAGATGTGTGGGCGTGCTTGGCGAACGACGTCCTGCTGGCGGGTCGCTTCGGCAAAATTGCAACCACATTAGTCCTGCTCCGTGGTGTGCACGCGAGACGCTTGCGTTGCGACGAGCTCAGCTTGTGGAACGCGGCGGCGGCGTTCCACAAGCTGAGCTGCGTTCCATAGGCGGCGGACGAATAAACACAGCAGCTTTCCAGCTATATGCTGCCCTAGTGAGGCGCCAACTATCGGCGCTTATTAGCGTCATGACACAACTACTTCACTTCACCTCTCCTAGACGGCAGCACCATCTAAATGGGCAAGTTAGAGGGAAGAGCATAACGCGCGTTCGTACAGCCACCCGGGCATAACTTCGTGGCTCAGTTGGCAGAGCATTTCACAACTCCCGTTGCGGCCAGACTGATTCTGGGCTCGAATCCTAGCGGCGCTGCGCCAGTGGAACTTTTTCTGGGGATGTCATTTCCGTGACGGATATGACGTCGGTGAGGTGTTGCTGTACACCGGCATAAACACTTTGGTGTTAAAAATCTGCAGAAACGACTTGTCTAGAATGTGAGGTTTTACAGCCAAATTTTTTCTGATTTCAACTTTCAAGTTAATTTAGCACCGCACACTTCCTCCGGCCAATTATCTCCATTTACGCAATTATAACGATTACAGGTGTTACTTCCGCCAAATCTTCATTTTAGTGCAAATAAAGTTCGTTACTCGGCTCACCGTTATCACTAATTTCTTTTTCTATGTTTCATATATGTTGGGTTTTCAAAATTATGTCGGAACAATTACTTCTTTTTACGCTATTATAACGATTAAAGGCGTTATTTCCGTCAAATATGCATTTATGTGGAAATGCAGGGCGTTACATGGTTCGCCAGTCTCGCGATTATTAAAGCGAAGCGCTGGTGGCCTCACTGATATGCCGTTGTAGGCCAATACGCTCTGCGAACAGCCAGCGTTTTCTAACGATGATAACGAATGATAGTGGGTGAAGTGCAAGAAAAAAAAAATCGCCGCGTATCTGCTGATTTCGTTGCAAATTTGAACGAAAGACGATAGTCGAATGGCGCTCCTGCCAAGTAAATGCCTCCCTTCTCTTTCCCGCTCACCTCTCATGATGTTCCTCTCCCGTTTTGTTCGTCCCAAGATACCGCGCTGGAGGTTTGCTCAAGGCATTTATAGATTTACCGCGTTTCACTGCTCCAGGTCGGGTGCCTCGATGCCAGCGTTGCCGTACGGCTGAGACGCGCGTGAATCGAGCACCCTACTCTTACGTTTATAGAATCACGTTGCCCTACTTCACGAGCGTTCCAAGCGGAACGTGGAACCTATCTGCTGGAACCTTTCGCTACTGTTGCCGTTTGATTTCTTAAAATGGCTCGGCTTCTGTTTCGCTTTGGCCGGGTGGCTGAATCGAGTTACAGACTGACAGACAGACAGACAGACACACAGACAGTCCAAAATTTCAGCGTTTAAGTAGCCCAAGAAAGACTATCGTCTTTAAAAAAATCGCGCTAATCCACCCAGTGAATGTGGTTGGAAAGCAAAGCTGTAAACGGCACCCATAACGATTACCCATGCGACGTCACTTAAATTCACTCACATCGCTCTACAAATAGCAAAACCAGAGAGAAGTGAAATGCACTTAACCACACCATTTATTACTTCAAAGCGATATTCTTGTTAATGTTAAATCAATGCATGAAGCATGAACGGTGTTTGGTTGAGTTGTATTGGTGTAGCACAAGAGTGGAAACTTTTTTTATAAAATTAAAGTAAGCTCCAACCCGGTGTTAGACGATCTGTCTTCTCCGTCTCTGCGCCGCGGACGGAGGCGACGAGATTTGCGGCAGAGAAAGAGGACGAGGAGGAAGAAATACTTCTGTTCAGATTTCTGAACGGCCCAGAGTGCAGCCCTGGGGAGTGATTCCTGATTCTGTGGGGCCCATATGCAGTCTGCGCGGCCTGTGTTCTGGCCACCCGCTGAAGCTGGGTAGGTAGAGAGGGCCTGGACATCTCCCATTGCTCTTGTTGGGCAGTTGACGGAAAGAGAGGAGGGTGGTCAGGGCTAAAGTCACACACACCGATTACGGGGCGGAGTGTTCCTACTTCTGAGCAAAATTTACATTCAGCGTCGGAGCGAATCGGATACATTAAGTGAAGACGCGTAGGCTGTGGAAAGGAGCCCGGATTATATGAGCCGTAGGGTAGTTTGTTGTTCTCTGGAAAGGTCAGGGTAAGGCGAAGGTACGGTCTGTCTGAGAAGGCGATAATGCTGGGTTATCTCCCTGAACGTGACAAGCAGGTGACTGTCCTCGTGCAGCTCCATAGCACGGTAGGTAAAAGCGCAGGCTTGTTGGGTGGGCGTATTTTGTGCCCTCCATTGAAGCGTGAGGAGGTGTCCAGATGAGCTGAATGGAACCGTTTGGGGAGTGGTTTTTTAGCACGCGCACTGCAGGTCAGAACACCCAACCCTACTGGTAATTCGAGTATTCGAGTATTCCTTCGTTTGGCGTGAGGCTTGCTGGGAATCGATGACTACCCTCCGAACCCCTGGTTGAGCGAGAACCTAGGTGATGGTTGCCTGTTCTGCTGCCGTCATTTCTTGGGTCCTAAGCGAGGTACACGCAAGGAGGTTGGTTCTGGAGGTAGCCACGATGATGGCGTATTACTGCCCTCGATGTTTGGAGGCGTCTGTGTAGATAACTGCACGATCCCCACCGAGGGTAGTGTTTAGCACTTGAGCCCGTGCCTTTCGGTGACCATCGTCATGTGAGGGGTTCATTTTTCTAAGCAAAGGGAGCATATTTAGTTTTAGTCGCCAAGAGTCTGGGAGTACGTCAAGCGGAGTGACATTCTGGGCTGCCCAGCCAATCTGGTGAAGCATGCGGTTACCCATCGCAGTTCTGAGTTGGACCTTCTGGTTAGAAAGATGGCCTTCTACCAGCTCTTCCATCGTGTTGTGGAGCCCCGTGCTAAGCAGCCTCTGTGTGGACGCACTCATGAGAAGACCAATGGCCTGCTCGACCACCTTTCTAATCATTATATAAAGCATCTCTATGTCTTCCTTGTCGAGAAGACAGGGGGTTGACGTAAGTAACTCTCGAGAGGACAAAAGCTTCAATTAAACGAAAGGTACCGGATTTCTTTAGGCCTCGCTTCTTGGTGGCAACTCGCCTGATCATATGTATGATTTGATTAATGCTGTTTTTGAGGCACTGCAAGAAGACGTCACTCTTGGTGTTAGCCTCGAGATGTAGGCCCAGGATTTTGATGGAGCTTGGAGGTAGGGCTTGGAGTGATCGCCTGGCCATCAAGGAGTATTTGAATGTATTCCTTGGTTTGGCGTGAGGGCGGACGACAAGGAGCTGTGATTGTTTACGTGAACACTGGAGGCCACAGGCTTTAGCAAATTGGCGTACTAGATGTGAGATGCCATGCATTGGTGTGAGCTTCCTTTAATTTTTGTAACTCTTAGCACATGACCAACGTGCGCACAGGGCCGCTAGAAGGGCGTGTGTGGTCGCGTGACGCTGTCACGTGGCATTCAGCGAGAATGCAGGGGGTAAACCCGTAGATGTGCTTGGTGAGTACACCACCTGTCTTCGCAGTCTTCGCGTGGGCTCGTAGCTAAATCGGTAAGACAACGGGCTCTCGCTTTGTTAGTCTATTAGTTCCAGGTTCGATTCCCGGCGGTGCCTGTAAATTCATTTATTTGTTCGCTGGAGTTTTCTGGTGACACCAACGGTCGCGAAAAAACCCTTGGGGGGTAGAGGTAAAAAGCTTTGCTTTAGAAAGGGGGAACGAGGGCACAGTGCCTTCTCCTTCTTTTGACTTTCTGTATCTGGCGAAGTTTTTTAAAATCAGGCAGAATGAACCTGAATGCAACATGCAGCGGTAGTGTAGTGTCACCGGCATTTTAGTGGAAGATATGTGGAGGATAATTTGTTTGAGAACACTGAAATATATTAAAACACTGAAAGGGCCGCACAATAAAAGCTGTTCAGATTTCAATGTCAGCAGAATCGTGCGTTAGCAAGCGTTCCTTCATAAAAATTAAAACTTCTAACGTTCGAATTTCACGCAGCGAAGCTGCACGTGGCCTTAAGACGCGCCGTGGTGGGGGAGTACGGATTAATTTAGATGACCTAAAGATATTTGATGTTATTGCGCGCTCTGGAAAATTATCTTTAGCAGTTGAGGTAGTAAGCTTTTTCTGTGCTGTCATTGTTGTAGCAGAAACGCCAGTGCTTGTTTTGGTTGATTGTATGGTTTTTGGCGGATTTGTTAAATTCTCATTTGAGTGATCATTCCTTGTGCTGTATGAAATTTTGTGACGCTTCAAGAAAACACGATTCGAGTACGTCTTTGTCGCAAAATTATTCATCGCTTTCAAAAGCAAGATAAGCCTAGGTGTGTTCTTTAGCGACAGAGAGAGGTGTGTGGTCCGGTGGCTGGCCGGAGGGGCCAATTTTGTGATGAAAAGTTCTGCTGGGGAGCTGTTGTTATATGCCGCGCCCCTGACGGCCGCTGCTTACCAGTTGGGTTCAAAAGTTGGTTTGCTAAATTCATCCTTATTTATTGCGTTAACTAGTGATATTTCTATATTTTATTGCATAACGTTTGAGTGTTGAGGATAACTGTTGAGTATGGTTAAAAATCTTTTAGGTGGGGCTGGCTGCAAAAGGAGTTCTCCGGGGAACCCTTGTGCTTTGTACAATTTTTTGATAGAAAAAAGGACCCGCGCTCTCCAATTGCTAGTTGCCGGCACGACACACCTCAATTTTCTACTACACCACAGACAAAGGGAAGAGAAAGCAATTCTATTTCATGGCGCCTTCCCGTCTTGGATTCGACATAATACTACACTTCATATTAGTGCGCAGCACTTGGGCTGCCGTTACTGCAGCTTGGCGGCGGCGATGGCGATGGGCACGGGCACGGCATTGTAACCGAGCGAGCGACGAGTGAAAGAAAACTCCAGAGGAAAGTGTGGCGAAATGGTTCGGGGGAGAACAGTATGCTGTGCCCGCACGAGGCGCTCGTGTGTGCGACGCTTGACGAAAGGGTGAGGGGGAGGCGTGCATTTGTCAATAAATGAAATCAATAAATACCCAGGCAAAAATTGGGATTACGACGAAATGATTGCGTTCATAAAGGGTAAGATGAATGAAGCAAAGCAACGAAACCGATGGAAAGGGAAGAGAAAGCCGAGAAGCTGGTGGAATAAGGAAATAAAAGAGGCTATTGACCAGCGAAGAAAGGCGTCGAGAGAACATAGAGAAGCAAAAAGAACTGGTATGGAACCGGAGGTAGTGAAGGAGAAATGGGATATCTACCGTGGGAAAAAACTAGATGTGCAGAAAATGGTGCAAGCAAAGATCAAGCAGAAAAGCGAACAATGCATGGCAGAAATACGGAAGAAGGACAAAAGCGCACCCAAGAAGTTTTGGAATCATGTAAAATCACTAAGCTCAAAAAACGATAATCATCAAAATTTCCTGATTGATGAGGAGGGGGAACATTTAGAAGGACAGCACGCGTTGGCGCATATTCATCGAGTGATTAGTGAGAAGTTTAGGACAATAGTGGTAGGGAAACCTGCACCGATAACATCAGCGCCACAGAAGACTGCGGAAAGGGAAATAAGTTTGAGCAACCTTGATTGGAAAAAAGCAGAGCAAAAGGTTTCCCCCCAGACAGCAGTGGGACCGGACGGAATACCAATGCAACTGATAAACCTGCTTGGACCTAAAAGTAAGGAATCGTTTATGAGGCCAATAGATAAGGTGATAGAAACCAAAGAAATACCAGAGGACTGGTTAGAAAGTAGGATGAATTTAATATATAAAGGAATTGAAGACAAAGCCAGTATTGATTCATACAGACCACTCACAGTAACGTCAGTGGTGTATAGATTCGTAATGCAGGGGATAAAATCATAAATTCAAGCATGGATGGAAGAAAATGAAATACTTGGGAAACTACAGAATGGATTTAGACAAGACAGGTGACTGGATGACAATTTGTTCGTGATAACGCAATGCATTGAAATTGCGAAAGCGCGGAATAGACCATTATGGATTACGTTCTTGGAAATTAAAGGGGCATATGACAGCGTAAACAGAGAACAGCTGTTGAGAATGCTGAAACTCCAGGGATTAGATGACGAGTTAGTACAGTTTTTTATAGCAATCTATAAAGACAATAGAGTGCACCTTACTTGGGAAGGACAGAAATGCGCCCAGCACGTCAACATCCATCGGGGACTGAAACAGGGATGCCCTTTGAGCCCAATACTGTTCATGCTTTACATGGAAGGGTTAGAAAAGAAACAGGAAGAAATGAAGTAGGGTTTAGCCTAACCCATATGCTGCAAGGCGAAGTGGTACAACAGCATATTCCGGGAATGTTATTCGCAGACGACATTGTTCTTTTAGCTGATAACCAAACCGATATGCAGCGGCTAATAAATATTAGCGGCCAGGAAGCCACCGACCTCGGGTTAAATTTCAGTGCAGAAAAATCAGGAATAATGGTTTTCAATGACGCTACCACTGACGTAGTGTCTATCCAGCAAGGCGAATTACCTGGAGTGAAGGAATATAAATATTTGGGAGTGTGGATAAACGAAGGGGATAACTACTTAAGATCCCACTAGGAGCAACTTAAGGTTAAGGGAAAGCGAAACGCAGCTATAATGAAGCATAGAGCTCTGTGGGAGTATAACAAATATGAAGTAGTAAGAGGAATGTGGAAAGGAGTAATGGTTCTGGGTCTCACGTTTGCGAATGCTGTACTCTGCTTAAAATCAGACGTTCTATCAGGCCTTGAAGTAAACCAGAGAAAGGTAGGACGTTTGGCCTTAGGCGCGCATGGAAAAACAACTAACGAAGCAGTTCAGGGAGATATGGGCTGGGCGTCGTTTGAAGTTAGAGAAGCTCAGAGTAAAATATGCTTTGAGATGAGGTTGAGGGCAATGGATCAAGAAAGGTGGTGGACAGCTAAGGTTTTTAGGTACCTATACTTGAAAAGCGTGGACACGCAGTGGGTTAAGAAAGACTAGAAGGCTAACGATGAAATACGGAAAGAACAGTGGAGACTCCAAAACAGCCAAGGTAACCAAAAAAAGGCAAGGCAGATTGAAACGAATAAATGGGGGGAAAAAATGGAAGCTAAAACGTCGTTAGAGATGCACAGGGCTGAGAAATTGAACATCAGAAAGGAAACGTTTTACGATAATTCCCAGGGCAGTGCTTTGCTTTTTGAGGCTAGAGCAGGTTGCCTGCGAACTAAGAGTTTTGTAGGAAAGTATTCACAAAATGATGGGGTATGCGTGGTCTGCGGAAAAGAAACTGAAACTATGCGGCACATGGTGTTAGAATGTGAGGGTATCCATCCAAATCTACATGAAGGGAATATTGGGCTTCCAGAGGTCCTAGGATTTAAGGGTATCACAGAGGAAGTTAACTTCAAGACTGCCGAGCAGACGAAAAAATTAGAATGCTGGTGGGCGAAAAGCAGAGAGGGGAATATTGCCTAGGACAGTTACCACCTGTAACAAGGAAAAAAGTATTTCGTGCCTAATAAGCTTTAGTGCCTGCCCTAAGCAGCGCTAGTATTAAACCAAGAGTGTAAAACATGGTTATATTAGTCCTTGTTGGTAAGATGACATGTCATCACCCCGCTTCAAAGGGGAAACCAATAGCAATCATCATCATCATCACTAAATTACCAGATTTGTGAACCTGCCATTTGTATACAATTAGTTTCATTTACATTGGTGAATAAAAGCACTTTGTGATATTGCAAGCTCTTATACCACGAAGGACGGGCTGGAAGAAGCTGCTTCACTTGTGCCTGAGCAGCCGCCTTGGACACGCCTGGCTGGTTCCACTGCCAGGGAACCTCTCCGTCAGGGCTGCAGGTGTACGCTGTGAAGAGGTTCCGGACAGCGGCCGCATTCAGGTTATAGTTCCTTGCGTGGGTTGTCTCCAGGTCGAAGAAATGCGGCACCCCATCATCCACTTGCACCCGCTGAATGTTTTGCCGCCAGCGTCCAGCAACAACATTACCGAACTGGTCCTCTGTGTCAACATGTGCTGGCTTATTGAGGACAGTCAGAAAGTTGTGCAAGAAGCAGGCGGCTTTAATGACAAAGTCCACATTGTCTGGGTGCAAGTGGATGGTGCGAAGCAGGATCCTCCACCTTGCTGCAGTGATGCCGAAGGCGTTCTCCACACACTGTCTGCAGGGAGAGAATATGTGACAGCACTAAACAGTTTGCCCCCAAAATAAGAACCTTTCAGCCCTAGCCTTGCTGGACATGTGTTGTTGCAAGTGTAGCAGTGGATAAGAATTTATAGGTCAATGGAGCCTAATCTAATTTTAATGTACGGTAAGCTTTAGTGTTCTGATGGAGCATGTAAGGTGAAAACGGGTGAAATGAAAAAATAATAACAATACATAAACGCTTCCTGTGGCTGGAATCGAACCTGGGTCCCCCACGTTATGAAGTTGGTGTCTACCCGATCGCTACATTTTGACATCATCTAGGTGGTTTACATATGGAAAGGGGTGCTTGGACGTGCAAATTTTGACAGAAAGATCCTGCACCCAACCGTGTAAAGAAGACTATGCCTTAGGGCCTTCTGTAGTTTCCAGATAAAAATCACAATAAACAAGCGCTAGGAAAAACTCAAGCGATACCGGGCTCTGCTTAGCCTGTAGTTGAAGACAATGCGGTCATCCCGGAGCTGCTTCGCAGGGAAAGGACGCATGAAATCTTCCCGCAGTTGAAAAGCTTCATCGCCCACAAACACGTAAGGCGCATTCACTCCGGTGGCACACGGAAGGCGTGCTGGAGGTTGGATGTTCAGCTCCCTGTTGTTCAGGGCTTTTCCAAGCTTGCAAAGTTTTGAAAACCCCACCGTCGCTTTGCCGGCCTTCGGAGCCAACGTCAATGAAAACGTACTTGTATTCACTGTCCACAACCGCCATCAGCACGATTGAAAAGGTGTGTTGAAATATGAAGGATACTTGAAATAAGAATGTGACATAACTATGCCTTTATGATGCCTGCACACTGTATAGCAGGCTGCTTGTTTAACATCAAAACACACACACACATGAAGCAAGGTTGTCTACGTTAAAAATTGGTCAACTTTTATAAATACACCTCGCAACAAGGCAAAATGGTACAAGTGATTCCAACACTTCGAAACCCATTTCTTTCCCCTTCAACTTGCACGTCTCGCACGAATAATTCAGAATGGTTGAAAGAGACCTGACTGCGACTTTACCTTGTAATTGTAGTAAAGGCTGCCGGACTTGGGTGGAGCGACGATGGCAACATGTTTGCCATCAAGTGCACCTATACAGTTTGGGAATTGCCAGAGGTTATAAAAACCATCAGCAATTGTCACACACTCTTCTTGGGCTGGCATCTGAAATTATATGAAGTACCACACAGTGTTGTACGTAACGGCGTTCCAAGGAACGGCGTTTCTGGAACTAGTTCCTTTTTGGAGGAACGGAGGAACGCCACCGTTCCATAAGGGTCGGTGGAACTGTAACGGTAACTCGTTAGGTTTATGAAGGAACGGCAGGAACGGCGTTCCTTCTGCAAACGTTCCATTGCTAGGATTTGGTGTTTTTGATGCCAAGGCTCGACTAAAAAAAATCCACAAGTCGCTACTGTGTTTCTCTTCCTACAAGCTGGCCAGTTTGCCCGCGCCCTTTAGCAGAACATGCCTCCTCGAAAGTCAAGGCAGAAGAATAACCACGCAGCGGGTCGAAGCTTGTGCTTGCTTTCATGCCGACGGAGCTTACGCGGCGTTCGACGGTGAATAGCGCAGCCGCGAGAATGCTTTTCACCTTTCATTGTTACTCTGGAAAGGCCAGGATGCGCGTCTGGCCGGTAGAATTGTACCCAGGCGGGGAAAGGTTGTCTAAGTCCAACCAGCGCCGCTGGTTCCTTGTGAAACCACCGTATCTGCATATTGTCAGCGGTAATTACCGCATTAGTGCGCGCGAGGCGCGGGTGCGTTGCTATGCTATGCTGTGAGCTTTTAAGGAGGGGGGGGGGATAGATGGGTGAAAAGGGCTCGAAACGTTTTGGCGTGGGATGCCGACGGGGGATTTGCGCTCGCTGTGAGGTCATTCGAAGTGTCACCGGCTGGGCGCGCCGCACTGTCCCGGGATGCTTTACTGCTCGAAGTTACAGAGTACGCATGCAGTTCGTCACGGCGCGGTCTGTGGGTCGACGGGAATGGGTCAGCGGGAGTGCCAGGACCTTTTGTATTGCACGCATCCTGTTGACAAAGGACAGGAATTTCGTCATTGAGCATAATTTTGTCGCGTGCCGCATGGACAATACCTGAGAGAGGCCGTCCGAACGTGGACGGCCACCGTTTAGTTACACTAGTTTCAACCTGCGCTTTGATTTTGTATAGTGTAAATGTTTTTACGCACGTGATTATGCTCCGCATTATTTCCTGTGCTTTTCCCTTATGCGTATTTCTAACCACAGCAACTGATTTGTGCGTCGCGTCCACATATTTGGCTATTTTTGGTTGTTTACTTTATCTACTACCCTGATTGTGTTCGGTATACTGTGTCATTTTTGCGCGTAGATTTTATGTGTGACTACGCTGCTGACTTCTATTTTTTTCTTTTTCTTGACTTAAGCTTGTATCGTGAACCTTGTAGCCATTACTTGTTCTGTTGTGTTTTGTTACTCGCAAATTTGTACTGTGTGCTCCGCAAAGTTTCACTTTTGTAACCCCCTTACTCAATTCCCTGCACAGGGCCTGTAAGGCATTTTAAATAACCTGCAATATTGCAATAACCATTCATTAAACGCCTATGTATTGTTCCTTTCGACACAGTTTCCTATGCAAGAAATTTAATTATGTTCCTGCATGTAATTTTCTATTTGCACATCTGAAGCGCAGTGACCTTGCTGCGCATTTGTAAGACCCAAGTGGAAAGTGCCTAATGTGTTGCACCCATAATAGACGAGCACCAAAATCGCAGTTATACATGTCTGGAGTTTGTCCGGTGCTCCCTGAAAAAAATTGCCTAAGAGCGTTTCTTTGGATTAATTTATCTCTATATAATCTGCGGCCGGCGGTGTTCCTATTCGTATAATATACGTAGTTTGGTGTGAGTTTTGAATTTCACACTTCATTTCGCCTCGGGATTATTCGATACCATACTTTAATTTAAAAAAAATGAAATGTAACGCTAATGTAACGACACGTTCCAATGTTCGAAGTGGAACTGGAACGCGTTCCTTTCGCAATAAAGGAACTTGTAACGGGAACTCGTTTCAAAATTGGGAAGGAACGAGGAACGAGCTTTCGTTCCTGTTTTAGAGGAACGTGTACAACACTGGTACCACATTATGCTTGCCAGGGCTCTACAAATGCGTTGGTATCACACTTAGAGTGGAATACCGAGTTTTAGTGCGGGCAACCACTTAGTATAGTGACAGGCCTTTTTGCGGCATGTACATCATAATTTTGTTGTAAGAGGCAAAAACAAATGGGAATTCTTTGGAGCTTCCCTTGGAGTCCTTGTATCTATTCTTTTTGCAGAACGGTAACAGGGGTACCGTTGAATATTGCAGTGGTAACTACCACTGGGAGCTCTCCTCTAAACCAGGAAAAAATTTTTACGGCGCGTCAGCCTACATTAATCACTGCATGCTCGTAGCAACCTTTGAAGTGAGAGTGACATAATTTCGCCTTGTGAATAGTGTAGGCAATACTGGCTCGTGTACATCATGTGCACTTGATGCCGCACTGTCCGCCCTTTTGATCCCACTTACATTACAGTGAGGGGCAAGCCTGCATGATGATGCACATTTCAAGGATGTTGCTCAATGACATGCTGAAGTGCTGGTTCCTCAATGACATAGGTGAAAGCAGCGCACCTACTAGTACTGAGGTCCTGGTGTTTTGTAGTACCATCAAAAAATTACCTTCATGAATTGGCCTTTGAGGCGTTCCCACAGTGCACGGCGCGTCACGTGGATGGTCATACGAGCCGTTTCAATGCCGACTCGGTATGCCAAAGCGACCTCCTTGATATTTTGTCCAGAGGCCAAATAGCTGGAACAGACAAGCATAAAACAAACACAGCATATTTTGTGGAGCCCAGAGATGGCTATTTCTCTGTGTTAAAAAGGTACCACAAGAGGCCGAAACAGTGAATGTGGGATTCCTTTAGTACAGTGAAAATGCAGAAAAACAAAACCATAAGTTTTAAATAAATGCGATAGCACTTCACAAACTGGAAACAAACACACCAAGATTCTGCATGGCTGAAAAAAGCACTTGTGCACAGCTGACATCAGAAAGTGGATTCCAGATGAGCTACCACAACAATTAGTGCAAGTAGCACCAGTCAGCCTGCCTTCAGTAGCACCAGTCATCTTCCCACATGCGGGGAAAATAAATGCTGATTTCAGCCCCTCCCAACACTGCAACGCGATGCCCAACCAATGTAAAAACTTTACATGTCGAGTATGACCAATTTATATTTAAAAGAAGTATGCTTGCGCAAACAACAGAAAAACTTGTTAATAACAGTACAGACTAAAAACAATCACTCATATTCGAAAAAGTAATGTATAAAAGAAAAATAATTGGTTTCTAGAACCAATACAACTTAGTTTCTAAATACTAAGGGCTAGAAAAATAGCTGCATATAACTGCGTAAATAATTGTTTATGAGTTTCAGGATGCTCAAAGTATAAAAACAAATTTTTTTCTTTATATGCACTGTTGAAATCGGCCTACTGCCCTTAATGAATGCTGCAACTACTGCTACATATGCCTTAGAAATTAATTTTTCAGGCATTAAATTAATATTAACTAAATACTTACTGTGTCACGTGGTATTTCAGCGCACTACAAGAAAACGCATAACTTCATGAACCTTAAGGTGATCGCAAGCCGTTCGCCAGGTTCCAGTGGCTCCCTGATGTAGTATTCCCGGGACAGGTCGCCTTCAACGAAGTCGAGCAGCCCGTCGAAGACCATAGGGGTCATTCGATAGTACTGGAAAAAAAATCATGGTCTCCTTCGCGCATGAGGCGCATCTGCAGGATAAAGCAAAACACAACCGCACGATGTGTGCTGCTTCAAAATACAACCAATAATAATAATAATAATCAATCAATCAATCAATCAATCAACCTTTATTTTCGGTGCCCAGGAACAACCCTAAGGTCTTGGTGCTGGCACACCATATAGAACACATTATTAAAAGAAACGTAAGACAGCACGGCACAACACACAAAATCCCCGATATGACAGAAAAGCAAAAAAAAAAAAAACAGCGTTGCAAGCTATGGCACTCGGCCAGCGAAACTTTCAAGGCACTTGAAAAAAGGAAATATACAACAAAATACACAGTGCACATGATGGAGACAGAGTGTACATATAAAACGAGAGTTTTGATTTTTGAAAAGTCACACTGCAATAAAGTATTACCTTAAAACGAGCGATGACTTTGTGATGTCCCATCTTGTCGAGACACACAGCAAATAGAGGAACAAGTTTGTCAGAACAATATCGAAAAAAACAATGGCAGGAGTATAGACATAAATGATCAGACCAACAAATCGCAGATATAATAAAAATGATGAATGAAACAACCAATTAATTGTTTATTAGTGTGTCAAGGAACGATGTGCTGGTGCGGAAAGAAAGAAAAGTGCAGATCTCAGAAAAATATAGAAAATAGCATTGTATAGTCTGAACGAGAATGAGACACTTCGAGATACACGCACGCCGATACACACACATGACCCGAGCACATATGCAAACAAGGCATTGCAATCAGTGCATAGCAATAAGACACTGCTGACTGCTATGAAGACTACAAGTGTAATACAACAAGGCATGATTAAAACTCTGTACACTGAAACATGTAAACCGGAAAAAGATATTAGCTAAAGATCACGCCACAATGAAGGCATAAAACTTAGATACACAAGGGAATATCGAAACAATTAGCATACATACATAGTTAGCCGACCCCGGCAGCATAAAGTGTGTGAATGGACGTTACATACTAGGGCAAGCAAACTACTCCTGGTTTGTCAAGCGACGCAGTTTCTTACAAAAAGCTGGAAAGGGACGATGGAATACGTCCAAACTTTCTGCGTGCATATTGTATAGGTGCTGAATGCGTCCCACGGGACTCTTGACACGGGCAGAGACATAAAACGGTCTAGGTGCCCTGGTGGTGCCTGTCGGGGTTCTCAAATTTATGGCACCCAGCAACTCTGTACAATCAATGAGGCTGTGGACCAGTTTGTACAAGAATAAAAGGTCAGCCTTGGCCCTCCGACTGTGTAGTGGGTCCATTACAAGCAAGCTGGCGTCATGAACACCAGGATCATCTTTAGCCTTTGCAGTAGCGTACCTATGCTTTAGTATTGCGAGAAATTTAGTTTGCACTCTCTCAATGGCCGCCGCGTTGGACCGACACGTTGCATTCCAGACCACGGATGCGTATTCCAATAGAGGGCGACACATTGAGGTATAGAGCTGAAGAATTGTGTCTGGATAGTTGAATTCTCTGGAGACACGACATGTTGCACCTAGTGTTCGCAAAGCACGACGGGTAATCTCATTAGTATGGGCTGTAAATGTGAGCTTAGAGTCAAACAAAACTCCCAAGTCTCTGATTTGGCATGCCCGATTCAGATCTTCTTCACTTATGCGATAGGTGAAATTGATATCATCTGTTTTACGGGTATACGACACCACTTTGGTTTTTGCACTGTTGAGTACCAACTTATTTCTGTTGCACCAGTCCGAAAACGCGGCGATATCACATTGCAGTTGTGCACAGTCTGAGATGTTGCCAATCACTTTGAATATTTTTATATCGTCTGCGTATAGCAAGAACGATGAGTACTGAATTGCTGTCGAAACATCGTTGACAAACAGTGAAAACAAAAGAGGACCAAGGACAGAGCCCTGAGGCACCCCGCTGGTGGCTGAGTACGTTCCGGAGTGTTGCCCCTTACAGTGAACGTAGCACTGACGACTGGTAAGGTAGTCACGAAGCAGATCCAGCAACGGATCAGGAATGTCAAGGTGGGAAAGTTTTCTACACAACAATGAATGGGAAACCACATCGAACGCCTTGCTAAGGTCACAGTATACCACGTCAAGTTGGCCTCGGTCTTCCACTGCTTTTGACGCATGTTCCATGAAAGAAACTAAGTTTGTAGTGGTCGAGCGGCCACGTATAAAACCATGTTGATTTGGAATAATTTCATATCTTACTCTTGATGTAATGAGGGAATGAATTATAGATTCAAAAATTTTAGAAGCACTGCACAGGAGGGAAATCGGTCTATAATTTTTTGCATCTGTTTTTGACCCGGATTTGTGTACAGGTACAACTTTAGCAATTTTCCAGCAGTTAGGAAACGTTCCAGTACCAATACAGTTGTTAAAGACGCATACAAGCACTGGAGCAAGGATAGGACTGAAAGCCTTGAGTAGAGCCATGGGGATGCCATCTGGGCCACACGCTTGCGAGGGCTTCGCGTCCCGTAGGCTTTTCATCACGCTTTCCTCACTTACAAATGTCGTACTCGGTGCCATACCGCAACAATTGGAGATGGGAGCTGACGGAACGTCGCAGGTATCCCTATACACCGTTTTAAACTGCTGAGCGAACGCGGCAGGGACGTCATCGATGATTACTCCATCGGAGTTAAGAAGATTAATGCATTGAGTGTTATGCTGGGGTGATCTACTGCGGACATATTTCCATAAATCTTTGGGGTTCCTTTTAAGATTGCTTTCTATGGACGTAATGTATGCAGCCCGATCACGATCATACAGTTTTTTACAAAGTGACCGGTATTCTTTAAATTCTAACTTCCATTTTGTCTCCCCATTCTTTTGAGCTTTCCTGTGGGCACGCTCTTTGCCTTTTAGCGCCGACCGGAGTTCACTCGAGAACCAAAAAGGATACTTCGAAGATTTGGATTTCTTTAGTGGTATATATCTGCGCATACCTTCTTGCAGTACTTTGATTAATTCGCTCACCATAAAATTTGGGTCATTTGATGCGAGGATTGCCGACCAATCAAAATTCGACAAGTACTGGTAAAAACTAATGTAGTCACCTGCAGCAAAATTATAGCGGGGGAGTTCGGAAACACGTGGCTTGGCCTTTTGCACATAACTATGAATAGGTAGTACTATAGATAAGGGTGGATGGTAATTGTCCGGGGTAACCAAACCAGTAGGGCTTATGTTGACACTGATGTTTTCGATGTTTGAAAAACAAAGGTCAAGTAAGCTCCGAGCAGAGTTCACAACGTGGTTGCACTGTTCAAGACCAGTAAATGAAATAAAGTCCAGTAAGGCTGAGGCCTTTTGAAGAACGTAGGTATTGTAATGAGAAATACTAAGGTCACCCCATTCTATTCCCGGCGAGTTAAAGTCACCGAGAATCATGATATGGTATCTAGGATGAGAGGAAATTACATTTTCTATCGATGTTAAACAAGTTTGAAAAGAAACCGGAGCTATGTTAGGAGCTAAGTAAAATGCACCAAGCAGGACGTGTTCGCCACCGATGCAACACAATTCAACCCAAACAGACTCATCCTCTGTCTCCAGGTCTGCGCGCCTCACGCATCTGAATGAGCTATTGGCGGCTATCAAAGCTCCCCCTCCCGTGCGTGTGGCACGGTCACTGCGGAACACGTTGTAATAAGACGGAAAATAATCTTTAGACGAGATACTGGGTAAGAGCCAGGTCTCCGTAAGAACAACCACAGAAAAAATTGAGGAAGATACATTACAAAAAAACACGTTAGCTTTAGTCCTTAGACCACGGACATTTTGATACAAAACGTTAAGGGACCTATTCATGAGTGACCTGTTCATTTTCTAACTCAGATGCGTGTAGGTGACGATCATGAAGAATTCCCTGGAAAAGTTTAAAGATGCAGTTTGCCGGCCATAGGCCCGGGTCCTGCAGCTTCTGAAATGTTTCGTCGTCTACTGCAACATAAAATGAGGCATAGGATTCGTACTTGGTTTTCAGCCGTTTGCACACCAACGGTGCGATCGCGACGCTAGAAACATATGCCGACACCTGGGAAGACGATGTTTCAGGAGCCAGCTTTGTCACGAACAGCGCCTTTGATCGCCGATGTTGACTGGCGACCGACAACGTTGTACTTGTTGCCAGTCCAAAGCACGCAGGTGATCGTTCCTTCGTTGGACGGCGAGAACCTGTTGCCTGTAGAAGTGGTGGGCTCTCACCAGTGGTGGACGATTGCGAAGGCGTGTCCGAGGCAGCAGCTCCAGGCGCTTTCGGCTGCACTGGCCCCATGGGCCCGCATACAGACGGCGATAGCGCCGGAAGCGGCGACGATTTGTTGCCGGGCGGGGAAGCACAAGCGGACGACTTCGGCGACGCCACCGCACCAGCAGGGCCCGGCTACGCAGGCCACACAGGCCTACTGGTAGTGGCCGCCATAATAGGAAACGACGTCGATTCAGAGCGTTGACGCGTCAACTCGTTGCGAAGCGTATGCACTTCCTGCCGCAGCGATTTAACAGCAGCTGCGTGTGCATCTGCCTTCGCCGCCGCCTCCCTGCGCATCCGTTCATTCTCCTCCTTCAGTTGGGAAACCTGATCTGTCAGAAAGGAGATTCCCACGAGCGCGCGAACGAGAAGGCCGCGCAGGGGAGCCTGCTCGAGGTCAACCGGTTCCCTAGGAGGGGTGGCCGCTGCCGTCGTCACCGCCGGCCGGGCAGGGGAATGCGCCGAGGCTGCTTCGGCTCCGTCGGTCAAGCCGATGTCGCGGGTAGGCCTAGGTGAAGCGGCGGCACACTCACACTTATTGCAGGTAAACTGCCGCTCCCCAGACTTCAGCATGTTGAGCTCATCGTCCGGCCAGGTGACACACTTCACATGAACACGTTTACGACAGTCAGCACAACGAAGAAACTTTTGTTTACCGTAGAAATACTGCGAGCAGAGGGAACACGCATCCGTACTCGGCGCCATCTTAAAAAAAAAATAATAATCAATCAATCAATCAATCAATCAATCAATCAATCAATCAATCAATCAATCAATCAATCAATCAATCAATCAATCAAGCAAGCAATCAACCTTTATTTTCGGTGCCCAGGAACAACCCTAGGGTCTTAAGTTGGTACTGGTACACCGTTACAAGCACTGACACTTAAACCGACAGAAATTCAAGCAACACAAAATCAGGAAAAGTGAAAAACAAACAAGCAAGATGATAATTTGCATAGAATAAATACGGAACAGAAATACGCCACATAAATGACATAAAGGCACTTAAGCTAGAGCAGTTTTTAATTCATTAGCGAACAAAGACAAAAAGCTCTGGAATATATCAAGACGGTCGGAATATTCATTATATGCATAATAATAATAATAATAATAATAATAATAATAATAATAATAATAATAATAATAATAATAATAATCAATCAATCAATCAATAATAATAATAATAATAATAATAATAATAATCAATCAATCAATCAATCAATCAATCATGTTTATTTACGTGCCCAGGAACAGCCAGAGGCCTGAGTGCTGGCGCACGGATAGTTATATGAAAACAAAATACAAGAAACATATTGCAAGAAACAAACAAGCGACAAGACACACCCATATTGAAGTAGCGAAAATTACAAAAATAAAGCACAGGCGGAGCCTGGGTACAGGTAAAAAAGAAAAAAGAAGATGCCTTTGTGGCTCAGCTTATTGTAATGAATACACAACAAGCAGAGAACAAAGTTTGACAGTAAGACAACAAAAACAATGACAAGAGTATAGAGACAAATGAAAAGACAAGCATGATAAGTAAACAGTTTCAAAAACAGGCAACTATATTGGTTAAACAGAACCGCAGAGAAACCAAATTTCAGCAATAAAAAAAAAAAGAAAAACGACTGAGATATCATAGATGTTTAACCTACTGTGTTCAACAGCGCAGTACGGTAAATTGTAAAGGAGCTTTGAAAGATGTCAAGGCGTTCAGAGAAGCGGTTGTAGCAATTCTGTATTCTGCGCACTGGAGAATGATTGGAGTTGCGCGCAGCGGTCAAGAAAGGGCGATGCGACCTGGCGGGCCTCTGTGGAACACTAAACTCTAAACAGTTAAGCAGATCCGCGCAAGAAAGGTCACCATGAACAACTTTGTGAAGAAATGTAAGGTCTGCACGCATACGTCTGCAGGTCAACGAAGGAATGGAAGGAACTATGGGTAAGTCAGAATCAGGACCCGGACTGTGATTGTGATGACGGTGCTTAAATATGGATAAAAACTTCTTCTGCACACGTTCTATTAATTCACTACTAGATTTGGAGATGCCGTTCCAGGCAACAGAAGCATATTCTAACTGGGGGATACATATTGCATTGTATAGCATTAGAAATGGATCTGGAGAAGAGAATTCCTTTGTAATCCGACACACATTTCCAAGACTTCGGAGCGCTCGCCGGGTGATGAGCCTAATATGAGAAGAAAAAGAGAGGGTACTGTCGAAAAGAACTCCGAGGTCCCTAATCTCCTCAACCCTTTGCAAAGGAGCTCCCTCTATACTGTAGGAAAACAGTAGACGATGGGTTTTCCGGCTGTACGTGACAACCTTTGTTTTAGCTGGATTTAAAATTAGACAGTTTTTGCTGCACCAGACCGATAATTCCGACACATCCCTCTGCAAGGCACAGCAGTCCTGAAAACTGCTAATGTGCCTAGATAGTTTTACATCATCAGCATAGAGAAGAAATGAAGATTTTGTTAACACTGTTGACACATCATTGATAAAGATAGAAAACAATAGTGGACCCAGCACAGAACCCTGAGATACACCACTCGTTGCAGTGTAAACACTAGACCTTTTGAAGTTTACATCTACGTAAAAGGACCGGTCAAGGAGATAGTTGGACAACAAGGCAACAAGGCTTGCATCAACACCGGACATAGTAAGCTTGTTAATTAATAATTTATGGTTCACTACATCAAACGCCTTACTGAGGTCAAAATAGATAACATCCAACTGGCCGTTTTCACAAACTGCAGCCGAAGCCTGAGTCATGAAGCTTGCAAGATTTGTAACCGTCGATCGACCCGAGAAAAAGCCGTGCTGATTTGGTATCAGAACGTTCTTGACGCAGGCAGCAAGAACGTTGTGCAGAGCTGACTCAAAGAGTTTTGAGGCGACACAAAGAAGTGAGATTGGGCGATAGTTGGTAACGGCTGACTTATCACCAGACTTAAATATTGGAAAAATCCGAGCAATCTTCCATGCACGAGGAAATTTGCCGAAAAGTAAACAGTTATTATAAATGGAAGTTAAGACAGGCACAAAAATGTTGCCGTAAACCTTCATGAGGGCTGCTGGAATTCCGTCTGCACCACAGGAAAATGACGGTTTCATCCGTTTAAGGCTATCATTGACAAGTTTTTCATCGAACATAAGTGTACTAAAATTAGACATATTATTAAACGATAGGCGTTCGTCGTTGCCATCTGGTAGTTGAAAGACAGAATGAAAGTACTGAGCAAAACTGGTGGCAACATCCTCAACCTCTTCACCATCGGAATTAAGCAGGCTAACGTGTTCTTTAGACGCCTTAGAACGGCCGCGTACATACCTCCAGAAATCAGCCGGTTTCTGAGACGCCGAAGCCTCTAACGACTCTATATAGAGCTGGTGGTCACGCCGGTAGAGGCTTTTACAAAGTGAGCGATACCGACTAAACTCCGCTTTCCACTTGTCGAGCCCAGAACGCTTGGCCTTTTTGTGGGCGCTGTCCTTAAGTTTAAGCGAACTTCGAAGTTCTTTAGAGAACCAATGGGGAAATTTGGAATGAACAGGCATATAACAAGGGATGTACTTTTCCATGCCACTCCTGACAATTTCGGTAAAACGTCGAACCTGTTCGTCAACATCATTGACATCAAAAACACTAGACCATTCAGCAGATGAATAAAAGTGATAGAGCCCAACATAATCTCCACGCTTGAAAGCATATCGCGGGACTGCACAATCGTCAACACCACCATAGCAATGCTGGGCAGCGACAGAGACAGAGACAATAAGAGGGGGTTGAAACTTGTCGGGGTGTACAAGAGATATTTCGGAGGCACACACTTCTACGTTTTTCAAGTTCGAGAAGCACACATCTAGGACATTACCACAGAAGTTTTCTATGTGGCAGAACTGCTGCAAGGAGGTGAAGGGTTGAAAATCTAATAACATGGTGCATTTCTGCGCTGCATAATGGTTTTTATGCTGAAATGAAAGACTGTTCCAGTGAATACCTGGGGTGTTGAAGTCCCCAAGTATAATTAGCTTATGGTTGGAGTGTGAATTTGAAACATTTTCAATAGATGTGAGCTTTAGATTATATTCAGCAGGTAAAATATCCGGGGTTATATAGAATGCACCGATGAGCAGCTTCTCGCTCCTCTTGAGGCCTACCTCAAGCCAGACTGATTCCTCAGTCTCGAGGTCTGCACGCCGCACGCATTGCACTGAGCGATCGATGGCAATGAGAACACCGCCACCCTTTTGCTTGGGCTCAGTTAACTTTCTGTCACTTCTAAACATTTCATAGGTCGGAGGAAAATAGTCGGAAGATGAGATATCATCGCAAAGCCAAGTTTCAGTAATAACAATAGTAGAAAATTTGGAGCACACAACATTTCTAAGAAATTCGGAGGACTTAGTACGTAGACCCCGAGCATTTTGATAATAGTTGTCGAGAGTGTCGTTCTTACTGGTCATTTTTAGAAGTTTCACAGCTGTGCACCATGCCAGGGTGGAGCTTGCCTTGGAACGGCTTGAAGAGGCAGCCCTTTGGCCACATAGACGGGTCGCACAGGCGCCTGAAACAGTCTGCGTCAACAGTTACACAAAAAGAAGAATAGGAGTAATGCGTGGTTTTAAGGCGTTTGCATGACAATGGCGGGACTCGCACATTCGACCAGTGGGCCAACAGTTGCCCAGATGTAGTGTTAGCCGACAACTTCGAAACAAAGATGGCCCTGGAGCTCGGCGGTCGGCGCACCACAACCAACTCAGAAGCTATAATAATAATAATCAATCAATCAATTAATCAATCAATCAATCAATCAATCAATCAATCAATCAATCAATCAATCAATCAATCAATCAATCAATCATTTATTTGCGTGCCCAGGAACGGCGGGGGGGGCCTTTGTGCTGGCGCACGGAAACAGAAACACACGAAACATAATGTACACATCTCTCAAATACAAAATAAAATGTAAAATACAAAAAAAACGAAAGGATAGCTTATGTTGAAGTTACGGAATGAAAGTCATTTAAGTGGATGAACTCAAGGATGAAACACAAATGCAGAATAAGAAAAGTTGGCAGTTACGCCAATACAAACTCAGACATGTTTGCGAAACAGAGTAGGGCAATCATTAAATATATCAAGGTAATCCGAGTACCGATTGTACGTGCATTGCAGTCGGAACACAGTGCACAAGACACGCAGACAATAGGGGTTGCAAAAGGTATCATGTTTCCTGGTCCTCTTTTGCGGCACATAAAGACGAACATGCTGTAGCAGCTCACCACAAGACACTATGCCGCGCATAATTTTAAAGAGGAAGAGAATATCAGCAAGAGAATAATAATAATAATAATCAATCAATCAATCAATCAATCAATCAATCATGTTTATTTACGTGCCCAGGAACAGCCAGAGGCCTGAGTGCTGGCGCACGGGTAGTTACATGAAAACAAAATACAAGAAACATATAGCAAGAAACAAACAGGCGACAAGACACACACAAATTGAAGTAGTGAAAATGACAGAAATAAAGCACAGGCGGAGCCTGGGTACAGGTAAAAAGTAAAAAAAGAAGATGCCTATGTTGCTCTGCCCGTCGTAAAGGCCACACGACAGGCAGAGCAACAAAGTTTGACAGTAATACAACAAAAACAACGGCAAGAGTGTAGAGACAAATGAAAAAACGAACAAATGACAGTAAGCAGTTTCAAAAATAGGCAACTATCAGTTGGATAGACACAACCGCAGAGAAATCAAATTCCAGAAAAAAAAGAACGACAGACATATCATAGGTGTTTAACATACTGTATTCAACAGCGTTGTACGGTAAACTGTAAAGGATTTCTGAAAGATGTCAAGGCGTTCAAAGAAGCGGTTGTAACAATTCTGTATTCTGCGCACAGGAGAATGATTGGAGTTGCGCGCAGCGGTCAAGAACGGGCGATGCGACCTGGTGGGCCTTTGTGGTACACTAAACTCTACAATAATAATAATCAATCAATCAATCAATCAATCAATCATGTTTATTTACGTGCCCAGGAACAGCCAGAGGCCTGAGTGCTGGCGCACGGGTAGTTACATGAAAAAAAATACACAAAATACAAGAAACATATAGCAAGAAACAAACAAGCGACAAGACACACACAAATTGAAGTAGTGAAAACGACAGAAATAAAGCACAGGCGGAGTCTGGGTACAGGTAAAAAAGAAAAAAAGATGCCTTTGTGGCTCAGCTTATTGCAATGAATACACAACAAGCAGAGAACAAAGTTTGACAGTAATACAACAAAAACAACGGCAAGAGTGTAAAGACAAATGATAAGACGAACAAATGACACTAAACAGTTTCAAAAATAGGCAACTATCAGTTGGATAGACACAACCGCAGAGAAATCAAATTCCAGAAAAAAAAGAACGACAGACATATCATAGGTGTTTAACATACTGTATTCAACAGCGTTGTACGGTAAACTGTAAAGGATTTCTGAAAGATGTCAAGGCGTTCAAAGAAGCGGTTGTAACAATTCTGTATTCTGCGCACAGGAGAATGATTGGAGTTGCGCGCAGCGGTCAAGAACGGGCGATGCGACCTGGTGGGCCTTTGTGGTACACTAAACTCTAAACAGTTAAGCAGGTCTGCGCAAGAAAAGTCACCATGAACAATTTTGTGAAGAAATGTAAGGTCTGCACGCATACGTCTGCAGTTCAAGGAAGGGATGGAAGGGACTATGGATAAGTCAGAATCAGGATGAAAACTGTGATTGTGATGACGGTGCTTAAATATGGATAAAAACTTCTTCTGCACACGTTCTATTAATTCACTACTAGATTTGGAAATGCCGTTCCAGGCAACAGAAGCATATTCTAACTGTGGTATACATATTGCATTGTATAGCATTAGAAATGGATCTGGAGAAGAGAATTCCTTTGTAATCCGACACACATTTCCAAGGCTTCGGAGTGCTCGCCGGGTGATGAGCCTAATATGAGGAGAAAAAGAGAGGGTACTGTCGAAAAGCACCCCTAGGTCCCTAATCTCCTCAACCCTTTGCAGAGGAGCTCCCTCAATACTGTAGGAAAACAGCAGACGGTGGGTTTTCCGGCTGTAGGTGACAACCTTTGTTTTAGTGGGGTTTAAAATTAGGCAGTTTTTCCTGCACCAGACCGATAATTCCGACACATCCCTCTGCAAGGCACAGCAGTCCTGAACACCGCTAATGTGCCTAAATAGTTTGACATCATCAGCATAGAGAAGAAAAGAAGAGTTGGTTAACACTGTTGAAACATCATTGATAAAGACAGAAAACAATAATGGACCCTGCACGGAACCCTGGGGTACACCACTTGTTGCAGGGTAAACACTAGACTTTTTGTAGTTAACATCTACATAAAAGGCCCGGTCAAGGAGATAGTTGGACAACAAGGCAACAAGGCTTGCGTCTACACCGGACTTAGCAAGCTTGTTAATTAATAACTGATGGTTCACCACATCAAACGCCTTACTGAGGTCAAAATAAATAACGTCCAACTGGCCGTTTTCACAAACTGCAGCCGAAGCCTGTGTCATAAAGCTTGCAAGATTTGTGACCGTCGATCGACCCGAGAAAAAGCCGTGCTGATTTGGTAGCACAACGTTCTTGACGCAGGCAGCAAGAACTTTGTGCAGAGCTGACTCAAAGAGTTTTGAGGCGACACAAAGGAGTGAGATCGGGCGATAGTTAGAAACGGCTGACTTATCACCAGACTTAAATATTGGAAAAATTCGAGCGATCTTCCATGCACGAGGAAATTTACCTAAAAGTAAGCAGTTATTATAAATGGAAGTTAAGACAGGCACAAAAATGTTCCCGTAAGCCTTCATTAGGGCTGCTGGAATTCCATCTGGACCACAGGAAAATGATGGTTTCATCCGTTGAAGGCTATCATTGACAATTTTTTAATCGAACCTAAGTGTGTTAAAATTAGAGTTATTAAACGATAGGCGTTCGTCGTTGCCATCTGGCAGTTGAAAGACAGAATGAAAGTACTGAGCAAAACTGGTGGCAACATCCTCAACCTCTTCACCATCGGAATTAAGCAGGCTAACGTGTTCTTTAGACGCCTTAGAACGGCCGCGTACATACCTCCAGAATTCAGCCGGTTTCTGAGACGCAGCAGCCTCTAACGATTCTATATAGAGCTGGTGGTCACGCCGGTAGAGGATTTTACAAAGTGAGCGATACCGACTAAATTCCGCTTTCCACTTGTCAAGCCCAGAACGCTTGGCCTTTTTATAGGCGCTATCCTTAAGTTTAAGCGAACTTCGAAGTTCTTTAGAAAACCAGTGGGGAAATTTGGAAGGAACAGGCTTATAACAAGGGATATACTTTTCCATGCCCCTTCTGACGATTTCAGTGAAACGTCGAACCTGTTCGTCAACATCATTGACATCCAAAACACTACACCATTCAGCAGATGAATAAAAGTGATACAGCCCAGCATAATCTCCACGCTTGAAAGCATATCGCGGGACTGAACAACACCGCCAGAGCGAAGCTGGGTCGCGACCGAGACAGAGACAATAAGAGAGGGGTGAAACTTGTCGGGGTGCACAAGGGATATTTCGGAGGCACACACTTGTACGTTTTTTAAGTTTGAGAAGCACACATGTAGAACATTACCACAAAAGTTTTCTCTGTGGCAAAACTGCTGCATGGAGGTGAACGACTGAAAATCTAATAGCATGCTGCATTTCTGCGCTGCATAATGGTTTTTGTGCTCAAAGGAAAGACTGTTCCAGTGAATACCTGGGGTGTTGAAGTCTCCAAGTATGATGAGCTTATGGTTGGAGTGTGCATAATAATAATAATAATAATAATAATAATAATAATAATAATAATAATAATAATAATAATAATAATCAATCAATCAATCAATCATTTATTTGCGTGCCCAGGAACGGCCGGGGGGGCGTTTGTGCTGGCGCACGGAAACAGAAACACACGAAACATAATGTACACATCTCTCAAATACAAAATAAAATGCAAAATACAAAAAAAACGAAAGGATAGCTTATGTTGAAGTTACGGAATGAAAGTCATTTAAGTGCATGAACTCAAGGAAAAAAGACAAATGCAGAATAAGAAAAGTTGGCAGTTACGCCAATACAAACTCACAGACATGTTTGCGAAACAGAGTAGGGCAATCATTAAATATATCAAGGTAATCCGAGTACCGATTGTACGTGCATTGCAGACGGAACACAGGGCACAAGACACGCAGACAATTGGTGTTGCAAAAGGTATCATTTTTCCTGGTCCACTTTTGCGGCACATAAAGACGAACATGCTGTAGCAGCTCACCACAAGACACTATGCCGTGCATAATTTTAAAGAGGAAGAGAATATCAGCCTTGTTCCGCCTGGAAGTTAAGCATGATAGCGTCAATGAAGAGGGCGATCCAGGGTTATAATTACTACTATCGTCAAAGCGATGGTTGAAGATAGATATGAACTTATTTTGGACCCTTTCTACAAGCTTACGGTTTGTTTTGCTCGTGCTGTTCCAGACAACAGATGCATATTCAAGCTGAGGACGACATATAGTTGTGTAGAGCTTGAGAAGAGAAAGCGGCTCCTTGAACTCCTTGGACACGCGACAGACAACGCCAAGCGATCGAAGAGCTCTACGAGTAATTACCTGAATATGTGGAGAGAAGCTCAGTTTACTGTCGAAAGTGACGCCTAGGTCATTAACCTCTACCACACGTGGGAGTAATTCACCGTTGATGTTATAGGGAAACAAGATGTTGTCAGTCTTTCTTGTGTATGTCATTACCTTAGTTTTAGATGTATTAATGAGGAGTTTGTTGCATGAGCACCAATGCGAGAAGGACGAGATTGCTCTCTGGAGAGCGGAACAGCTGGCAGAGTTGGAAACAGATTTAAATATTTTTACATCATCGGCATATAAAAGAAAATTACAATCATTAAATATTGTCGCAACATCACTTATAAAGATTGAGAAGAGAAGTGGCCCGAGAACTGAGCCCTGAGGGACACCACTGGTGACCTCATAGGAAAGAGAAGACTGTCCATTTACATGCACGAAACATGACCTATCACATAGATAATTGCATATAAGAGATATCAGGGATGGTTGTATATCAAGCTCAGATAGTTTTTTGGCTATCAAGCTCAGATAGTTTTTTGGCTAAGAGCTCGTGGCAGACGACATCAAAAGCCTTGCTTAAATCAAAGTAGACTACATCAAGTTGACCTCTCTCTTGCACAGCTTCCGAAGCATGCAGCATGAAGTTGACGAAATTGGTAGTGGTCGATCGGCCCGCGAAAAAACCATGCTGTTCAGGTATTAATGTGGTATTTATACTGAATGTGAGTAGTTTGTGCAGTATTGACTCAAACAATTTAGAAGCTGCACATAGAATAGATATCGGTCGGTAGTTCGTGGGGTCCAATTTAGAACCTGTCTTAAATACAGGAACAATCCTTGCATTCTTCCAACGAGCGGGGAACTTGCCAGACTTGAGAGAAGTTTGAAATATACACGTCAATACTGGAACTACGATATCACCAAACGCTTTCAGTACGGCAGAAGGAATGCCGTCAGGGCCGCATGAAAATGACGATTTCAATTGTTTCAGAGCTTTCAAAACGAGACTTTCCGAAACCAACACTTCTGAGTTTTTACAGTAACCTAGAGATTGTGGAGGGGGGCAAGCTGCACTGTTGTTGCCATAAGTGGAACGGAATTGTCGCGCAAAGGCATTGGCAACGTCCGATATGCTCTCTCCTCGTTCATCGATGAGGTTAATGTTCCCAGGTGAATTTTTACATGTTTGAGAACGGACATGGCCCCAGAAAGCTTTTGCATTGTGTGTTGCATCAGCCTCAAACGCGGCAACGTAATTCGACCTATCGCGCCTAACCAGACATTTACAAAGGGATCTGAGTTGACGAAACTCATTCTGCCACCTTTCCTGCCCCGTTTTCTTAGCTTGCTTGTGCGCTCGATTTTTCCTCCCCAAAGCTCGTTTAAGTTCAGCAGAAAACCAACGCGGAAAATTGCCTTTCTTTTCAAATTTTCGGGGAACAAAGCTCCTCAAGCCATCGTGAACAACTTCAGTAAAAAAATCGGTCTCTTCATCAACGTCGTTGAGGTTAGCTATTGGTGACCAATCAGTGTTACTAAGAAAGTGAAATAAACCAATGTAGTCACCACGAGCAAAGTCGTAACTACTGCTTCCTGGTGTGCGAACAGGGGGACTGTAATGGAGGAGAGATACGTTATGCAATGAAATATGTAATGACGGATGAAACTTGTCCGGATTTACAAGGTTAGTATGACTGCGCGAGACGTCGACAGCTTCCAAGCTAGTCACACACAAATCTAAGACGTTCCCACATGAACTCATAATGAGGTTGCACTGCTGCAAGGAAGTAAAGGAAATAAAATCAAATAGAAAGTCACACTTCGGAGATATTGGATGAGACGCCTGACTGACCCGCTGAGTCTCCCAAGAAATCCCCGGTGCGTTAAAGCCCCCAGTGACAAGGAAATGGTGATCACTGTGAGATATTACTGTAGTTTCGATTGTGTTAAGGATATTTCTGAACTCATTGGCATGTGTCTCGGGGGAGATGTAGTATGTATACACTAAGAGCCGTTCACCCCGATCACAAAACACCTCTAACCAAATACACTCACTCTCTAATTCAAGGTCAAGGCGGCGTTTGCACTTGATGGAGTCATGTAGGGCAATAGGCACACCACCGCCCCGATAATAATCAATCAATCAATCAATCAATCAATCAATCAATCAATCAATCAATCAATCAATCAATCAATCAATCAATCAATCAATCAATCAATCAATCAATCAATCAATCAATCAATCGATCGATCGATCAATCAATCAATCAATCAATCAATCAATCAATCAATCAATCAATCAATCAATCAATCAATCAATCAATCAATCATTTATTTGCGTGCCGAGGAACAGCCGGGGGGGGCCTTTGTGCTGGCGCACGGAAACAGAAACACAGGAAACATAATGTACACATCTTTCAAATACAAAATAAAATACAAAATGCAAAAAAGCGAAAGGATAGCTTATGTTGAAGTTACGGAATGAAAGTAATTTAAGTGCATGAACTCAAGGATAAAAACAAATGCAGAATAAGAAAAGTTGGCAGTTATTATAATAATAATAATCAATCAATCAATCAATCAATCAATCAATCAATCAATCAATCAATCAATCAATCAATCAATCAATCAATCAATCAATCAATCAATCAATCAATCAATCAATCAATCAATCAATCAATCAATCAACCTTTATTTTCAGTGCCCAGGAACAACCCTAAGGTATTGGTGCTGGCACACCATATACAACACATTAAAAGAAACGTAAGACAGCACGGCACAACACACAAAATCCCCGATATGACAGAAAAGCAAAAAAAAACAGCGTTGCAAGCTATGGCACTCGGCCAGCAAAACTTTCAAGGCACTTGAAAAAAGGAAATATACAACAAAATACACAGTGCACATGATGGAGACAGAGTGTACATATAAAACAAGAGTTTTGGTTTTTGAAAATTCACACTGCAATAAAGTATTACCCTAAAACGAGCGATGCCTTTGCGATGTCCCATCATGTCGAGACACACAGCAAACAGAGCAACAAATTTGACAGAACAATAGCGAAGAAAACAATGGCAGGAGTATAGACATAAATGATCAGACCAACAAATCGCAGAGATAATAAAAATGATGAATGAAACAACCAATTAATTGTTTATTAGTGTGTCAAGGAACGATGTGCTGGTGCGGAAAGAAAGAAAAGTACATATCTCAGAAAAATATAGAAAATAGCATTGTATAGTCTGAATGAGAATGAGACACTTTGAGATACACACACGCCGACACACGCACATGACCCGAGCACATATGCAAACAAGGCATTGCAATCAGTGCATAGCAATAAGACACTGCTGACTGCTATGGAGACTACAAGTGTAATACAACAAGGCATGATTAAAACTCTGTACACTGAAACATGTAAACCGGAAAAAGATATTAGCTAAAGATCACGGCACAATGAAGGCATAAAACTTAGATACACAAGAGAATATCGAAACAATTAGCATACATACATAGTTAACCGACCCCGGCAGCATAGAGTGTGTGAATGGACGTTACAACTAGGGCAAGCAAACTACTCCTGGTTTGTCAAGCGACGCAGTTTCTTACAAAAAGCTGGAAAGGGACGATGGAATACGTCCAAACTTTCTGCGTGCATATTGTATAGGTGCTGAATGCGTCCCACGGGACTCTTGACAGGGGCAGAGACATGAAACGGTCTAGGTGCCCTGGTGTTGCCTGTCGGGGTTCTCAAATTTATGGCACCCAGCAACTCTGTACAATCAATGAGGCTGTGGACCAGTTTGTACAAGAATAAAAGGTCAGCCTTGGCCCTCCGACTGTGTAATGGGTCCATTACAAGCAAGCTGGCGTCATCAACACCAGGATTATCTTTAGCCTTCGCAGTAGCGTACCTATGCTTTATTATTGAGAGAAATTTAGTTTGCACTCTCTCAATGTCCGCCGCGTTGGACCGACACGTTGCGTTCCAGACCACGGATGCGTATTCCAATAGAGGGCGACACATTGAGGTATAGAGCTGAAGAAATGTGTCTGGATAGTTGAATTATCTGGAGACACGACATGTTGCACCTAGTGTTCGCAAAGCACGACGGGTAATCTCATTAGTATGGGCTGTAAATGTGAGCTTAGAGTCAAACAAAACTCCCAAGTCTCTGATTTGGCATACCCGATTCAGATCTTCTTCACTTATGCGATAGGTGAAATTGATATCATCTGTTTTACGGGTATACGACACCACTTTGGTTTTTGCACTATTGAGTATCAACCTATTTCTGTTGCACCAGTCCGAAAACGCGGCGATATCACATTGCAGTTGTGCACAGTCTGAGATGTCGCCAATCACTTTGAATATTTTTATATCGTCTGCGTATAGCAAGAACGATGAGTACTGAAGTGCTGTCGAAACATCGTTGACAAACAGTGAAAACAAAAGAGGACCAAGGACTGAGCCCTGAGGCACCCCGCTGGTGGCTGAGTACGTTCCGGAGTGTTGCCCGTTACAGTGAACGTAGCAGTGACGACTGGTAAGGTAGTCACGAAGCAGATCCAGTAACGGATCAGGAATGTCAAGGTGGGAAAGTTTGCTACACAACAATGAATGGGAAACCACATCGAACGCCTTGCTAAGGTCACAGTATACCACGTCAAGTTGGCCTCGGTCTTCCACTGCCTTTGACGCATGTTCCATAAAAGAAACTAAGTTTGTAGTGGTCGAGCGGCCACGTATAAAACCATGTTGATTTGGAATAATTTCATATCTTACTCTGGATGTAATGAGGGAATGAATTATAGATTCAAAAATTTTAGAAGCACTGCACAGGAGGGAAATCGGTCTATATTTTTTTGCATGTTTTTGACCCGGATTTGTGTACAGGTACAACTTTAGCAATTTTCCAACAGTTAGGAAACGTGCCAGTACTAATACAGTTGTTAAACACATATACAAGCACTGGAGCAAGGATAGGACTGAAAGCCTTGAGTAGAGCCATGGGGATGCCATCTGGGCCACACGCTAGCGAGGGCTTCGTGTCCCGTAGGCTTTTCATCACGATTTCCTCCCCTACAAATGCCGTGCTCGGTGCCGTACCGCGACAATTGGACATCGGAGCTGACGGAACGTCGCAGGTATCCCTATACACCGTTTTAAACTGCTGAGCGAACGCGGCAGGGACGTCATCGATGATTACTCCATCGGAGTTAAGAAGATTAATCCATTCAGTGTTATTCTGGGGTGATCTACTGCGGACATATTTCCATAAATCTTTGGGGTTCCTTTTAAGATTGCTTTCTATGAACGTAATGTATGGAGCCCGATCACGATCATACAGTTTTTTACAAAGTAATAATAATAATAATAATAATAATAATAATAATAATCAATCAATCAATCAATATTTATTAGAGTGCCCAGGAACAGCCGAGGCCTTGGTTCTGGCGCACTGAGGAAGACAAAATGCGGCACTAATATACAGGAGCAACTCACAATATAAACAGTCAACGAGAAGAACGAGCAAAGAAAAAAAAAGAAAAAAAGGAGCAGTAAAACCCTAAGGATAATAAAAAGGTATTCCAGCCACAATTAGACGATTAAGAAACTCTAATGGTGGATCAATGGCAAAAGTATATGGAACAATGGTCACAGCAGTTGGGTGAAGCAAGCAGACATAAAAACATATTCGCAGATATAGGCGAAAACACAAAGCTTCAATTAAACATGAATGTATGAAACAAAATACAGGAACTGATTTATGAAATTACAGCAACAGAAGATGGAAAGTACCAGACACATCACAATAAATCAGGTGCGATGGAAGGCAAGTAGCATACCGTAATATATGATAAGTCAATGAAGCAGTTACAGCCACAAAGTCCCGAATATATTGGACTTACAAACCAGGAACAAGAACTATGAAGACATTGCATACATAAAAACCATATAAAAAACTAAAAAAATGCTGAAAAGAAGAGTAATTATTGTATCACAGCTAACAAACCAGTCAAAAACTCCCGAAGGGGACGTTGAAATATATCATGTTTCCCAGAGTGACAGTTATAGAGACGCTGCACTCTTTGGAGGGGGGAATGGGTGTTGAGTGCTGTAGCATTATGGAAAGGGGGGGGGGTAAACCTTGTTGTTTTTTGCGAAATTCGAAGGCTGACTTGTGCAAGCAGTTCCTGGCATGTGATAATACCATGAAGCAGTTTATATAGAAAAAGAAGATCTAGGCGGGTTCGCCGACAACTCAGAGAGACAGGCAATGGGAATCTGGATACTGCTAAGGCAGTCTCGGGAGGCCCAGAGGAAAAACGATGCCTGTATATTGCTTGAAATTTGGTCTGAACACGCTCTATACGTTTGCTATTAGAATGACAGGTTCCATTCCACACGACAGAGGCATATTCTAGTTGAGGAATACAAAGTGTTTTGAATAGTTTCAGGAATGAATTAGGAGACCCAAAGTCCCATGAAAATCTGCATACAGCACCAAGAGAGCGAAGAGCCCGCCGAGTAAGTTGATCGACATGGGGCGAGAAAGTTAAGGCGCTGTCAAAGAGCACTCCAAGGTCTCTGATACCATCAACTCTAGACAGGGGGCCGCCGTCAATGGTGTAAGAAAAGTAAAGGATGTTTGTTTTTCGGCTATAAGAGATGACATTTGTTTTCTTTGGATTAAGAGTTAATCTATTCTCTGAACACCATTTAGAGAACAAGGACACATCTTTGTTTAGGGAAACACAGTCCTCAGCAGACTTAATACGTTTGAATATTTTGATGTCGTCAGCATAGATTAGGAACGAAGACTTCTTCATTGCAGCTGACACATCGTTTATAAAAATAGAAAACAACAGAGGGCCCAACACAGAGCCTTGGGGCACACCACTTGTTGTCCTGTACATAGCGGACTTCTTGCCGTTAACACTCACATAACACAACCGATTGTGTAGATAACTCCACAACAATGCCACGAGTGGTGCATCAACGCCAGACAGTAAAAGCTTATTAAGTAACAACGAGTGGCAGACAACATCGAATGCCTTGCTCAGGTCACAGTATACAACGTCCAACTGGCCCCTCTCTGAAACTGCTGCGGAGGCCTGCTCCATGAAGCAGGTGAGGTTTGTAGTTGTCGATTTTCCCGATATAAAACCATGCTGGTTAGGTATAAGGACGTTTTGTACAGAACTTGATAAGACTTTGTGAAGCGCTGTCTCAAACAGCTTGGAGCAGGCACAAAGGAGAGAAACAGCCCTATAATTTGTTGCGTCAGACGTCGGGCCTGTCTTTAAAATTGGACGCACTCGAGAGATTTTCCACGTGCGCGGGAAGACGTTTGTTTTTAGACAATTATTGAATATAGAAGTTAGAACAGGTACAAAAATACTGCCATAGGTTTTAACAATGGCCGGAGGGATTCCGTCAGGGCCACAGGACAAAGATGGTTTCATGCGCTTTAGGCTTTCAAGAACCAGCTTTTCGTCTAATAGTATAAGGCTTGGGCCTTGTATATGGTTTAACAAAGGTTCATTACCATCTCATCGCGCTGGCCATATGTAGCGCTAAATTGCTGCGCAAAATAGTTGGCGACGTCATGAACCTGTTCCCCAGAGGAATTAACCAGGCTGATGCGATCACAAGAGTTGTTTTGACGAGACCGGATATACTTCCAAAATTTTGCAGGCTGGGAATTCATGCTGCTCTCCACGGAATCTAGATAGGAGCGGTGGTCACGCTCATATAGACTTTTACATATTTTTCGGTTAGAGCGAAATTCCTCCTTCCATTTAGCAAGTCCAGTGCTCTTTGACTTTCTGTGGGCGCGGTCCTTTAATTTAAGCGCGGTACGAAGTTCTGCGGAGAACCAATAGGGGTGCTTTGAGCGGCTGGGCTTGAACTTGGGGATAAACTTGTCCATACCGCTTTTGACAACCTCAGTGAACCGCTCGACCTGCGCATCACAATCAGGAAGATCTTGAATTGCAGACCAATCAAATGTACAAAAGAAGTCATACAAGCCAATGTAGTCCCCACGAGCATAGCAGTAGCAAGATAATTCGTTATTCTTCGACGAGACAGTACGGCGTTGAAAAGAGATTGGAGTAGAAACTAAAAACGGAGGATGAAACTTGTCGGGTTTAACAAGAGAAATACCAGACCTCGATACTCGTGCATTCTGAATGTTTGAAAAGCAGAGGTCTAAGATGTTGTCGGAGCTATTTTTGATGTTATTAAGTTGCATCATGGATGTAAAGTCTACGAAGTCTAATAGCATGCTGGATTTCTGTTGCACATAATAGTTGTAGTGTTGAAGAGTAAGGCGATCCCATTGCACACCAGGTGTATTGAAATCACCCAGAATAACATGCTGATGGTTTTGGTGAGATGCGAATACTTGTTCTATAGATGTAAGAACCTGATTGAACGATGAAGGAGCAATATCCGGATGAATATAGAGTGCCCCCAGTAAAAGCATCTCACCTCCATTTAGTCGTATATCTAGCCAGACAGACTCGTGGTCGCCCTCCAGTTCATGACGCCGCACACATTGAAAAGTACTGTCAACCGCAAGTAACACCCCCCCTCCCTTTTGCTTAACCCCACCAAAATCCCTATCTTTACGAAAGACTTGGTAGTTTGGTGGAAAATAATCCGAAGAGCTAATATCACCGCAGAGCCAGGTTTCGGAAATTACAATAACCTGAATACTTGAAGAAACTAAATTTGAGAAAAATTCAGACGCTTTGGTGCGAAGACCGCGAGCATTCTGATAATAGACGTCTATTCTATTTATCCCTTTGGTCATCATACGCGACATCGGTAGGAAGTATCATCTCCGGAAGCAGCTTTCCTCGGAACGGTTTAAAAAGACAATCCTTAGGCCACAAGGAGGGATCTGCCAGACGCTGAGACGAGTCCTCGTTTACAGTCACGCAGAAGGAAGAATAGGAGTCGTACTTTGTCTTCAGCCGCTGGCACGATAAAGGTGTGACGTCCACGGACGATAAGTGCGCGGTCAGTTGCGCAGAGGTGGTGCAGGGAGATAGCTTCGAAACAAAGATGCGCCTCGGGTGCTTCGGTCGCTGCACAACGGAGATTAGAGTTGTGTCTGCTGCGCCTACACACGCCGCACTCACGTTCTTTTTATTGGACTTCACCTACGTGAATAATAATAATAATAATAATAATAATAATCAATCAATCAATCAATCAATCAATCAATCAATCATTTATTTGCGTGCCCAGGAACAGCCGGGGGGGCCTTAGTGCTGGCGCACGGAAACAGAAACACACGAAACATAACGTACACATATCTCAAATACAAAATAAAATACAAAATACAAAGGGGAAAAAAACGGAAGTATAGCTTATGTTGAAGTTACGGAATGAAAGACATTTAAGTGCATGAACTCAAGGATAAAAGACAAATGCAGAATAAGAAAAGTTGGCAGTTACTTCAATACAAACTCACAGACATGTTTGCGAAACAGAGTAGGGCAATCATTAAATATATCAAGGTAATCCGAGTACCGATTGTACGTGCATTGCAGTCGGCACACAGGGCACAAGACACGCAGACAATTGGGGTTGCAAAAGGTATCATGTTTCCTGGTCCACTTTTGCGGCACATAAAGACGAACATGTTGTAGCAGCTCACCACAAGACACTATGCCGTGCATAATTTTAAAGAGGAAGAGAATATCAGCCTTGTTCCGCCTGGAAGTTAAGCATGATAGCGTCAATGAAGAGGGCGATCCAGGGTTATAATTACTACTATCGCCAAAGCGATGCTTGAAGATAGATATGAACTTATTTTGGACCCTTTCTACAAGCTTACGGTTTGTTTTGCTAGTGCTGTTCCAGACAACAGATGCATATTCAAGCTGAGGACGACATATAGTTGTGTAGAGCTTGAGAAGAGAAAGCGGCTCCTTGAACTCCTTGGACACGCGACAGACAACGCCAAGCGATCGAAGAGCTCTACGAGTAATTACCTGAATATGTGGAGAGAAGCTCAGTTTACTGTCGAAAGTGACGCCTAGGTCATTAACCTCTACCACACGTGGGAGTAATTCACCGTTGATGTTATAGGGAAACAAGATGTTGTCAGTCTTTCTTGTGTATGTCATTACCTTAGTTTTAGATGTATTAACGAGAATCAATCAATCAATCAATCAATCAATCAATCAACCTTTATTTTCGGTGCCCAGGAACAACCCTAGAGTCTTGGTACTGGTACACCATATACAAAACATACATAAAAACAAACTAAAATCAAGACAACACAACACCCAAAACCGTATGCATGAAAGAAACAATAAAGTAAAGATAGTTACAGTAATCTCAGAAAGCAAAACAGCCAAAAAAAAAAGAAAAGAACAGAAACAGGAGACCTAGCGTTGCAAGCCATGACACTCGGACAGCGAAATGTTCAAGGCACGTGAAAAACAGGAAATACTCACTGAACATGACAGAGATAAGTTATACGCATAAAACGAAGGTTTCATAACAAAATGTTCGGAAGGTTCAACTTTGAAAGAAGCTCAGCATTACAAGCACTGGCACTCAAACCTACAGAAATTCAAGCAACGCAAAACCAGGAAATGTGAAAAACAAACAAACAAGAACATGATTTGCCTAAAATAAATACGGCACATAAATTTGCAATGACATAAAGGCACTTAAGCTACAACAGTTTTCAAGTCGTTTGAGAACAAAGAAAAAGAGCTCTGGAATATATCAAGACGATCAGAATATTCATTATATGCACATTGTATTCTGCAGATGGACGAGCAATAATAATAATAATCAATCAATCAATCATTTATTTGCGTGCCCAGGAACAGCCGGGGTCGGCCTTTGTGCTGGCGCACGGAAACAGAAACACACGAAACAAAATGTACACATCTTTCAAATACAGAATAAAATACAAAATACAAAAAAAAGAATAATAATAATAATAATAATAATAATAATAATAATCAATCAATCAATCAATCAATCAATCATGTTTATTTACGTGCCCAGGAACAGCCAGAGGCCTGAGTGCTGGCGCACGGGTAGTTACATGAAAACAAAATACAAGAAACATATAGCAAGAAACAAACAAGCGACAAGACACACAAATTTAAGTAGTGAAAATGACAAATAAAGCACAGGCGGAGCCTAGGTACAGGTAAAAAATAAAAAAAAGAAGATGCCTATGTTGCTCTGCCTGTCGTAAAGGCCACACGACAGGCAGAGCAACAAAGTTTGACAGTAATACAACAAAAACAACGGAGTGTACAGACAAATGATAATACGAACAAATGACAGTAAACAGTTTCAAAAATAGGCAACTATCAAATAATAATAATAATAATAATCAATCAATCAATCAATCAACCTTTATTTTCGGTGCCCAGGAACAACCCTAGGGTCTTGGTACTGGTACACCATATACAAATCGTACATAAAAACAAACTAAAATCAAGACAACACAACACACAAAACTGTATGCATGAAAGAAACAATAAAGTAAAGATAGTTACAGTAATCTCAGAAAGCAAAACAGCAAAAAAAAAAAAGAAAAGAAAAGAAACAGGAGACCTAGCGTTGCAAGCCATGACACTCAGACAGCGAAATGTTCAAGGCACGTGAAAAACAGGAAATACTCACTGAACATGACAGCGATAAGTTATACGCATAACACGAAGGTTTTATAACAAAATGTCCGGAAGTTTCAACTTTGAAAGAAGTTCAGCATTACAAGCACTGGCACTCAAGCCTACAGAAATTCAAGCAACGCAAAACCAGGAAATGTGAAAAACAAACAAACAAGAACATGATTTGCCTAAAATAAATACAGCACATAAATTTGCAATGACTAAAGGCACTTAAGCTACAACAGTTTTCAAGTCGTTTGAGAACAAAGAAAAAGAGCTCTGAAATATATCAAGACGATCAGAATATTCATTATATGCACATTGTATTCTGCAGATGGACGAGCGTCTTCTACTTAAAGCATCTGTTCTAAAAGTTCGAAATGTTCGGAAAAGTTTGTTCGGCAAGTTGACATTGATAAGTGTAACCAAGTCGTCACACAAAATATCACAAATAATAATAATAATCAATCAATCAATCAATCAATCAATCAATCATGTTTATTTACGTGCCCAGGAACAGCCAGAGGCCTGGGTGCTGGCGCACGGATAGTTACATGAAAACAAAATACAAGAAACATATTGAAAGAAACAAACAAGCGACAACACACACACAAATTGAAGTAGCGAAAATTACAGAAATAAAGCACAGGCGGAGCCTGGGTACAGGTAAAAAAGAAAAAGAAGATGCCTTTGTGGCTCAGCTTATTGTAATGAATACACAACAAGCAGAGAACAAAGTTTAACAGTAAGACGACAAAAACAATGACAAAGTATAGAGACAAATGATAAGACAAGCATGATAAGTAAACAGTTTCAAAAACAGGCAACTATATTGGTTAAACAGAACCACAGAGAAACGAAATTTCAGCAATAAAAAAAACAGAAAAACGAACGACAGAGATATCATAGATGTTTAACATACTGTGTTCAACAAAGCAGTACGGTAAATTGTAAAGGAGCTTTGAAAGATGTCAAGGCGTTCAGAGAAGCGGTTGTAGCAATTCTGTATTCTGCGCACAGGAGAATGATTGGAGTTGCGCGCAGCGGTCAAGAAAGGGCGATGCGACCTGGTGGGCCTCTGTGGAACACTAAACTCTAAACAGTTAAGCAGGTCTGCGCAAGAAAGGTCACCATGAACAATTTTGTGAAGAAATGTAAGGTCTGCACGCATACGTCTGCAGGTCAACGAAGGAATGGAAGGAACTATGGGTAAGTCAGAATCAGGACCCGGACTGTGATTGTGATGACGGTGCTTAAATATGGATAAAAACTTCTTCTGCACACGTTCTATTAATTCACTACTAGATTTGGAGATGCCGTTCCAGGCAACAGAAGCATATTCTAACTGGGGGATACATATTGCATTGTATAGCATTAGAAATGGATCTGGAGAAGAGAATTCCTTTGTAATCCGACACACATTTCCAAGACTTCGGAGCGCTCGCCGGGTGATGAGCCTAATATGAGAAGAAAAAGAGAGGGTACTGTCGAAAAGAACCCCGAGGTCCCTAATCTCCTCAACCCTTTGCAAAGGAGCTCCCGCTATACTGTAGGAAAACAGTAGACGATGGGTTTTCCGGCTGTACGTGACAACCTTTGTTTTAGCTGGATTTAAAATTAAAAATAATAGACGATGGGTTTTCCGGCTGTACGTGACAACCTGTACGTGACAATAATAATAATAATAATAATAATAATAATAATAGACAGTTTTAGTTGAGCGTACGCACAGAGTTGCGCGCGCACGTAGGGGCAGCTTAGCGCGCGCAGCGAAGTTCTCGCGAAGAACCAGTTTTAGTTGACCGCACGCAGAAGTTGGTGCGTGGATAAACCAGTAGCGCCGAAATGCGCGCTTTGTGTGTCACGCAGCGCCACTGAACGCCAGATTGGCGAACGAAAGAAGTGGTTGTCGGCCAGCGCCAGACGTAAACCTAGCCAGAAGAAGCCGTAAACCAGTTTGTGGGGAGACGCCGTTCCTTTGTTCCTTTCGTTCACGGGCGAGAGCGACCGGAAAGAGGACGGGAGGGGCCGCGCGCCCGGCCCGCAAAGCCCGCAAAACCCGCAACGCAAGAATCCAAAACTTGCGGGCGCACGCAGAGCACGCGGCTGCCGCTTACGTACTGCGCATGCGCTCTCGCGCCTCCGCAAGTTCCTTGCGCGCGCAGAACTGCTGCGTGCGCTCAACTAAAACTGTCTAATAATAATAATAATAATCAAAATAAATCAATCAATCAACCTTTATTTTCGGTGCCCAGGAACAACCCTAGAGTCTTGGTACTGGTACACCATATACAAACATTCATAAAAACAAACTAAAATCAAGACAACACAAAACAAAAAACCATATGTATGACAGAAACAAAAAAGTAAAAATAGTTATAGAGATCCCATAAAGCAAAACAGCAAAAAAAGGAAGCCTAGTGTTAGAAGCCACGACACTCGGCCAGCAAAACGTTGAAGGCCCGTGAAAAATTGAAAATAAACAAGCAAATACTCAATGAACATGACGGAGATAGATTATACTCATAAAAAGAAGGTCTTGTAACAAAATGTTAGGAAGTTTCAAAATGGAAAAACGAAGTTCAGTGTTACAACCACTGACACTCAAACCTACAGAAATTCAAGCAACACAAAACCATGACAAGTGAAAAACAAACAAGCAAGAAGATGATTTGCATAAAATAAATACGGCACATAAATTTGGAATGACATAAAGGCACTTAAGCTACAACAGTTTTCAATTCATTAGCGAACAAAGAAAAAGAACTCTGGAATATATCAAGACGATCGGAATATTCATTATATGCACATTGTATTCTGCAGATGAACGAGCGTCGTCTACTTAAAGCATCTGTTCTGAAAGTTCAAAATATCCGGAAAAGTTTGTTCGGCAAGTTGACATTGATGAGTGCAACCAAGTCATCACACAAAATATCACCATGAAGAAGTTTATAAAAAAAATAATATAAGCTCGCATTCTTCTACACCTTAGGGAAGCAATACTTTTCAGACAAGACATGTTGCCGCTTGCGTCTCCTTGTACATGACGGAAACGGTGCTTAAAGATAGAAAGGAACTTATTTTGAACCCTTTCTTTACGGTTACTATTTGACTTGCAAGTTCCATTCCAAACAACAGAACCATATTCGAGAAGAGGTAAGCAGAGATCCGAATACAACTTTAAAAAAGGCAGAGGACTGTTAAACTCTCTAAAATACCTGGAAACAGCACCCAGACATCGAAGAGAGCAACCGGTAATTTGTGTAACGTGGGAAGAGAAAGTCAGAGAAGAATAAAATAGTACTCCCAAGTCCCGACTTTCGGTCACCCTCGGCAGTGCAGTGCTTGCTATTTTATAAGAGTACTGCAGCTGTTGAGTTTTCCTACTATAGGAGACAACTTTCGTTTTTGAGGGGTTCAAAATTAATTCGTTTTTGGTGCACCAACGATGGAATGACATGATATCAGCCTGAAAAGAATTACAGTCCAGAACATTACACACTTCTCTAAAGATTTTAAAGATCTAAAGACATCAGCATACAACAAGAAAGAAGAATTTTGAATGGCAGAAGCAACATCATTAATGAAAATGGAAAAAAGAAGGGGCCCAGAAGGGAGCCCTGGGGTACACAACTGGCTGCTTTGTACCTAAATGATGTTTGACCGTTAACACTTACATAGCAATATTGCTCCTGCAGGTAGCAACGTATAGGACCCACCAAAAAAGCGTGAACATCTAACAGAATGAGCTTGGCAAGCAATAACGAGTGGTTGACTACATCAAAGGCCTTGCTCATGTCACCGTAGACAGCGTCAAGCTGGCTTCTAGCAACGATTGCTGGGACAGCCTGCTCCAGAAAGCACGCGAGGTTTGTGGAAGTTGAGCGACCACGCGTGAAGCCGTGTTGATTAGGAATGAGGACGTGTTTAGTGAGAAAGACAAGACCGTATGAAGAGATAACTCGAATGTTATAGAGGCAGAACAAAGGAGCGAGACTGGCCTATAGTCCATGGGGTCGGGTTTTGGGCCTGACTTGAAAACAGGGAATACACGAGAGATTTTCCATGAGCGAGGGAACGTGCCAGACCGGAGACAGTTATTAAATACTGAGGTGAACACAGGAACGAATATATTTGCATATGTTTTTAGAATTGCAACAGAAATACCATCTGGCCCAGAAGAAAACGAGGGCGTTAGCCGCTTGATGCTGGTCGGAATGATGTTCTCGCCCAGTTGCAAACAACCGGAGTTCCCGCCTTGGTGACAAGGGACGCTGCTGTTATCACTGGCACCTCTAATTCCAAAAAAAGAAAAAAATTGACGAGCAAAGCAGTCGGCCAGCTTGGCAACCTCATCGCCGTTGGAGTCTAGTAGACGAATAGAATCTTTAGTTGTACTAGATCTAAAATGTATGTACTTCCAGAAGGCTCCCGGTTGATGAGTTGCTTTAGTTTCTACCGACGCCAGGTATGAAGTATGATCACGTTTGTGCAATATTTTACATAGGGCACGTTCACGCCGGAATACCTGAGGAAACTGGTTGACACCAGAGCGCTTAAGCTTTCTGTGCGCACGTTCCTTGAGTTTCAGGACATCCCGCAATTCAGAAGAAAACCAGTGTGGAAACTTGAACTTCGGTAAATATTGCTGGATGTATTCCTTCATACCCGAAAGCACAATCTCAGTGAAACGGTCGACTTGTTCATTGGCATCAGTGTGGTGTCAATGACGGTCGACCAAGGGGCAGCGGAAAAATAGCCATACAGTTCAACATAATCTCCCCAGGCGAAAGCGTAACGAGGTTTCGTGTCGTTGGAATTTACGGAACGGTGGAGCTATGAGGGGAGGCAACAGGAAATATAAAGAGGAGGATGAAATCTGTCGGTTATTACTAAAGAACAATCAGAGCGCGACACACTAACGCCATTAAAGTTCGAAAGCACAGGTCCAGAATATTTCCACTGCAATTTTTTATGCGATTACACTGTGCCATAGAAGTGAAAGCCAAAAAATCGAGTAATCTATAACCCTTCTGTTCAATGTGGTGGTTATAGTGGGAACAGGTTAGCTGGCTCCACTGAACGCCAGGAGCCTTAAAATCTCCAAGGAAGAGGACCTTGCAGTTCCAATGAGTGATAAGCACCTGTTCAATGGAGGAGATTAACTTATTGAACGCATCCGGAGCTACATGAAGAGGAATGTAAAAAACACCAACTAGAATATTTTCAGTTTTAGAGAAATGAATTTCGACCCATAAAGACTCATCTGCGTTATCAATATCGCTACTTAGCACACACGGGAGAGATTTGTTAACGGCGAGAAGGACCCCGCCCCCTTTTTGTTTGCATCCCGTTAAAGCACGATCATTACGATATCCATGGCAATTTTGAGGAAAATAATGACTGGATAGGATATCAGGACACAACCAAGTTTCAGATATAGCTATTAATGGAAAGCAATAAGCCAGAACATTAGCGAAAAATTCAGTCGCCTTAGTTCGAAGACCTCACACATTCTGATAAAAAACATCTAAACTAATCATGATTGTTTTTCTTATGTGATGCGCCCAGAGCTGCGAAGCATTCCTTTGCGAAACATGCCTCGAAACTCCTTAAAGAGGCAGTCTTTCATCCAAACAACGGGGTCATTTAAGCGCTCGAAACACTCTTCATTCAAGGAAATATAAAAGGATGCATACGTGTCGAATTTAGTCTTCAGTCGTCGGCAGCTCAAGGGCGAGACACCTAAAGGCAGAAATGGGCATTGAGACTAGCAGGGGTGGTGGTCGGAGAAAGCTTTGAAACAAATATAGCTTTGGGGCGCTTCGGCTGCGAAACGACGACAAGTCCAGATGTGTTTTATGCACCCACACATTCCCGGCTTCGGCGCTTCTCCTGAATAATGGGAGGGTGACAGTCAGGGACAGACACGGAGAGCACCAAGGAAGGGGTGGACGGAGTTGGAGGCAGTGTAGGAGACGCCGGAGACACCGCCTGCAGCGGAGCCGACGTAGCCGATGAGGATGGCACTTCCTTGTTGGCAACTTGGGCGAAAGAAGGCTTCCCCGAGCTGCCGCGCACTGCATCCTGCAAGGCAGCGGGGCGGCGAAGCAATTCGGCTCGCAAGGAGCAAACCTCTGCACGCAGGAAGTGACCAATGGGCGCGGTCTCCGTCCCTCTCCTGACGGAGGCAGTCAAAAGCCTGAGCGTTTTCCCGGCGAAGAAGGTCGTTGTCCTCGCGCAGCCCGGCCACTTGGTCGCTGAGAAAGGAAATTCCCTCGAGCGCGTCAATGAGGAGCGCGCGAAGACCGGCAGCTTCAGCGCCAAGTTCACCCGGTTGGGGCGGGGGCACCGGGGCCTTCTTGACGACTATCGGCGAGTCTCGACGACGGGAGCAGGGGGAAGAAGCCCTGCTTGCGGGCGCACCGAAGTCGCCGCTGGCTCCACTAGGTCTAGCCGCCACCTCAACCGCTTCACAGATATTGCACTTGAAGGGCCGGGAACCAGATCTCAGGAGCTGAAGCTCAGCGTCCGGTCAAACAACACACTTCGTGTGCACGCGTTTCTTACAGGCAATGCAGCGGAAAAACGTTTGTGTACCGTAAAAAACGCAAGAGCATAGAGCACAGCAATCCTTGCTAGCCCCATATTGCGGCGCAAGATGGCGCCCAATAATCAATCAATAATCAATCAATCAATCAATCAATCAATCAATCAATCAATCAATCAATCAATCAATCAATCAATCAATCAATCAATCATGTATAATAATTGTGCCCAGGAACAGCCGCGAGGCCTTGGTGCTGGTACACAGATGGATACAGGTTAAAAAAAAAGGAAAACAAAAATTGAAAGGAAAGAACACTTTGACAGCGTATAAAATAAAAGAGTAGAAAAAAATAACTTTTAGAATGTATATTACAAAGTATACCGTACAAACCACTACAAAACGTAGATAGCGTATACACTACATGCAATGAACACAAACAAAACTGACAGGATACAACAGAATTGGTAATTACATCGTACCGATGAAACAGAACATCTGCACACTACAGATAATCGTGTAACCTTATAACAGCAATCCATAGAATGGAAAACAACAAAAGAGTCATATAAACAGCATACTCTCTATACACTAAGGCAAGCAGGTAAAAAGAAGTTACTATAACTAGAACAAGATCCATTCAGTATGATGGAGCAAAGAAATAGTCCATATAGTTACATGTAAGAGAATAAGAGGGAGCATATTAGCGAATGAGAATTCTGGAAGTGTCTGAACTGAACTGATTGAGGGAGCTGTTAAAAATATCTACGTCTGCGGAGTAGAAGTTACACGTGCTCTGCAGCCTGAACAGCGGGCAATGTCGGTTACAGCAGCTGAGAGTACGAAAAGGATGACATTTTCTTGTGTTTTTAATAGGCACTCTTAGCTGGAGCTCCGGAAGCAGTTGCGCACTGCTAATTTGTCCATGTATGAGCTTAAAAAGAAATAAGAGGTCAGCTGTATCGCGCCAAGCCTTTAGCTCAGGCAGCACTTGCAAGTACCGTGGTCCATAGTCAAGACGGTGATACTCGTGAAGGAAGCGATGTCTAGGTATGGACGGCAGCTTATTCTGGACTTTATCAATGGCCCTGCTGTTAGATTTGCATGTACCATTCCAGACAACCGAGGCATATTCCAGCACGGGACGACAGACAGTGGAGTACAGTTTCAGGAAGGACTTTGCACTACGGAATTCTTTAGACATCCGGCAGACCATGCCCAAGAGGCGGAGAGCTCGCTGTTTGATGAATCGAACGTGCGTTGTAAAAGTCAGCTGGTTATCAAAGAGCACGCCAAGATCAGTTGTCGTCGAGATTCGAGGCAAAGTAACATCGTGAACTGAGTAGTGATAAAGCAGGCAGTCTGTTTTACGCGTGTATGACAACACTTTGGTTTTCGCGGCGTTCACTTGCAGTTCGTTCTCTTTACACCCGAGTGTAAATGCATCCACGTCTCTTTGCAAATGCCCGCAGTCGCTAAGAGACGAAACTTCCCTAAAAATCTTGATGTCATCAGCATAAAGTAAGAAAGAAGAATGCCTTATAGCAGCTGAAACATAATTGACAAATAAAGAAAACAAAAGAGGGCGTAGAACAGACCCCTGTGGCACACCACTTGAAACGCAGTAACGATAGGATTGCTGGCCGTTAACATTTACGTATCAGGTCCGCCCACGCAAGTAACTAATTAGGAGGTCAAGAATCGAATTATCTATGTTCAGGAGTGACAGTTTAGAAATTAACAATGGGTGACTGACCACATCAAAAGCCTTGCTCAGGTCAAAGTACACAATATCAAGCTGCCTCCTATGATGAACCGCTTCGGACGCTCGCTGCATGAAAGAAGCGAGGTTAGTGGTTGTGGAACGTCCAGACATAAACCCGTGCTGTTCGTAAATTAGTATGCCCTTAACACTGGAAGTTAAAACATCGTTCAACACAGTCCCAAAAAGCTTATACGCCGCATACAGTAGTGAAATAGGCCGATAGTTTCTAGCACTATCTTTAGCACCAGTTTTGAAGACAGGGACCAAGCGTGCCAACTTCCAGGCTGCTGGAAAAGTAGCAGATTGAATTGAATTATTAAATATAGCGGTTAGTATGGGAATCAGAAGCTCCCCATAGGTTTTTAATATTCCGGGAGGAATGCCGTCAGGGCCACATGAAAATGACGGTTTGAGGCGCTTCAGGGCTTTCCGAACGTCGCCCTCACTTATTCTGGGAACGCAGAAATTAGACGACGCAGAGAAAGAGTTTGACAAAATGTTAACTTCACCCTTTAGAAATACTGAGCTGAAATGATCCGCTAAGGCATTAGCAACGTCTCCAATCGGGTTTCCATTGTCGTCTAGAAGGTTAACGATTTCGGCAACCTTGCGAGCAGATCGAGAGTGAACATACTGCCAGAAACTTTTCTGGTCGCGCGTAGCGCTGATTTCTACCTTGGCTATGTAGTCTGACCGATCGCGATCATACAGCTGTTTACACAGGGCTCTGAAATACTTCTCCTTTTTCCAAGCTTCGGATTGTAGCCCGCGAGTTTTCTTGTGAGCACGGGCTTTACATTTTAAAGTCCTTCGCAGTTCCGCAGAAAACCAGTTCGGAAATTTAGATTTCTTTCCGGTCGTTCTTGGTATAAACATTTGCATTCCTTGCTGAATAATTGTAGAAAGTTTGTCGACTTGGTCATCAACAGAGGGAAGTTTGACAAGGAGAGACCAGTCAGTGTTACATAAGTAGTTATAAAAACCAACTTAATCTCCAGCAGCATAATTGTTCGTCGGATGTGCAGAATGGCCGGAGTATCTCGATTGCCCCGACACATACGGCAGTGAGATATGAAGGACAGGATGAAATTTGCCGGTACGGACCAGCAAAGTATCCGACAGAGAAATAGTAAGGCCCGCCTGGTTGGAAAAGCAAAACTCTAAAAAATTACCACAAATGTTTTTACACCTATTACTTTGTTCTAGACCACTGAAAGAAATAAAGTCTAACAGACAGTAGCCCTTCTGGGAAATGTAATGATGATTGTGTCTGACAGTGCGATCATCCCAGTCTACACCGGGAACGTTGAAGTCCCCGCATATAAGAAATTTAGTGTCTGGGTAGGCATTAACAACATCCTCTATTGATGTGACACAGCGCTGAAATTCGGCGAAGTTAATGGAAGGAGGTATATAAAAGTTGGAAATTAGGATACTATTTTTGCTACCGCCGAGTACCTCCAACCGCACTGATTCTGCAGCAGTTTCAAGGTCTGAGCGCCGACGGCAGTTCAACGACTTGTCCACCGCAATGAGCACTCCACCACCGCAATTTTTAGAAGTGGGGCCAGTACGGTCACTTCGGAAAACAACATAATTATCGGTAAAATAATCGCTAGATAGAATTTCTGAGGATAGCCAAGTTTCGGTAAGGACGATTACATTATATGAGGACGAAGCTATAGAGAAAAAGAACTCAGCAGATTTGTTCCGCGAACCACGGACATTTTGGTAACAAACACTGATCATGCGGGCGAGGAAAGTTGAGACAGGTGCAGCATGGACTCACACAGTACGCTCCGGAAGGGCTTAAAAAGACACTCATTTGGCCACAGAGCTGGATCCTGCAGTAATTCATAGCACACGTTGCTTACGGCAACATAGAAGGAGGCATAGGTGTTGTACTTAGTTTTTATCCGCTTGCAGGCAAGAGGAGCAGCATCTCTGGCAGTCACGTACGAGCACAGGTGAGCTTCCGTGGTTTCGGGTGAAAGTTTCGTGACGAACAGAGCCTTCGGCATAATAAATCAATCAATCAATGTTTATTATAGTGCCCAGGAACAGCGGAGGCCTTCGTGCTGGAGCACTCATAGGGGAAAATGCAGCACTGTAGTACATCAACAATTTGCTAATAAACACTCAGTGAGCAAAAAAAAAAGAAAGAAAGACCAACAAAAACGGCAAAGAAGATTAGAAATAAAATCGTGCAATCCAACCGACTTTACACAATCAAGTCGTGCTGGCGCACAGAAAAGGTGTAAGACAGCAATGAAATGCATCAACAGCTGGCAAAAGAACAGTGAGTGAGCAAAAAATAAGAAACTACAACTTCAAAGAAGAATAAAAATACCACAGTGTAATTTTAGGCAACATTACACAATCAATAGAAACTGTAATGTCTGGTCAATTGCAAGAAGACATCTTACAATAAGCGTAACTATACGGTAGGGTGAGTGAAAAGAAGAAAGTTTTTACAAGATTCGGGAAGCGTACATTTTCAGTTTCAAATGGACGCATGAAGTAAATATGGCAACTTTTAATGATGAAAAGGTCAGAAAAAGAAAAATTCTACGGTAATTACAGTCGCAGTATCAGCACAATACACGAATAACCAGGAACAAGAACAAGCTCGGTGAAGTCAATGCACACGTCAGGACGATAAGTGAAGAAAAAGAGCACTGCCAAGATGAACCTAGTGTGTCAGAGCTGACAACCCGGCCAAAAACTCCCGAAGCGGACGCTGAAAGATATCGAGCTTCTCGGAGTGAACATTATGCAGATGCTGCATCCTTTGAAAAGGAGAACGTGTGCTGAGAGCTCCAGCTGCTTTAAAAGGGTGGGCGAGCCTTGTAGCTTTTTGTGGAGCGCGAAAACTAATTGATTCAAGTAGTTCCGGGTATAAAATAATACCTTGAAGCAATTTGTACATGAAAAGAAGGTCTGAGTGGGTCCGCCGGGAACTTAGAGAAACAGTTATAGGGATAGGCTCCGAAGGAAAACGATGCCTAAATATTGATGAAAATTTGGTTTGTGCACGATCTATACGCTGACAGTTGGAACTACAGGTTCCATTCCAAACGACAGAAGCATATTCAGTTGCGGAATACAAAGCGTTCTGAATAGTTTTAGGAATGAAGAAGGAAACCGGAATTCTCGAGAAAACCTGCATACAGCCCCAAGAGAGCGTAGCGCCCGCCTAGTAATTTGAGTAACATGAGGTGAGAAAGTTAAGGCACTGTCGAAAAGCACGCCGAGGTCTCTGATCTCTTCAACTCTAGACAAGTAACCGCCGTTATTACTGTAGCAAAATAAAGTGCGGTTCGTTTTCCTGCTATAAGACATGACCTTTGTTTTTGTAGAGTTAAGATTTAATCTATTGTCTGAGCACCACTTGGAAAATGAGGATATATCTTGCTCCAGGGCAATGCAGTCATTAATGGACTCAATCCGTCTGAATATTTTAATATCGTCAGCGTAAAGAAGGAAAGAAGACATCTTAATTGCGGCTGACACATCATTAACAAAAATGGAGAACAAGAGAGGCCCCAACACGGAGCCTTGAGGCACACCGCTTGTTGATCTGTACAGAGCAGACGTCTGCCCGTTAACGCTAACGAAACTGAACCGGTTATCTAGATAACCACCCAACAATGCCACGAGTGGTGTATCAATTCCTACCTGTAAAAGCTTTTTAAGTAACAGCGTGTGGCAGACAACGTCAAATGCTTTGCTCAGATCACAGTAGACAACGTCGAGCTGGCCCCTCTCAGAAATGGCTGCCGAGGCCTGCTCCATGAAGCAGGAGAGATTAGTTGTTGTCGACCTTCCTGATATAAAGCCGTGCTGTTTACTTACAAGAAGGTGCTGTACAGAACTTGACAGTAATTTGTACAGCGCTGTCTCAAACAGCTTGGAACAAGCATAAAGGAGAGAAACTGCTATGTAGTTTGTTGCATCCGATTTGGAGCCTGACTTGAAAATAGGACGCACTCGAGAAATTTTTTCACGCGAGAGGGAACACGTTTGTTTTTAGACACTGGTTAAATATCACCGTCAAAACAGGTACAAAAATGTTGCCGTATGTTTTGAGAATAGCTGGAGGTATTCCGTCAGCTCCACACGACAATGACGGTTTCATGCGCTTTAGGCTCTTCAAAACCAACTGCTCGTCCAAAAGCACTAAGCTAGAGACTTGTACGCGATTTAACAATATGTTCATTTCAGAGACGTCACGCTGGCCGCATGTGGCACTGAAGTGCTGAGCAAAGTGGTTGGCGACATTATGAACTTCTTCCCCAGAGGAATCTACAAGATTGATAAGATCATGTGAGTTGTTCTTACCGGACCGGATGTATCTCCAAAATGTTTCAGGCTGAGAATTCGCACTACTCTCTACAGAATCGAGATAGGAGCGCTGGTCCCGCTCATAAAGGTTTTTACATAATTTACAGTAAGAGCAGAAGTTCTGTTTCCATTCGTCACTCCCGGTTTTCTTATACTTTCTGTGGCAGCGGTCTTTTAATTTAAGAGTCGTACGAAGTTCTTTCGAAAACCAATGTGGGTGCTTGGAGTGGTTTGGTTTATACTTGGGAATAAATTGGTCCATACCGCTTTTGACAATTTCGGTGAACCGTTCGACCTGTGCATTGCAATCAGGGAGTTCTTGAATTTCCGACCAATCAAACGAAGAAAAAAAAGCTATACAAGCCAATGTAATCCCCACGTGCATAACAGAAGGGAAAGAGTTCATTATACTTTAGTGAGGTACCACAATGCCGAATCGAAACGGGAGCCGAAACTGAAAATGGAGGATGAAGCTTGTCGGGTTTGACAAGAGAGATATCCACCATTGATACTCGCGCGTTCTGAATGTTTGAGAAGCAGAGGTCTAAGATATTTTCGGAGCAGTTTTTGATGTTATTCAGTTGTGCCATGGAAGTGAAATCTAGGAAGTCTAAAACAATGCGAGATTTTTGCTGTACGTAATAATTGTAATGCTGGTTAGTTAGACTGTCCCATTGTACACCAGGTGCATTGAAATCCCCCAGAATGATAAAATGGTGATTTTGGTGTGAAGGGCAAACTTCTTCTATAGAAGTAAGTAGCTCATTGAACGAAGAAATAGGAACATCGGGGGGAATATAAAACGCCCCTATTAAGAGCCTCTCGCCCCCAGTCAGTCGGATGTCCAGCCAGACACACTCATTGTTGCCCTGAAGGTCTTGACGCCTCTTACACTGAAGACCACAATCGACCGCAACTAATACGCCCCCTCCCTTTTGTTTAGCCCCAGTAAAATTCCTATCTTTGCGGAAAACTTGGTAATTTGGAGGGAAATAATCATTTGAGCTAATGTCGCTACAGAGCCAGGATTCAGAAATTACAATAATTGGAAAATTTGAGGAAAGTACATTAGCAAAAAATTCGGACGCTTTAGTGCAAAGGCCGCGCGCATTTTGATAGTAAATGTCTACCCTACTGTTAGTTTTTTTCGTCGTGTGGGACATCAGTGGAACAGAACATTTCGGCATGCAGCTTTCCGCGGAAAGGTTTGAGAAAGCAGCCCTTCGGCCAGAACAAAGGATCGCTCAAACGCTCGAAGGAGTCCTCATCGACCGTAACGCAGAATGAAGAATATGAACTGTACTTAGTCTTCGGCCGCTGACAAGCCAGAGGTATGACATGTACCGTCGAAAGATGCTCCGTCAGTTGGGCTGAAGTGGTGCACGGTGACAGTTTAGACACGAAGGTGCGTCTCGGACGCTTAGATGGACGAACGACGGAGATGCTACACGCATCTGAAGCACCCACACACACTGCACTCCCTCTGCGTTTGTTTGACTGGGCCGAGTCGTTGGAAGGTGGCTTGCCGGATGCATCATTTAACAAAAGGCAAGCCTCGGAAGGGGCTGGGGTCAGCTGCTCGTTCGCTGAAAGCGTAGGCGCTGCGTTTATCTTCGCCACAACAGTGGCAAAGGATGAAAGGTCCACTCGCTGCGTGGAAGGGGTCGCCATCGTCATGTTGAGCTCAGGTGTCGAAGGGTGGGCAGGCAGCTCGGGAGGCAAGGCACCGGCCCGCGGTAACCGCGGGAGCCGCTCCCCTCGAAGGCTGCGAACCTCCGCCCGCAGAGAAGCAATTATGCCTGACTGCTGGGCGAAAGCACGCGCATTCTCCCTGCTCAGGCGGTCGTTGGCCTCTCGTAGCTTTGCCACCTCGTCCGTCAGGAATGAAAGGCCCTCGAGAGCGTGGAGCAGCATTTCGCGGATGTCGGTCGCGTCCCCTCCAAGGTCGCCTGGTCGAGGAGCGCTGTTCTGAGGATCGGGTGGCTGCGTGGCCGGCAGGCTCTTGTGTACGGAATCGTCACTAGGCCTACTCACCACCTCCGACGCCGAACACAGGCACAGATTACACTGGAAGGGCCTCTCACCAGTCTTCACAGCTTGCAGCTCCATGTCGGGCAGCTGAATACATTTGGAGTGCGCACGTCTTTTGCACGATGTGCATCGAAAATACTCCTGTCTGCCGTAAAAAACAGCGGAGCACAGCACGCAGACATCTGTGCTGGGCGCCATCTTGGCACAATAATAATAATAATCAATCAATAAATCAATCAATCAATCAATCAATCAATCAATCAATCAATCAATCAATCAATCAATCAATCAATCAATCAATCAATCAATCAACCAACCTTTATTTTCGGTGCCCAGGAACAACCCTAGGGTCTTGGTACTGGTACACCATATACAAAACATACATAAAAACAAACTGAAATCAAGACAACACAACACACAAAACCGTATGCATGAAAGAAACAATAAAGTAAATGTAGTGTTCGCGGAGCGCGAGAAACGTACAACCGACACGTCTGGCGTTCAGTCTGAGAGTGCCTTTATTTTTCGCTTCCCCTCCCCGGGTCGCGCCCTCGTAATTCCCTCGTCGGGCGGGCCGAGCCGCCGGCTGCGCGCCGTCGGCTCGGGTTTCCCTTGCGTCTCGGCGTAAACACACAGTACATCTTCCCCTCTCAGCCTTCCCTTTTACAAGCGTTGGACAGGCTTGACTACACGTCCACTCCGTGTCTTGTAGCCTTGTGGGGCGGATGAGCTCTCCTGGGTTCATTTGTTTCTGGCGGCTTTTGGTCGTCGTAAACCGGCGCTTCTCCCACCTCACGTCTCCTTGCATCTTGCGAAGGTGGCGGGTTTCTCCCAGGCGTTGATTCATTCCATGAGTCTGGAACCTCAACTTCAGGGACTGGGGCTAAGTGGATTCGGTTCCTTCTCAGTTGGTCTGTGTCTGTCTCCACGATGTAAGACCTCGGAGACCCCGCCGATGAAAGCACCGTTCCAGTCTTGTTTTGGTTCTTTATCCACACAGTTTCTCCCGGCTCTAAATCACGGAGGATCCGAGCCCCGTGCCTTCTGTCGTGGTTTCTCTTCTGCTGGGCTGCTCGGCGCAGTTCCCACGCCCGGAGCGCTGTATTGTCGACAACAGCGGGATCTAGCGAACTAGACACTGCCGGAACAGACGTTCTCAGACGCCGTCCCATTAACAACTCCGCAGGGCTAAAGCCATTTGCAAGTGGCGTGGCTCTGTACGCCTGAAGAGCAACATAACTGTCCCCCGTTTTCTGTAGGCTCTTCTTTATGATCCGCACGGCTGCCTCAACGAAGCCATTGCTTTGCGGAAACCTGGGGCTTGATGTTACGTGTTCGAAGCCCCATTCTTTCGCGAACTGGTGGAAAGCAGAGCCATCAAGTTTTTTGAACTGAGGTCCATTGTCGCTGAAAACTGTCTCAGGCGTGCCATGCCTTGCGAAAATAAACTTCACGTGCTTGATAACTTCTTGCGCTGTCATACTCGGAAGCAGGGCGATCTCGGGATACCTTGAATAATAATCGGTCACAAGCAAGTAGTTCTTCCCTCCACAGTGAAACATATCCATGGCAACTTTCTGCCATGGTCGATCGGGAAAATCAGATGGCATCAACGGCTCATGTCTGTAGCCCTGTTCTTTAACGCACTGTGTACATCGGCGAACAAGCTCTTCGATTTCTGTCGATACACTTGGCCACCATACCAACTCTCGGGCTCTTGCTCGACACTTAACAATTCCTTGATGTCCCTGGTGTATCTTCGCGAGTATTTCTTTGCGCATGGGCCCAGGAATTATAATCCTTGATTCTTTCATGAGAAGGCCATCTTGAACCGCTATGTCTGACCTGTGCTGCCAATAATCTTTACATTCGAAAGGGAGCTCTTTGCGGTCTGGCCATCCATCATTGCAGTAGCTGCTCAACTTGCTGCAAATTGGATCTGCCGCTTGCTCTCGTCGAATTTCCGCAAGTCTCTTGTCAGTTGACGGAAGATTGGCAATTACGCTTCTAACGTAGCATGCAACTTCTTCTTCAAGCTCAGTGCTATCTCGGTGAGGTAGCGGCTGTCGAGACAGAGCGTCAGCAGCAACAAGGTCCTTGCCCGGCACATGTGTCATTTTAAACGCCTCTTCGCTGTTTACAAACAAGCGCGCCTGGCGCTGATTGGCTGCTCCCGCGGAACTTCCGGCGAAGGACTTCCGGCAGTGTTTCACGCAGTGCAATCCGGCGGGACGGAGGCATTGTTCGTGCTGGGTACGCGCAAAGTCCGCGTTTTCTTTCGTTGCGTGCCGTGATGGCACACTTGCAGAAGTAAAGTATGTCGAGCAGTTACTTTCATCAGCTCGATGCCGAGGCGCGAAGCCGATACCGAGCGAAACTTTCTTTCGGAAACGAGGAGCTGCCCGATCCGCTGGACGACGACGTTGTGCGGTTCGCTTTCACGTCGGGCCCAAAGAATCTACATCCGGTGACAGCCGGAGATATTTACGTCTACCTTGTTGAAGGTGTGTGTTTTTACACAAGGGAACAATTCAAGTGTCACAAAAGTGGAGACGCCTACAACATGTTTATGAGCGGCAAGGTGAAAGAACTAAAGTCGTTCAATGCGGGCAAGTGCGGCGAGGGCGTCGTTCTCGTTGCGGCGACAGTGGAGGCGAGCCAAGCACTCTCGAAGGAGTACAACGCATGGTGTGTCGTGAAAACCGACGGAAGTGTGGAATGCGCTCACTGCACCTGCATGGCCGGGTAAGTAGGTGATTCAAAATACGAAGCGCAGCGCCGTACCCCCTCCCTGCATTTTTTTTGCGTGTAATCCGATACAGAGAAGTGCGGCTGAATTTCATAGTCCGAACATTCTGTAACAATCCCGATAGGACCCGGTTAAGTAGGTGAAGTCTTAAAGTTTCGAAGCGACTCGGGCTATGAGGGATGTCATAGTAGATGCATGACTCCGCATTAATTCATACCTGCGAGTGCTAGGAGCACACGGATGGCTTTTTTTATTTAATCTCCATTCACACACGGCCGCTGTAGCCGGGATCGAAAGCGCGGCTTTGGGATTACCAACCGAGCGGCAAAACAATTGTCAGCGCGGCGGGTAAAATCAGTGGTAAATTCATGATAGACTCAGTAATTTTCTGACTTCGTGAAAACATTGCTTTAATTCCAAATGAAGCGCGCTGTGGATGGCAAAAATCCCAAGTTACTGTGCTGTAGTATCCTGCTGTACACCTGTTTCTCATGATAGGCTCAGTAATTTTCTGACTTCGTGAAAACATTGCTTTAATTCTAAATGAAGCGCGCTGTGGATGGCAAAAATCCCAAGTTACTATGCTGTAGTATCCTGCTGTACACCTCTGTTTCACTTTTTTACTGCACCGTTGTTTATGAAGTTCTTAATCCTTAAAGGCGTTTCTAATTCAACTTTCAGTCTTGGGGAGTCCTGCGCGCACGTGGCTGCACTGTTGTTTCGTGTCGAGGCAAGTGTGCAGTATGGCCTGAATGACCCGTCCCCAACCGACGTTGCCTGCAAGTGGATTGAGGCATCAAAGGAAAGCAGAGTAAGTATTTGTTGCTATTCTGTCATATACAGGGTTTTCCAGTGAAGTAGTAACTAATAACTCACCTTTTCACAGGCAGCACCAGTCTCTGAAATACAATTTTTCAAGCCGAAAATAGGCCACCCGCCACCTGAAGTCAAAGAGAGAGACGACCGCGCAATACCTACTTTCACGGATGAGCAGGTGTCGAACTTTCTGCGCCAAGTGAAGGTAAGGAACTTAGACTGATTTGTTTTGGACGCACAAGTGAAAAAAAAAATTTTTGATCTCATCGAGCACTTGGAAGGTCACCGGTGTTTACCCTGCTGCTACGAATCAGATACGATTACATCACAACTAGGACCCTGATTAAAATATTTTTTTGCAGGAAATTGCACCGAACACGTTGCTGTTGACTTCTGTCACAGACAGCGAGGAAACGGACTCTGCTCCTGAGACAAAGGCGCAGGAACCTGCACGATCTACAAGGGGTCAGCAACTCTCTGTAAGGCTTCCCCTTGCTGAAATATACCGAAACACTGACATACAGGAGGCCAAGAAGCTGCAGCTTACAGTGGAAGCCTGCAGAGAAATTGAAAACGCAACTCGTGCACAGGGAATGTCACCGAGGTGGGCGGAAGAGCGTCGAGGTCGGATTACTGCTTCTCTTCTGCACCGTGTAACAGCATGCAACAGTGGTACGGTCGGCCTCGTTGCACAAATTATGGGTTATGTCAAAACGCCTCAGGTTTCCAACTTGCGGTGGGGCTCCGAAACAGAGCAAAAAGCTGTACAAGCATTCACACAGCTTGAGTCGCCAAAGCACATAGACTTTAATGTCAAAAACTGTGGTCTGTTTGTTGCCGAAAGAATGCCTTTCATTGGTGCATCTCCAGATGGAATCGTGTCATGTGCATGTTGTGCACCATCAGTTCTAGAGGTTAAATGTCCTGCGACGATGAAGGGTGCTTCCCTTACAATGGGTTGTACCAAGCTTCCATACTTGAACGAAAACTTAGAGCTCAGGCATAATCATGCATATTATATGCAGGTGCAGGCCCAAATGGCTCTCACTGGGCTGCGTCAAGCATATTTTGTGGTGTTCACAGGCTCTTCGCTGACAACAGAAGTTGTGGCCTTTGACGAGACCTTTTGGGCACTTGCTAAACTCAAGGCAGAACATTTTTTTTCAACAATATATTCCCAGAGCTGCAGTCACTGCGCATCTTCAAGCAGATGGAGCGTGCAAAGGAAACATGTTGTTGTCAAGGCACCAAATCAGGAAACATTGTTGAATGCTCACTTTGTCAGGCAACATTTCACTTGAAGTGTGTAAAACTCAGGCGTACACCTCGGCAATGGACTTGCCCCAGTTGTCAGGGAAATGGTCTGTGATTAATAAGCATAGCGTTTTTTTCACCGTCCTCAAGCATTACTATTTGAACGTGGCGTACCACTCTCAATCAACATATTTTAAGTGTAAATGCGAATGTTTAACTTTGTTGTGATGCTTGATTGTTTTAATGTTTGTTTAAATGCTTGCATGTTTAATTTTGTTCATGTGCAAATGCAAGTCATCATTTCACATATAACATTCTCCTGTAACCAGGATTAAACATGTCCTTTGTTTTTTAAAGCCAGAGTTATGTCAGTTCCCAAGTGAAATGTTTTCTTATAGCGGATAACGTGCAATAACTTGTAGCAGATAACGTGCAATAAAATCCATTTGCAATCACTTTGTGGGCATAAATACGCAAGCATGATGGTTTGTCAATTTGTTGTTTCTGTCTTGGTTTTGCACAGTGCCTTGCAGGTTCATGCCACCTAGTTAGAACCACGGCTGTTGATGATCGGTGTTTGCAGATTCACAAATGCGCTGCACACTACCGCCACTTTGTCCATGGTAGCGAAGTCCTTGTCGCCAGCTCTCCTCACAAAGTTCAGAGGCAGCACAGTTTGGAAGATCCGGAAAACTTTCAATCTCTGTATCGCCCGTTCGACATGGATGCGTACTCTGGACAGCTTTCTAGACGTCGTAACCTCAGCGCCAGGTAGCTGGGCGCGCTTTTTGGTCAGTGATGGCATTAGGAGTGTTGCGCCTCGTGCAGCAAACATGTCGTTGCACCGAAATCCTCTGTCAACTAGGAAAACATCCCCTTGCGTGACCTTGTCCAAAAGACCACTCCGCAGAGTGACTTCCTTGTCGGACGTCCTCCCTCCCCATGCCTTCGATACAAATGTTATAGCTCCTGAAGGTGATATCACCACAAGCAGCTTCACTGTATTGTGGTGTTTGTAGTTCGAGTACGTTTGGCTCCTTGCTGTCATTAGTGTCGGCCTTTGTATAAATACCTCCGTGCAGTCAATGATTCTTGCGAGACCGTCAAAGAGAGTGTCCTTAAATGCAGCTGGTCGATTGGCGTCAAGGGTTCTTCGAGACGGCCAGACAATGAACCGCGTCATGTTGGCAGCCAGTACGTCAAGCCACGCATGGAAAATGTCACTCACTGTACTGTTTGACACACCAAATCGGCACGCCAGGTCTTGGGTGAGGAGGCCCAAACGTAGCCTCATCAAGACAAGGATGAGTTGTGCTTCTGGGTCAAGGCACACGGCGCACGGTTCCCACACTGACAGCACTAGCTGCAAGAACGCAGAGAACATGGCTGCGGACACAAACCCTGTATAGAACTTCACGGTTTTTTTTGTCTGCATGACCATTTCTTTTGTTATTGTAGCAAGGTCTGCTGGCTTGTTTTCGAGCTCAACAACTTTTTCATTTGCTGCTGAGAGGTTCTGCTCTAGACAAGCCAAACGCTGCTTGAGTGCTTCATTCTCTTTGATTAAGTCTGACATGTCTTGCATGCTTACAGAGGTTTGTACTTAAATATTGCGCTTCTCTGTGACACAGACATTTGAAGACGCAGATGGGGCAGTGGGGCTAGCATCTGGTGCTGCGTCACTTATATCCAACCCAGTATTGGAAGACACTGTTCCAGGATCAAACCCACTTGGCCCAGGAGCACATACAGCAGGGGTACACGCTTGCTTCAGGGCTTCTTTTCGCTGGACACGTTGAAACCTGGCGATTTTCTGGGCAGCATTCCCTGGAGCTCGATACGGGAAGACCGATGGTACGTAGTCTGGATGTGTAGGTTCAGAAGAGGGTCGACCTATGAAACGAAAAAGACAGTCACAGTATTATTTCAAATGTAAACTATATTAGAGCTTTCCACCTTGACTGTACAGGATAGCATCAAATAACAGAAGTAAGGGTGCTTTGATAGAAGAAGACTTAAATATAGGCAATTAAATTAATTTTCCAGGCACTCCAAACACCAAAAAACGCTTGCGTAGGGTATAGTTGGTGTAATCTTGAATTGTACACAATATCATAAAAAAATACACGTGCACAAGGCTATCTATATATAGTTTTAGCCGCAGCAGTAACTTGCTTTTCCTTTTTTCACTTGAAAAGAAACATGCGGAGCATGACAAGCATTAATCACTGCACTTACACCTTCATTCTTGCCTTTTATTGACCGATCATAGGAAGGCCAGAACTAAGGAAGCGGTAGCGTTTTAGTTTAGCAGTGGATGGTTGATACAATTTCTGGAGTTCGCTGGTGGTACAGCTAAGTCAAAATAACTTACAGAAAAGCGCTGTTGTTTGCTCAACGATTCGGCAAGCGTTAAGTTATGTGTAAAGGTTGTTTTCATAGCTTATCGTGTGCCACAAGGCACGCCCTACAGCAGGTGTATTTGTACCACCGTAGGCTCCAAGTGCCTGCCGACGTCGAATGATGTTGGGACGGTTTAGGATATCTCCCCAACGAAATGCCTCGGAACGGGACCGAACTTACGATCCCGAAACCAGCAAAATGCCTGTAATTGCCGCTAACACATTCTTGGGTTCTATCGCAGCACAGTGGCCAGCACTACAGTACAAGCGCCTCAAGCTGATCTCAAAATTTACGAGACGGAGCATCACGGTTCCGGTTAAACAAAAGTCACTGTTTCAACACCAAGCGAGCGTTACGATGGGTGCTGCTCTACAATACCTGGCACGCGCCACACAACCGAAAAAAACTAAGTGTAACTTTGTGAGCCCCTCAGTAGCAGTATCGCAGCTCGTGCAATCATTAACAGGGCGAATGAGGTCATTCCGATAGGTAACCCATACCGTTCAATCGCGCAAACTGCCACGCATCAAAGCGCACAGAAGCAGCGCCGGAACGCACTACGGCAAATTCGGGAGCCAGAATGTTTCTCACCTTGAACGAAGTGCGCAGAACACACATGCGAGCTTTTTGTAGGGAGCCATTTGTCCCGCCGCACAGCCGCGATCCAGGCATTTCTTCGGGCGGTATCCGTCGGAAACCTAAACGCACGCACTTCCGAAAGAAGGTTGGTTCCAGGCCGCAAACTGCAGCCTGGCACACAACAGCACGGTCCACGAAGTGATGGTGTCACAGGAGACATTTTTGCACCCGAAAACATGCTTCCACGAGCATAATACGCATCCGCGCACAAAGCGAGCAACGCACGACCCGGGAACAACCACCGCCGTGCGCTTGCCTATCGGGGAGGCCGGAAGTTTCTTGGGTGCACATCCGGTTTGCGGCGCGTCAGCGCACTCTGGCAACCCTGGCGGCTGAGAGCCCCGCGAAAAGGTCTATAGGAAAAACGCATCATGCGCATTTTCAGCCTTTGTAGCCTGGGAGTGATATCCGACAAATGTTTCGACATGAAAATCGGAACTAACGGCTTATAGTCAGTTTCAATGGTAAACTGTAATCCAGTGACATACTCCTGAAACTTCTCACATGCCCAGGTCACAGCAAGGCCTTCTTTCTCAATCTGAGCGTACCTCCTTTCTGTCTCTGACAGGCTACAGGATGCGTACGCTACAAGTCGATAGACTCCATCTTTCTGCTTCTGTCGCAGAACTGCACCTAACCCGAACGATGAGGCATCTGCTGAAACTACAGTCATGTTCTCTGGGTCGAATACTGATAGAACTGGACTTTCAGAGAGCTTTTTCTTCAGCAGTTCGAAGCTTTTCTGTTGGGCTGAGGTCCATACCCACTCGCTTTTCACGTTTAGAAGGGCGTTCATGGGGTGAGCTATTTCTGACATGTTCGGGACAAACTTCATCAGGTAGTTTGCCATTCCGAGAAACCTTCTCAGCTCCTGAGTGTTTGATGGTGGTCTCATGTCAATGATAGCCTGCACTTTTGACGGGTCGGCATGAATTCCTTGGTTATCAACGATGTGTCCCAAGAACTTTACCCTTTGAACATTGAACTCGCACTTTTCACGGTTCAACGTGACGCCATGTTTCTGTAACCTTTCCAGAACCGCTCTGAGACGGGCGTTATGCTCTGCGTGTGTCCTGCCGTAGATCAGGATATCATCCATGTTACACACGACGCCTTCCAGGTTATCCAAAAACTGTGACATCTTCCTTTGGAAGAATTCAGGCGCTGAACTGATTCCGAACGGTAGTCTCTTGAACCGGTACCTGCCAAATGGCGTTATGAACGTGGTCATGCTTCGAGACTCTTCCGCAAGCTCAAACTGCCAAAATCCTGAATTGGCGTCGACTTTGGAGAAGTACTGGTCTCCGGCAAGTTGCGCAAGGACATGTTCACTGACAGGCAGAGGGTGAACGTCTCGCTCTACAAACTTGTTTAGCTCAGTCAGGTCTACGCATATGCGTACATCTCCGTCAGGTTTCTGAACAATGACCATTCCAGAACACCATTCTGTTGGCTCCTCAACTGGCTCGATAACATCAAGCTGAACCATCTCTTGAAGTTTTGCTTTGGCCTTCGACATTAATGGTATGGCAACTTTTCGAGGAGTGGTCAACGCTAACGGTACAGCATCTTCTTTAAGCTTGATCTTGTATGCGAGCTTGATTTTACCAAGACCGGAGAACAGCTTGGGAAACTCACCCTGTGGGTTGACAGCTTCGCTTTTCTGAATGAGGACTTGATCAAGACGTTTTACAATGCCTAGTTCTTCGCTAGCTTTCCTTGACAGGAGAAGCATCTGAAGACCATCCACAACGTAGATGCTTCCTTTCATCGACGTGTCGCGGTATGACATGTCTGCCGTTATCATGCCGGAAACAGGAAATTGTCGCTCATTGGGTCCCTTCAAAACCTTGTCTGGCTTCTGGAGATGAAGATCCCTGAAATATCTCCGGTACGTTTTCACAGGAATCACAGTCACATCAGCTCCAGTGTCCACTTTGAAGGTGACGGGCGACCCATTGATGTCCACAGTAGCCATCCACTTGTCGTCGCAGCTGGATGAGACGGCTCCGAGAAATCCATCGTTGCTACTGACGATCTCGCGCACTGATGCTCCTCCTTTGCAGACACGGGCAAAATGTCCCTTTTTGCGGCACTTGTTGCACGTCGCGGTTTGTGCAGGGCACTTCCCTGTAGTGTGCTGCGAGTAGCCACAGAACATACACTGCTTTGCTTCGGATTCAGGCGGCTTCTTGTCTCGTGTTGTAGACCCCTTCCGATTTCTTGGAGGTACAGTCATTTTACGAGTCTGGCCGACTCTGTCCACGTTTTCTTCCTTCTCTCGGTGGAGCGTAGCAGCTTGTTCTTTTACGACTTCAGACTGTCGCGCCATGTTGGTGGCCTTTTCGAGGGTCAGCTCCGCATCCAGCTGCATTCGTTCAGACAGCTTGCGGTCCCGGATCATCTCGTCATGCAGTTCTCCGAAACTGCACAACTTGGCCAGTCGGTGTAGCTCAGTGACGAACTCTTCGACACCTTCTCCTTCCCGCTGTTCTCTTCTGAAGAATGTCGCTCTTTCGTACACGACATTTCTTCGAACTACGAAGTGGTTCTCGAACGCCTGCAAAACATCGTTGTAGCTGTTCTTCTGTTCCTCTGTCAACTTGAATGAGGCAAGGATGTCTTCTGCCTTGTCGCCCATAAAGTAGACCAATGCGTAGACTTGTTCCACCGCGCATTTCGAGGCGAGGCCACTCACGATGCGAAAACGTTCAAAACGCCGCTTCCATTGCGGCCACTCACTTGGGCTTGCGAAAGTAAATTCCTCCGGAGGCTTGCATTGAAAACTGGACATGGCCATTTTTCCTTCCTGGGCTTGCGACCCCTCCATCGGTGCCTTCGTAGCAGGTTCGGACGTACGCTGCCACCATGTAGTGTTCGCGGAGCGCGAGAAACGTACAACCGACACGTCTGGCGTTCAGTCTGAGAGTGCCTTTATTTTTCGCTTCCCCTCCCCGGGTCGCGCCCTCGTAATTCCCTCGTCGGGCGGGCCGAGCCGCCGGCTGCGCGCCGTCGGCTCGGGTTTCCCTTGAGTCTCGGCGTAAACACACAGTACAGTAAAGATAGTTACAGTAATCTCAGAAAGCAAAACAGAAAAAAAGAAAAGAAAAGAAACAGGAGACCTAGCGTTGCAAGCCATGACACTCGGACAGCGAAATGTTGAAGACACGTGAAAAACAGGAAATACTCACTGAACATGAGAGAGATACGTTATACGCATAAAACGAAGGTTTTATAACAAAATGTTCGGAAGTTTCAACTTTGAAAGAAGCTCAGCATTACAAGCACTGGCACTCAAACCTACAGAAATTCAAGCAATGCAAAACCAGGAAATGTGAAAAACAAACAAACAAGAACATGATTTGCCTAAAATAAATACGGCACATAAATTTGCAATGACATAAAGGTACTTAAGCTACAACAGTTTTCAAGTCGTTTGAGAACAAAGAAAAAGGGCTCTGGAATATATCAAGACGATCAGAATATTCATTATATGCACACTGTATTCTGCAGATGGACGAGCGTCTTCTACTTAAAGCATCTGTTCTAAAAGTTAGAAATGTTCGGAAAAGTTTGTTCGGCAAATTGAAATTGATAAGTGTAACCAAGTCATCACACAAAATATCCCCATGAAGAAGTTTATAAAGAAAGATAATATCAGCTCGCATTCGTCGACACCGAAGGGAAGGAAGACTTTTCAGAAAAGGCACACTGCTGTTAGGGTCTTCTTGCACATGACGGAAGCGGTGCTTAAAGATAAAGAGGAACTTATTTTGAACTCTTTCGATACGGTCACTATTGGACTTGCAAGTTCCATTCCAAACAACAGAGCCGTATTCAAGAAGAGGTAAGCAGAGAGCCGAATACAACTTGAAGAAAGGAAGAGGACCTTTAAACTCTCTAGAATATCTGCAAACAGTACCCAGACATCGAAGAGAGCGACGGGTAATTTGTGTAACGTGGGAAGAGAAAGTCAGAGAAGAATCAAACAGTACTCGTAAGTCTCGAATTTCAGTCACCCTCGGCAATGCAGTGCTTGCAATTTTATAAGAGTATTGCAGCTGCTGAGTTTTTCTACAATAGGAGACAACTTTCGTTTTTGAGGGGTTCAAAATTAGGTCGTTTTTGGTGCACCAACGATGGAATGACGCAATATTAGCCTGAAGATAATTCCAGTTATGAATATTACGCACTTCTCTAAAGCTTTTCATATCATCAGCATACAACAAAAAAGAAGAATTTTGAATTGCAGAAGCAACGTCGTTAATGAAAATGGAGAAAAGAAGGGGACCCAGAACAGAGCTCTGGGATACACCACTGGTTGCTTTGTAACTAAATGAAGTTTGACCCTTAACACTTACATAGCAATATCGCTGCTGGACATAGCAACGTATAAGACCCACCAAGGAAGCGTGGACATCTAACAGAATGAGCTTGGCAAGCAATAACGAGTGGTTGACTACATCAAAGGCCTTGCTCATGTCACAGTAGACCACATCAAGCTGGCTTCTACCAACGATTGCTGGGACGGCCTGCTCCATGAAGCACGCGAGGTTTGTGGAAGTTGAACGACCACGCATAAAGCCATGTTGATTAGGAATGAGGACGTGTTTAAGTGAGAAAGACAAGACCATATGAAGAGATCACTCGAAGATTTTAGAGGCACAACAAAGGAGCGAGACTGGCCTATAGTTTATGGCGTCAGGTTTTGGGCCTGACTTGAGTACAGGGAATACGCGAGAGATTTTTCATGAGCGAGAGAACGTGCCAGACCGGAGACAGTTAATAAACATTGAAGTGAACACAGGAATGAATATGTTTGCATACGTTTTTAGAATGGCGGCAGGAATACCATCTGGTCCACAAGAAAGCGAGGGCTTTAGCCGCTTGATACTGGTCCGCACGATGTTCTCATCCAGTTGGAAACAACCAGAGGTACCACCCTGGTGACAAGGGGCGCTACTGTTATCACTGCCACCGCTAATTCCTAAAAAGAAGAAAACTGACGAGCAAAGCAGTCGGCCACCTCTGCAACCTCATTGCCGTTGGAGTCTTGTAAACGAATAGATTCTTTAGTTTTACTAGATCTTGAATGAATGTACTTCCAGAAGGCTCCCGGTTGATGGGTTGCTGTAGCTTCTACTGACGGCAGGTACGAAGCATGATCACGCTTGTGCAATATTTTGCATAAGGCACGTAGGCGCCGAAGCTCCTGAGCGAACTGGTTCGCACCAGCGCGCTTCATCTTTCTGTGCGCACGTTCTTTGAGTTTAAGGGCATCCCTCAATTCAGAAGAAAACCAGTGTGGGAATTTGAACTTCTTTGGTAAATATTGCGGGATGTATTTCTTCATACCCAAAAGTACAGTCTCAGTAAAACGGTCAACTTGTTCATTGGCATCAGTTTCGTCAATGACTGTCGACCAAGGGGCAGCATAAAAGTAATCATACAGCCCAACGTAATCTCCCCGGGCGAAAGCGTAGCGAGGTTGCGTGTTGCAGGAACTTACGGAATGGTGGAGCATTGTGGGAAGGGGACAGGAAATAGAAAGAGGAGGATGAAATCTGTCAGGTCTAACTAAAGGACAAGCAGAGTGTGACACACTAACATCATCAAAAGTCGAAAAACACAGGTCCAAAATGTTTCCACTGCTGTTTTCTATGTGATTGTGCTGTGCCATGGAAGTGAAAGACGAAAAATCTAGTAATCTACTACCTTTCTGTTCAATGTGGTGGTTATGGTGGGAACAGGATAGATGGCTCCACTGAACGCCAGGAGAGTTAAAGTCTCCAAGAAGGAGGACCTTGCGGTTGCAATGAGTAATAAGCTCCTGTTCAATGGAGGAGACTAACTGATTGAATGCGTCAGGAGCTACATCAGGGGGAATGTAAAAAACCCCAACAAGAAGTTTTTCAGTTTTAGAGATAAGAATTTCAACCCATACAGACTCATCTGCATTCTGAATATCTCTACAAAGCACACTCGGGAGAGATTTGTCGACGGCAAGAAGGACCCCACCCCCTTTTTGTTTGCTTCCCGTCAAGGCACGATCACTACGATATACATGGTAATTTTGAGGGAAATAATCACTAGACAGGATATCAGGGCACAACCAAGTTTCAGAGATAGCTATTAACGGAAAACAAGAAGCCAGAACATTACCAAAGAAGTCAGTTGCCTTGGTACGAAGACCGCGCACATTCTGATAAAACACATCCAAAGTACTAGTCATCATTGCTTTTCAATAATAATAATAATTATAATCAATCAATCAATCAATCAATCAATCAATCAATCAATCAATCAACCAATCAGTCAATCAATCAATCAATCAATCAATCAATCAATCAATCAATCAATCAATCAATCATGTTTATTTACGTGCCCAGGAACAGCCAGAGGCCTGAGTGCTGGCGCACGGGTAGTTACATGAAAACAAAATACAAGAAACATATAGCAAGAAACAAACAAGCGACAAGACACACACAAATTGAAGTAGTGAAAATGACAGAAATAAAGCACAGGCGGAGCCTGGGTGCCTATGAAGATGCCCATGAAGATGCCTATGTTGCTCTGCCTGTCGTAAAGGCCACACGACAGGCAGAACAACAAAGTTTGACAGTAATACAACAAAAACAATGGCAAGAGTGTAGAGACAAATGATAAGACGAACAAATGACAGTAAACAGTTTCAAAAATAGGCAACTATCAGTTGGATAGACACAACCGCAGAGAAAGCAAATTCCAGAAAAAAAAAGAACGACAGACATATCATAGGTGTTTAACATACTGTATTCAACAGTGCTGTACGGTAAATTGTAAAGGATTTCTGAAAGATGTCAAGGCGTTCAAAGAAGCGGTTGTAACAATTCTGTATTCTGCGCACAGGAGAATGATTGGAGTTGCGCGCAGCGGTCAAGAACGGGCGATGCGACCTGGTGGGCCTTTGTGGTACACTAAACTCTAAACAGTTAAGCAGGTCTGCGCAAGAAAGGTCACCATGAACAATTTTGTGAAGAAATGTAAGGTCTGCACGCATACGTCTGCAGTTCAAGGAAGGGATGGAAGGGACTATGGGTAAGTCAGAATCAGGATGAAAACTGTGATTGTGATGACGGTGCTTAAATATGGATAAAAACTTCTGCACACGTTCTATTAATTCACTACTGGATTTGGAGATGCCATTCCAGGCAACAGAAGCATATTCTAACTGTGGTATACATATTGCATTGTATAGCATTAGAAATGGATCTGGAGAAGAGAATTCCTTTGTAATCCGACACACATTTCCAAGACTTCGGAGTGCTCGCCGGGTGATGAGCCTAATATGAGGAGAAAAAGAGAGGGTACTGTCGAAAAGCACCCCTAAGTCCCTAATCTCCTCAACCCTTTGCAGAGGAGCTCCCTCAATAGTGTAGGAAAACAGCAGACGGTGGGTTTTCCGGCTGTAGGTGACAACCTTTGTTTTAGTGGGGTTGAAAATTAGGCAGTTTTTCCGGCACCAGACCGATAATTCCGACACATCCTCTGCAAGGCACAGCAGTCCTGAACACCGCTAATGTGCCTAAATAGTTTGACATCATCAGCATAGAGAAGAAAAGAAGAGTTAGTTAACACTGTTGACACATCATTTATAAAGACAGAAAACAATAATGGACCCAGCACGGAACCCTGGGGTACACCACTTGTTGCAGGGTAAACACTAGACTTTTTGTAGTTAACATCTACATAAAAGGACCGGTCAAGGAGATAGTTGGACAACAAGGCAACAAGGCTTCTGTCTACACCGGTCTTAGCAAGCTTGTTAATTAATAACTGATGGTTCACCACATCAAACGCCTTACTGAGGTCAAAATAAATAACGTCCCACTGGCCGTTTTCACAAACTACAGCCGAAGCCTGTGTCATAAAGCTTGCAAGATTTGTGACCGTCGATCCACCCGAGAAAAAGCCGTGCTGATTTGGTATCACAACGTTCTTGACGCAGGCAGCAAGAACTTTGTGCAGAGCTGACTCAAAGAGTTTTGAGGCGACACAAAGGAGTGAGATCGGGCGATAGTTAAAAACGGCTGACTTATCACCAGACTTAAATATCGGAAAAATTCGAGCGATCTTCCATGCACGAGGAAATTTACCTAAAAGTAAGCAGTTATTATAAATGGAAGTTAAGACAGGCACAAAAATGTTGCGTAAGTCTTCATGAGGGCTGCTGGAATTCCATCTGCACCACAGGAAAATGATGGTTTCATCCGTTGAAGGCTATCATTGACAATTTTTTCATCGAACATAAGTGTGTTAAAATTAGAGTTATTAAACGATAGGCGTTCGTCGTTGCCATCTGGTAGTTGAAAGACAGAATGAAAGTACTGAGCAAAACTGGTGGCAACATCCTCAACCTCTTCACCATCGGAATTAAGCAGGCTAACGTGTTCTTTAGACGCCTTAGAACGGCCGCGTACATACCTCCAGAATTCAGCCGGTTTCTGAGACGCAGCAGCCTCTAACGATTCTATATAGAGCTGGTGGTCACGCCGGTAGGGTTTTACAAAGTGAGCGATACCGATTAAACTCCGCTTTCCACTTGTCAAGCTCAGAACGCTTGGCCTTTTTGTGGGCGCTACCCTTAAGTTTAAGCGAACTTCGAAGTTCTTTAGAAAACCAGTATGGAAATTTCGAAGGAACAGGCTTATAACAAGAGATATACTTTTCCATGCCCCTTCTGACGATTTCAGTGAAACGTCGAACCTGTTCGTCAACATCATTGACATCCAAAACACTACACCATTCAGCAGATGAATAAAAGTGATACAGCCCAGCATAATCTCCACGCTTGAAGGCATATCGCGGGACTGAACAATTGTCAACACCGCCAGTGCGATGCTGGGTCGTGACGGAGACAGAGACAATAAGAGGGGGGTGAAACTTGTCGGGGTGCACAAGGGATATTTCGGAGGCACACACTTGTACGTTTTTTGAGTTTGAGAAGCACACATCTAGAACATTACCACAAGCGTTTTCTATGCGGCAAAACTGCTGCATGGAGGTGAACGATTGAAAATCTAATAGCATGCTGCATTTCTGCGCTGCATAATGGTTTTTGTGCTCAAAGGAAAGAATGCTCCAGCGAATACCTGGGGTGTTGAAGTCTCCAAGTATAATGAGCTTATGGTTGGAGTGTGCATTTGAGACATTTTCTATGGATGTGAGTGTTCGATTAAATACAGAAGGTAATACATCCGGGGATATATAGAATGCACCGATGAGTAGCTTCTCGAACTTCGTGAGGCCTACCTCAAGCCAGACTGATTCGTCTAGGGTCTCGAGGTCAGCACGCCGCATGCAATGCACTGAATGATCAACGGCAACCCCGCCACCTTTTTATTTAGGTCCAGTTAATTTTCTGTCGATTCCTAAGATTTGATAGTTAGAAGGGAAATAGTCGGAAGACGAGATATCATCGGAAAGCCAGGTTTCAGTAATGACAACAGCAGAAAATTTAGAGCATACAATATTTCTAATAAATTCAAAGGACTTAGTTCGTAGACCTCTAGTGTTTTGGTAGTATATGTCGAAACTCTCGTACTTACTGATCATTTTCAGTACTGATATTTCAGAGCTGTGCAGCATACCAGGGTGGACCTTGCCTTGAAACGGCTTGAAAAGGCAGCCTTTTGGCCACATAGACGGGTCGCTCAGGCGCCTAAAACACTCCTCGTTAACAGTTACGCAGAAAGAAGAATATGAATTGTACTTGGTGCTAAGGCGTTTGCACGACAATGGCGTAACTTGCACAGTTGACAAGTGGGCCAACAGTTGAGCAGATGTGGTGTTAGCTGACAGTTTTGAAACAAAGATGGCCTTGGAGCTCGGTGGTCGGTGTACCACAACCAACTGAGAAGCTTCCGACGCACCCACGCGGGGAGGGCTCCTTTTCTTCTGCAAGTTCGTCGGCGGGCCATTAAACGCAGTGTCGGACCTAGGAGGCGGGGGCAGAGGGTGGACCGAAGAGGAAACCAAAGTGCTCAAGGCCGTAGCAGGTTGACTGCTGGGGCGGTCAACGAACGGCAAAGCGGTGGTAGACAGGAAGGGGCACCTTCAGCAGCTGCCCCGGCGGCGGCTTCGGCGAACGACGACCTCGTAGGGATACCAGACTGCGGTGACGTCACCGGCGGCATGAAAGGATTAGCAGGCTTCGAGGAAGCAGGCGGAGAAGGCGGGGGACGCGCGAGCTCCCCTCGCAGGCAGCGAACCTCCTCGCGCAGGGAAGCGACGATTGCAGCCTGATGGGCAAGCCCAGCCACATTGTCCCGTCGCAGAAGCCGGTTCTCCTCGCGCAGCTCGGTGACAACATCCCCGAGAAAAGAGAGGCTGGCGCAGGCTTCAGACAGGAGTCAGGAGATTCTTCAACGCAGCTACCTCTGCGCGTAGGTCCGCCGAAGGGTTGAAGCTTGCTCCGACAGGGGACGCCACTCGTTTGGCCGGGATGTTCGTTGGCTCACCGTCTTCGCTGGCTTGATCACCGGGTTCGCTAGGCCTAGCGGGTGACGCCGCAGCGACACACAGATTGCAGACGAACGGCTGCTCACCGGATATCAAACGCTACAGTTCCTCGTCCGGAAGAACAATGCACTTTCCGTGCGCACGGCGTTTACACGCAGAACATCGAAAAAGCACCTGCCTGCCGAAGAAAGCGAGGCAGCAGAGGAGGCACTTGTCCTTACTGGGCGCCATCATGCGGCGAGTATAATAATAATAATAATAATAATAATAATAATAATAATAATAATAATAATAATAATAATAATAATAATAATAATAATAATAATAATAATAATAATAATAATCAATCAATCAATCAACCTTTATTTTTTGGTGCCCAGGAACAACCCTAGGGTCTTGGTACTGGTACACCATATACAAGAATTCATAAAAACAAACTAAAATCAAGACAACACAACACAGAAAACCGTATATATGAAAGAAACAATAAGATAAAAATAGTTACAGAGATCCCAGAAAGCAAAACAGCAAAACAGCAAAAAAAAAGGAAGCCTAGTTTTAGAAGCCATGACACCCGGCCAGCAAAACGTTGAAGGCACGTGAAAAATTGAAAATACACAAGCAAATACTCAATGCACATGACGGAGATAGATTATACACATAAAACAAAGGTTTTGTAACAAAATGTTAGGAAGTTTCAAAATGGAAAAAACGAAGTTCAGCGTTACAAGCACTGACACTTAAACCGACAGAAATTCAAGCAACACAAAATCAGGAAAAGTGAAAAACAAACAAGCAAGATGATGATTTGCATAAAATAAATACGGAACAGAGATACGGCACATAAATGACATAAAGGCACTTAAGTTACAACAGTTTTCAATTCATTAGAGAACAAAGACAAAGAGCTCTGGAATATATCAAGACGATCGGAATATTCATTATATGCACATTGTATTCTGCAGATGGACGAGCATCGTTTACTTAAAGCATCTGTTCTGAAAGTTCGAAATCTTCGGAAAAGTTTGTTCGGCAAGTTGACATTGATAAGTGCAACCAAGTCATCATACAAAATATCACCATGAAGAAGTTTATAAAGAAAGATAATGTCGGCTCTCATTCGTCGACACCAAAGGGAAGGAATACTTTTGAGACAAGACGTGCTGCCGTTTGCGTCTTCTTGTACATGACGGAAACGGTGCCTAAAGATAGAAAGGAACTTATTTTGAACCCTCTCGATGCGGTCACTATTGGACTTGCAAGTTCCATTCCAAACAACAGAACCGTATTCGAGAAGAGGTAAGCAGAGAGCCGAATACAACTTTAAGAAAGGAAGAGGACTTTTAAACTCTCTGGAATACCTGCAGACAGCACCCAGACATCGAAGAGAGCGTCCGGTAATTTGTGTAACGTGGGAAGAGAAAGTCAGAGAAGAATCAAATAGTACTCCCAAGTCCCGAATTTCGGTCACCCTCGGCAGTGCAGTGCTTGCTATTTTATAGGAGTATTGCAGCTGTTGAGTTTTCCTACTATAGGAAACAACTTTCGTTTTTGAGGGGTTCAAAATTAAGTCGTTTTTGGTGCACCAACGATGGAATGACACGATATCAGCCTGAAGAGAATTACAGTCCTGAACATTACGCACTTCTCTGAAGATTTTCACATCATCAGCATATAACAAAAAAGAAGAATTTTTAATGGCATAAGCAACATCGTTAATGAAAATGGAAAAAAGAAGGGGGCCCAGAACGGAGCCCTGGGGTACACCACTGGTTGCTTTGTACCTAAATGATGTTTGACCATTAACACTTACATAGCAATATCGCTCCTGGAGATAGCAACGTATAAGACCCACTAAGGAAGCGTGAACATCTAACAGAATGAGCTTGGCAAGCAATAACGAGTGGTTGACTACATCAAAGGCCTTGCTCATGTCACAGTAGACCGCATCAAGCTGGCTTCTACCAATGACTGCTGGGACAGCCTGCTCCATGAAGCATGCGAGGTTTGTGGAAGTTGAGCGACCACGCATGAAGCCATGTTGATTAGGAATGAGGACGTGTTTAAGTGAGAAAGACAAGACCTTATGAAGAGATAACTCGAATATTTTAGATGCAGAACAAAGAAGCGACACTGGCCTATAGTTCATGGGGTCGGTTTTTGGGCCTGACTTGAAAACAGGGAATACACGACAGATTTTCCATGATCGAGGGTACGTGCCAGACCGGAGACAGTTATTAAATATTGAGGTGAACACAGGAACAAATATATTTGCATACGTTTTTAGAATTGCAGCAGGAATACCATCTGGCCCAGAAGAAAACGAGGTCTTTAGCCGCTTGATGCTGGCCCGCACGATGTTCTCATCCAATTGGAAACAAGCGGAGTAACCGTCCTGGTGACAAGAGACGCTGCCGTCATCACTACCACCGCTAAGCCCAAACAAAGAAGAAAACTGGCGAGCAAAGCAGTCGGCCGCATCTGCAACCTCATCGCCGTTGGAATCCAGTAGACGAATAGATTCTTTCGTTGTACTAGATCTAGAATGAATGTACTTCCAGAAGGCTCCCGGCTGATGAGTTGCTTTAGCTTCAACTGACGCCAGGTACAAAGCATGATCACGTTTGTGCAATATTTTGCATAGGGCACGTAGGCGCCGGAACTCCTGAACGAACCGATTCGCACCAGAGCGCTTCATCTTTCTGTGCGCGCGTTCTTTGAGTTTCAGGGCATCCCGCAATTCAGAAGAAAACCAGTGTGGGAACTTGAACTTCTTTGGTAAATATTGCGGGATGTATTTCTTCATACCTAAAAGCACAATCTCAGTCAAACGGTCAACTTGTTCATTGACATCAGAGTGGTCAATGACTGTTGACCAAGGGGCAGCAGAAAAATAGCCATACAGCCCAACATAATCTCCCCGGGCGAAAGCGTAGCGAGGTTGCGCATTGCTTGAAATTACAGAACGGTGGAGCATTGTAGGAAGGCAACAGGAAATAGAAAGAGGAGGATGATATTTGTCGGGTATTACTAAAGCACAATCAGAGCGCGACACATTAACGCCATCGAAGTTTGAAAAGCACATGTCCAGAATGTTTCCACTGCATTTTTTTATGTGATTACGCTGTGCCATGGAAGTGAAAGACGAAAAATCTAGTAACCTATTACCCTTCTGTTGAAAGTGGTGGTTGTAGTGGGAACAGGTGAGGTGGCTCCACTGAACGCCAGGAGCGTTAAAATCTCCAAGGAGGAGGACCTTGAGGTCGCAATGAGTAGTGAGCACCTGTTCAATGGAGGAGACTAACTTATTGAACGCGTCAGGAACTACATCAGGAGGAACGTAAAAAACACCAACTAGAAGTTTTTCAGTTTTAGAGATATGAATTTCGACCCATAAAGACTCACCTGCGTTTTCAATATCGCTACGTAGCACACACGGGAGAGATTTGTTAACTGCGAGAAGTACCCCGCCCCCGTTTTGTTTGCATCCAGTTAAGGCACGATCATTACGATATACATGGTAATTTTGAGGAAAATAGTCATTGGATAGAATATCAGGGCACAACCAAGTTTCAGATATAGCTATTAACGGAAAGCAAGAAGCCAGAACATTACCAAAAAATTCAGTCGCCTTAGTTCGAAGACCTCGCACGTTCTGATAAAAAACATCTAAACTAGTCATTATTCTTTTTCTGATGTGTTGCGCTCAGAGCTGTGAAGCATGCCTTCGCGAAACATGCCTCGAAACTCCTTAAAGAGGCAGTCTTTCGGCCAAACAGCGGGGTCATTCAAGCGCTCGAAAAACTCTTCACTGACGGAAATATAAAAGGATGCGTACGTTTCAAATTTAGTTTTCAGTCGTCGGCAGTTCAAGGGCGAGACACCTAAGGTTAACAGAAGGGTTTTAAGGCTAGCAGAGGTGGTGGATGGGGAAAGCTTTGAAACGAACATTGCTTTGGGGCGCTTTGGCTGCGGAACGACTACCAGTCCACATGTGTCCGATGCTCCTACACATGCCCGGCTTCGACGCTTCTTCTCAACAGTAGGAGGGAGACAGTCAAGCACAGGCGCAGAATGCACCGGGGAAAGTTGGGACGGAGTAGGAGGCAGTGCAGGAGAAGCCGAAGACACCGACTGCAGCGGAGCAGACGTAGCCGAAGGCAACACTTCCTTGTTTACAGCTTGGGCAAAAGAAGGCTGCCCTGATCTGTGACGCACTCCTTCCGGCAACACGGCGGGGTGGTGAAGTAGTTGGGCACGCAAGGAGGACACCTCCGCTCGCAAGGAGGCAACCACCTGCGCATAATGGCGCGGTCACCCTCCCTCCCCTGACGGAGACAGTCGAAAGCCTGCGCGTTTTCCCGGCGTAGGAGGTCGTTGTCCTCCCGCAGCCGGGCCACTTGGTCGCTGAGGAAAGAAATGCCGTCCAGCGCGTCGATGAGGAGTGCGCGAAGACCGGCCGCTTCCCCTCCAAGGTCAACCGGTTGGGACGGCGGCGGCGGGGCTTTCTTGACGACGGCCGGTGAGTCTCGTCGAAGGGAGGGGGAAGGAGCCCTGCTTGCGGACGGGCCGATGTCGTCGTTGGCTACGCTAGGCCTAGCCGCGGCCTCGGCCGTCTCACACAGATTGCATTTGAACGGCCGGGCACCAGACTTCAGAAGTTGCAGCTCCGCGTCCGGCCACGCAACACACTTCGCGTGCACACGTTTTTTACAGGCGGCACACCGGAAAAACTTTTGCTTACCGAAGAAAGCCTGGGAGCACAAAATACAGAAATCCGCACTAGGCGCCATCTTGCGGCGCAAGATGGCGCCGCAAGATGGCGCCGCAATAATAATAATAATAATAATAATAATAATAATAATAACAATAATAATAATAATAATAATAATAATAATAATCAATCAATCAATCAATCAATCAATCAATCAATCAATCAATCAATCAATCAATCAATCAATCAACCTTTATTTTTGGTGCCCAGGAACAACCCTAGGGTCTTGGTACTGGTACACCATATACAAGCATTCATAAAAACAAACTAAAATCAAGACAACACAACACAGAAAACCGTATATATGAAAGAAACAATAAGATAAAAATAGTTACAGAGATCCCAGAAAGCAAAACAGCAAAACAGCAAAAAAAAAGGAAGCCTAGTGTTAGAAGCCATGACACCCGGCCAGCAAAACGTTGAAGGCACGTGAAAAATTGAAAATACACAAGCAAATACTCAATGCACATGACGGAGATTGATTATACACATAAAACAAAGGTTTTGTAACAAAATGTCAGGAAGTTTCAAAATGGAAAAACGAAGTTCAGCGTTACAAGCACTGACACTTAAACCGACAGAAATTCAAGCAACACAAAATCAGGAAAAGTGAAAAACAAACAAGCAAGATGATGATTTGCATAAAATAAATACGGAACAGAAATACGGCACATAAATGACATAAAGGCACTTAAGTTACAACAGTTTTCAATTCATTAGAGAACAAAGACAAAGAGCTTTGGAATATATCAAGACGATCGGAATATTCATTATATGCACATTGTATTCTGCAGATGAACGAGCATCGTTTACTTAAAGCATCTGTTCTGAAAGTTCGAAATCTTCGGAAAAGTTTGTTCGGCAAGTTGACATTGATAAGTGCAACCAAGTCATCACACAAAATATCACCATGAAGAAGTTTATAAAGAAAGATAATGTCAGCTCTCATTCGTCGACACCAAAGGGAAGGAATACTTTTGAGACAAGAAGTGCTGCCGTTTGCGTCTTCTTGTACATGACGGAAACGGTGCCTAAAGATAGAAAGGAACTTATTTTGAACCCTTTCGATGCGGTCACTATTTGACTTGCAAGTTCCATTCCAAACAACAGAACCGTATTCGAGAAGAGGTAAGCACAGAGCCGAATACAACTTTAAGAAAGGAAGAGGACTTTTAAACTCTCTAGAATACCTGCAGACAGCACCCAGACATCGAAGAGAGCGTCCAGTAATTTGTGTAACGTGGGAAGAGAAAGTCAGAGAAGAATCAAATAGTACTCCCAAGTCCCGAATTTCGGTCACCCTCGGCAGTGCAGTGCTTGCTATTTGATAGGAGTATTGCAGCTGTTGAGTTTTCCTACTATAGGAAACAACTTTCGTTTTTGAGGGGTTCAAAATTAAGTCGTTTTTGGTGCACCAAAGATGAAATGACACGATATCAGCCTGAAGAGAATTACAGTCCTGAACATTACGCACTTCTCTGAAGATTTTCACATCATCAGCATACAATAAAAAAGAAAAATTTTTAATGGCAGAAGCAACATCGTTAATGAAAATGGAAAAAAGAAGGGGGCCCAGAACGGAGCCCTGGGGTACACCACTGAATCAATCAATCAATCAATCAATCAATCAATCAATCAATCAATCAATCAATCAATCAATCAATCAATCAATCAACCTTTATTTTCGGTGCCCAGGAACAACCCTAGGGTCTTGGTACTGGTACACCATGTACAAATCGCACATAAAAACAAACTAAAATCAAGACAACACAACACCCAAAACCGTATGCATGAAAGAAACAATAAAGTAAAGATAGTTACAGTAATCTCAGAAAGCAAAACAGCACTAATAATAATAATAACAATAATATAATAATAATAATAATAATAATAATAATAATAATAATAATAATACTTTATTGCCCGTATTTGTGCAAGTACAGAGTAGCGGGCCCGTCAAAGCCTACTTAGGCTTGAGGGACTGGGCCCGGCAAGTAGACGAAGCGAAAGAAGAAAAAAAGGCAAATAAGTACATAATGTCACCTAGATATCAACAAAACATAGCCACCTAACAAGATAAGTAGTCGTATAATGAGATACAAAATTTACAAACAACCAGGAAACTGTACCATGTAATCATTCAAAGTTTTCTTAAGTTGCCTTTTTGAAGAGGCCGAAAAAATTTCTTTCGGCAACTCATTAAATATTTTTGCTACATAAACACATCTTCGCGCCGTACCGTACCGAGTACGTGAACGAGGAACAACAAAACGAGGTTGCGAACGCACAAATCTAACAGGCTTGTTTTCAACCTTAAAATCAGACTCCCAAAAGTGAGTGGTTACTACAGTTTGTACAACAAGACTATCAAATGAAGGCAAGTACAACGCTTTGAAAATGTCTGTGGAATTGTACATAGGAGAACCATAAGCTACAGATTTCAATATGTTTTTCAGGACAGAATCAACTCGAGTTTTCCAACGTGAAGAACAGCTACCAAAAATGGTAATGGCATATCTTAAAACACTATATGCGAGAGCATGCGCGATACTTTTCTTAACATGCATGGGAACAAAAGTTGTCATTTTAATTGTACACATGCCACCTTACGAAGCTTACCACAAACATACGATAAATGGTGTTGCCACGTCAATGCACAGTCAAAAAAAAAATCCTAAATACTTGACATATTCAACATACTCAACCACATTACATTGGCAAGGATGGTGATGATCATGTAGATATACAGGAATATTGATCAGTGTAGTTTTCAATGGATTTCGAAAGCAAATCATTTTTGTTTTGTTGGAATTTATACTAATGCGATTTTGAGAAAACCATTGCACCGCGTTATCTATGTCACTTTGTAAAACATTTACCGCTCTTCCATAGTTGAGATGCTTTAAAAGTAAAACTGTGTCATCGGCGTACTGAAAGACTTTACATTTCGCAATTGCCGAAGGAAAATCATTCATGTAAAGATTGAAGAGGAGTGGAGATAAAATTGAACGCTGTGGTACACCGGTTAATAAAGGCAGATGAGTGCTGAATTCTAAATGGTTATCCGTGGCAACAACCTGAAATTGACCGCATAGATATTGATTTAGTAGATCGTAAAACGGCCCCCGAAAACCTAATAAGTATAGTTTTCTTAACAATATTTTATGGCAAACGGAGTCAAACGCTTTTGTTATATCTAAAAATAAAGTACAAGCGAAGAGATTGCATTCAAAAGCGGAGTACAGTTCATCCGCAAATTCTTCCAACAGTGTAATAGTCCCACGTCCGGCAACGAACCGAAACTGCCGAGGCGAAATTACGGAAAATTTTTCAAGAAAGGAGGACATCGTTATCAGAAGAAATTTTTCTAATATTTCAGACAGGATGGGCAGTATAGAAATGGGCCTATATGAGTTTACATTATCTTTCGGACCTGCTTTGTGGAGAGGACGTACAATAGCAGTTTTTAATGCCATGGGAATATCCGCACCGTTTATGAAGCCATTTAAAATGAAAAGAAGGACATCTGCTAAAGGCTCGAAATTTCTACGAAGTGTATCAATAGACATACAGTCCAAACCGGCAGGATTATTCGAACGAAAGCTGAACACAATGGTTTTGAGGTCAGATTTGGATAAACGAGGTAAAAACGCTGACGAGGGAATGGAGTCTTTAAGTGTGCAGGGCCCACCAGAAAGTTCCGAGGGTTCAGGTACGTTTCTAAATACCCGATTAAACTCATTTGCTACGTCAATCGGCTCATCATGGAACGAAGAAAAAATGGAACACCTATTGCTCACATGACCGCGTAAAGCGTTCACAAGAGACCAGGTCTTCCTGGGGTTCTTTGAATGTTGATTAAATTGTTTAAAGTAATGCCGGCGCTTGGCCGCTCGTAAGAGGGCGACGACCCTATTACGTGCGGTTTTATAATTTATGCGCAATTCATGGTCTCCAGGTGACCGCTTAACCCGTTTCCACAACCAATCTCTGTACGAGAGAGCCTGCATCACCTCGGAAGTTATCCAGCAGCAATCCTTACGGCGCTTTTGGACACTAAAACCGTGCTGGAACGTTCGAAAGTTTTCAGTTGTTCACATAAGTGTTCATAAACCGTACCAGGGGAACCGTTCAGCATTAACGCCGACCAATTGAAGTCAGACACCAAACTATCAAACTTATTTTTGTTCACGAAAGAAAAACGAACGTCGCTATCTGAATTTCCTTCCACCGTATATGCTCCAGATGAAGCAGAGTTAGCCGAGAGGCGACAGGCCACAAAATAATGATCAGCCAACTTTTTAGTGATGACGTAAGAAGCAAAAGAAGTTTTCGGCCCTGACAAAGATATGATCCAAGCACGATGTAACAAGCTTATCACATACCACTTCTTCACGCGTAGGAACATTTACAGTGCACTCAAGACCGTGTGACGAAAGCAATCCCAAATAGTCAGCAACAATAGGTTGGACAGGACACAATATATTTATATTTAAGTCGCCGACTAAACATAATTGATCGGCTGTGCCGAATTTTTTAAGCGTTTCCCCTAATTCAAGCAAAAATCTAGTTGCGCTGCATGAAGGAGGACGGTAAATCGTAAAAAGTACCATAGATATCGCGCCATTCGCCAGTCTAATAGCTAAACATTCTGCATGAGTGAAGGTTACATCAATATCAGTTACATCGAAATGATCGCGAACAAAGATAGCAATGCCTCCGCCTCGGCGGCCTGTTCGAGTTAAAAAGTGGGAACGGTAGCATGGCAAGGTGAACAAACTAACACAGGATTTAGGAATATTTATTTCGGTTAAAACAAACACATCTATAAGCTCAGATGCTGATTGAGCGATATGTTTGAATTCGTCCCAGTATTTACGCATGCTACGAATATTTATGTTAATAATTGTAAACTCAAGACCTGATTTATTGCTGCGAAGCGTATCCCGTAGGACGCTGAAGTTAGCAAGCTCTTTAGAAGCAAGAGCCATGAAGTTTATTGTATTTTAGCGATGTCGGACAGTTTGCTTATTCGGAGGAGTGGAGCATCTTCATTCTTTTTAACATAGATTTTTCCCGTCTTCACCCAAGCGAAGAGATAGCCTTTGTCTTTTGCTGCAGTCCTCGCGTGCCAGAACAGATCACGATTGAACTTTGTCAGGTTGTCATTGAAAAACAGTTTAGGCAGTGCCCCAGACTGGTCCAATTGCCTGAGTGAACCGCGTGCAGCAGACCAAGACTCTTTGACCGAAAGTGACGTGAATCGCACGAGAACTACAGGTACAGTGTCACGTTTAGAAGGAAGCCTGTGAATTGCCAACACATCGGAGGGAGAGAAATTCGGCAACTTCAGTGCGACTGCTAGTTTCGAAAGCTCATGTTTTAAGTCTTCATCTTTCTCGAAAGGCAAACCATGGATTTCCAGGTTTGCTCTGCGACTGTACTGTTCGCTTTCGTTCTGGTCTTCCTGTAGCCGCTGTATCTGCATTGCTTGCTCAAACACAGTCTTTTTCAAGGCATCGATCTCTTCCTCCCCTTTCGACATTTGTTGTTGGTTAGCTTTCACTTGATCTAGTATGGTATCATACTGTTTGGAGGTGAATTTCACCGATTCCTGCAATTCTTGGACATGCTTAGACAGCCCTACAAATTCCGTTCTGAGGAGGAGCAGCGAATCTACTTTTGCATGCAGTTCTGGTAGAGATTCTAAACTTTTCCTAATCTCCCGAAGTTCTGACAACAAAGCAGATTCGGAACAAGAACTGTCACCGGCTTGAGAACCATCGTACTGAGAGGACGGACCGTGACGCTTCTTCACTGAACGACACGTCTTGCACACCCAAGCGTCTCGTTTTGCCTGACCCATAGTTGTAAAAGGGCCAGAAGCAATGCCCGAACACGTTTGGCCGAGATGATAACAGTGGTTGCACTCCAAACACTTCATAAATTTGCCATCATCCGGTGTCAGTTCATGGCACACAATACAACTGTCCTGGTCCGACATAGTGAATAACACTCCCAAAAAGACAGTAGCACAGTGCAGTCAACGGCAAAAATCAAGCAAAACAGGCTAAATGAAGAAAATACTTTGACTACCTGTAGGAGTAGAAGCCGTCAATCTGTGGCAAACGTTCGCCGCCGACTGCGATGCACCGCCGAGATCCGCCCCCTTTTAAGGACGATCACATGGCCTGGGTTTCCAGCTGCTGCGCAGAGTGCCGCCAGATGAAGCAGAATGGTCCGGACCGGCGAAGAACAGGCACAAATGCGCCAACGAAGAAGCGACGAAGCGTAGTATGCGTTAGCAGGCCACCCAGGTTCAGAAAATCACGAGCTTGATCGGACAGCGAAGCCACCGGGATAATCTGTAGGAGTAGAAGCCGTCAGTGTGTGGCAAACTTTCGCCGCCGACTGCGATGCACCGCCGAGATCCGACCCCTTTTAAGGACGATCACATGGCCTGGGTTTCCAGCTGCTGCGCAGAGTGCCGCCAGATGAAGCAGAATGGTCCGGACCGGCGAAGAACAGGCACAAATGCGCCAACGAAGAAGCGACGAAGCGTAGTATGCGTCAGCAGGCCACCCAGGTTCAGAAAATCACGAGCTTGATCGGACAGCGAAGCCACCTGGATAATCTGTAGGAGTAGAAGCCGTCAGTCTGTGGCAAACTTTCGCCGCCGACTGCCAATAATAATAATAATAATCATTTAGTTCAATCATTTATTTATTTAACGTACACAGGAACAACCGAGGGGTCTTGATGCTGGCGCACAAAAAAAAGAAACAAAAAAAAACAAACAAACTGAATAACACAATAGAACAAGATGACTGTTCAGAAGAAAACTATAAGAGACACAATGAGTACAGAAATATTAGGACGACAGGACAAAAGCAGATTAACACAGTATGAGAAATAGCTAATGATAATGAAGAAAAGTCAGATAATATACATACATACATACATACATACATACATACAACAATGCGCCAGATAAACTAAAAGAGAAGGATAGAACAATTGCACATGTGATGTTATCTTATAACGGTAGAAACCTTGGAGGAAAACGATAACTGTGACCCATCAAAAACATCGAGGTCAAGAAAATAAAAATTATAAAGACTTTGTATCCTGTTGAGGGTTGAGTGCTGATAGAGGCGGGGAGTTACAAGAAACGGCCTGCTCTCTCTTGTTTGCTTCCGCGGAATCCGAAAATTAATACTATTCAGCAGCATAGGACAGGATATAGTACCGTGAACGAGCTTGAAAAGAAAGAAGAGATCGGCGCGATTTCGCCGGCAGCGAAGTGAAGGCAGTGACAATAGTTCGACGGTGTTAGAACACGAGCCAGAGGCATTTTTAGCGAAGCGATGGTTGTAAACGCTTAGAAATTTTTCTGGACACGCTCAATTACGTTACTTAATGAATTAGAGATGCCATTCCAGATCACAGATGCATACTCAAGTTGAGGAAGACATATTGCGGTGTACAATTTGCGGAGTGGCACAGGAGAATTGAATTCTCTCGATATTCTACAAACACAGCCGAGAGAACGAAGACCCCGCATAGCAACACGCTTAGTATGAGCTGAAAAATGCAAGGTGCTATCAAAGAGAACGCCAAGATCATTGATCTCACAAACCCTACATAAAGACACAGAATTGACAGAGTATAAAAAAGATACGCTAGATGATTTGCGAGTGAAACACATGACTTTTGTCTTTGAAATATTGAGAGAAAGGTTATTGTTTTTACACCATTCTGAAAAAGAACACAAATCAGACTGCAACAAGCGACAGTCGTTAAATGAATGAATTTCCCTAAATATCTTTATATCATCTGCATACAAAAGGAAAGAAGAATTGCGAATGGAAGAAGAAACGTCGTTAACATACATTAAAAAGAGGAGTGGGCCTAATACCGAACCCTGAGGTACACCACTGGTCACTTTGTAAAAGGAGGACGTTTGGCCATTGACGGCAACAACATGATCTGTCACGAAGGTAGCTATGCAATAGATTCACAACAGCGGTGTCAACATCAAAATGAGCAAGTTTAACCATAAGCATTGAGTGACTGACTACATCGAACGCTTTGCTGAGGTCACAGAAAATGGTGTCGACCTGTCCTCTCTAGAATACAGGTGTAGATATTTGCGTCATGAAACTGGCAAGATTAGTGGCGGTTGAGCGGCCAGGGACAAATCCATGTTGATTATTATTCAATGAGTTTTTCACATTAAAAGACAGTATGTGGTGAAGGGCCAGCTCAAAAATCTTTGACATGGAACAGAGAAGAGAAATGGGTCGATAATTCGAGACATCAGTTTTAGAGCCAGACTTAAATACTGAAAAAACATGAGCAATTTTCCACATGCTAGGAAATGTGGAAGTAATTAGACAGTTATTAAATATGCTGGTCAGTACTGGGACCAATATGCTGCTATAAGCTTTTAGTATGGCTGAGGGGATACCATCTGGACCACATGACAAGGATGGTTTCAAGCGCTTAATGCATTCGCTGATTAGAGTTTCATCTAGCGAGAGAGCATTGGGTGTGTTGATTTCCAAATGTTGTTTGAAATGTTGTTTGAGAGGCTTTATAAACGGAAGAGAACTGCGTGGCAAAACAGTCAGCGACGGCTTGTAGTTCTGTTCCATTGGAGTCCAGTAGTATTAAAGGCTCTTCACTTTTGTTAGACCGTTTGCGTACATACTTCCAGAACTCAGCCGGCCTGTCAGAGGCGCTTTTTTCTAAATGTGCAATATATGAACTGTGATCCCGTTTATATAGGCGTTTACAGAGAGTTCGAAAGCATCGGAAATCTTGCTTGCGCTCGAGAGATGGAGTGCTTTTAAGCTTTCTGTGTGCGCGATCTTTATGCTTAGGGCACTTATAAGTTCAGACGAGAACCACGGGGGATATTTATGGAGTTTAGGAGTATATTGTGGAATATATGTGCGCATACTGCTTAAGATAAGTTCCGTAAGCTGATCTACTTGGTCATCAACATTGGTTTTTTCAGTTACCAGAGACCAGTCAATGGAGGATAAGTCGCGGTGTAAGCCAACGTAGTCACCTCTTTTGAAATCGAATCTGGGCGATTTGTTGACGTTATTTTGAAAGCTCTGTTTTTCCCCTGACAGAGAGAGTTTTAGTTTAAGTGGTGGGTGAAATTTATCAGGACGGACAAGAAAAACGTCAGAGAGTGACACTTCAATAGGCTGATTGTTCGAAATACACAGGTCTAATATGTTACCGCAAGGATTGGCAATAGAATTATGTTGTTGAAGGGAATTAAAAGCAAGAAAATCTAATAGCAGGCCGCACTTATTCTCTATGTATTGATGGTAATGAGAATATTTAAGTGTTCTCCAGTCGATACCAGGGGTATTAAAATCACCAATAACAACAATCCTGTGCTTCCTATGTGAAGCTATGACATTGTCAATGGAAGAGATGATGTCATTAAAAGAGATTGGGGTAATGCTAGGCGGCACATAGAAGGACCCAATCAACAATTTTTCGCAGCGATCAAGGCTAATTTCGACCCATATTGATTCAGGAACAGTTTCAATGTCACTTCGGCGAACAGATCTCAGAGAGTTATCTACAGCCACAAGTACGCCACCACCTTTTTGTTTGGTTGCACTGAAGTCACGATCACTGCGGAAGGTGTTGTAACTTGATGGAAAATAGTCTGATGAGGGAATCTCATTGCACAGCCAAGTTTCGGTAATCACAATGACAGGAAACGAAGACGAAATAACATTAGCGAAGAATTCAGTTGGCTTAGTTCGTAGACCACGAGCGTTTTGGTAAAAGATGTCCAAATTACACACCTTCACTGTCAATTACAGACTCTGAAGGATGGAGCATATCATCATGTAGAATCCCACGGAATGGCTTGAAAATGCAGCCACGCGGCCACATTGAGGGGTCGTTCAGACACTTCATGCTTTCTTCGTCAACCATGACGTAGAATGAGGAGTACGACAAATATTTTGTTTTCAGCCGCCGGCAGGAAAGAGGACAAATATTTTGAGATTCGATGTGCTTCTTGAGGTCAGCAGTGGCAGTGTCAGGGCTCAACTTGGAAACAAATAGTGCCCTTTGACGCTGCGGCCGCTCAACCACCGACAATGCACACGACTCCATGGCTCCAAGGAATGCAGGCCTGTTTCCCTTCTTTGTATTCTTTTCACCCTTTGTGGCAATTGTTGTCAAGGGGGGTCGGGCAGGATCGTCAACGCGTTGCTCCGAAGGGGATTGACGAGCTGGCGGCGTAGGGCAAACAGGACTGGTCTCGGTGTCTCGAGGCGTGTCGGAGGGCGAGGAGATGTCGGAGTTAGAGGGGATCACGGAAGCTTCAAATGGAACAACCGTCGGGGACTTCGCAGGCGCGGGGGTCACACGGCGGGCCAGCCCCTCACGTAAAAAACGAACCTCGGAGCGGAGGGAGGCGACGATTCGAGCCTGCTGTTCGGCTCCGCGGGAATGGTCCTTTCGGAGGCGCTCATTCTCTTCTCGCATTTGCGACACTTCGTCGCTCAAAAAAGAAATTCTCTCCAGCGCGTCGAGGAGAAGACGGCGGAGACCGGCAATCTCCCCACAAAGGTTACCCGGAGGGGAGAGAGAGGAACCGGTCGGGGGAGCGCTGGGCTGCGGAGAACACGTTTCCGTCGGGGATGCCTCCATCTCGTCACTAGGCTTAGCGCCCGACTTGGTAGAATTGCACAAATTGCAGCAAAATGGGCACGATCCAGCCCTCAAAAGTTCCAGTTGGTCGTCCGGCTAGGTCACACACTTCGCATGCACACGTTTTACACAGCTTTCGCAGCGATAGAACTGTTGTTTACCAATAATAATAATAATAATACTAATATTAATAATAATAATCTCTATTGGTGGAAAGGTTGCCCTGGGTGCAACCTTTCCGTATATTTGCCGCCTTTTTGCGCAACTCCTCCTGCAATTTCCGCCTAGCCGTACCTCATGCGCATACTTATCTTTCCCCTCCCATTCACCTGACACAAGGGACGGCGGAGGTATTGATACCAAACAAGCGCTGTGTCCCATATTCCATCCTCTCCGCCTTCCCCTAACTCCCGCGCTACACCACACCGTTACCAATTATTTGCACACCGATTCGTCAGCAGGCCCACCTGTGACTTTTTTTGCTGAACTAAGTAGCAGACAGATAGCCACAACTTTTAGGGGCGAAGCTCCTTAGGGCGTGGGTCTGTCCATCCTCGACGTATGTATGTAGCTATCTCTAGTTTAGTTCTTGGATTGTTTACTAGATGGCGTGGCTACCTCTAGTTTAGTTCTTGGATTGTTTACTAGATGGCAGTACTTGTATATGATGAAAAGATGCGCTTGGATTGTTTACTAGATGGCGTGGCTACCTCTAGTTTAGTTCCTGGATTGTTTACTAGATGGCGGGGAGCGTTGTAATAAAATCCGTTCGCTGTTGGCGCGCGCTCGGAGTCGCCCGATGGATAAGGCTGCAGATGTGCGAGCCCGCGAGGCAGAAGCGCTCCGTGAAGCTGCGCGACGCCGCCGCCAAGATCCTGCCGTACGAGAGCGGGAGGCCGAAGCGTGTCGTCTGGCTGCGCGACGACGCCGCCAAGATCCCAGCGTTCGGGAACGAGAGGCCCAAGCGTCACGGCAACGGCGCGAGGACCCTGCCGTACGCGAAGCGGCACGGCTGCGGCGCGAAGAGGATCTCCAAAATGTCAGAGAACGGGAAGCGGCGAGAAAGCGCGCGTATCGGCAGGCAGACCCCGATGCAGTGAGAGCTCGTGAGGCGTCTGCAAAACGCATCAGGCGAGCTCAGCCCCAAGGTGCCGACGCGCGGTTTAAGCGAGACTTTCTAGACGTTCCGTTCGGACACAGATGTAGTGGGCGAACTTTCACTGAAGAGTCACGGTTTTACCGATGATTTCCCCTCAGGAGCTTCGCCCACTCATCATCATTCACCCCGTGGATATGCTGTGAATTTTTTTTTTTTTGCGTTCAAGTAGCCCAAGGAAGATATTACTTACTGCAGTGTAGTACAGTCCTTCGTGCGTCCTCGCCATAAACACAGGTCGCACCCAATGGCCGCGCCGCCGCCGCTCTTTCAGAAGCTGCAACGTCAATAACACCTGCTTCTTTAAAAGAAGCAGGTGGTATTCTCGGTGCGATTCCATGTTGCGTGACGATCAGGTCAGTGCAGGCGCCCGCGCCGGAGAGCAGACGAGCAGACAACGGCAAAAAGCGGAGAAAGCGCGCGAACCAGCGAGCAACTATGGGATAAAGGTAGTTTACGCCAAATATAGCAGAGTTTTGTGTTTGCCAAGTAAGCATACTCATTCTAATGTTTTTTAATGTTGCAAGTACTGTTTTAGTTGTTTGTACCATAAATATGTGGTATTTTGTAAGAATTGGCATTATTTGTTTTATTTCAGCGAAAATTTAGTTTAACTGGTGGCCAAAACGCCGAGTTTGGGGTTTGGGGTAGTCTAGCCACACTGATCAGTACCCTGGCTTACGCGCGGAGCGAGTAAAACCTGACTGCAACACGGACGTTGTTGCCAGCATACTGTACAAACGCGTGCTGGCAACACTGCTTTGTCCTGACCGCAACCGACGCTGAACGCGGAGCGACTAAAACCTCACGGCAACACGGACGTTGTTGCCAGCATACTGTACAAACGCATGCTGGGAACACTGCTTTGTCCTGACCGCAACCGACGATGAACGCTGCCCCTCACGGCTACGCTGGCAACACTTGCAACGCGCACTTAACAACGTACGTGTTGCGGTCAGGTTTTAGTCGCTTCGCTCAGCTGTGCTGCCCATCACCAACAGGACGCGTCTGCCGAGCTACAGTAAATCAGTAGCCCAGCTTTTTTTGGAAGCTCCTGCAATGTGCCCTTCTTGCTGGTTATTTTCTTCAAACTGCTACTGAGTGTTCTGCGTGCGATCCTTGTGTGAAGTGTTGCTACGCGCACTGAACGACGACCGTGTTGCGGTCAGGTTTTAGTCGCTTCGCTCAGCTATGCTCCCCATCACCTACAGGACGCGTCTGCCGAGCTACTGTGAATCAGTAGCCCAGCTTTATTTGGAAGCTCCTGCAATGTGCCCTTCTTGCTGGTTGCTTTCTCCAAACTTCAAACTGCTGCTGAGTGTTTTCCGTGCGATCCTTGTGTGAAGTTGGCTCACCGTAGTGCATTTGGTGCAGCACCACCACCCGTTTGTGCCAGGGAACCTGAGAGTGGAAGGCGAGCGTTACGCTTCGTGCAAGCTTTCGACATTGGTGCCTGTGCTGCTTCGTGTATTTCCCGGCGTGCTTCCGGCCGTCACTTTTATCTCATAGTTGTGATGGAATATGCCTAGCGATAGTTGAAGCTGAAGTTGAAGTTGAAGTTTATTTTCACCACAACGATACACCGTGGTTTGCACAAAATAGAAACAATTGTGGCATGGAAAGCGGGAAAAAAGCTGCGCTATAGCAGCTTGACTAGCCCCCCCTCCCATTTGTACAAGGCAACAGAAACAACGGCACACCAAACCCCATACGGTACTCACGTATGAAAGAAAAGAAAACAATATTCTAGTGGTTGTTTTTCAAGTACAAAAAAATGCACACTTGGGTGTTCACAAGCACATAAAAGTATTGGGAAAAAAGGCGACTTATGCCACAATAAGACGCTACAACAAAAAGGGGTACACTTGAAATTTTCATGCATTTACAAGTACTGGGTACAATTTCTCTAGGTTTACAGTTCCTTATACAAACAGGTTTAATATATCCCTATCTGAAAGGAGACGCAAGTGGTCTTCTGTGAGGTTGAACTTATTTAGTATGTGTGGAACAGAGTGTTTTAACATTTGGAGTCCGTAATTTGTTCGCGGTCGGGGGATGTGCCAGTGGTCAGAACTTCGCGTCGGACGCAACAAAATTTTCGGCTGTAAATACGCAAAGCCTCTCAGGTTTGCACACTTTTTTCGAATTTCAGACCTCAAAGACAACAACAGGTTATGTTCATATGCAACACAAAATTTTAAAACCTTAAACTTGACAAATAAATGGGATGTGTTATCTCGGTAACCTAAATTCGCAACAGCCCGTAAAGCACATTTTTGAAGTGTATACAACTTTTGTTTTGATTTTTGAGTTCCAGAAGTCCATACCAACTGACAGTAGCGTAGATGAGAACAAAAAAGCGTATTAAAAATAAGTTTCTGGGGGACCGGTAGAAACGTCTGACATCTTCTTAGCACGCCAAGGGCTTTTCTTAGCTTAATACACACTTGTTCAGTGTGAAAATCCCATAACATATGTTGATGAAAGATGACGCCTAAAGTTTTGGCAGTCTCTGAAAGTTCAATATTAAAATTATTTAGCAACACTTCTTGTGTGCACGTACATGCCATTCCTTTCGCACGGAAAAGAACGGCCTTGGTTTTAGAGCTGTTGATCTGTAAAGAATTATGACACAACCATTTCGAAAAATTCACTAAGAACTTATTAGCTGCTGTTATCAAATCGTCTATATTTGTTCCCGTAAAGAATAAGCTTGTATCCTCTGCATAGATAATGCACGTTATTGATTGATCCACGTTTACAATATCGTTAAATAAAAGAGGTCCTAATATGCTTCCCTGCGGTACGCCGCGTTTGATTTTTCTGGGCGTAGATGTTTGCCTATTTATACACACACACTGGTAACGGTCACTAAGGTAGCTTTCTATTAAATCGCGCACGATGCCTCTAACCCCGTAATAAGACAATTTTTCTAACAAGGTTTGGTGATCAATCCGGTCGAACGCCTTCGTAAAATCTATGAATACGCCTAGAGTTAGCTTTCTTGCTTCAATGTTGCCCAGTATGAACTCTTTTTGATGCAACAGTGCTGTCTCCGTCGATACACCAGACCTGAACCCGTATTGTGCTGTTGTAATCACAGAATGAGAGTCCAAAAATTTATAAAACCTAGTGAAAATGATTTTTTCTAGAGCCTTTGGAAATATAGGTAGTACCGATATTGGCCGGTAATTACTCATTTCGTTTTTGTCACCAGCTTTGTAAAGTACTGCGACTTTAGCATTTTTCATCCGCTTAGGGAACGTACCTGTGCTTAAAACGATATTATAAATATGGGTCAGGCAGGGTAATAATAAATCAATAACAAAGATAACCGGTTCCATTTTTATGCCGTCAATGTCCTCACTTTTGCTTTTTTTAAGTTTCATGAAAACGTTGTTTACCTCAGTTTGCTCCGTAGGGTCAACAAATATTGAGGGGGCTATAGGTGTTGGCATGTAGCCTAACGCATTTCCGTCGTAAGTACTTTCTGACAAAGAAGTAAAGTACGCATTGAATTTATTGGCTAATGCTTTTCCTTTAAATATATGATTGTCAATTGTAATTTCGCCGACACCGGCCGTCCCTTTACTCGAAGATATAATTGTATTTAGTTTTTTCCACATTTGCTTGACATCTACGATACCGTTAAAAATAGTATAGTAATAGCCGCGTTTGGCTTGCCTTAAAGTTTTTGCAAGTTTGTTTCTATAGGCCTTAAACGCTTTCAGTGCATTCAAATCGCGATTTTTCAAGAACACCTGATACAGCCTGTTTTTTGTACGTATCATTTTTAATAGACTTGACGTTACCCAAGGTTTACGTGCGCGTTTTGGCTTTGTTATTTCTTTGTACGGAAAATGTTTGTTATATACAGATGAAAAAATTTCTATGAAATGGTCATATGCGGTATCGGCCGTAGAGCACGCAAAAACCCCGTTCCAGCTTGTCCTGGAGAGTTCATCTCGGAACTGTGACAGTGTAACCGCGTTGATGTCTTGATTTATTATATTCACAGCGAATTCTTTTGCCGTATTGTACGTATCAGTGACTAAATAGATAGGCAAGTGGTCGCTAAGTGTCACATTAATGGTACCAGAAAATAGGTCATGAAGCGGTAGATTAGTAATAAAAAGGTCAATAAGAGTTTCACTAGTTGCAGTGATACGTGTGGGGGTGGTTGTTACGTTAAACAAAAAATGGGAATCGAGAATCGCGGATAATTCGCCCTGTTTAGGAGTTTTTGTCAGCATATCAATGTTTCGATCGCCCCGTAAAATTGAAGAGTAGTGGTTTCCGTTTACAAACGAAAAAATAGCCTCTAGACACGCGAAAAATTCGCTCAAGTTACCATCAGGTGGCCTATACACTACCGCAAATACGAAGTTGTCGCATTTCGCACAAATTACCTCAATATCCGTTGTGGACCGAGAAAGGTCATCGAGGAAGTCGCAGGTAAATCCCAATTTTATGAACATGCATACCCCGCCACCCTTTTTGATTTCCTGTTCAAAGAAACGGCACTGTATCCGTCTAAATGTACGGTATCAAGATCAGTGTACCATGTCTCAGTGAGCATTATAACCGAGAAGGAAAACCCGAACTCGTTTATTAAAATGCAAAAGTCATCATATTTTCGGCGTGCTGACTGCATGTTCATATGTAAAAATGTTAATGGCGATTTACACTTTTCAACAATATGTGACCTGAGTGTGGTTTGACTAATACAAGATAAAGTCATTGCTGATTAGTATGGGTCGACATAAAAGTGCTTTGAGTTTGCAGACAAGTAGTGACACACAGCCAAATGGGAAACAGACAATGAAAAAAAAAATATATCACTGTGCCTACATGTTTCATCAACAAGGGCAGAAAAACGCAGCCAAGTTCTTTCCCAACTCGTGTCGCGATACAGGCATAAACGCAAACAATCCAGAAAACAACAAAAGAGGCAGCTACAAACCAGTGCGTCGAAAATTAAAGCGTACAAGACAAAAAAATAAAAAAGCAAGCAGCAGCTATCGCAGAGAACAAATGCGGGGCGAACAGCGCATGCGCATATGGCCCTTGCTCCGGGTAGACTATCGCAACATATACCACTATGTGTCCCCGTAACACATATGACCGGCATGATAAGATGCACCATAGCACCACAAACAGCTGCTTCGAAGCGTGGAACATTAGTCTTATTTTCCAGCTTTCATAATGGGTTGACCATTTTTGCAACGTCCCCACTGCATGAAATCTTTATTTTTGGAGCGTCGTCCATGCGCCGTGCGAAAATCTTGCCATTTTGCACCCAAACGTATTTCCAACCTGTTTCGCGTTTGCGTGCAGTAGCCTGGCCTAGCAGACGTTTCAGCTCTGGGCATAGGTGCTCGTTAACAAAGAACGGCTCCTGCGAGTCAAGGCCTACGTCAGAGCACTTGAGCCGGGCTAATAATATATTAATTATTAATAATAAAGCGAGCTAATAATAAAGTGACTATTAACTCAGAACTTCTAGATAACCTAGTGTGTTTCAACATGGTTTTACATTCTACTAGAGCGTGCAAGCTCCGCTTCAGTATGTTAGTAGTGTATTCTAGCCTGTGGGATCTGTAGTCGCATATTTTGACGTGCGTCGGTATATCTATGTTCCGTTCAGAAGAATTTAATGAGCATATAGTCTTAAGTTTGTGCGAAGGGTGAACAACGAAACGCACAATGCTTTTTAACTGTACACAGAAGCTCTAGTTACAGCTGTGACCTGTGCTACCAACTTATGATGCCTGCTTCGCTTATATTTATGTCAGCAAGGCAGGTACAGACTGCTTCCAAATGATTGCCACATATACAGCAGAAAAGTGCCGCACTGTTTTGTGCTTGCATTCGGCGTTAGGATAGGATGATGTGCTGTTTTATGCCCAATTTGGCCTTTGGGTTAAAATCTGTTTTATACCCAACCACCCCAGATTTTCTGTTTCTACTAGTGGAACAGCTGCACCATAGCCACTTTTGCCTTCCAACCACTCTTCAAGAGCTCATGGGTACGTGCATCAGTTCTGGGTGCGAAGACCACAAGGACATTGAACAGACAGGACGGGCGCTACTTGCAACCGACTTATTTAGGGTATGTCGATCAGGTATAAGAAGCATGAAAAAAGGTCACAGGATCAGGTATAAGAAGCATAAAAAAGGTCACAGGATCAGGTATAAGAAACATAAAAAAAGGTCACAGGCGTTTGGAAAGAGCACAATCCTTGGAGTGGATTGATAAAGAGGGGGCTCACTATCAAATTGTTCTTTCATTTGATACAAAACGTTTGTTACATTTATGCCATTACATCCGTGCTTCCTTCCACTATTTTTCTTTTTGTCAACTTGGTGCACAATTACAATGTTGCACTTAAACGGCCTGTGTAATTTTCTACCGAAGGTGCACATTTTCAAGTGGTCCCTGATACATCAGCTGATTTGGCCAATGAAAGCTTTATGTCAAGTCAAAGGTGTCTCATCAGTTGATTTTATTTCCTTAGTACCCATATTGACATCGCTGACTCTTCTCCCGCCTTCAAGAGGCCTTATATTTTCCTACTGGCATACCAGTCAGCGAAGCGTCGCATGTGCGCTTGTGCAGCGCTTGTGTGAAGCGACCTTGACTTGGAGCTAGATACAGTGTACAAACTAACCAAGTAGAGAAAGGCACATTCTTCCATTCACAAACGTGCCCTGGCTTTGTTTCAACTGAGCGAACGAATTGCGACGACCCGTCGGCGGCCGCCGGACGAAACGCTGGGCCGACTGACTCTGTCTGAAGGCCGGGGAGCTGTGCAGTAGCCCAGCCAATTGCGAGCTCGGCACCTCCTGACGTGACACGAAAACGCCACAGAAAATGGGCGAGCGTAAAGAGAGAAGGACAGCATTTTTGAATTAATTTTTCTACTAAATAAAATCGCGTAAACGCGCCCAGAGTGGTCGAAACCTGGCGTGGGACTCCGGGCTACAATTTGCGCTAGTAATCCCGCAATGTTTACATATCACTTCAGTGTCCCTTTAAAGGTACCGAAAACACAGTCAGAAGATTTCATCAGGAGGCGACCTTTTTAAAGTTGTGCACAACTCAGTGTGACCTTGGTATGATCTTGGAAAGAGTTTTATTTCAAAAATGGTTTGCAGTAGCCGTTCGTGACACAGGTTTTGCCTTATAAGAGTCACAGCCAAGATGTTTGGAGGACTACACAACAGATAACGTTTCCACCTGCACTATTTTTATGCGGTTGCGCTAGGTTCCCCACTTTGTAGTGTTGTGCCCGCTGTTAATTGAAGCCTGTCAGTAAAGCCTGTGTGTGCCCTGAATAGTGGCGCATGCTCTCTCAGGGATTGGCAAGGACAGGGTACTGTTATAGTGTGGAGGCACTAGGAGCAGGGTCCATCTGCACCCGCTTAGTGAGTGATGTAGCTGCACAGGATGCGCAGCGGACGATAGTACGGAGAGACGGTTAGCATTATATGTATATATACTTTAAGACAAACTCGAGGGGACGGCGAAAGTTTGTATTACCAGAAATTCGTCTTAAGCGGACGTTATTGCGTTGTGGATGTTACAAGTGAACAAAAGTCTGTTCATCTTAATCATGGCACATGGAGTTCATCTTAACCCGAGTGTGGTACTTGTAGAGGAGTGAAACCCTTGGGAAAAAGGAGCTGAGCATGGCCAGTGGTCAATATACTACGACAGCAAAGAGGGTAGCCACCAACTTGGAGGGGCGGAAAAAGCGGGGAGCCCCAGCTCGGGGAATCAACATGGCTTTGTGAGAGAGAGGCGCAGTTTTCTTACAATATATATATCCGGGTTCTGGCCTGTGTGGCTTTATTGCCTTATGCTTGTGCAGTGTATTGGCCCCACAGGCTCCACTGACGGATGGACAGGCCAACTATTTCAACTGATATCGAAGCTCAGTGTCGCACACAGTCGTCGTACTGAACAAAAAACAAATCAGAACGATGACCAAGCTGTGCTTCCTCCACTCAAGCGCTCCTACTTGCACTTCCTGTCGTGAAATGACTTCCAAACTCTTCTTTATAATGAAGGATATGTAGTTCACAGAAAACAATGAAAATGAAGCGCCGACTGTGCATGCTACATCAGATTGCGAAAACAAAAACATTGTCTTCCAAAGGAATTAGATGCCCTACTCCTACGATATTCCTTTTTGGTAGAAGTATACAATGATAAAATTCGGTACTGCAAATCACGCGCAAATAGAAAAAGTAACTGCAAATATAATAAATTATGTTCGAATATGAATATCATTGGTTTAGTGTAACAGCTTTGAAAGCTGAGGTCAAAGATAACTTGGGCAATCACGACCTAACACGAGAGTGTGTGCACTGATTAGAGAATGGTACAAAAAAAGGTGAAGAAAAGACAGCGGAGCAGTGAAAACATTTTTGCACACATGGATGTGGTTCTTCAACAAGCTGTGAATAGCAGTATATATTTGACTGGATGCAGTCCTTCCAGTCATTCAAAAGAGGCCCTTGCTATACATGCCTACTAGGGCCAGTATGTTACTGCAGGCATTGCCAACAAGTAATAACTCAATGTCTTGCTCATGCCGTTCTCTTCAGTAGATGGTTCTTCCCAGCTCATAAACTCTGTACTGGTAACATTCCACTTCATCTAATGTACACCAGCGTGAACCAATTGGCTTTGGGCAAGGTTTTGCATGTATTAGGCTTTCTTGCATGGCACAAGTGTCGTGCAATAAAGCCGACCTAAGCAGGCGTGTCTTGCGATAACCCTCTGTAACTGCCCAGCAGCTAGGATGTTTTGCTGCCATCATCGAAGACGCGGGTTCGATCCCAGCTGTGGCAGCTATTTTTCTGGTAGAGGTGGAAAAGAAAACCTCTGTATAGAGACTTTGTTGCACATTTCAAGCCCCCGAAGTGGTCCAACTTGATCCATAGCTCCTAATGTGGTGTCCTTCAAGGTGCATGTGCAGCTTCGGCACGTAAAACAAAGCCCCCTCCCCCCTCCTGCAAAAAGGTTGCGTATTTCAGCTGTTGAGGTCACTTAACTACATTAGACTAATATAGGACCTTTATTTTTTGATTTTGTATTAACTTAGAAATTTGGTGCTCCCTTGACAGACCGGTGTTTTATCGCAGCCCTTCAGGATTTAGGGTATTGCTTTCAACAGTGAGCAAACCATGGTGTACACCAGACATTGCCATTTCAGGCAAGAGCAGACAGGTACATAATGCTATCGGTCGCAGTGAAAAGTTGTGCCACCTCTAAACATTTTGGTCAAGTTGTCATCCCATTCATGTTATGACTGGGAACTTTTAAATTTGTAATAGGGCCGTGGAGGCCTTTCCTGCAAGCTAGTGTACACAGACGAACCGACAACTCTTCAGTAAAAATTTTGTCTGCCCTTAGTGAAAAATAAAGCAGGATTTATGGCTTGCTTTGCTGCCATATTTTCATTTAAATCTGTTAAGCAGGACCTGGCAGTCAAGGTTACTTGTAGAATTGACACTTGGTTGATTGATTGATTGTAGGGTTTAACACGGCGACGCAACGCAGGTGATGAGGCGCGCTGTAGTGGACGGCTCCGGATTAATTTTGACCACCTGGGGATCCTTAACGTGCGCTGAAATCTCGTACACACGGGCGTTTTTGCTTTTCGCCTCCATCAGAAAAGCGGCCGCCGCTGCCGGGAATCGAACCCGCGACTTCGTGCTCAGCAGCGCAACGCCTTAGCCACTGAGCCACCGCGGCGGGTAGAACTGACACTTGGACAAGTAGATACAAACTATAATGACAAGATGCAACACAAGAAAAGGAATCGCACTAGTAAATAAATTTTATTCATAACAATCCACACAAATATATGCACCGATATACACTTGTAATGCAGGTTTTATGCTATAAGGCGTACAACTGCAATTATTTGTGTCATTTGTGTGCTTACATTGAGGTGTACAAAACCGTAGGCACCAAAAACAATAGCAATGGCCATGAAAGGCACACGTACCCATTTAAAATTATATTCTGGCATGCTGCAACTGCACTTAAACAACAATACATAAACAATCCATGTGGATTATGTGTATAGTTAGCTGAAGAGGATGAAAGAAAGGATCTATCCATCTCCGCTGTTTTTTTTAGTTTGCCGTGGCTAAAACCAGGACTGGCTTCATAGATAGTGATCTACCCATGGCAGCCAGCGACAATGGGGGTCAGTGTGCCAAAAAATTGCGGGTACAAACGGCACGCTCCCCTCCGTCAGGAGGAACTAAATAATCTCCAATCTCACCAGCTTCGCTTTGCTCACAATGCGACTGCTGGCCCAAGATGTAGTGGCTGTAACAATCAGTACCGGCCGTTCCAGTTAGTATGTATATCACCAGTCAGCACCTCGAATTCAGCACTTAGTCACAAGTCAGCAGGACCCGATTCTCACCTATGCAGAAGTCAAAATGCACAACTAAACCATACATGTACTATATCTGCCTGCTTGACTACCATTACTAATTTGTGAGCATACCCGTTCATTCAAACGTTCAGAACCTTTACCAGCTTTGTCTTTACATGAAGAAGCTTTTTTTGGCGTGACGCTCGTTTGCGCACATGCGGAAACGCTTGAGTGTGTGCAACACAGTTCCAACTTAGACGGCGTGGCCAAGCGTGGTAACGCCGTCATTCTTGCGCGGAAGCATAATGTTTTTCCAGTAGCGGGAGCACTACTGGACAAAATTTCTTCAGGGGCTGTGGCGGTTTCAGATAAGCTGCGCCCCTCTTGTAGCACCTTCCTCAAGGTGGCTCGCCAGCCCTACAAGTGGCCAAGTTGGGTATACAACAGTTGACCCCGGTCAAGGCCGGCAGTGAGAACCGTACATGTAGTTATCTTCAGGATATCTTTTTGAGGCACACCCTCAAAATAAAGCTATAGGAACGAAAATGAAAAATGCCTTGGCCATGTAGCTGCTGGCCTTGCTCAGCTATATGCAACATATACATCAGGTTCACTGAAAGTGCAACGCAAGGCAATTGCACAGGATTCCTAATCATATTCTAAAGGGATGAGAGAGTGAAAGCATTTCTTTTGGTTAGATTTGTTGCCGAGAATTCTGCCAATGCCGACAATCACCTAAAATGCCGACAGCACACTCACTGCAGCTACTTGTTACAGAATCACTATGCATGCTGCTGCGACACTTCCTTGACTGAAGCAGAGAGCCAGAAAGACTGCAGGAGCAATTTCTTTGCATGCACATTTATTTTTGTGTTGCACGTCTTATGGAACGTGTCGCAAGGAAATTGGAATTGACCAAGCACCAAATGTTTCTTTGTTTTATTTTTTTCTTAAGCAGTATATGCAACAGTGCATGCCAAGTGCTTCTTCGTGTTTATTTCTTTCTAGTCCGCGTCATGGAACAGACATGCGTAGAACGTCATGGATGTGTGTACCGTTCTGTGACACGTGGAATGCTAGGAGCCTGTAAGGAAATTGTTAGCTGTTGTGGGTGCCTTTGGTAAACAATATCCCAATGCGCATTCTGTGGACGCCGACCGGGTGCAGGTGTTTTGCAACCTAGCAAGTAATATTTTCGTTTAGAAAGCGATTCACTGAAGCACTAGGTCGAGCCCAAGGCAGGTGTGTACTTCGCACAGTATCAATGGGACAATAATAAGTGCAACGAACTGAGAAAGAGATGAAATACCGTCAACGACAGGCCGAACGAATAGCGCACGACGCTTGAATGGGGATCACAAGCAGCACAAGCTGGTGCACTGGCATAGGAAAGAACTAAAAAAAGCCAAACAAGGAAAAACAAATTTGGCACGCGGATTCGGCAAGCGTGGCTAGGTCACTATCTATAAAGCTGGTTGGGGCTAAAACGGTTTTTCATACACCCCCCCTCAATTTCTTTTTTAACTCAATGCTCGCTCTGCCGCTGTCATTAAAATATTGCACGAGGCATGCATTTCTAGTGCAGCCATTTTTCTCATGAAGGCAAATAAAATTACCTTCGTGCGCACAGTCTTAATGGACCCAGGTGGTTTAATTAGCCGATAGTCTGCAACTACAGTGTCTAAAAATCTACAAATTTTAACTGCTGTACCGAAAAGAAGGCAAGCTGCATTGAATGTATGCATTGACAGCAATGGAAACTTAAAATTCCTTATAACAGGGCTAGAAATGCTTTCAGAGCTAAAATGATAAAATTCAGTACTGAATGATACAAAGCACCACTAAGTACTGTCATACGCGCCCGCAAAGAAAAAAAGTTTGTTTAGCAGTGTTAATAATTCTTTGCAAAACTATTCTTTTTGCACTTTGGCAGGGCATGAGCAACAAAATCACTGAATCGCTCCACAACAATCACTTTCTTCTTGCTCCGCAAGTGTCCTGGCTCTAACACGCAGCTCAAACAGATGAGGCACCCTACTCCGCTGACCACGAACAGAAGTTGGGCTCCAGCAACATAACACCAGTGGTGCCAAGTTTACACCAAGTTTGTTGCGTCCTGGCTTGTGGCTCCCTGGGAGTAACAGGTCCTGGCAAAAAATGAGCAGTAACAGTTAGACAAATGGTTTCAAGGAGAAAAAAATCAATTTCTCCTTTTACAGGATTACATGGCACAATGCAATTTCACACATATGCATGAGTAAACACACACGCACTCCTTAAAGGAGGCTCCATGTCAATGAGGCATGGCTGACATAACACTGCCCCTTTGGAAGGGGCAGTGTTATGCTCTTCATCTTGCTGGATGACGTGGCAAGCATGTCAAAGATGGTAAGACCGAGAGAAGGAATGATGATGCGGAAGGGAGACAGCAGCATTCTACTCGTTCGTAACTGTCACACATAAGAAGCTGCATCACGCTTCCATCACTTTCTTACACTAGTGAGGACCACATCTGCTTCTTGTAAGCACAGTCGTGATCCCACTCATCATTCCCAACCCTTTCATTAGTGGGGTGCGGCTCCTCCCCCGAGTTAGTGATGGCTGTGACAGTGTGTAGTGATGCAAGTAGTACAGATAAATTTTAGTATAAGTTTGCTAGGTGCCCTATCTTATTGAATTGCATCTGTCATTTTGCAACCCGTGAAGTCTGCCGATCAAGGGCATGGAGCAAGAAAGTTGCGTGCAAGAAAAAGAAGAAAGAGTGTAACAATGTTAGACCACACAGAAAACAGCACAGTAGAAGCAAAGGATGGGGTGAGGACGGGACAAGAGCTAACTTTCGATAAATGCTTTACTGTAGGACCAGTGTGTATAAACACATATGGCTTGTAATAGGAGAGAAATAGAGAAAAACATCAAAACGAAAAACGGTTGGAAAGCAAAGCTTTAAACGACACCCACAACAATTGCCCATGGGATATTTCTTGAATTCTTCTCACACGTGCCTCTACAACCAGTGAAACCAGAGATTCTGCCAGCCGTTACTTGAAATTCGCGGGGGCGGCGTCCCGAACGCTGCAGCGTTGGTCACTGCCTGGCTAGAGCGGTGGACGCTCCCGCCATAGCCTGCCCGTGCGTCGGCATAAAGAAAACGGAGAGGAGCGTCTTCCGAAGGGTGAGACAGCAGAACCTAGCTATCCTGATGTGCTAGCTTGGGGCTACACGACTGCGTGTCACAAGCGCAGACACCGAAACAATTTGGCATGTGAGCTTAGCGATTCCAATTTATACCGATTTAAAGTTAAGTTTGAGAATTGCAAGAAAGCTCAGGGAACTTTTATAATCACTATTGATCAGGACCGGTTGCTACTTTTGCCTTTCGTAATATTTCTTAAAACACAACCGAATTGGTATTCATCAAGTTGAAAAATGGAGCCCCATTCGTGGCAAGTAGTGCGCAAAAAGTAGCGTTTCTCTAGTGGCCAGATGTCTGTATGTGGTTTGTAAGTATTGTTTTCCCGCCCGGCAAACCACGTGGCGGTTTTCGTCTCTCATCTTTTGCTGTTTGTTTTTGTTTTTTTTTCTCCTCTTACGAGCCAGATGTGTTTATATGCGCTGGTCCTGCAATAAAGAATTTGTTGAAACTTTGCACTTGTCCCGTCCTCGACTTGTGTTTTTGCTGCACTATGTTTCTCGTGTGAGTATGAACCAACATGCCCAAACATTTTCTCTTCTACCCCCCAATAGTTTCAAAGAAACAAGCCATGCAATTCAGCTGATATTGTGTTAATCATCACGCTTTTAGAATTTGATTGATTGATTTTAGGGTTTAAAGCGCCGACACAACACATGTGATGAGGCACACCATAGTGGAGGGCTCTGGATAAACTTTGACCACCTGGGGATCTTTAACGTGCGCCGCAACCTCGTACACACGGGCGATTTTGCTTTCCGCCTTGATTTGAAAAGCAGCCGCCGTGGCCAGGAATCGAACCCACGACCTCAATTCAGCAGAACAACGCCTTAGCCACACGCTTTTAGAACTTCGCAGCATAAACAATGCCAAGGTCATCATGCACTGTTGAATGCAGAATAGTGGCTGAACTAGTCACACAAAACAAGATAAGTAACAGTCACTAAGCAGTGCTTAGTGTCTGTTCAAGCACTACCACATCAATTGACATTAGGTAAACAATTTTTTTTCATCTAGCATGCATTGCATTCTGTAAGCATATATGCTGGTGTATGCATATATGAGTGCCCACATATTTTGTATATATTACACACTAGTGGCATAGGCAAGATGCATAAACTTGCGTATAGCTTCTTAGCCAACGCCTTTTGGCCTTGGCCACTACAACACCAGCCAGATTAAATTGTGGTGGAGGAACTCCTGATATTTGCACTGTGAATCCGGGCAAATTTTGATACAGTCAGGCACACATCACATTTTCTGATAAAATGTGGCACTCCCCAGCATTCAGCTGAACGACAGTGGGGCCACAGTACTGGATGCATTGCATGGACATTGGAACGTAACGACACCCTGCAGTGTACGGGGATAGCATTCCAGCTTACTCCATTGTGGAGTAATATTTGATAGCTGAAGCAAAAAGCACCATAATTGTTTGGCCATCGAAGTCAACCAACGTGTAAGCAAGGTGCTCACTGCATGTTCCAAAACTTGCAAACGTCTATTACAATCTCGTCCTGTCTATTATGTTCGGTTATTATGCACGCTTTCAGTGTTTAATCAACTTCTAATTTTCGCTACACATTCCCATTGAACGTCCGCACCACAAGCAGCTGCGCCACCGATGTGTGCAACATTTGTGAGCGTCGCCCTCGCCTTACCACGGACAAATTTGCCCGTAAATTTCAACCTCATAAAAATCATATTTTATCACATTTAGGTGTTTTCAAAAGAATGTTCGATTACTGTCTGATTCGCACTCTTTCACTCGCAAGACATCCAATCGTCATCGCATCGTCACAAGTTCTTGATCCGAAAATCAGCAAATCGTAAGGGTCATTCTTCGCGGTTTTCAACGATATCGATGCAACCAGACAGGTTACATTCACGGCAAATCATGCCTGAACATCAAAGGAGTACTATAAAAACAACGGCGCTGCCGCAAACAATAAAGCAGCCAAGTTACAGCCACGGGACGTGCAACAACGCCGGTAAGCAGGTCGGCCGATTCCACTGGTATTTGTACTATACACAGCTTAACAGTAGAGAATCGCTAGGCTTCGAAGCTATTTGGGCTTCGGGTGCGTCACTTAAGCTCGAAAACCCCGTAATATAGACCGTGAATAATTATTAAGCGGTATTTGAGTTCGATAACTCACAATTGCCGTAAACAGACATGAACGCCGCCATCTTGGAAGTTTGTTTACATCAATGTTACCAGACGAGCATCAACATTTCGCTAAATTGAGAGGCCACTGACAATTACTGCGATTTGGGTACTCATTAAGCTTAAAACAAAGCCAAGGTAGCATGGTATTCATCCACAAAACACAAAATCTGCTGTTGCAACTTATGGTGCAATGAGAATGCGCTTGTAGCAATTGTGTCACCATAATGGATTGGCAGAAACTTTTGTTGCATACAAGGTATTTTTATTTAGTTATGCTGTCTTTCAGTGGGTGAGCACGCTCACTGTCCTGTGTCGCGCTGCTTCTGCTGACCGTGTGGCTTGCTGCTAGAGTTGTCTTACAAAAAAGTCTGGCATTTATTCGTTCTTTTCTGTGACCAGCCACCAGTAACAGACATGTTTTCACTGTTTTTTCATATGGTGCAAGCTATGTTCAATTAGGTGTGTGTGGCACCTGGGGTAAGCTTCCAGACATTTCTACATTCTCCAGATGTGTGAAATAGAACAAGCTGGCTTTTCCGCCAGATTCATGGCTCACACAAGAAAAGTGGCGCTCAACTAAGAATAGCTTGTTCTGTTTGGTTTATTTCAGAAACACTGATTTCTTCTCTGGTTTGAGCATTGTTGAACAAATACACTGGCACATTGGAGTCCAGAATGATGGTACCATTGCCCAGTGTGCGTATAAAGATAAAGTAGCATTTAAAAAGTTGGAATGCAAAATAAATGTGCTGAGCTTTGTCGGCAGTCCATGCGTGTTTTGCCCTCCATTGCAGTTTGTACAGTGGGATTTTGATATGATTGGTAGCAGAATATCTGCCACTGAATTTGCTCACCACTGGCTGCACTAAAAGCAAACGTAAACATGATAATACGTAACTAGTATACTGTGAACCTCTCTGAACACTGAGCTAGAAATAATTCTCAAAAGGAAAAAAAAGAGTAAAGAAAGAAAGAAAGAAAGAAAAAAAGGAAACTTTTCAAGATTACGATACCCCAAATGCAAAATCGGAGCGCAGTGCACTGTGCAGTCTTCTCGGTGACGGCGCGTAGCTGCTGTGGCTCAGAAGTGACCACGTCACCAGTGAACACACGACAGCGGGCGCAACTCTGGTGTTTTATCATAGTGCCTTACTGCCGCCGAGCATGTCTCGCGCGGCTTCTGCTTACTGCCCTCCCCCTCACACTTTCATCATACTTTCCTCCTTCACCTTCCTGTTTGCTCTATCTCATTTATCTCTGGTGCCCTCTTCTTCATTCGGTTACACCGAAGCCGACAGTGACGTGAAACCACAGAAGCGAAGCGGGCACTTAAGGGGTGCCCTTTAAATAAGAAATGGCAAGCAGATTGCCTTAGAAAGCTGTGTTGCAATAAAATTTCTTTTATACCTAACCTATCCTAACCTTGTAGCTGAACAGTTGGCATTGTTCAATCTACCCCAGTCAGGAAAAGCATAATATACAGCTGTTTAACTCCAGCCCTTGTTCATTTTTGAAAAATGTTTTTTTCGTTCTTTCCTTACTTTTTTTGCTGCTCCAGCAGCGCTGTGAGCATGAGCATGCAAGAAAAAATGTTTATATGTGTTTCACGTGAGAAGTTGTATGGCCATGACACCTTTAACTTGCATTACAAATTTCCTGCTTCACTTTAACCGAAGCAATAGAATAATTAAGTGAAGCATCAGTTTTACATTTAAAAAATAGGTAAAATAGGCAAGTCCACCAAGGCTATAAATATTTTAAAGACAAAATGAAACGTCTAATTATATGTTATGTTAAAGGTGGGAAAATTAAAATTCTGCATGATTAGTGTGTGCTATTAATTCAATTTGCTACATTGTTTACTGTTTGAAGCATTTATAATTTACAAACATTTCTAGGGGCACTTAATCTGCTTATGTGGTTTTTAAATAACAAGAATTGTGGCTTCAGCTGGCATTATATGCTTCCTGCACTTTGGTTAGAGTGTACTAGAATAGGGGAGTGTCCCGAGCGGCGGCGCCGAGCCACCCCGGTTGGCGTCGACACCGCCAGGTGGCGCGACTGTACCCTTTCGCAGCTGGTCTGGCGCAGCGAGACTACGCGTCTGGCCATACACTGCGATCTTCTCGCGTTCTTTTTCTGCTTTCAACGGCATTCAGAAGCTAAGCAAGATTCTAAGCGGCCAAACGCGACTTTTGCTTCACTTACTGCTGCTCCAGGTCGAGCACGAGAACTGTGGCCTCGATGTGGTGAGCCGTTCTGGTAGCAGACACCTCAGTTCCGCTATCCGCGATTTTGATTCAACTCGAGCATTGCGTCTGGCGCGGGCGCTTGTGAATGTCAATGAACTGTCACCTGTGTTCTCCGCAACACGTCGAATACGGCCTTACGAACGATAATTACTTAGTTTTCGCGAACTGGCAGTTGTTGAGCATGGACTGTCAGTTGCTCGTATAGCAACAATTAAGAGCGACAAATTTTTTGCCGAGGTGTCGCAGTCAACTCTGATGTATTATTCGGCGCATGTGCGCTAATAAGCAGTTTGACCGCCTTCCCCCCCCCCCCCCCACCGCCTATTTCCTAAAAGAAAGTTTAGACACGCCGCATAGCACATAAACGAAACTAACTGCTTGCCAATGTGGTATGGAGTCCACTATTTTTCAGAGATCAGAGGTGCTATCATAGCGAAAGGGAAATTATTTTGTGGTTATTTCTTCTTATAATTACTATCAAAAAAGAATAGTAACTAATGTTAACACTTACATGTCATGCTACATGTTAAGCAAAGTTGTCTATAGCTAATGGCACAGCTTCACTTTTTTCAAACCCGATTGCAAAATAAATAATATACATAACGTGAATGAGACAGAACAGATTACATTTCAGTGTGGTGGCACAGTTTATTTCGCACTTGCAGTTCTACGAGCATTTGCCTAGTTTCGCATACTTTACTGATTGCCGTCTTTTTGCATTGCTCCTGTTGATGCTTTTGATGTAAAAGTGCATGCGAGTCGTGAGGTAAAACGCGGTCACCTCTGCCGCAACAGCCTTACAATGGTCACTGCACCCAAGTTCACACTGCTGCTTGGCCTTCACCACACTCAAAATGTCAAGGATGCTATCACAGTGAAGTTCAAGGAGACTGAAGCATTCAGTAAACGCGTTCTCCATGTTCAGAAAAAACCTGTACAGAACGTCCGACGGATATAACAGCCCTCCTTTGTCCTTCAGGCGGACAAACTCTGCAAGGTTGAGCACCAAAGACTTTTCTTTGCTCATCAGGAGGACACGGAGGCAGTTTTCACACTTCATCTTGAGGATGCACCGCCTTGCTACATAGCCGGCGATGTAAAATATCAAACGGCTGTCACTCGACGCCACAGCACATGATGAGTGTTCTGTTGTCTTCAAAAGAAGTTCTGCTGCTGCATCTATGTTGCCTGCATCAAGGCACTTGTCTGCCAGCTGGTGCTCCTGAGCACGTGAACCCTGCTGGCAAGCATCGGGTCCCAGTAGGGCACGCAAAACACCTGGTTCGCAGTTTCCCTTTGAAACCGAACGGGCCAGGTTATTGAATGCCAGGCAGTTCACTGTGACAATGAACTGTTGTGGCGTCGGGTGCGTGTTGCACCCAGAAGATTGGCGCACAAGTCCAAAGAGGTGCTCTGCGGGGTCTTGGCTCGTCCTGCTTGTCATGAGGTACTTAAACCCTACTTTTCCCGTGAGGTACTTGAGCAGGGAGAGCACACTTGACACAGTCACCCGCAGTCCAGTTGCGGTTGACTGACTTAAGAAGCCACTGCCTTTTGCTTTGGCATGGAGCTCCCATTTCTCGAGGTACAGTAAGAGAGACTCCAACTTCGCCACTGATGCAGAACCCGGCCGCAGGGCCTCAGCAGAAAACCGTGATGTCATGATGTGAATAAGGTCACGGACGATCCTGCATGGTAAAAATGAGGCAACTATAAACACAACTGAGCAAGCAGTTGACTATTCAAGAAACCTGACACTCAAATTATATACGCCCGTGAAGACTCAGTACTTACTCAAAGAAACAGAGCATGGCTGAAATGTCGCCACAAGTTTTTTCAATCTTAGACCTGTACAGCTGGAGACCCTGCACCACTTTATCGCTGAACAGTTGAAACGCAAGGGAAACCCTCATTTTCTCGAAACTGCTCGGATCTGTGTGGCTGGAATTGATGTCATGCATGGCTTGCAGCGTCACCTTGCTGCCATACAAGTCCAGAGCTTTTCGCACAGCTTGCATGGAGACCTGCAATGCATTAATTGCAATTTAAGACAAGATGACACAATATGCAATGGCTAAATAAACATTTACACAAGGAGACACAGAATGAAGGCTAAACATAACGCAATAACACACCTGACCCTCCGGCACTTCATAGCAAGAGCTGACCAGGCCGTTACGCAGGCACTTGATGAGGTGAGGGAAATATGAAATTAGATGGAGCCGGCGCTTCGGATCCACCGGATGGGCTGCACTGCACTTGATGCTTGTCAAGGATGCCCCAACGCCCATTTGGCTTTACATGTTCCGGTTCCATGTAGCCCCATCTGACGTTATAAAGTCAACTTTCAGGCCTGATTTTTCTGCCAGAATAGTGGCTTCAATCATGATTTTTGTCAACACAGGCCCCTTAATATTGCCTTTTGTTGCAAAGGATGCAAGTACTTGAGTCCACTTCCCCACAAAGGGTACGAAAATGACGCACATGCCATGATCGCACACAGTGCGTTTATCGTCGTCTGAGGTAAATGGACCAAGGTCCACAAAGCCATCTATGTGCCCAACAGTAGTGAGAGACAAGTGTTCAGACAATTTCATCTCGTCTACTATGAGACCTCCGTGCCGTTGGAATTCGTCCATGGGGCCCGTTTTCTCTTTCAGGACATCAAGCACCTTTGCATTGAACCCAAACCCGGTCTTGTAACTCTTCAAGTATTTTTGCAGCGTTGTTTTGCCAGGTAATGTTAGTATGTTCTCTCTTCTCAAATGCTCATAGAGCTTCGGACTTTTCATTTTCATTATCAGGCATTCTAGGATCCACTCAGTTGAGTACTTCATGCCTTTAAGGCTTTTCCGTGACGATGCCCTGAATATGTGAAAGACTGCTTCTTTCTGCTTCGGAGGAAGGTTGGCGACTTTAACAGCAAGATGATCCTCAGAAATCTGTCTGTTCTTGGCCACCATCGCCGCAAGCCTCTTTTCCATCACAGTGGCGCGCTTCCTTAGGCGTGCAGCTTTCTGTTTGTGAAGCTTCAGTCGACGAGAAAAATCTATTGTTGCAGACACCTTCAGCTTTCTGCGCGAACGCGACTTCCTGGTGAGTAAGGCCTTCCGAAGTGTCCTGCAATCCGCACAAACAGCCCCTGAAAAAAAAAAGATCGGGAACCCATGTGTAACTAATTGAAAATCACACGAATGGCAAATAGAAAGGGATGAAAAAATACTTACCTGCTGTAGAGACTTCTCCGAGACATTTTGTGCTGAAGACCGACTGCCTGATCGTGACTGTTTCCGCTCGAAGCTTGAATGTCAAACATTGTTCTAGTTCAGTGAAGTCCAGTTTTGTCATGGCTCCCTTGCAGATGCAGATTTCTTCAGTTTCCCGAAGGACATCGTTGGCCTCAGTGAGCGAAGACATTAACTGGTCACTGCACTTTACACCTCGCACAAACACTTGAACAGACACATTTTCATTGATCTCGTCGAAGCACACGGCTTTTTCGTGAATAATTTCCAGCTTTCCCTCTTTCTGGATCGTGGTGGTGGCAAAAATTACGCCCGCATAGCCATCTGGTTGAAGTTTGCACCAGTACTTTGCGGGCAATGCCAACTTCTCAATGCTGCACAGTGTCAACGGTTCGCTGTGTGATTCTTGGGAAAGTTCATGCAGCACGCTCTCATTCACAGTGCTACTGTTCGAAAGATCGCGAAACTGCTTGCGCGGCTTCTGATTTTCGGATGAAGAGCTTGTTGCTGCTGGTCGTTTCCTTTCGGGCCTTCTTTTCGCAGTAGGCACTGAGAGGTAGGCCGGACAACCCGGCAAGAGCGTGGGAATAGCATCAGGTGCCAGCGACGGCTTCCCACGAGGAATACGTACCTCGCTACCGTTGATAATGTGAACGTAGTCTCTCCAAACGAAATGCTTCTCAAAGTGGTGCTCGCACACTGCCGACGATTCTGTGAGGGGCTTGTCCTGCCGGCGCAAATTGCGCTCCCACTTTTTTCGGAGGTCTTCGTCTCTAGGGGCGGCGAACAACGACGCCTTTGGAGCGCCCGGATAGCCGGTGCGACAGCCTGGGGCAAAACAGTGAGCATCAGTCCTTCTTCTCGCCATCTCCCTCACATGCCGGTCCTTGACGAAACGCACTGTCTCAAAAAAAAAGTCCGAACTTCCGCACCGATTTCACCGAATGCACGTGCATCCACCGGCTTCCACGTTTCGCGAGGGCCACGGCGACAGCGCGAGTGCGGCTGGCCGGCCTCTTTCTCTATGGGCCGGCTGCGAGATCGTGCACCAGCGCCCCTAGCCACCCTAGCGGTGGTCGACGGCGCACGGCACGCGGAAAGCAACGCCGTCTCCGCCCGCTCGGACCACTCCCCTATTCTAGTTCACTCTACTTTGGTCTTTTCATTGTACTTGCCTGCTCGACCAAAGTTAGCTGGTGCAGAATCTAGCAGTACACCCGACGTCGAGCACATTCCATACCAAGACACGGTGCTAGTAACTCCAATACCTTCAAGAAACATCACGTAAACTGATAGGTTCGCCTGGCGCGCTATTGAGGCACAAGCATGTAGTCCCCCAACAGCTCCGACAAATACCAGGCAGTCTGATGGCTCCAGATGGGAGGTTATTGAACCACGCAGCCTTGTAAGAGCCACCAAAAACTTGCTCTCGTTTTTTATGTTATTTCTCCTTTTAGCACACCTTAGTTCATAAGTCATGCTCCACGCGTACCTGATAAATATCAGGGCCATTCACTGCTTATAACACTAAATATTTTGCCTCATGGAGCAGATAAGGCTTGCACATCATTAATAATGATGATGATGACTGATAGTGGTATCCCTTTTGTAGCGGGGTGATGACATGTCATCTTACCAAAAAAACTAATATACCTGTGTTTTACACGCATCTAATACTAGCTCTGCTCTTAGGGCAGGCAAAAAAAACTTATTAGGCACAGAATATTTATTCTTTCTATTACACGTCGTAGCTGTCCTAGGCAATATTCCCGTATGCTTTTCGTCCACCAGCATTGTAATCTTCTCTTTGTCGCCTCGACAGCCCTGAAGTTGACTTCTTCTGTGCTAGCCTGAAACCCTGAGGCTTCTGGAAGGCAATCATTTCCTTCTAGGTTTGGATGGATACCCTCGCATTCAAACACTATGTGCCGCATAGTTTGTTTCTTTTCCAAAGACCGCGCATACCCCATCACTTTGTGTATACTTCCCCACAAAGGTCTTAGTTCGCAAGCAATCTGTCCTAGTCTCAAGATGCAAAATGCTTCCCTTAGAATGATCGTAGAAATTTTCCTTTCTATTGTCCAATTTCTCAGCCCTGTACATTTCTAATGACGTTTTAGCTTCCATTTCTCCTCTCCATTTATTCATTTCTATCTGCCTTGCCTCCTTTTGGTTACTTTGGCTGTCTTAGCTTCTCCACTGTTGTTTCTGCATTTCATCTAGTCCTCCTTAACCACTGTATGTCTACGTTTTTTATGTATATGCACCTGAAAACCTTAGCTGTCCACCTACGTCGATCCATTGCTCTCAGCCTCCTCTCAAAACATAGTTTAATAGTTTACTCTGAGCTTCTCGAACTGGAAATGCCGCTCAGGCCATTCCTCGGTGCACTGCTTCGTTAGTTGTTTTTCCAAGCGCTCCTAAGGGCAAACGGCCTACTGTTCTCTGGTTCACTTCAAGGTCTGATTTTAAGCTTATTAATACAGAAATAAAAGTTGGCTCTGCCGCACAACATGCAAACTTTCAAGCCTCACTGCATGGCTTGTTCGTTGGGGGTAGGTTTTTTAGCACGACACCAAAGCCATGCAAGAAAGTGTACCACAAAACCCTTGCACAAAAGTGGAACTCTTGCAGCCGATGTTGGCTGAAGTGTAATGCTATCTGTGCAAAATTTATAATCCGGAAAGAACTTTCCCATCAATGTGGTGGTATGAGTAAGAAACCAAGAGTTATTACTTGCTGCAATCCTTACATTAAAGTAAAGGTCATACCAACCAGTAGTGTACCTCCTCTTTTAAATTCCTAGAGCAAGCCATTCAAACGCAGTTGACTCTTGATAATTTGAAGTCACCCAATTAGAATTTTAGTTAATTGGAAGTGATGTTCAGGTCCCAGTAATTTTACATGCAATTCAGTAGAAGAAATTGCTTGATAATTCAAAGCTAAAACCCAATATATTGGTTAATTTGAAGTTACTTGGTATAAAAAAAGAGAATGTGAGAGCAATTGAAAAAACGAATGTGCGCGGATAATGCAATCTCACTGGTAGTAACCCACAACGGAGAAACTTGTAATGCTTCATGTGAAGGAAGAGAAAGAGCTGCTCAGAAGAAGTTGGCCGAGGGTGGAACGTGAAAATTGTAGTTAAAGGCTGTGGGATAAAGAGAACAGAAATGGGGCTGCTGCGATTATGGCCATTTTGGACCTCTCGTCGCGGCAAACAAAAAGTCAGAAAAAATCAGATGGCGAATAACTTCACCGTATGAAATTTCAGACGTCATTATACACTGGAACAACCAGGTAGATGACAGTGCCACTGATGCTTTCGAATTATTGGACATTCCAAAAAAATTGGCCAGTGACCGTGTACAGCGCTCGGCGATTGAAACGCGATACTCGGAGCGTGTGGCTTCCGGTGCTTGTTGCGTTACAGGTGAATGCTTGTGAAAGTGAGCTGACGCATTGTGGCATACGGTGAGAGTGAGAGAATTTGTGACGCATGCTTAGTGCATCTGGGAGACAGCCCTTCAGTGTGTGGTTCTTGACGGTGCCATAGAGGAGCTACATGCCACGGCTTCAAAACGCTGCGCCTTCAAAATAATAACACATCGCGATAAATGTGCATTCAAATTCTTCATAATGCGCGTGGTGCCAGCTCGCCCAGCTTCGCACGGCGCGGTGCAGCACGCAGGCGCAGCGCTTTGAAGCCATGGCATGTAGCACCCCTATGGCGCCGCCAAGAACCACACACTGAAGGGCTGTCTCCCGGATGCACTAAGCATGCGTCACGAACGCTCTCACCCTCATCGTATGCCGCAATGCATCAGCTCGATTTCACAAGCGCGCACCTGTGGCACAACAAGCACCGGCAGCCACGCGCTCCGAGTATCGCGTTTCAATCGCTGAGCACTGTACGTAGAGATCGAAGTCAAACATTATGATTAATTTTTCATCAAGGAATTTGGCATCACTACTCGTTTAAAAGCACCTTTTGTTACATGAAAACTTGCACACACCTATAAGATTGCAATCAAGGAACGAGAGGCCTGCATAAAACGGAACACTTGGTGGATGAGTGTGAGAGGAAAACCTATGGGCAACAGATGGATTTGGATAAAGCAGGATAGGAGAAATCGGAAATGGAGCAGACAGGCCTCTGTTATGGAGTGTACACAAATAGACTCAGGATGATGACTACGGCATGAGCAATGTGAGAAAAATTCTCGTCTGGCGATGTCGGACCGGTCAAGGAGTGCCCTGTGTCAGCAAAAAAGTATCGACGGCTACCTATTCTTCGATTATCTCAGGCTCCTTTAATCTTAAAACCCCACTTGCATTGCTTGAGGAAATGTTTGCCGAAACGCAATTTCATTAGTAAATTGAAATAAATAACTGACTCTTAGCGATAAAAAAAGAAGAAACAGCAGCTTTGAATGCACTCAACACCAATGTTTGAGCACCAAATGTGAGTGCATTAGGCGGGTGCACCACATGGTACGCAGTATTTGTTCATTGTTAGCATCGAGTGTCTCCATTTCACTTTCCCCTGAACAGAATAAGTCGCGGCATGTATCCTGTGGAATCCATTCCATCTTCTAACTCCTGCATGCAAGCGCTAGGAATTCTCAATTATGTTTTCTAAAAAATTACAACAGAAATTCTGGTGACAGGTGCAAATTTATTTTCACACACACACACACACACACACACACACACACACACACACACACACACACACACACACACACACACACACACACACACACACACACACACACACACACACGCACGCACGCACGCACGCACGCACGCACGCACGCACTCGCACACACACACACACACACACACACACACACACACACACACACACACACACACACACACACACACACACACACAGACGCACGCACGCACGCACACGCACGCACGGACGTACGCACGCTTATATCATCCAGCTTCTGAACAGGAATATACTTTCACTGCACTGTCTCTACGAAAGACAGGCTGCGAAGCGCAGATTTTGCGAAATACTTACACCCGCAACGAGACCAGTGACGCCCTTAGCCCAAGGCATCGACAAGCAGTCTCTTGAGGTAGGTCTGTCTCTCTTTAGAAACAGCGCAGGTCACCCGTCGGCCACTCGTACACACGTGCACCGGCTGTAGTGGAAATTTTCGACCAGCCCCTGTAATGGAAGCAGTGATCGACGTCTCGATGACATACGATACCGAAATAAATACCTCCGAAACTGTGCCCGCTTTGCATTTGTGCATGCTACCCAGAGCCCCTGTTCTGCTTACTGAAGTTGTGAACGTTGACCTCGGTGTAATAACTGTCACCAGTAGTAAGCATAGTGACACCATAGCTAGCAGATTCGAGCTGAGTTACGCATATGAGCGTAAGAAAAAAAAATCACGACGCTGCTTTCGGGTGCGCGTTCGCTAGAAATATGACACGTAGCTTACCCACTTTAAAATGAGCCTACACTTCTACCACGAGCCCTTCAGCCAGCAACACCTTGTGTGTTTTCTTCGGGGTATAAAACCCGCAATGTCACATGACTAAACACTTACCTCCTGACGAGCTTGTCGCTACCACCGACGTGGACGGCCACAAAATCGAGCTCGCTAAGTCTCCGCCTTTGCGTCGTCGAAGCTGAATGTTTGAAGTTGAGGCGCGGACTGACGTGAGGCTCGGTAGCACCCTAGGAACGTCAGCTGGAATAAACAGCTGCCATTTCAAACCACAACAGCGTACATGCGATGGTACAGGCCGTCCGTCCGTTCAGCTGAAACGGTGCCGCAAAAGCACGGACAGACGAACAAGAAATGCACAAAACAACGTTGTCAGCGTTGTCAGCGTGGCCAAAGCCCCTCGATTTTTCACACCAAAGTTCGAGAGATTTTGAGGCCAAAAAGACAGCGTTGCCAGCATAGTTGGGTGCGTTTAGGCCGATTTGGCGGCGGTTGTGGTCAGGTGGTGGTGGTGGTGGTGGTGAAAACTTTATTCATCCAAAGCTGTTAAGAAAGAGGCGCCGGCTGGTTTTAGTCGGATGTCTTACGCGCACGTTGCCTCCATGACGTTGCAGCCTTGCAGCGCCTATGTGGTTACTCGCCCTCTCTGGCGTCGTCGGTCGGCTAAAGTCAGCGGCGTACTCTGCCGCAGGCGTACGTCGTTGCGCGAGTACGTCGGTTTTATGCCTGCGTGTGGTTGGGCCTTAACGATGATGTGCATTCACTATCTAAGACGTGGTTTGCGATCCCTTCCTGACACGCACTTTGCGCCGCCTATGCAGAGGCTCGCCATCGCTGCCGTCGAGAGAACCCACGAGAGAGGGCCGCCTCAGCGATGATTTGCGTTCGCTTCATTAGAATCAATTTAGCGGCGCACAAATTTCACTTGACTACCTTTGTACAGCGGTTTCGTGGAGGATGCGCAAGTTAACCTTTTGACCACAGACACACCCCCGGTGACACACCCCTCGAAGAGCATCGCGTGATTCACCGGGCCCGCTGTCGGTGCTGAGCACAAGGCCCTGTTTTAAGTCGTTCTGCTCACGTAGCGGCGGCGGGTGCGACGGGAGCGGGCGCTCAGCTGATCGGTAGCCGACCAAACCCGCAGCCTCCAACGCATGCGCCGCTGGGTCGTGTCATGTGAGTCATCTTGCACCGCTTTCGCCGCGCAAAAGGAATGCTGCGTTCGCCGAGAATGAAAGCGAGGCCGGGCCTCCTTCTGTGAGTCTTGCACGGGACCGAACGGCTTTGAGCCATGGTCGGCAACACAGCTACATTAAAGGTTAACCAAGCGAAACCAAAACTCAACCAGACTAGGCCAAGCTTTTGGCTCGCATATCCAACCTTAGCTGAGCTAAGCCGCAATCATTTTTTTGATCCCATGTTACAACTACCCTCTTTGACAAAAATTGGGCGATCAGTTCATTGGTAATAAGAACATCCGAAACAGCTCGTAGGGAGCTTACAAAGTCGCACTCTGACCATTTGCATATTGATAAACATACATCGGGTGATTTTGAAGCCATAAATTACGTTGTGTTTGAAAATGTTTATCTAGGGTAACGCTCATGTTGGCTGGTTGCGAAGCGTCAAGTGCGATGGAGGGGGGGGGGGTTATTGCGAGTTTGTGACATCACCAACACTTGGCGTACAGGAGTTTACACGTTCACATTTTAACTTTAAATATGAGTGGAAACATTGCCAAACCGAGTGCCACAATTTTGAAGGCCTCTTTTTTCATAATTTTCGGCCTAAAGGAGTCAAGCTCAACATCAAGGACATTTATAATCTTACGAATGTGTGAACGGCCGGATTTATCATTTTTTTCCCGATCATTTTGGCTCGCCCTTTTTTTTTCTTGGGGGGGGGGGAGGTGTGGTAAACCGGGGAAAAACAACCATACTTATTCAGCACAGTTATAACGATGTGGTCGTTTTAAGCCTCTTGAACCTTAGGGTGCGATTTTGGCCTTTTTGATTTCAAGGAAATAGTAGTAGCAAGTAGCGAATGTCAAATAATGGCGGAACTGCTGCGGTTATTGTACCTCTAACGCACAGGAGGAAGTGTTGGAGCCACGTGATAGTTAAAATACGTATTTTACATAGCTCCTTAGCCTCCGAAGGTGTGGGGAAGCCAGAGAAAATAATTTTGAGCTTTCTGCAAGTAGCAATCTGAAATTCAGCTCTATCAACGGCTTTAAATAACGCCTGATCTCAAACATAGTGATCTTCAGAGGCATTATCTTGCTATGGAAAAATGTTACAATGGCGTTAAGGTAAATGCGGGTTGATGACTTCTGAAGTTAGTTGTATGTCGTCTGGAGAAAAACTTACATTTTCCACACGATCATCCAATGGAGGGAACTTATTAGTTGGTATAGCAGGAAATCACACATAAAGGAAGGCATCAAACTTCGGCACTATGCATGAGCCGGGGAGTCCGGTAAGAACGAGAAAGCAAATCAAAACCATCTTTTTTGTAGGCGTTCAAAGGAGACGGGTAAGTTAAGATAAACGCTGTTGACCCGTATTTAGACGAGGATATGCACTAACCAGTTTTCTGTACATCTAGTTGGGTAGTTTAGAAGTCTTGTTTGAAAGGTTCAAGCTGTTGTCTTACAGTTCGCGTGCCATTGGCTTAACGCTCATGCATTCCTTGTGTGCTTGTGCCTCGCTACTTGCATGCTAAGCCATGCGTTTTGATTCTGGCTGCTCGATGATAAAACGTGTGAGTCAGTAATTTCCAGCATGTGGCGAAGTGGCTAACGAGGTAGCTGACTTTGATGACATGATAACGCGAGCGACGCAGTACGTCTCTTTTTTGCCTGAATAGAGCAGCTCTGAGCAGCTTCAAGCAGCCCAAAACTGCTCCCGCCATAGGCGTTTTATGGGCAAATAAAATACGGAGCTGCTTTGAGCAGGCGAAAAAAGAGACCTAGTGTCAGCGGCGCCAGCGTGTGCACGAAGCAATTATAGACAGGTAGCGCAGGTCATCGTCGAACGCAATACGTCCGCGCATGTAGCTTGTTCTGTAATTTTTCTCGCGGGGCAGTGCAAGAAGCCTGACTACCCCACCGAAACCATCCGTGCACGCTGCGTGCCGAAGGTGCAGCTCCAATTTCGTGCGTGGCCTGGTGAATGGGAGAGCCTAGCTCTTCCCGTCCATGGACAGGCTCTACTCAAGCTATCACTGAAACCAGCGGCTGACTGGCTGGCTTCCTGTGCGAGGAGGCTTAAGCTTAACTGTGCAAGTCTGGGTCAAGTCAAGCCGAGAAGATCGCCATTTGTGCCAAGCTTGACACTTCTGTTAAATAGTGCTTTCAAGTTTGGTGTGCATAAGGTATAAAAGTGACACGTAGTGTTCTATGTTTTTTCAAATTGGTTGCTTCGATTGCTATTGTGCTTTCATGATGGACAAGACTTAAAATGAGCTGCGAATTTTAAACATTCTGTATCCAGCCATTATTAAATGCACAGGAAACATAACGTTTTGTCTACCTCGATATTTTACACAGAGGGTACGTGGAACTGCCAGCTAACAAGTTTAATGAAACGTTCTTGTCTACTCAAATGCATGAAAGAGGTGGCAAAGGAGAGATAAGATAGCCTACCACCCTCACTAGTCGATCATCTGGTAGTGTCTCACAATTTCGTTCACAAGTACTGCATAACTTTTATTTCCCTGAGCTTTGCCACAGTGCCTTCTGCCTTTTTGTACCCGGTTAGTCAACAAAACCTCATCTTGCATCTGTTATGATTATGTATTTTTATAGGACAGTTCCTTTGTTACTCTTGATTTTGGCTTGGGAGTCAACATAACCAACCACAATACTTTATGCTCACTCAGTGGGATGGGCTAGTGATTTTGAGGGCTTCTCTTGAAGGCTTGCAGTGGATTCACGAATTCTGATTGGCTGTGAAATCAATATACCCATCCGGAGCACCCTGCGGAATTAAACTCGACATTAATACTTTTTATTCACAGTTGGTAAGGAATGCTTAGTTGTCTGCTCTGTGTGTTTGGGTGGAGGTGAACAGTAAAGTTTCTAACTGCGAGGAGATATTACATAATGTATTGCTTTTGAACTTTGCGCTGTGCTTAAACCTGGTTCGGGTAATTGCTTAAGTGAAGATGCTTAGTCGTAAGGGCCCTAATACAGTGGCCCATATTTCATTCGCAACGATGCATATACCGGTAGCCACACTGCTAGAAAGGACATTCTCAGGTGGTGTATAGATATCTGGTGGTATGTGACCATTAGCTTAAAAAAACAGGCATTTAAACTATTTTTAAAACGAAGCCTAAAAATGGTTTATGGAGCCCATCCACGAGAGAATAATTCTTGTACAGCTTGACATTACCCTCGGTCGAGAGTACTTCTTAATATCGTTTAAAAAACAGCTCGGAAGACGGGACTAAGGAAGGAACAGACGACACCAGCGCTCACGAAAAACTGTGCACATTTTAATTCACAGGGATATATACACGAAAAGCAAAGGGAAGAGAAGGAAAGAGAAACAAAAAAAAAACGAAATAAACTTTTGACATAAAAGGTGATAGCAACAGATTATTTAGTAGGGCAACAACAATTTTATCCACCGCGTGACGATTTGTAGATGACTAGTCACGTAGGTCAGCGGTTTCGTTATCCAGCTGTGACACGGACTGTTCGCTGATACAATCTTTCCATTTCCTATTGATTTGGTAGGCTTGGGAGATCTCCCTCTCCCTTCGCCCACGGGAAGTGGTGAGTGTGGCGCATTCTGACAACCGGGGAGTGCAACCGCAAGAGGCGCAGTGCGCTTCGACAGGCAGCACGTTGTCAGAGTGGCACGTTGATCTTTTCATGTAGTTTTTTGTGCAAGACATTTATGTCCGTGCATGTGAGTAAATTTCTATTTGCACACCAGATTGCGAATTTTAAGGCCCAACTGGAAAGCACCATATGTGTTGCACTTGTAATAGACGACAACCACACTTGCAGTTAAACATGTTTGGAATATATGCCCCGGTGCTCCCTAAAAACTCCTCTAGGAGGGTTTTCCACTTAATCTGCTACCGGATGTTCATATTTGCTTCATATACGTAGTTTGATATGACTGTTCAATAGCTCACTTCATTTCGCATCAGGATTTCCGTCACTAGATTTTAAATTTCAAAAACATCAAATGTAACGTTGATGTAACGTTGTAACGACGCGTTACAATATTTGAAGTGTAACTGGCATGCGTTCCTTTATCAAGATAGGAACTTGTAACGGGAACTCGTTTCATATTTGGGAAGGAACGAGTAAAGAGCTTTCGTTCCTATTTTAGAGGAACGTGTACAACACTGGTTTAATTTATTCTGGAGCCCTCAACTATGGCACACCTCATCGTCCGTGTTGCGTCGGCCCGTTAAACCGTTCTATCAATTCCAATTACCGCCTGTACAGCCTCTCCTCTAACCCTATCGGCTGGGTGCGCTGAATTAAGTCCCTTCGCATGAAGGGACTCAGTAAAATGTCGCCAACATAGCTTATACCGCCGGATATACAGCAAGACGTGAAAGCTATGCCAATGCTGCTCGAAGTTTGCTCGAAGTTTACGTAACCTGTTGTAGAGTTGTGGGAGCAGCGTGCACTATATGAGGTGCCGAGGGTAAAGGTATACAATGCAAGGCAAGCATATTGCATTATCTGATTTCGAGGGAGCATGCAGCGAGCAAGTAAATAAAGTCTAGGATACTGTTTATCTTAATTCCGGCCATTCTTAAGTAATACACAATTACCTTTTTTCTACCATTTTTGGCCGAAGAGGGGGTAAAAAGTTTGTCCCATGGTGCGCACCTTTAAAATGTGTTTTGCCTGAAAAAGGCTGTAAGGATGAAAAAAGGGTGTTCGTGTGAACACAATAGGTGTAAGGTTGAAGTGTAAAAGTGAACATAAAAACATAAAAATAACAACTTAAACATAACCTAATACAAAAACAAAATAAAAAAGACATAACAAAACAGAAAACAAAAGAAAAAACATAACAAAACAAAAACACAAAAACATAAAACATGAAAGTGAACATAAAAATTGTAAGCTTGAAGTGTAAAAGTGAGCACCATAAAAAGTGTACGCTGCACACGCCCTAAGATAAAGGTGTGGGCAGCTACGCGTGACAACCTGGATCGGCTGAGCGAGCAGCATGACGTACAGACACATTCAACATGCACAAGCCATACTTGGACCGGAAATGAATTGACCTTCTTTTATTTATTTATTGCCTGCCTGGGACAATTTACAACATGCTACATTTCAACAGTGTGAATATGTACACATTAAAGTGGTGGAGGTGCCAGCCACTGAAGGGCTGACTTTGTAGATTACAAAATTTTGTTTGTAATTCATTCGCTCTATCTGTCGCAGACAATCGGGTAATTCCTGGTGGGGCCCTACAACAATTTTTCAACTATTCTTGAATTCTCAAATGCTTGCGGATGTAGTCAAGCAGCATATCCGGTAGTTAGATTAGGGGGTCCCAAAGTGCGTCAGCCCGAAATTAGTACTGAATGCCGATAAGATAACTTGGAAATGCTCAAAATATATTTCAATTTTTTCTGGTCTTCCCGTTCTTCGAACGCAGAAATACCGCAATTAAAGTAGCGGAGTGGCGATTGGCAAGCTTTCCGTGAGCTGCAGCAATGAACGCATTAAATATCAACTTTTTAAAAAATTGCCGCAGCTTGCACAAGTGGTGCAAGTCTGGAGAAGCAGCGGAGCTGTGGGTCAACTTAGCTTCTTCCGGTTTTGCTAGGTATTGCTAGGTTTTGTTCAGCTATTTTATTGTTCTTGTTTTGTTCTGCGATGTTTTTGCTGTGCTAGGCTAAGTGTTGAGAGGTGATGCGAAGTTTAGGCAGATTTTTTTTCTTTTACAGTACACATCTGTCGATTTAGATTTAGAGAAAGTTATGCAAAGAAATTATTTAACGACTTCAAAAAAATCACGCACCGTTCCGTCTAACGTCAACGATGCTCGAACGCTAAGCTTTTTCGTAACAAATTTTTTGGTTGGCAAATCGCGCGTTCAGCGTATGTGTTACTCTAGTGGTACGCAGTATACCCCCACAGCAACTCTCGGGTGTGCGCTCCGTAGGCCCTAACGTTTGGGTTTGGTGAGTACGTTGCGAATGGGTACCTGCTGCTCGGTGTTCAGTGAGCAATTCTTTGAGTGGGTGCCGGTTTCACCGAGATATGACGTGAGGCCTAACGTCCTAATCTGAAAATGGGAAGTTATGCCTGACGTCTTGTGGCTAACAGCCTTCTGCACGCAGAGCAACGCCATTCTTCACTTGACGAATTCTTTGGTTGTTTTTCAAACCGTTTCGACCATGTCGAAATGGAGGATTGGGATAGACACGGAAAAAAAGGGAAAAAAATTAATGTTCACTACGAAAATAAAAACAACCTAAATAAAAACGGGAACAACCCTGCACCAGCTGGGCTATAGCAGGTTAATGCCGAGGAGCAAATAAATGAACAGGAAGCCGAGGCTCCAAAACCTTTTGGAAAAAAAAGCCAATGGGTTACAAAAGAAAGGAAGAAAAATATTGGGGCTTTTGCTTTGCTCGGGCGGGAAACAACGCAACGGAGAACCCACACGGATTTGACTCATGAATGCAAGGCGAGAAAGTGCCTCAGATAACACACTCCGCACCCAACCCCCCCACGCCCCACTGTTCTCCCATGCCGGCCAAGCCCTCCATACATCACCGAAAAGAAAGACGCACCACGCGCAGCGCACAAGCCCCCCCGCCCTTCCCCCCCAAAAAAGCACAATAATAACAATGAAGTCCCCAAAAGTCCCTAAAAAGTCCCAATAGACCCCCGCCAACCACCCCAAAACATCACAGTCTCCCGACCACAATGTCCAGCACCAGGAACCGAACACAGCCCACCAAGTCGGCCACAAGCACGCCCCGCTACACTATCCCCTCCTTCCAACACCAAGCACAAGTCCGCCCCAACAGTCCACAAGGCGCAGAGGTCAGAGTGCGCAGTTGAGCCCAAGTCCATGCGCAAATACGATTAGCTGAGAGTCCATATATAGAGCCGCAACGGTCCCACGTGCGGCCACTTCCGGGACCAGCCACAACGAAGCGGCGTCCCCAGGGCGCAACTGGGCACAACCTAGATAAGCCCCGGCAACACCGCCGGAGCTGTACCATAAGAGTGGTGCGGAAAGCGCGTCACTCCCCACGACGCAGTTTACCGTCCCGGGATCTCCACGTCCAAGGATATCTGCAAATAAATAAAGAAACAAAAACCCAACCCCAACAACCTACCGACAGGGGGATCAAGGTACCCAACGATCTCAATTTCCGAAGCTGTTTAGTCTCTGTTGCAACAGTAACCAAGGGCAACTCAACACAAGCGCATGGCAGCAAATCAGAAAAAAAATTCATCTCCCTCGTTGGAAAGAGAGAGTACAAAACGTTGGGCAATTCCGCCACTTTTAAGAAACATACCCTGAAAAAAAAAATACAAACTTGTAATACAAATGTCAATCCGTCAGCATGACGGACGTGGGGCACATGCCTAAGCGATATAAAGGCCGGTAGAAATGTTGCCCGACGATCTAAAACAGTGCCTCAAAACACCCTCGAGTCCCCTATGAAGTGGTTGAACGAAGTAAGCGAGAAAAAGAGTTATGCTGGACAATCTCTATCCGTGACCACACTACCAGATGCGAGAAAAAGACAGATGCCGGCCAATATCTACCCATGACAAACTACCACAGGACCGTCCAGAGTATCTCCTATTTGCAACTGAAACATGTCATTAAGGGGAGCATGGCTACATCAAAACAAGGCTACATTGCCAGGTAAGTTTACGTCCAACTGCATCCCGCCAGACCCAACACACACCCCTACAACCAAAGCCAAGCTAGCATTTTTGCAAATTAAATATCTCCGTTCTTGTAGCCATGTGCAGAAACCATGTATACGATGAAATGAAAAATGAGGCCAGCTGGCAACCGAACACACTCTCCAATATAAAATCCACGGTTTGTGTGGAACAGTGTTGCGGAATGGGCGTCCCCATTCCATTCCAATTCCATTCCGGGGAATGACAAGTTGCCTAAATTCCATTCCTTTCAATTCCTCGGAATGCCGGAACATCGCCCATTCCCACTCCGGGAATTGCCGGGCAGTTCAATTCCATTCCTCTAATTCCTCAACGTTTTATCGGGTGATTATCAAGTTACCAATGAACCCACCATTAAGCTGATGTTATTACACGCGTTAAGAACTGCTAAAATGCGAAAACACGTAACCAAGGTCGAGGGATAGTGCCTTTGTGACATACTATCTCATTCTGTGCAATCACCCTACTAATTCCCACAGGGGCAGTTCTCCAGGTAGTTATTATAGTATTTGCATGGTCAGCATGTCTTTACGAGTTGGGATGCTTTAATATTGTTTAAGTGTGAATGTGTTACTGCTAACGTGACGACATGTTCTATTCTTGTGCTGACAAAAGTATGGTTGAAGAAGACATTATATTCCTTAAAGGAGCCATGAAGAGAAAACACAAGTTTGGTTCATTCGAAAGATTGCCTCGTTAGAACCATAACGACACCACTTATAACGCAAACTTCGCTCAAATAAGCTACATAATTAGGAAAAACGGGAATGGTCATGCGACCCACCAGCTCATTTCCCGCAACAGAACCTATGCCGTCACATGGGCTAAGCTCTGCGATTGGCGGAGGCCGGCAAAAGCAAACGCATGTTAGGCAGGGCTTACAGTTTGCATAGCGAGCTAAATGCCCGTGAAACATACTGCACATTCTTTTTATGACAAAGAACGGTGGAGTAAACGGTTGAAGTTCCGAACGAACACGCAAGCGTGTGCGCCAATGCGTATGAAACAACCGCCTGGCCGAGCTCGACATCTCGCCGTCGCGCAGACGAATTTTCGGGTTCGAGGCGCTCTGACCTTGGAGGAAAAATGCCGTAAACACCGCGCATTGACGCTGGTATCTTTCTGGTCGAAGCAGAGAGCTCGCGCGAACGGCTTTCCATACACGACACCGGCCAACTGGCATAAGCGATACTGCTACTGAAGTTGAACTATTATTAACCGTAATAAAAATACGGCACATACGTACCAGTCTGTATTCGTCCGTGGCGACGGCGCTGACGAGGCAGCGGTGCCGACGGCAGGGCGTTCGTCTGTTGTGGCTATCGCGGAATGGTCGCTTTCCCGTCCACCGCGTATCCCACAACTCTTGCCGCTCGTGCACTTAGAAGCGTTGAGCGTTCAAGTGGTGTGAGGTTGTTAAATGCAAGCCGGAGCTCCTCGGCGTTCTCCGGATCAGGCGATTCCATGACTAGGGCTGCGGGTGCACTAGGTTTTACTAGCATTTTTAAAATGGCCGCCGTCTCGGTCGACTCCCGCGTGTGGGTGCTATATGGAGTCGACATACTAAGTATCTGTTTCATGGACCGGCCCGTGTGACACCATTGCTCACGTCACCAAATGTGCAATTTTAGCGGGAGATTTAAAATTTTGGCTTAAATTGCCTTATTTCTCAGTGAATAAAGCATCATTTGCTTCCGGGAAAGCGCTTGGGGTACTATGAAACACCTAATCTTTCGAATAAAACAAACTTTTGTTTTCTCTTCATGGCTCCTTTAAGCAGTTAACACGCGTATGGAGCGGTCGTGAGCATGGTTAGAACTATAATTTTGTTAACGAGGAAGAGAACCTCCGGATCTGGTGGTATCAGTTGGAAGAATTACCGCTTGAGAACCTTGTCCTGCCTTTGCACCAAATATGGATCATAGGCCGCACAGGTCGTCAGCACTCACGCATGACGCAATAAAGAAAAAAAACCACTCACGCATGACAAGCGCGCCTTGAAAGCACGGATAGGTTCAGAACTTCCTGTGTTTGCGTGTGCGCATGTGTGCAATGTCGCCCTTGCCGAAAAGCTTAGTTAAGTGCGTCAGGTATCATCCACTGCGCACGAGCGAAAGTTTAGGCTGTGCTTAGAGTATGCGTGACCTTTGTATGGGTGTCTCGATGAGAACCAATGCGCAGGGAGAATTCTTTTTTCTCTCGTTAGTGTATACTGGGATAGTGCATTGGTTCGTATACTAATCTGCGTCTTGTTTTTTTTTTTTTAGAAACTGGGAGATTGTTCACACTTTAGCACCACGCAACCTTTGGCTCTAGCTAACTGAAGAAGGACTTAGAAAACGCGTTGCGGCCATGGACTCAGCAAAACTGAGTCCGAGGCCTGCGTAACTAATTTGAGGAGTTGCATGCAGTGGAGTAGCAATGAAGGTTCCCCCAAGTGTCCTCTGGTCTGGGCGATCAACCGAAAGAAAAGATACAAAGAAAAATGATAACGATAATAATAGAAGGACACGTTCGGCAGCCTGTCGGTCTAGTGTTGTGGAAATCCCTACGCCAGAAAAAAGTGCGTAGGTGTCCTCGTTGGTATATTATAGGGTTTAACGCGCCGACGCAACGCAGGCAATGAGGCGTGCCGTAGTGGAGGCCTCCGGGGGGGGGGGGGGATGCCACCACGGTAGTTCCTCACGACGGATACCAACGGCTTAGAGCCACGGTTATTAGGCGGAGAATCGCGACGAACTTCGTAGCAGCGCTGTATTTAAGGACATAATTGTAGTAGAATCGCTGCTTATGAATATACCGTGCTCGTAATCAGCCAACCGATTTTAACAGTACTGAGTTATTGTTAAACTCAGGCTCCGGCTTAATAATGTTTGAACTTGGGATGGTGGGATCTTTTGCGTATTTTTGCATATTTTGACAAAAAACAGCGCGTAGAGGGAAAAGTGCGCTTTATTTGTGGAAAATACATGTAATTTCATTCCCATTCCATTCCGGACAAAAGGCGCTTAATTCCATTACCATTCCATTCCTTCAAGTATTGTCGCCATTCCATTCCCATTCCATTCCGGGGTCGAGAAAATGTGGAATGATTCCGGATTCATTCCAATTCCGGACTGGTAACTCCGCAACACTGGTGTGGAAGGAACTATACTGAGATTTAGGACTCCATCCACGGGATTCCCAACATCGATAGTCATCAAGAGTCAACACTGGCGCGCTCAAGCCAATACGGAAAGACCCAAGGCCGGCGCTAAGGCAGAAAGAGTTGGCGCTGCCAACATATACCACAGACCCGCAACCCTTCCACGTACGAACTGTTGCTCAATGAGCATTACGGCGGGCAGAGATCTCCCTCCGCTATGCATTAGCCTAACGCGTCATGCGGAAAAGGTGATCGGGCGGAGCACCATAGAGGCCACTACATATAGAGCAGCCTCGTTGCAACTGCCAGGACCAAGTGCCCATGCCTGAAAAATTGCCTTCAGAGGAGCCCCAGCTCAAAAAAGGCCAGTCATTGTGATTCCCGCAAGTACGTACCAGCGCCCTAGAGGCTAACTGGTGGGCAGAAGGGTGAACCCCTTCGAAGGGTGAACCCCTTCGCGTCACTTGGGGATGACAGTGGCAAATCTAAGCGCCGGCCGGTAAGTACCCAACTCAAGTCGGGACTGGATCCGTCAAGGGCATGTGGCTATTAATATGACGCACCATAGCGCGCAGTACCTCTACTGCCTGCCGCCTCCTCAACAATGCCGGGTAACCACTAGGATGGGATTCATAATTGCATTGAGACGCCAATTGGTCGCGAAAGTCTTTTGTTCCAGCACAACTGAGCATGTAATGATCAATGTTCAAGCACTCTGCTCCAAAAAAAAAAAAAAAAACCACCGGCATGAAGGAAGGAGGGAGATCTGATGAAGATAGAACGGGAACCTCCCGTGTCCCGTTATTACAAAAATGACTTGTCGAGGTGGGGGGAAATCTGGCGGGAGACGAAGGACGTCGGGGACCCATTTGATTAACTCCGTGTCACGATGCATGGATGTCCACTCTATTGACCAACGCTTCCAACCTTCACAACCCGTTTGGAGCGTGGGCCAGGTTCCCACAGTGCTTGTTCGCACAGCGAGATGGTCCGCGAGCTCATTCCCAAAAAGGCCTCTGTGGCCCTTAACATGATACAAACGAACACGTAGCCTATTAGAAAGCCGGCGAAATAGTTGCTTTAGATCATGCAAATCCTCACTTTTGGCAATGAGCGAACTCATAGCAAATAATAAGGATAAACAGTCCGTATAGAAGAAGAGCGTCGAATGGCTTCCAAAGCCGAGGAGATGGATGAAAGCCTCCCGAAGTGTTAGAACCTCAGAGGTATAGGCACCAATAGCGGGAACGATCTTGAAACGCTTGACCACTAATAATTTACCCGTCTTAGAGAATGCGACAAACGCCGCTGCCGCCGACAAACCAAAAAAAAAAAAAAGATCCATCCGTATAAACGTGGACGCCGGGGATCCTGGCCATGGCTGCCGCTCGTTCCGTCGACAGAATTTCGAATGGGCACTGCAATTTATCTGAAGGGTGTACCAACCACTGGTCGTAGCGCCGTTGTACTTCAGCCACCTTTAACTCAAGGCTTCCATATACAATATCCCTCCGGAGTTCGCACAAGTGAAACTGCGATCGGAGTGCGTCTAGCCATTCGCAGATGAGCAAAGTGCCAGTGAGAACATCCAAGGCTTCCGTCCGTACCGTACGAACGGCCCCGGACATGGCCAACAATGGTACTCGCTGCACAGATTTCAGCTTTGCCCTTAAGTATGAAGAAGGCGAATCTGGCCACCACGCAGGTGAGGCGTATGTTATGATAGGGAGTACCACTTGATTAAACAGCTGTTTAAACCTTGAAGTCGGAATCCTGCAATGTATATGAAGAAACCGCAATAATGTTTGACGTGTAATTTCAATTTTTGTCTTAAGGTAACTTTTCATAATTCATCATCGTCGCCAAAGAAGATTGGCTTTCCGGCACGGCGTACTGGCGTACAATGGAATCTGAAAGCGGAAGTGAAAGCGGAAGCTTATTTCATAAAAAAGGAATACAAACGTATGATTACACGGACGAGAGTCCCATAGTCTACAGAGTGTAAGGGGACCCTCGATTATGAATACACGAATTTGTGAAAGCAGCCAATGGGCGTGACATCTCATCATAATACTAAAAAGACAAGTGGAGCCATTCTGTAATCTACACGCACTCAACAGTCAGCCTAATATATATACAAGAAGTTACACAAACAATGGGAAATAACACAAGGGAAATAACGGCACAAGCAAACAAAAATACCAATCATAAATACGATAAAACCAGGACGTAATTAAACCAGAAGAAACTCTCTACGATTTTTTTAAAGCATGTAATAGATGACGATGATTTGACCGTAACAGTCAAATTATTCCACAATGTGACAGCTGCAAAACAAGATGTTCTCTTACCGTACTTAATTCTAACAGTTGCTAATAAGAAATTATTGTTGCTTGAAAATCTGGTGTAGCTTTTGTTTCGTAAACTAAAAAGGTCAATGAAATCATAAGAATGGTCACATTGCAATTATTTCTAACAAAATATTCCTAAGTTGTAGGGAAATGCTGCATTAATTGATAGTATGCAGTTCTGACGCAGTATGCCTGAAGCAGAGGAAGGACATGAACTAAATGTGATAATGCGAATACCCTGATTCTGAACATGTTGAACCGATGAGAAGAGTACGCCTTGCCGAATGAAGCAATGCCATAATGAAAATGACTGTGAAGAAATGCAAAATATAAAGACCACAAAGCATGATGAGGGAAAAAGCGCCGAGCCTCGATCAAACCTCGTATGCCAAAAGTGGCTTTTTGCTTAAGGTTAGAAAAGTGCGTTTTATATATAAGGTTAAAGGGAAGCTGAAGCGCTTTCCAAAAAATGTGAGTTAGATTAACAGTTATATCGTTTCTTGCGCGCTGATTCCGAATATCACATTGAAATTTATCGTACATGAGTCCAAGTGGCATTTATTTTGCAAAAAGCGCGGCCCCGTTTGAAAGACGCGCGCTTTTCGTCTTTTGACGCCCCTGATTGGTTGCGCCCGTCATGACGTCAAAGGAGGACACCCTTCGGCCGCGCGGGTTGTCGGAAGCATTGCGAACGATCGCACGGTTGCCTTTCTGGCAATTTAGCTCGCAGTTTAATTTTCGCACATGACTGGAAGTTTGTTTTATAATTTCCCGTGCTGTTGGTTCAATTACCTTGGAGCTTAAATTTGCTTTAAACGACAGAGAACCCCAAAGCAGTGACTGTGACGTCGACTAGTGGGTTCCATCAAAATATTTTTGAATTAGGCAACCAGCATAGGGGGATTTTATACCTTATGTTAATATTAGGTACTGCCTTAACTGTTTCTTATTATACACAAAGCCACTTATGCCGAAGATTAATGGGCGTTTTATAAACAATCTACCAGCGAAAAGCACGTACGTGCACTGCGCGAAAAAATAGCGTTCATGCGCTGTAAACGTATATGCGAGACACATCTTGCCGGTACACGCATAAACCAACAAGCAGACTCTGCTTCCGCATTTCCTTTGTTCGTTGTCACCCACCCCAGCCCCGTTACTCATCCCCGTACACAGACCCACACGCGCGCGCCATTTCGGCAGCGGCGCTACGGCGCCTCCGCGATTACTAGCTGCACTTCGATGAGTGGGGTCTTACTGCTTCACATGCATTTATTCTGAAAACACTGCAGCATACTAGTGCCTGCTCAGCATTATTGGCTGTAGTAGGGCTTGATTTTCGCTTGTGCGTTGCGCATTCTGCTACAATATTACGGCCACCTCGTTATAATTAACAGACCAGTCGGACAAGGCAGTTACGTTGTAGTTTAAGCATTTACGTTTTTTTATATAAGTATTTAAGCATTCACCGCGCTAGTCGGACAGAGGCCGTATATTTACTCTTCGCTCCAAATTTTTTTAGTATCATCATTATATATATCACTGACTATCACTGGAGCACACTTGAGGTTCAGTGACAACAAGTGCTTGCCAGGTTATAATATGCAGCCACACGGGATCTTGGGCAAAAAATTAGGCCCCGCAGTCAACACAAATTATGGCACGGTGGTAGTTCGGAGTTTAATTCCAGGCAAACATCACCTTATCGTGACATGTATACTTGCAAAATAAGTAATCTGGTTGTCTTGGTTCTTTTACTTTGTAGGAATACTGTTTACCTCTTAGCCGGGAGAGAACTTCTATCAGGATTGGCCCCTTGTTTTAGTTTCGCCAAAAAATTGTTTTTTTGAACACTGTCCTGAGCCCATAGGGAAAGAAAACCGACGCGTTTAACGAAACAAGTATTTCCTGAACAAATGTGACTTGGTTTCTGGAATGGAACGAAACATCCCCGGCCAAAGTACAGCAGTATTCCCCATCCTTCCTAAATCTAGGATCTAATGTGAACATTCACGTCCGTCGCATCAAAAAAAAAAAAAAACGCATTGGAGTGGTTTACAAAGTATTTAACGTAGTGTAGTATATTCTGTCATCACGCACAGCCACCTCGGCTGTCGCTTCCGTATGTTATCAAGCATCCCGGCGTGGCATTATTCTGCTTAGGAATACGGCATGATAACGTATGCCTCGTTTGGCGTTCGTGCATACTTTTTGAACACGAAGATTGTACAAATGAGTGCTATCAACCACGACAACAACAAGTATCATTCACAAGGAAACACGGCGAAAAGAGCATGGCCGAGGCGGCCGATCCGGCCGGAAGTCCAGGTATGACGTTTTTCAGCCGGTTTTCGCCCGCGCTCTTCGATCTTCCAGCATCGCGTGGCGAGATGGAGGCGGGACATAGGGCCACTTTTGTTTGCTCATTGCGCCGCTTCTATTGCATGTATTGCGAAAATATTTCTTACACATGAACTATTCAATGTTTACTTGCTGCAAGTCAACTTTTCTTTTAATTCTTAAACCGCTTCACCTTCCCTTTAAGGTCGAGATGAATGGCAAGGAATGCAACGCGGTGACATGGTGCAATTAAATGCGGCGGAAGTTTTAGTTCATGATATGGATACCTATTAACTTAGTTTTTCCGGGTTAATAATTACGTAATTGTCATGGAACCAGTGTATAACGTTGTTAAGCATTGCATTCAAGTTACAGGAAAGGCAAATTATTGATTTATTACATAATGATATTGTGGTATCGTCCGCATACAAGACGCAATGTGAAAGATTAACGCAATCGGAAAGGTCATTAATATTTAAAAGAAAAAGCAAAGGACCTAAGATTGATCCCTGGGGAACACCTTAGTTAAATGCTCTCGTTTCACAGAAAGTATCAGCAACATATACAGTGTATTGTATGTTTAGTAACTTTTCAAAAATAGTGAAGGTCCGGTTATGCCATAAGCTTCTAATTTTGAAGCAATATTTCTCGATTAATGGTATCAAGTGCTTGAGTAAAGTCTTAAAAAAAAAACTGACCCTACGAAACGAAATATCTTGGATAATTGATTTCTTCATAAGTCAGTTAACAAAAGCAAAGTTAGGTTAGCGGAACGTCCAGACCGGAAACCGAATTGACAACGGTGTAGTATATTAAACTTAGGTATCTATTAAGACGTTTGGAAAATAGCTGTTCAATTAATTTACTTGGACAGGAGAGACTGGAAATAGGGCGGTAGTTAGATAATAATAATCCATCGCCTTTTTTTGAAAATGGGCATCACTTTTGCTTTCTTTAGAGAAGATGGGAACGTTCCAGACGTAAATACAAGAGTTATTTCATTGGTCAGTGTATTTCTGATTAAATACACTACTAACTTCAAATGGCGAATGGAAATTTTGTCTAGACCTGGGCTCCTGTTTTTTAGTGTACCAAACGTAGACAGCACTTCCTGTGGTGTAACCGGAAATAAAAAGAACGATTGGCTAGCATGGCGCATACCAACTTCCGCATTCACAGACTGAGGGGTATTTATTTATTTATTTATTTATTTACTTACTTATTTATTTATAAATACTGCAGCCCAAAAAGGCCTATAGCAGGAGGGGGGGGGGGGCACAAAGTACAAATGCAATAGCGGACACGTTCAAGTTTGCACATCGAATAGCAGAACAAAGAACAAAGAACAAACACCAGGCTCAGACTAGGATGGGAGCAAAAGCGGAAAAGGTAAAAAGGTAAAATACCACAAACCGGTAAGTAAATTACATAATCATTTGTAGAATTAAGGTACGGACTATTACAACTATAACAAATCTAAAAAAAGTAAGGTGGAGAGGTGAGCACTATGAGGTTTGTACGGCAGTCAAAAAGTGTTTCTGTGGAGTCACCTTCCGCCTCTCCATCTTCTTGGTGAATGATAAAGACGAAATAATGAAGTTCTTTTGATGCTCAAGCCGAGAGGACGATCTCGACTCGCTCCGATGATCAACGTCCGATGCTTGAAGCAGGTGAGGAATGAGGACTGCCTTTCTTGCTGGATATTAGGTTTATTTACACTATTTACATTACTCCAAATATTTACATCAGGACTTACATTGTCACTCTGCCCGCAGCAGCCTCGTCGGCCAAGATCTATACTGTACTAGATCCCTATCGACAGACCGACCGACCGACACCGGACAAAACCCTACACCCCGGTTTCGATCCAAAAAAACCACGCCTCCAAAGGGGGCGTTCGAGAAAGAGCAAAAACCCTTTTCAACATGATTCATATGGACCACGAATTGGCCAAAAGAACCAAGGAATCCTAAACATCTGTCCACCTGCGGTCGCATGACCCAACACTCTCTTTCATGCAACTCCTAGTACGTTTCCCGCACGCGTTATTGCAACTAACAAGCAATGACAAGACATCTGCTATCCAAAGTCACTGACCGCGCTGAGCGGTCACACCATTACGTTAAGCGGGCGGCACCTGTCCAAAGCTAAAGCAGAACGCTTAGAGTAATCTTCGCGTGGCTAACATCTCACAGTCGTCGCCTTGCCGCCTCGCATTTGTCCGCGCTCTCTCGCCGGCACAATGAGGAAGTCATGGCTAATCCCCTCCCCAGATTGACGGACGCCGCTGCCCGCCGCCTGACTCGCGGGAAGGGCTGCTATAAACCCAGGCGAGCATTCTCGATGCGAATGACCCATAAAAGAACAGCACCTACTATAGGGGCATTTTTAGGTATTGCATCTATATGATCTTCGATCGCTGCATATATTTCTACGCAAAAATTGTTTATGTACCTAGTTGCTTAAATGCGTAGCTTACAAAAACATTTTTGCTAATGTTTTGTGCAGAATCTGTGTAGAAATAATAAGGGATAGGTTCGTTACATTTACTGTTGAATATAAAAACCTGTAAAATACAAAATAGTGTTCCAACTGGCTTGTATTGGCCTGTTCTCTACAGCCCGCGAAGGAGTGTGAGGCACACTGCAGTTGTGCGAAAGAACTCTTTACTCACAACGTCCAACTTCGTTGTCGCCCAATCGGGCACATATACACTAAAAGCCGCCGCAGGCCAAGATCCGAGTCTCCCTGCACCTGGCGGCGCAGGACGTCACCGCCCACTCCTCAGCGCCATCCTTTGGGCGACGAGGTCCCCAAGTCCCAGTGCCGGTGGCCGCTCGGTGGGCAAGGAGAGTAAGGGAGAGAGCTCGCTGCGAGGGGCGCCAAAGCGATCCACTCATCATTCCCCTCTCAAACACGAGGTGCGGGTCCGTCAATGAAGACTGTCATCGGGAGTATCGAACCCTTGGTAGGCGTTTAGGGCTGCCCTGTGCGGGAGCGGGTGGGCCGACAGCCGACAACATGCGGCGGCAGGCCGTTCGGTCGCTCTAGCCACTAGGAGCACGTTCTTGGCAGCCTGGCACAGGATTCCTGGCAACGGCCAAGTTCCTCTGGAGAGCGCCGCGGACCGAGATCTCCGCTGCTCCGCACCGGAATGGAAGATACGCTGCGACAAGGCCGGGGCGGACAGAGGGCCGCGGGCGTTCGCCAAAGCTCGAAGCCCAAGGATGAGGTAGCGGCTCTGTGCAGACTGATACACCTGTTCTAAATAAACAATAAAATGGGCGCAAGCCAAGGGTGATAGCAGTTGGTGAATTAGGAAGTCGAACCTGCACCCACTGCCTTACTCAGTGTGTGTTCCATGGTTACCGAGAACGGGGCGTCTGGGTCGTGCTTTTATTTCTTGGGACCTCCATATGCTGGTGCCGTAGAACACAGGATTCGAGGCACGAGTGGACCTGACTTTGACAGCGCAGCGGCTACAAGGCTCACGAGGCCTCGATTCCTTCGCGCTCACCAATCATGGCTCGCACCCAAGGGGATCTTCGTTTCGCTTCGATGTCCCTCCCCTTGGAACGCCTGAAGCTACGCCGCAGGTTCTTGCGAGAGAAAATGACTGGAATTGTCGCGGTAATCGACGCTCTTATCCAGTGCCCTTTTTCGCACAGGACCGCTCTTATCGCCAAGATCAACGGCTTCAACGACACGCAAATCCAGAGACTATCCCTCGACGCTGCAATACAAGGAAACCTGACCGGCGCGGAGCTGAAGACTGAAATCACCGTAGTGCAGGTGTTGGATGACGAAATCGGCTCCTTGAGAATGCGCGTGCTACGCCACCCGTTTGGCTGAGCAGCTCTGGATTCGATTTCTGAGGGCTACGTCCGAACCGCTTGGGTGAGTTGCAATCGAGAGCTCGTGGGCTCTCCCAACGTGCCGCAAAGCAACCACTTTGTATCTCTCGCGATGGTTCCAACCGAGACGCTCCCAGAGCAGCTTGAGGGCACTGCTATGAATGGGCACTGTTATGAATGGGCACTGCTATGAATGAACGTGAGCATAGTTGACGACAGGACATTCTAGACAGGACGGGTTGAATTCACACGAAAAACACAGCCAACACTTTGAAGGTACACAATATAGTCTGTCAGTTCGGAAGGTCCGAGAGCAATGCCCGATAAGCAAGTAAGCTGACGTGCCGTCATGATGTGTTTCTAGCGGCTCAACAGCAGGAACGGCAGCGCCCAAGAGCCAGCCCGGAGCGTCAGCAGTCGGCGCACCAGCACCTTGATAACGGAGCCCAGACGCGCTCTCGAGCCTTGCCGGAGGGTAGCGATGGTCTTGTTCAAGGTGGCCATGGCTTTGCATACTCGCGAGCACGTCGTCCATCTGTGTCAAATTTGCACTTCCAGTAGAAGTCAGGCCCCTTTTTTTTAGGAGAGGAGCTTCTTGGTAGAGCACGATGCACAGGGTAGTTTCCACGTAAACGCGCCCTGTTCCGCCGTAGGTTAACGCGCTCTCTTCCTTGTCATCGTCGCTGTTGTTCTCGCTGGCTGAAATACGCGGTCAAACACTCGCGTGGGCATTCATCACATGCACCATCCGCGATGAAAATTCAGCTGATGCTCGTTCCGCAAGGACTACGCTGATTGAAACCCCGTTCGCAAAGCTGCCTGTGATGACCCTAATCCCATGAAAACAGTCACCGACAAAGCAGGGGGTCCTCTAGACTTTCGGGTGTCCACCATCCAGAATGACTCGACTGACATGAGGTCCTCCCTACCGACCAGAGCAGTGTGCCACCGAGTGAATGTTCTGACTATCCCCACAGCGACGATTCTGTCGAAGCTGTCCTGCCATCTTTGTTGCGTATAGCTGACCCTCCTCTCCAACATGTTCGCGAAGGGCCGTCAAACAGGAGACGTGTGAAACAGCCCCCTGATATCAAAATGGGGACACCAGTGAAGACGCCTCGTGGCAACCACGGATTTTGTCTCTGGCCGAGATGGCCCCACTAGAACGCTGCGTTGACAAAGCAGGATAGCAGAAAAGCCGCCAACTGACGCCATTCCGAAAGAAGTTATCGCAACACACCAGAATCAGGGTGTGTTTCCCAGTGACCCAATCTCTGCGAGGAGGCACCAGATCAGCAGAAGCCAGCCAGAACAGACTCCGTCCTTAGTTTGGAAGCTCCAGCGGGCAACCCGGTCCCGAATCTGGCGCCTCCCGGTGAAATATTGAAACCACACATCTGAAAGTGCCATCAATGGAGCATCGCTACAGAAGACACTAGAATGGAAGCCAGCCCACCACAGGAATTCTGCACGTTGCGTTTGTTTGTCGCTGCCGCCGTCATTTTTCTATCGACCGACCTACGTAGCAAGCAGCGCGTGCTCACCATCAAGAGGTACATGGAGCCACCCCAGCCGAATGGATGCCCGTATGACCCCGGCGGCTACCTCATGGCGAGTGGCGTGAGGCTTGTGGTCCTGCTGGGTAGGGAACTTCAGAGAGACACTTGGGCACGACAACGGATGCGAATTGTCCTTCAAAGCATCGCCTTCCACGCACGAATCAGACAATTAAAAGATAACTCCAAGGCAAAGAAAAACAACGCCAAGGGAAAGAAAGGTCACAAGAAGAAATCTCAAAGTCCTGAAGTATCGCAGCAACATCCAAGTAGCTCGTCTCCTAAAAAAGGTGTGAGCCTGACTTCCACTGTAAGCACGAATTTTACAGACGGACGACCTGCTCGCGAGTATGCAAAGCCGAATCCGGCCATCAGGCCGTCTCCCGCTACACAACAGAGTGCGGCGTCGAAGCAGGCCCCGCAGTCAAGCCATGAGTTGTGGAAATGGCGTTCTTTGGAATAGGGAGAGTTTGCAAAATGGCTCAGCCAGCAATAATTCTCAGAAAAGGTACAAAGTCCCCACACTTCCAGCTCAACCTCTCGAGGATCCCCGGTTCACGTCTTGGTCGAGGCACAAGATACTTTCTCAAGGTTTTTCTCCCGCGATACCTGGGCCCAACCACTCGGAGGCCGCGGGAGGCAGTCAGAGACTGCTCGTCGCCCTCGCGCAGACAGGCCGGAAGAACGAGCAATGGTGCGTAGCAGCGAGCATTGTGAGCTAGTTGGTCCCATTACATTTCCCTGGAGTAGGAGAATGCACCTACCATCACTGAAGAATTAGGATTCCCTCTACTTCACCCTCAAGACAAAGTGTGCAAGACGAGGATGGTTCCATTAAGCAGCAACGTCACAGATCACCGTTTAGTAACAGAAGACGACACCACTTGCTTTCTCGGCGCTTGTCACAGCCTTCCTGCTCATTGAAACAAAGGTGCCACTGCGAGCGCTTCTACACGAATCTTCCTCCGTCTACGTCACGATGCACAATCAGGGCTGCATTATCCCCTGCTATCACCTGCCGCCCTACATGATAATGTTCTATCTACACATTCGCTATACCTTCGCTGACGAAAACACTCCGACAGCGTGTATTTCCGCCTCATCACTTGAACAGAATTTACGCGCCCTGGTCAGAGGCTGATTTTCAATGCCAATTTTCGCCTTCCTGGCTTGGGGGAGAGTGGGTTGTAAATAAAGAATAAGGTGGGCACAGGCAGAGGGCGGTAGCAGGTGGTGAAAGAGGAAGGTGAAGCTGAGCCCACTGGCTCGCCCAGAGTGGGTTTCATGAATTCTGTGAATGGGGCGTCTGGAATGTGCTTTCTCTCTTGGATCCTTGGAAGGATCGCAGCTCCGCGAAGAGATGAGCAGGCTTCCAGCACATGAACATGCCTTTGCTGTCGACCAATAAGCGAACCACAGCAGCGTTGTATCTCCGAAGGGTAGCAGGCACCATACCCATGACCACAGACTCCCGGGTCACCCCGAAAAGGCCCGGAGCTCGGTAGGTGCAGGCAGGACCCATAAAACCCAGGCGGGAACGTACGCCTCACACCTCCAGGCTGGTGGCGTGACGAGGCTCCCAGGTCGCACCGGGGAAGGCCCGCTGTACGCAGGCCCAGGGTGGTATCGCCATGCCCAGGCGCAAAACCACGTTTCACACCACAATGCCTATATCGCAATGAAACTCCAAGCGATGATTCCCCGGCGTTGCGGGTTGCGCCGTGGTAGAACCACTTTCGACAGCGACCCGTGGGGAGGATATACTTCCGCATCCTCAGGACGTAGCGATGCCTACGAACGCTATCGCCGGCCGTTGTGTCATTACAAAGGGGACTCCCATTTTCTGCTTCCGCTATCACCTGTTCGTCATCGCCTGTGCGAACGTGATAGGCTTTGAGATTGCTAACGAGCAGAAGACCCACCAGCTCGCCGCACTCCAGAGACTGCATGTCATACGTGAGCACCTTTGTCTGTGCCGTAATTCGGTATGGACCTTGCTATTTGTTTGGGAGCGCTGAGGTGAAACCGCACGCAGCGTTGCTGAGCGGGTGCGTTCTCCTTAGCTCTAGGTCATCGATGTTCTAGACAAGGTGACGATGGCCTTTGTTATAGTACTCGGCGTGCTCCATGCGCGCCTCGGCTAGGTTCCACCGAGCAGTGTGTGTCAGACAGAGAAGGGGCAGTACCTGGTGAAGCGTACAACAGTGCATTTTACACTGGGAAAACGATCTTTGTACGAAATTTAGTTAACCTGGTGTCAAACCCTTGAAACTATTCAGGTTAATCCTAATTGCGAAAGCCAGCTCACGCAAACGTGCGTCCCAGTCGTTACGCTCCTGAGTTGTCGGAACCATCATACTTCAACTTCCAGTTCACCCTCTCAGTGATGTTGCTCTGAGCATATTAGGGATTCCTTTTCCTGTGGCTGTCTGACGCTCGACAACAGTCCAAAGAGACTTTGCTTGAGAAATACGAAGTATTGTCAGTGATCTGGTCGGAGGAGAAGCCAAAGCGAAGAAATGTCTCCAACAGCTTCTCTACGATCCGCTCTGACGCTAGCTTTCCAAGGGAAAACATCTCCACCCACTTAGGAAAGTGTTACGTTATGGCCGGAATGAACTGGTTTCCTGGCTCGGACCTTAGGAGGGGTCCCAGAACGTCACACACTCTGCCACGGGTAGCTGGTTCAACCGCCTCCATGTATCCCACAGTTTGCCCACGGCGCGGCTTCGCCACCTGACAAAGAGGCCAAGCGCGAGAATAGTTCAGTACGTCTCCCCTCATGCCTGGCCAGGTCGCGACACTGCATGAATTATCGTAAGTCTTACTGCGGCTACCATGCCCTGCTAGTGCTTAGTCGCGAAAGCATCGCATGAACCATTTCCACGACTTTCTTCGGACCACAACTCGGAAAGGGAATGAAACCGCCTCTTCTTCATTCAATCGGGGAATATAGTGAAGTAATAAGGCAAGGTCGCCAAGCAGATACGCGTCAAACACCTCAGAATTACCGGTGCAAGCTACGCCACTGGCAATCCTTTTCGGCACCCGCAGCCACAGACCGTCTGCTTCCTGGGCATCAATAAGCCCTTATTGACTGACTACGTCTCTCCTCGACAAATTTCTTACTGCGTCTGTTCTCGGGGTGAGAAATCGCACTGCGAAGTGTCGCTTTTCTTTCCTTTTGCGGCCGGCCGGCATAGACCCTTCTGTCGGGGCCTTGCTACCCCTTCTCGGGGCTCGGCACTCGCGCTTCCGTTACCCCTTCCGTTAAAGGGAGCAAATTTTTTCTAATATTCGGCGCTGATCGTAGGATCCGGCAAAAAAAAAAATGCGACGATCGCGTCTATATTAGTGCTCATCTTTCACGAGGCCTCTCCCTGTTCTTCACCAAACCGCTCATCGGCGCATTCGCGAACGGAAAAGGGGGTTGCCACCCGTAGTGATAGTCGTTCCTCCAGATGTCGCGCACAAAATCCTGCTTGAACAGAAAATCTCTCTCCAGTATGACTGGAGCAGACAAACCAGGCAGGTAAACAAAACGCCGTCCGCGCTTTCTGCCATCAATAGTGAGCATGAGTCTCACAGCATTTTTTGCTTTTGCTGAAACCGCTGCTAAGCTAAAGGGTGTCTCGGCGGACCTAACCCGGATTTTCTTTCTCCGCCAGGCCTCAAAAATTTCGTCTCCGATTAGAAACACCGTCGAGCCTGTGCCGACCAGTGCAAAATGTTCGCGACCGGCAAATTGCACTCGCGTGAGCGGGGCAGACGAGGAAGGGTCCGGGTGTACCCTGCATGCGGACTGAACGTGCATATCGAGTGAACTTGCCCGTAGGCGCCAGCAGGAAGGGGGGGGGTAGGGGGGTCCAGAGGATCTCCCACCCCTCTTTCACTGGCCCACCTCTCTCGCTTCCCGCCGGCGAGGATTCGCTACCACCTTTCATTAGGCCCATGATGGGCTCCAGTTGTGGGCCTGCTCTCTACGGCACGCCTAGGAGTGGGGTACACAGCCGCTGTATGAAAGACCCCTTTGCTCATATCGTCCAACTTCGTTACCGCCTGTCCGGTCACACGCTGACCTAAAGTCTCCGCAGTCCAAGATCTGTCTTTCCGCGCTTGCTCCAAAGGAATCACTGCCCACTCCCCCGCGCCATCCTTCCGGCGGCGAGGTCTGAAAGTCCCGCGGCCGGTGGCCGGTCGGCGGAGAAGGAGGGCTAGAGTGAGAGCTTGCGGTGAGGGTCGCCGAAGCGACCCCTACACTTGTTGAGTCTGGCATATCCACAGCATATGACATCATTTGATATATGCAGCGTAGTTTTAAAGCGATGCTTTGTACGTCTACGAGCCAAGGGTTCTGTCGCGACCGTAGACGCCAACAAAAAACTCCCGCGAACAAATACAAGTAATTACTGAGACCGCCAGGAATAGAACCTGGCCCGAATAGAGGAACGGAGCGAGATCCCGTTGTCTTACCAGTTGAGCTAAGAGTGCTGGCGGAGACGGGGGAGACAGATGATGTACTCATCAAGCACAGCTGCCGGTTTAACCCTGCGTTCTCGCTGAGTACTGCGTGATAGCATCACGCGACCTCTCCCGCCGCTGTGCGTTCTGCCGGCGGCACGTGTAGCGGCGTGTGCGTGCCAGTGGTTTGTCCATTTGGTCCTCGAAGAGTTTGGACTCGTGTGCAAGATCGGTACCAAACCAAACCGACTACCATCCGTGGAACATGCATTGACCTAACGTTCAAGAAGATTATAACTGCGATAAAAACGCACAGACTGAGTGTCTATCACGCCGATCATAAGGCTGTTATGAACGTCGTGCTGAAGTTAAATAATAAAGAAGGTGTTACAGGTACAGAGTAACGTGTAATTAACGCAAGCGAGCTGTACTCATTCGTTGTAGCAAGTCCATAAAGCTTCGCCTTCCAACCACCTCCACAGGGTATATTGGCCCGCACTTTCTTTATTACTCTTAAAATGCTCGTGTTGCCATCCCTTTTACTGACCTAAGCATTCTTGGGCCCAAAGATATTAATTGTAGGATTTATTTGAATAAACTTTAGCGGTACGGTGTGTCGGGGGATGCGTTGATCGTGTCCAGCTTCAAGTGATATCGCGGTACTTCTGTGACCATGCAATTTTAGCAGCGCAGATGTTTAAGCTTGAGTCTTAGCCATACCGGGCATTACTTAAAAATTAGCGCAGCAAAGTGCAGAAGAGAAAAATATGTTAGGTCAAAAAGTGCGAAAAGAAGTGGCGAGGAGGCAAGAGCTGACGGGCATGTGTGGGGAGTGCGCGTCGCGGCGCAGTTGTTCGGGGAGGGGAAGGCGCGCGTCGCGGATTGGCTGCACCCAGTGATGGCGTGAGGTCTGACATGCAGGCGTTCTCCTACTTGAGAGAGAGAGCTTTCGCTTGGTGGAATCAGTGTCCGATCCACCGATAAGATAAGCACACCTAATAAATTCAAAGATAAAGCCTAAAAAAACTCCCACCTCCCCTCGCGGGAACCCCTGTGTAGATGCGACGCATAGGGGGTTCACGTTGCTGCGTTGGACAGCGGAGGAACGGCGCTGGAACGATGGAGCGGAGCGGCGCAGGCACCGCGTTTTATAGCGCGCATAACGGTGAGGGGACGAGCCGGCGCCAGTGCGTCTGCCGCGGCTATGACGCAACACAATCCAACACCAACAACTGTAATCCAATCCAATCCAATACAAGCCAAGCCAAGCCAAGTGAAGCCAATCCAATGGAATCCAATCCAATGGAATCCAATTTAATGCCCCTCGTGAGAGAGTGTTCGCTATCGGAGAGGAGAGGGGGTGAGCGGCGGAGAGCGCAGCGCGCGCGGCGAGGAGAATGGGGAGGGGCGGACGCCGACGACGACAACACCGACGACACCGGATGCAGGGACAAGGCGAGTGAATGAGATGCAGTCGCATCTAATAAGCACATCTAATAAATGCAAAGTCACACAAAGCTACACAGAGCTCTGTTTCATCCGTCTTCGCATCTCGACTGCGAAAGAGGCCGAGTTTTTAAAAATGTTTTTGTGTATTCTGGAAATTTCTTTCAAACACGGATCATTACACGCAATTCATTGCCTCATGCCCCGTTTCGAAGTTCACTGCAACAGTTTAAAAAATGAAGCATTATTTTGGTCCAGTGTCTCGTTTAAGTGCGACACTGAGTTCGGGGTTATCAGGCATCACTCAATGAACAAAGGACTACACAAGCGCCCAAATTCATACAATTATCTAGGTAGCAGAGTGGTTAAAAACACTTGCTATATAGAAAGGACCTTCTTTATAAAAACACTTGGACTCGGTTGATAAAAATACTACCTGATGCCACAAACAACTGCCCTATGGTAGTAGATACATTTTAGACATCTAAATTTGGATACCGACTGTTAAAACTGCGCTTGCCTTTTGCGCTGCGGCTCAGCTTGCCCCGCAGTATCGATGGCTACCGATTCATCAGCAATAATTCCCCTATGCCGTTCGACTGTCTGGTTGGTCATTTTGAGGAGAAAGTGTTGCCGTTGTACACACTCGTGGATTCTGGAATGGCTTGGGTTCAAGCGTGATAACGGAGGTACCATGGTAAAATATAGAAATTTGCGTGGGTACGTTTTTTTGAAAGATGAATTAATCGAAATTTTTTCAGCTTGAATGATTGAAGACACTGACTGGAAGATGGGGAGAAGTGTTTATCTTTCCAACGTTGTTTCTGTTTTTATGGTCCGCAACATTTATTCGCAGTCATTGCTAATTTCCTTCGAACTACTCCGCTTAGTTGCTCTTCTCGGCGTAGATGAATGTAGGTTCCGACCCAAGTCGGCATTGTAAGAGAAAAGAGCCTAGAGGAATTTTCACTTGCTTTTGCGCAAGTCAAAGGTCGTCCGAAGCCGCCCCATGACAAGGAGAATAGCGCTTTACAAAATAAAGTTACACAAATTGGTGTAAAGCACATTTTTATTAGGTATTTAGCAACCGAGAGGGTTATCTTCCACTTTGCAGGTATTTTGAAATACAACTTGGAGTGGGTCTCCTTTACCACAAGCACTATTGAAAACAAAGCGGCAGTCCTTAGGAAAGCCTCTTTTCACAACAGAGGCACCGACGAATACCAGGCATTGTGTTACTGCAATCACAAAAATAAAGCGCCAAGTTAAAGTGAGAACTTCGCGCTATACCCCATAGTGCATTTCAAGAGGCATAAAATTGAGGCTTGCATAATGTTGCCTGTCTCATTTCTTGGCTGTCCAAATGCTTTTGAAGTAAGGCAGACACTACTGCACACACAATGCGGGTAGGAAAGAATGTGTGGCACCCCAACCTAGAGATTTGTGTGTCTGATGAAGAAGAGGGCATGCAGAATGATTCTCTCTCCAATATTTTCATGACTTAAAGGCTCTAAAAATGTTGATCCGCCACTCTCACCAAAATTTCTCAGTAAACGGTGTTGCGGATAAAAAAACACACCCAAGGCAGCGCACACTAACACTGTACTTATCAAACCAGTAAACTCCTAGATAGTTAAGGTATTCGCCACTGTCTTAGCGGGAGCCATAAGATTTCTTAAAGCTTTTAAAGACAGCGGAAGCCAAGCAAAGCTGCTCCGTTATTCTATGACTTGATTTGCACTCTTCTGGCTCGTGTAAACTCTAATAAGCAAGTCATTTCCATGCACGAGCACATTCACGCTGACATCATCACGAGTAAATTTATGAATTTGAGGGTGGGCAGGACATTCAGTAAAAAGAGTTCAGATGAAGTGATAAATAAGGTTTAAAAAAGGCGACCTTGCCGAACGGCGAGCGAATATGTACGGGCACAAAAAGCGCTCTATTACGACTTAGCTGAATGAGCTGTTCCTTGCAGCATATGCAGCGGATTTCATATATAACATGCCCGACATTGGTACAATGCAAAAACCTGAAGGATGGGGAAGTGACAAGCTGGGCCTAGTTGTTGGATAGGCAAATATATCTGCACATGAAATCTTCGCAAAGACCTTAGACACACCCGCAAGTATAGAACGAGCGATATGAACATTCGCTATGTGCCCCTCCAAACTATTTAGCGCACAGACAACATTGGCCGGAACACAGTCACTTTCAAGCATTTAACCGTGGTGAACTAAAGAGGAGAATATAAAAATATAACATCCAAATGTTCTAATGCTCTTTGAACCAATGTTTATCAATAGCGGCCCTTGTCTGAGTATAAATTTCTCAGATATCATTTGAGCGAACATGACGTCGCGCATAGTGAAGTGAGTGGCGTGGATAATCTTCGTTGAAAAAACTGTAACAAGAATGCATTATAGCCCCCGTGTACGGTGCACTCTCAAACAACAACGCAGAAGTTCTCGCAATGTCATTAAATGCATGATACTGTAGTGGAAAGTCAGTCTTCAAACTCCAAAATGCCCTAATGTTTGTGAAAAGATCCAGGTTTAACATTTCCTCTCATTGCTGAGTCATAAGGACAAAGAAGAGATAAATATATTACTTCGCCCGTAAGTATGGCTCCCCTTGCAGCAATATCTGATTTGCTATTGCTACCGGCCGAATAAAGGACAAGAACGGGCTGTACACCTATATGAATGGAATCATGATGCTGTGACCCACCGTGAGACGCAGTTATCAGGCGGTTCTGTTGTCTGAGGGCTTAATAGGATTGGCTCTCCATGAGGATGCTTTCTGTACTACGTGATTCGGATGCTGAATGTTACTGGAGGTGTCGAACGATTCCAATGCTTAAAACAGCAATTTAGTGAGAACACACTAACCAACTCAGTGGAAAATGCTTTACAGACAAAAATCACATCTAGACGGTTCTCACACCCGTTTTTCGTGTGAGAACCGCTCAAATGAGCAGAAAAAAGTTCTCCGGACACTTAAGTCGTCGTACGTGCTTTGAAAACAAAAGCCCAGTGTCAGGGTCGGCGCTGCCCGACAGAATTCGCAACCTGACATGCCCAGGCAGGCGACAGGGCAATTGCCTCGGGATTGTAGAGGGCCTCCCCCTTCCATGTATTCCACGTTCTCTTCCCCTTATGCAAGGCGGGGGCAACCATGTGAAGGGCGCGCCCAGCGCTGCGAAGAGTGTCGCACCTGTCGAGCTTTGAAAACACGCGTGGTTGCACATGGAGGCCGCAAATGGCTACCTTCGCGCTAGCGCGTCGAGCCAGCGAGCGCGTTCAGAACGGCCGTGCCCCGAGGCGCTGAGCAAGCGCAGTAGGAGGCATGGTTGGGGCCTGGAAAACCTCCTTCCTGGAACAGTCCTAGCCGAGGGTTGAGGGGGGCAGCCGGGAAGTGAGAAATTGAGTAGCGTGCGAGTTTGTTTAGGTTGAAATGTGCGAGGTTTTGGCAGTGCTGGCTGAATCCTGGCTCAATCTGAAGGGGGCCCAGGATGCCCAGAGGGAACAACAGGCTCAGTATCCTTCTTGTAAATACATGCTCCCTATTTAGAAAAAGTAAATACAAAATTTCTCGTTTCCATCTCAACGGGTTTTCGTCCTAGTCACTGCGATAGCGCTGCATCAGAACGCAGCGCAGGGTAACCAGGAGTAACTTCAAGAATCATCACGATCCACCTTATATGGGGGCGGAGAAGGACGACGGGCTATTAAAGCCGCAGCCGATATGATCCTGATTGTCGAGACGACCATGGGATGTCGACCGGGATAGACGCGTCGGTAGCGGGCTGAAGGTTCAGCTAATCCGAGGAGCAGGGCCGACGTGGGAAGCTTAACCGGAGCTTGCTGGGTGTAAACGGGAGTACCGGCGTCGCCGCGACGCATACGAAGGAGCGACGACTGAGAGACAGAGAGAGAGAGAGAGAGAGAGAGAGAGAGAGAGAGAGAGAGAGAGAGAGAGAGAGAGAGAAGTAACTTTTAATTACATGAAGGGTTAGGGCGCGGTGGGCACCACCCAGAGGGTCGCGGCGACTTTAGCCGCTGGAGTCACAAGCTCCTTCTGGAGCTGGGTGTCCGAGCGGCCCAACGGCTCCATCCACTGGTCAGGAGAATTAATTCGAGGGATAGGGTCCTCAGCACAAGCCCACATTTGGTGTTAGACTGTGTCTTTTTCACCGCAGTGGGGGGCAGAGTGAGGATGGGTAGGGGGAGGGGTAGACATGATGAAGGACGGCTCTGCAGGGTAGAGACTGTTTGAAGTTGACGCCAGAGGCGTTCCTCCTCCAGAGTGATGGATGAGTGAGCGGGGGAAGTATCTTTATGCCGATATTCTGCGGCATCGACATAGAGGGTCGCTCGAGAAGGGGAAAATTTTTTATCTAGTGTCGTGGCTCGATGAATCCGCCTTTCAATATAAAATTTTGGGTGCATGTTTTTGGAAATTGGTTGAACGGTGATATGATTTTTGATTGATGATTTGATGCAACACAGACTGAGGGCTTTGAGCTGGGCCGATCCCGAGTCTCTGCAAGAGGAGTCTGCCCGCGGAGCGGCGCCCTAGGAGGTTGACTTGGCCAGTGAGGTGGCGTGCTGACGTATTGCATGTCCCTGTTGCCTCTAATGTAGCAGTAGATGCATTCGGTGGTAAGTGAAAGGCGGCTGAGTATGCTTTGCGGATGAGACCATCTACTTTCCCATTTCGCTCTCATTGAGGGGAAGATAGGAAAGAGGATATGTGAGTCGGCTGATAACAAACGCTTGTACGAGTCTGAAGCGGTTTTGCTCTTTCAGGCCGTACCTTCGGGCAACAATCCTACGGAGCAGACCAATTATCTGGGTAACATGCGCCGAGAACTTTTTGATTACCTCCGTATTGCGCCGATTCCTCTGTAGCGTAATTTCTAGAATTTTAAGGCTCGTGACCCGCGGTACAGGCTTCCCGTCCACTAAAGAATGGAAGCCTCTCGCGAAGGTCCAGATCCCTCCGCTGGCAAAACAAGCATCTCTGATTTCGTGGGAGAGCATTGCAGGCCCGCTACCCGGCTCTTTGCACGACGGCTGTAGCGCGAGCTTGGAGGGTTTCTCCTAGGTGTGCATCACTTCCTCGAGCGACCCGTAAGGTTATATCGGCTGCATGCATGCTGTATTGAAGACCGGGCACTCGATCCAGAGCACAGGCTATCTGGGACACTGCTAGATTAAGCAATAGGGTGATATCACCGACCCATGCGGTGTGCCGCATGATGGTAGCTGTATTTCAGGAGATTATAAGTCACCCAGTGTCACCGTGGCTGTCCTGTGTGATAGGAAGGCGCGAACATAGTTTTACGTCGGTACGCCTGGCCCTATTCGCTCTACGCCTACCAGGATGGGTGAGTGAGGTACCTTATCGAATGCTTTTGTCAGGTCCAAGGATAGAACAGCCGCTGAGTCGCGTGAGGGAGGGTACTTCAGCAAATCCCAGTATAAGCTCAGGTGCAGATGGTTTGTCTGAAGCCCTACATGTTGGGCGACGACAATTATTTTAATTCTATTAGCCTGTTTATTCGTGCCAGAATTATTCGTTCCGTTATTTTTCTTTACAGGACCTTAGCGATATAGGCCTGAGATTTTCTGTCGACAGCTGTTTGCCTGTCTTAGGGATTAAGGTAATATTCACATGACGCAACTCTCGAGGAAGAGTGCCCTTTGTCCAATGCTTGTTAAAGAACTTGGTGAGATAAGATATCGAGCCATCGTCCAGGTTTCTGAGCATATTATTCATGACTCGGTCTTGCCCTGGGGCAGAAGACGTTCGCACGTCCTGCAGCGCTCCCCTGACCTCTGCCTCTGTGATATCCTCGTCCAAGGAGGGGTTAGGCGTTCCTCAGTAGTCCGGGTGCTGTTGCTGTTCCCCATCTGGTACATATCTATTGATGAGGTCACGAATTGCCTGGTACTGACCGGTCGCAGGCGGTCTGGTAAGTCAGGTAATTTGGTTCCCCTGCTCCTTTTAAAGCAAAGCTTTTTACCTCTACCCCCAAGGGTTCTTTCGCGACCGCTGGTGTCACCAGAGAACTCCAGCGAACAAATAAAAGAATTTACAGGTACCGCCGGGAATCGAGCCTGGAACTAATAGACTAACAAAGCGAGAGCCCGTTGCCTTACCGATTTAGCTACGAGCGCACGCGAAGATTGGGAAGACAGGTGGTGTACTCACCAAGCACATATACGGGTTTACCCCCTGCGTTCTCGCTGAATGCCACGTGAAAGCGTCACGCGACCACTCACGCCCTTCTAGCGGCCCTGTGCGCACTTTGCTCATGTGCTAAGAGTTACAAAAATTAAAGGAAGCTCACACCAATGCACGACATCTCACTTCTAGTATGCCAATGTGCTAAAGCCTGTGGCCTCCAGTGTGTTCACGTAAACAATCACAGCTCCTTGTCGTTCGTCCTCACGCCAAACCACGGAATACATCCAAATACTCCTCGATGGCAGGCCATCACTCCAAGCCCAGCATCAAGATCCTGGGCCTACATCTCGAGGCTAACACCAAGAGTGACGTCTCCTTGCAGCGCCTCAAAAACAGCATTAATCAAATCATACATATGATCAGGCGAGTTGCCAACAAGAAGCGAGGCCTAAAGGAATCCGGTACCTGTCGATTAATTGAAGCTTGAGAGCTACTTACGTCAACCCCCTGTCTTCTCGACAAGGAAGACATAGAGATGCTTTATATAATGATTAAAAGGTGGTCGAGCAGGCCATTGGTCTTCTCATGAGTGCGTCCACACAGAGGCTGCTTAGCACGGGGGCTCCACAACACGGCGGAAGAGCTGATAGAAGGCCATTTTTCTAACCAGAAGGTCCGACTCAGAACTGCGATGGGTAACCGCATGCTTCACCAGATTGGCTGGGCAGCTCAGAATGTCACTCCGCTTGACGTACTCCCAGACTCTTGGTGACTAAAACTAAAGATGCTCCCTTTGCTTAGAAATATGAACCCCTCACATGACGAGGGTCACCGAAAGGCACGGGCTCAAGCGCTAAAGACCACCCTCGGTGGGGATCATGGAGTTATCTACACAGACGCCTCCAAACGTCGAGGGCAGCAATACGCCATCATCGTGGCTACCTCCAGAACCAACCTCCTTGCGTGTACCTTGCTTAGGACCCAAGAAATGACGGCAGCAGAACAGGCAGCCATGACCTCGGCTCTCGCTCAACCAGGGGTTCGGAGGGTAGTCATCGATTCCCAGCAAGCCTCACGCCAAACGAAGGAATACTCGAATACTCGAATTACCAGTAGGGTTGGGTGTTCTGACCTGCAGTGCGCGTGCTAAAAAACCACTCCCCAAACGGTTACATTCAGCTCATCTGGACACCTCCTCACGCTTCAATGGAGGGCAACAAATACGCCCACCCAACAAGCCTGCGCTTTTACCTCCAGTGCTATGGAGCTGCACGAGGACAGTCACCTGCTTGTCACGTTCAGGGAGATAACCCAGCATTATCGCCTTCTCAGACAGACCGTACCTTCGCCTTACCCTGACCTTTCCAGAGAACAACAAACTACCCTACGGCTCATACAATCCGGGCTCCTTCCCACAGCCTACGCGTCTTCACTTAATGTATCCGATTCGCTCCGACGCTGAATGTAAATGTTGCTCAGAAGTAGGAACACTCCGCCCCGTAATCGGTGTGTGCGACTTTAGCCCTGACCACCCTCCTCTCTTTCCGTCAACTGCCCAACAACAAGAGCAATGGGAGATGCTGCTGTCCAGGCCCTCTCTACCTACCCAGCTTCAGCGGGTGGCCAGAACACAGGCTTGATTGATTGATCAAACTTTATTATGCGAAAGAGTGAGCCCCCTCCGGTGGATGGGGACCCGTCGATGGGAGCGGAGCCTCATTCCCAGGCCCCGTACCGGGCTAGCAACTCCCGCCCACGGGCCGCTAGGCTCGCGTGGACGTTTGCGGAGGGGCTGAGCCGAAGGATCTCCCATCGCTCATTAAGGGGAAGGGGGGAAGGGGAGGGTGTGTCGGGTATTGGTGCCTTTAGTGCGGTGCACTCTAGGATGACATGTTTTAACGTTCCTTTGCTAGTGTTGCAGAACGGGCACAGCTCGGAGTATTGGTGCGGATACATCTTATGTAGTAGTGTTGGGTGGGCCAGAGACCCTGCCTGTATTCCGCGTATTATCGTCTGGTCCCTGCGGGTGAGGGAGTGATGAGGCTCAGGTAGCGTTTGTCTATTTTCCCTGTACATTGTAATGATATCTTTATACGCAGTGATTGGTGTCAATGAGTCGACCCCCGTCTCCTCCACTTCCCGGCGGGACATGTCTCGGGCGTAATAGTCGGCGATGTTGTTGCCGACCAGGGAGGAGTGTGCGGGGGTCCAAATCAGTTCGACCTCGTTGTCTGGTGTTTTGTGCCGTTTGAGGACGCGTGCCGCCTCGGAGGAGATCAACCCCCCGCGGTAGTTCGCGTAGGCTTTCTTGCTGTCTGTCACGACGTGCGTCGCCCCGGGTTGGATTAGTGCCAATGCGATCGCCATCTCTTCAGCGTTTGTTGCGTTTCTTGTCCTCGTGGACGCCACGGCGACGAGCCTGTCTCTTGTTGTTACTGCCAAAGCGGCCTTGTCGCTTCCCTTGACCAGGGCGGCGTCGACGTACATGACATTGGGGTTGCCTTCCAAGCGCGTTTCCAAAGCCTTGGCGCGCGCTTTTCTCCTGTCGTCATCCTCCCCCGGCGCCATGTTGCGTGGGAGGGGTTTTGTGTTGATCTTGTCTCTCCAATGTTCGGGGACGCAGCCGGACGTTTGCACCGGTTCAGGCCTCCATCCGATCTTTTCCAGTATCCTCCTCCCGTGTTCGGACCCGCTGAGACGCATCCTCTGATTGGAGAGGTGCGCCTCCACGAGCTCGTCCACTGTGTTGTGGACCCCCATCTCGTACAGCCGTTTGGTCGACGTGTACGCGGGTAGTCCAAGGGCTTGCTTCGTGGCTTTTCTCAAGATGACGTCTAGTTTTGCCTTCTGTGTTCCGGTTAGGTTAAGGTATGGAGCCGAGTAGGTGGTTCTGGTAACCACGAAGGCCTGAACCAAGCGCAGCGCGTCGTTCTCCTTGATGCCCCGATTCTTTTTTGCTACGCGGCGGAGCATGCCGAGGACCTGCTCCGACGTTAGGCATATCTTGTCCACGGCCGCGTCCGCCTTGCCGTCGCTGCGAAGCAACAGCCCCAGGATCCGACACTGTTGAGTGGGTTCGACCTGGATGCCGTCGATCTCGATCTTCAGGCCGCATCTGCTCCTCTTGCCGACGCCCGGCTGGACTACTAAGAGCTCGGACTTTTGGGGGGCGCAGCTCAGGCCACACGACTTGGCGTACTCGTGGACCGTCGTCGCTGCGCGCTGCAGTGTTTCTTCCATCCACCCCTCCGATCCGGCCCTATTCGTCCAGACCGTGATATCGTCGGCGTAGAAAGCGTGGTCTAACCCTTCAATGCGTTCCAGCAGTTTAGGCAGGGGTAGCAGTGCCAGGTTGAACAGCAGGGGCGATATTACGGATCCCTGGGGTGTTCCGCGTTCTCCTAGCGTTATCGGGTCCGTCTTCGCGTTGCCTATCGTCAGAACGGCCGCTCTGTCCTCGAGGAAGTTGCGGACGTAGTGGAAAGTTCTGGTGCCACAGCCGGTCCCGTTCAGGTTGCGCAGGATGCTGGCGTGGGTGACGTTGTCAAACGCCCCCTTGAGGTCGAGGGCCAGGATGGCTCTAGGGCTCGATCTGGTTGCTTGTTTGATGACGAGTTCGTGCAACTGAACCATGACGTCCTGCGTACCGAGATGTTTGCGGAAACCGAACATGGTCGCCGGCATCTGTCCTGTTTCCTCGAGGTGTCTCTGCAGCCTGTGCAACACCATCCTCTCCATGACTTTGCCCACGCAGGACGTCAACGATATGGGTCGCAGGTTCTCGATCGACGGTGGTTTCCCTGGCTTCGGGATGAAGCGGACCTTGGCCGTCTTCCATTCTTGCGGTAGTCGCGACGTTTCCCACGCCTCGTTGATGTGTTGCAGTAGCTCGTTGGCCGTTCTGCTGCACATGTTGAAAAGCAGCTTATAGGTGATGTTGTCCGCCCCGGGCGCGCTTTTCCTGTTGCTTTTGTCGATGGCGGCCCATAGCTCTGAGATTGTGAAGAGTCTGTCCAGCTCCTCGTTAGGGGTCCCCTCGTACACTTGTGGTGGCAGATACCGCCCCTTTTCGGTCTGGAGGTAACGCTTTTGGAGGTCCCTGAGCAATTCGGCGCTATCCCCGTCGTAATTATTGATGACTTTGGTCAGGTTCCGATTCATGGTCGACTTGCTTTGTGCGGGGTCAATGAGGTGACGCAACACTTTCCAGGTCTTGCCTGCCGACAATTGCCCTTGTAAGCCTTCGCACATTTTATGCCAGTTTTCCCGGCACAGTTTTGCTGCATACGCCGCTATCTCTTTGTTCAGTAGGCCGATGCGCCTAACCAGCTTCCTGTTACGCCGCTGGCGCTTCCACCTGCGAGTGAGCGAGTGGCGCAACGCCCACAGGTTGGAGAGCCTGGCGTCCACGAAAGGCGTGTCCACCGTCGTGGTGATCTCTTGCGTGTACTTTTGCAGCGTGGCCTGCTGTCGTCTGGCCCAGTCTTCGTAGGATTCCGCAGACGGTTCGGCATCTTCTTCTTGCTTCCTCTCACTCGTGTGCTTTCTCATCTTATCCCAATCCGTTATCCTCGCCTTGCCGTACACCGCCTTATACTGCTGCGCAGACTGCATATGGGCCCCACAGAATCAGGAATCACTCCCCAGGGCTGCACTCTGGGCCGTTCAGAAATCTGAACAGAAGTATTTCTTCCTCCTCGTCCTCTTTCTCTGCCGCAAATCTCGTCGCCTCCGTCCGCGGCGCAGAGACGGAGAAGACAGATCGTCTAACACCGGGTTGGAGCTTACTTTAATTTAATAAAAAAAGTTTCCACTCTTGTGCTACACCAATACAACTCAACCAAACACCGTTCATGCTTCATGCATTGATTTAACATTAACAAGAATATCTCTTTGAAGTAATAAATGGTGTGGTTAAGTGCATTTCACTTCTCTCTGGTTTTGCTATTTGTAGAGCGATGTGAGTGAATTTAAGTGACGTCGCGTGGGTAATCGTTATGGGTGCCGTTTACAGCTTTGCTTTCCAACCACATTCACGGGGTGGATTGGCGAGATTTTTTTAGAATGTGATGGATCGAGCAGGTGCCTTAGAAGGAACCAAGTCCTCCTTACGGTCATAGCGCCCTGAAACCGATCGCACAGCTCTTCCAATCCTGATCTCATTAGTTTGTTTGCATATCATTCGATTTCGTTGGCTAGCGTGGCTATTCGCTTATTTAGGCGCCTGTTATGCTTTTAAGTGCGCCATCGCGCATCTTAGGGCCTTTGAGAGCTTCCCACATATGCTGCAATTTAGAGTCGACATGTTGCGCCGTTATTTCGGCATCTAATTCTTGTTGGTGATTCCGTACATCCCATCCATTGAGCTGGGTTAAGAGTTGGGGAGGAAGCCAGGTCCTGAGCTTGTCATGCCTCCCGGAAAGCGTGCCAGTCTGTGATGACAGTCTGCATACGCTTTGGTGGTGTGGGGTGTTTGAGTGTCGTGGGTAGCTGTATTATGTGATGATCACTGCCGAAGGTGCAGGCTAGCCTACTTCACTCTGTATGGCCCACTCTGTAGGTAAGGGTGAGGTCCGGGGTTCTGTACCGTTGTACACTCGTTCCCTGCCTAGTTGGTAGATCCGGCGGAGTTGCGAGCATGAGCTTCTGAGATTGAATCAGATCCCAGCGCAGCCTGACCTTTTTGGTGTCCCTAGTTTAACCTCATGCGATGTGTAGAGCGTTATGTTTTCCACTAATGATGAGGGGTGAGCCTGAATCGGCTTGTTTAGCGGCTAGGATGAATGGCCGAAAATTATGTGTGTGTTGCTTGGGGCTACTGTATATGTTTAGTAAATGAATGACCTATTCTGTCCCAGGCTTATGCAGCCAAGGGTTACTTTTAAATATGAGAGATACGAATGATGCGCCCAAAACGCTTTTTAGTTCCAGCAATGATTTCATGCAAAACGCAAGACACGCTGTCAAAAGCAGCCCTGAGCTCAAAAAAAGAATATCTGAAGAGGGACACAAGACAGGTAGAAGGTTTATTACAAGATATTCACACAGTTATTTCTGCATTTTTATTTACAACCATGCGCACAAAAGATTTGTAATGTTACACTTCAAGCATTGATGGCACCCTTGAAGGGCGTCTGGCACTAGGGGAAAAGGGTTGGACAATGGCAAAACTAAAAATTTAGCGTTTACAAGATAAATGAAAACAAATACAATGCTAGGCGTTTCGTGCAACGAACATATATGAAATTCAAAGGCAAAAACAAAGGGCGAAATATCTCCATCAACACAAACATGTGTGAGAAAAAACGTCTTGAATCACAAAACAGCTGGTGAAGCAGTTCTTGATGTGTTCTCTTAGGCAGGCGACGCCATAACTGCTTTTCATGTGAAGCACGCCTATAAAGTTACCATAATTCTCTAATCGGACAGTGGTGCTGATATTTAGTTGCCCGCTATCATTCCTTGTAGACACGAACAACACGCCTTGCCTTCCACAAAATCATATTTTGTAGACTATAGATGCCGGCGCTCTCGAGCTGGTCTGCTAAAGTAGGCGCACTGCTCGAGACTGATTTCAATGAAGTAATCAGCGTACGATAAGCTTTCCCATTGGGACCTCGTTTTCTTGTGCTAATCGAATAAACTTCTTGCCCAGATGCCTGACCGTGTGGTCACTGTCCGAACCGCTGCACCGAAGATTGAAAGTGAAATAGGCAACGTGGTGGAGTGAAAGGGAACTATCGCTCTCAAAGGCGGAAAGGAGCATTTGGCGTGCCGCACGTAGGGGAGGAGGGGGGGTGTCGGGCGCTTCGACGCACGAACTGGCGGGGGCCCTGGGGCGAGCAGCGCACAAATGAAATGCACGTGTCGCGCGGCGCCTTGAGACGCCGCGCATTTCGAACGCCTGCGCGCACCGGATCTCTTAACCACCACCACATGCGATGGCCACCGACGGAGACAACTGACGTTTCCTTCTTCCCCGGCCGTCAGCGTCAAGAGGAAGGGAAGATGGAGACAACAGAGACGCGGTCCGGGCGCGGGAGAGCTCGGCCCACCGTCTTCGAGCTCCGCGCGAGTACTGTTTATTAGTCGCCCGCCGGGCTGTAAATAAATGTACAGTTTTGTATCGGAGGCTGAGTCCGTCGGTTGAAGATACCCGGGGTGAGATCCTCAGCGCTAATGCGACTTGGAGGAGAAGCCCCGGGGAAAATAACATCTCGAAGATAACTGGCGCAGTCGACAGGATCTTCAACAGCGACGAATCAGCTGGCCGGCGGGCGAGACGGGCTCCTCGACGGACGGAGTTCGCGGAGAAATCGCGGTCTGCTGAACGAGATCGGCGGGAGCAGCGAGCTCGCCACCCAGGTGGAGAAGCGGCTCGACCGGCGCTCTGCGAACTTCTCATCGGAGACCGAGGCAGTGTCTGCGGCCTGCTGAGCGGCGGAGAAGCAGCTTGACCAGCGGTCAGTGGAGGCATCAGCAGCCCACTGAACGCGGAGCGGCAGGAGCAGCGAGCTGTCGGCAGGCGAGAAATCAGCTGGCCATTGTTTGGCGGACACCTCGGCTGAAGGAGCCGCGCCTAAATGGATACCCCATCTGCAGCGGTGCGGCATCTCTACAGGCACCGAGCTATGCAGGTCAGTGCCTCTCGTGATCCTGGGTGCGTGGCTCACCATGACATGTAGGGGGTGCCTCATGAGCAGCCCTGAGATAATGGGGGGCGGTTAGCTAGGCATGGTGCAGCTGAGTGTGAGTGCTGACGAGGCAGCGAGCGTCAGAATTAGGTCAGCCATGTCTTTCGCTGACGAGATGGCCCTACTGCAGGCGAAATTAAAGGTCGCTGAGGCGGAGTTAGCAGCGGAACGCCTAAGGAGTGAGCGTTTGAGAAGCGCTAACAACGCCACCGCCTCATCGACCGGGCAGCAAGCACAAGGGTGCAGCGAGATGGATGGGAAATTAGATTGCATGAGCATGCTGCAAGGGGTGCTCGTAGATATGCCCTCACAGGAAACGCTTGTGCTTCATTGGTTCGCTGGTGCCGAGGCCAAGCTAGACTCCTACGATGTTCCGCTAAAATGGCGAGCAGGGGTAATTCTTCCCTACTTGAGCGTGAGAGCTAGAGGGTGCCTAGCTGGACTCTCGGGGGAGCAGCGGAAGAGCTACGCAGTTCTTAAAGCAGCAGTACTGAAGGGGCTGAGGCTGGCTTCAGTTGCGCGTGAGCCTGTCGTCGCATCGTCCGGAGACGCAGAACATTCCGGGAGCGTGGCCGAGCGGCCAGTAGCTTTGCAGGATGCAACAGCACGGGAATCGCGCGAGGAATCGGAGGCGATTGGTGTCGCGCAAAGTGCATCTTGTGCTTCTGGAGATACCCAAATTTTGAGTCGCGAAAATGCGATTGCCATGGGAAGCTCCAGCGAATTGAGAGGTGAAAGTGCAAGTCAGGGTACGGCCGCTTATTTAATGCAGCCCCAGGGAGTTGCAGGTAGGACTGTAGGAGTGGCTGAAGACATAGCCTCTCCAGTATTGCATGTCAGCGTTGATGCGGCCGCTGAGCAGCCCTCTGCTGCTTACGCTGACCAACGCTTTGTCGTGGAGAACGGCGTTCCGAGCGCAGAAGCGGCCGAACCCGAGGGTTCGCCTGGGCGACAGCGTCAGTCAGCTTCACCTCAGTGCAGCGTGGCTGCAACGTATGCTGACGAGCCGGCAGTGGTCCCTTCTCGAGCGAGGAAGCGAGGAGGAGAGGGGCCCCTAATACTGTTGGGCGACGAGGTGCGCCGCATGGCAAGGGGGTTTTCGGATGACGACGGCCGGTGCATACCACCTGCTAAAGGCCGCTCGCTCTGACTGAACTAGAGTGTTGGGGCTATATTTTGTCATGGTGACCTGCAGCCAGGGTCAAGGGGCACTGGCCGTGCTGATTGTTGTGTCGTCAAACTGAAGGAACGATGGTGCACGTGCTAAAGTGTGTGTGGTGTGTGTTTCGTGTGTGAAACATTCCTGAAGTTATGTTTCACAGTGGTGGTGGAGGTGTCGGGCGCTTCGACGCATGAACTGGCGGGGGCCCTGGGGCGAGCAGCGCACAAATGAAATGCACGTGTCGCGCGGCGCCTTGAGACGCCGCGCATTTCGAACGCCTGCGCGCACCGGATCTCTTAACCACCACCACATGCGATGGCCACCGACGGAGACAACTGGCGTTTCCTTCTTCCCCGGCCGTCAGCGTCAAGAGGAAGGGAAGATGGAGACAACAGAGACGCGGTCCGGGCGCGGGAGAGCTCGGCCCGCCGTCTTCGAGCTCCGCGCGAGTACTGTTTTTTAGTCGCCCGCCGGGCTGTAAATAAATGTACAGTTTTGTATCGGAGGCTGAGTCCGTCGGTTGAAGATACCCGGGGTGAGATCCTCAGCGCTAATGCGACTTGGAGGAGAAGCCCCGGGGAAAATAACATCTCGAAGATAACTGGGGGGGATCGAATGGCCATGTGTTGTACATTTATCATACATTTATCATTTCAGTGCAGACTGAGATCCTGGGATGGAAGAGTGCCACGGGTATTAATGCAAGCATGATGGTGTAACATGAATATTCGTTATGATGAAACAGCGCAAACTTAAAGAGACGAGACAAGAAAACAACACGAGTGCTTAACGTGTTGTGTTCTTTTCCCGTCCCGCTAAGTTTCCGCTAATCCATCATAATGAGTGCAAACCAACTAGCCCAGTTCTCAACACTATTCGCATGAAAAATTCTGGGCTATAGAAAACCTAAACACGACCTTACTCACCTGCATTTTCATCACTTTTTCCTTTACGGAATATTGAACAGTTTCTGTAATTTGCATATACCAACGTCAAATTCATGGCATCCGCTCCGCCTGGAAAAAATAGTAGAACGTTGTAACGCCGAAATGTGCGGCTGCAATAGGCGCTATCGTAATAAATCAGGAAGTGGAAATAGAGAAAGAAAAATGGCAGAGATAATACCAGAGCGAGAGAAAGAGAAATTAGGGCCATTATCATTTATTTGCAAATAAATTCTGTGCGGGTCGTGTCCAGAGCAGTGTCACAGAATGGGCAGCCCCATCTCATTCGAGTTCCGTTACAATAAATTATAACCTTCAGCAAGTCCATTTCTTTCAATTCCGAGGAACGCCGAAATATGCCCATTGCCACTCCTGGAATGGCCGGGAAGTTCAATTTCGTTCCTGTCATTACTGAGAGTAGAAACTACCTCTTACCAACGCCGCATAAAGCTGACGCTATCAATGCGTTAAAAACTGCAAAAATAGTCATGCGATTCCACGCGGTGAAGACAAGCAACGTAGTGCTGCGGCCACGACGATCGAGAGCAAACTTGGAGTGCGTCTCTCTATGAATACTGTGTGAAGAAGCGCAATGACTTTAAATACTGGTATGCTATGTTTTAATGTGTCATAAAAACACTTTTTTTAATGTAAAATTCGAGGTTTTACGTTTCTGCGCTGCTAGAAGGAAAAGGTAGCATCAAACACCAACCTATTTATAGCTGTGATTATGTGAGGAGGATTCATTCTACTCGGGATACACCCAAAGCCCTGACACCGCACGTCGAAGTCGAAGAGCCATACAGCCGTAATCGTCTTGGCCGCTATGCGCAGTACGCGCGAGAGCGTCCTCAGGTTTCAGCCTTGGGCGCTACTCGTATTCATTTAGGGCAGCGAATTCGTTAAACTGAGAAGACGACGATATAAAACAATTATGGGCATGGGTGCATGGGAACAATGCCGCTAACTACGCAACTCGCTTTCGCCTTTTCCAGTTTGCGGTTTTCATGGGCGCATGCGTGGCTTTGGCGCCTCACGGGCACCGCTGCGGCCGTTCGCCTGAGCCATCGCCCAAGTTTGCACCGGCCAGCGCATGCCCTGTTACTTCGTTGGATGCCACCATGACGCAAGCCCTTGTGGAACCCTCGGGATACTTGGCAGCATCATCGACATTGACAGCCTCCCCTTCCGAAGATATAAGTGCCTGGTGTTGTTCGTCTGCCTTCAGTGGGCATGGGTGCATCGGAACAATGCCGCTAACCTACGCAACTCGCTTTCGCCTTTTCCAGGTTAGTTACGGTTTTGGTAAACGTTCTAGTAATGTTTGTCTTATTATGCTCCCATGCCCACAACTCCTTTTAGAAAATGCAAATCAGTGTCTTTGTGTCTTGAAGTTGCTGCTTTCCGGGATGTAGAGACGAACCCTGGCACAGAAAGTGATTTTGAAGATCTTGAACACCGAGTGATACCGCTTGCCGTTGACAGTGATGCTATACTGACCATTTTGCATGAACTCAAAGAAAAGTCCTCTAAAATAGAACAGGGGCAAGCACATATAATCGATACTGTTAAAAGCATTACATCAAATCAAGAAGAGTGAAATGCTACCGATACTGTTAAAAGCATTACATCAAATCAAGGAGAGTTAAAGGCTACCGTAACTACTCTTTCCACAAGGCTTGAAGTGGTTGAAAGCAAGCTGACAATGTTAGATTCATGCCGTGCGGAATTGTCAACGGTTACTCTAGCCACTCAAAAGGTGACAGAAGAAAAGTTAATGTTAAAAAAAATTACCCGCACCTCCCCGAGGGGGATCGTGAGGATGCAGAGCATCTTTGTTGCTATACCGGCGTTAATTGCGTTGTTAATTACGGTATTACGGTGTTGGGTGTTGTTATTCCGTATTAAATTGCGAATGGTTACCATCATCATCACACATTGCTTGAGTACGTTGAATGTATGAGACTAAGAGTGCGCCTAAGAGAGCGCCTAAGAGAGCGACTAAGAGAGCGCGCACCCGGAGGGAGAAGCGCGCCAACCCGAAGACGACGCGAAGAGGAGGAGGGGAGAGGAGGTGCGAGCGAGCGCTAGCAGCTGGAGTGGAGAGGAGGATGAGAGAGGGCGCGCATGCGCGCTTATCACAGCTAGTGGGGGTGGAGCCGCGGAGGGAGGAGCGCGACAGCGCACAGATGGCGTGGAGAGGAGGAGGGGAGAGGAGGGTACGAGCGCGCGTTATCGCACAGCTGGCGTGAAGAGGAGCGGTGCGGACGGACGCACGTTCGACGCATGACAGGCCCCCGCTATAAGATGCTCTGCATCTAAAAACCGGTTGGACGAACTGGAAGACAGGTCCCGTAAAGAAAACCTTGTGTTTTTTGGTATTCCTGACTCGCCGGACGACTCTTGGCAACAATCAGAAGAAAAAACCTTCGAAGCACTTGGTAACAAGATTCAATTAAATATCCCCACGCATAGTGTCATACACGCGCATAGAATTGGGGCACCTGATAAAGATAAATACAGGCAAATCGTTGTTAAATTTACAAATGACAAAACTAAGGATCACATTGTCAGCACTAAATCAACACTAAAAGGAACCGACATTACAGTTGCTGAAGACTTCTGTCCATCAACCAACTAGTAGAATTTGCTAAACCACCCCCGACGAATCGTTCAAGCTTCGCTACAATAAGCTAATTTTAAACAAAAAATGCTATAAGTACTGCCCCGTCAAAGATACTGTTTCTGAGTTGTCAAATTCACGTGCCTCCTTTCAACGTCGGTGTGATAAGGCTGGCCCTTCTTTATCCGGAGCATAGCTAATAACGGATGGTAGTGCGCGTGCGCTAGCCAGTAGAAAGATATCAATTCTTTTCCCTAATACACGTAGCGCAGTCCGTAATCGGGACGATTTGTGTTCTGCTGCTGATACTACTGCAGCGGATATCATAGTACTGACTGAAACGTGGCTGAGCGAGTCTGTGCAAAATGTCAAGGTATTTTTTACTGAACGGCAGCATTCGGCATTTCTGTGCGACCGCTCCTCAAGACGCGGTGGGGGCGTCTTGATAGCTGTAGCTAATAATTTGGAATGCTTTCGATTAGATTTTGTAACATCACTAAAATTTATTTGCACTCAGACTACTGTTCACTACCAAAAGCTTGTATTTTGTGTCTGCTTTCGTGCACCATCTGCGCCTGCCGGATTTTGTGATGCCTTTCATGATGCTTTAAATGCTGTTCGTGCCAAATTCACCAACGTTCCTAATTTTTTATTTGGAGATTTTAACTTCCCTGGCATCGACTGGTCTTCCGTCACAATTAGCACAGATGTCAGATTATCTGAATCCTCCCAGTTTCCTACACTTTGCTCGGAATTCTCTTTTACTCAAGTTGTTACTCAGCCGACAAAACTTACTCGCACCACTTCAAGTATACTATATCTTTTACTAACAGATGCCCCTGACCTTGTTTCAGCGATTAATTATATGGAAGGCATTAGTGATCACCGTTTACTCCACATCACGTTGAATGTACCTGCCCGGACGTCGCCAAACAAAAGAAAAAGGATTTTTAACTATGGCAAAGCAAATTTTACTGCTATTATTGAGGGACTTGAAATATTTCAGGATGAATTCGTGATTGGCTTTGAATTGCGTTCGGTTGACACAAACTAGTGTATGTTCAGGAATAAAATACAAGAAATTATCGGCGTACATGTTCCCCGTAAAAACATAACAACAAATCACAAGTGTCCATGGTATAACCAGACATTGAAACGTATGGCGAACAAAAATAAAAGAATTTTCCGCAAAGCCAAATCATCTGGCAAACCGGAACATTGGTCCAAGCTTAGAGAAATCGTTTCCAAATACAAGAAAGAAATCAAACAAGCAAAAAATAATTTCTTTAAGGGCACGTCACCTTCAGTGTTAACAAATAACCCAAAGAAATTTTGGATCATTGTTAATGAACAGCAACGATCTGACATATCCCTTTTCGATCCCCATTCAACTCCAATTCCTCAGCGTGACTGTGCTAACGTTTTAAACCAAACCTTTGGCACTACATTTTCGGATGTCTCGGGCTCACCATATCCTGATTATAACTATTTCTTACACTCTCCAATGGAGGCGGTAATGATCGACTACACAGGTATTGTCGCCATCATTGAACGCCTAAAACTATCGTTATCTTGTGGCCCTGATCATATTAACACAAAGGTTCTCAAGAACACTGCAACATATAGCTCTATCATATTATCCAAAATCTTTGAACAATCTCTCTTGCACAGGATTTTACCAAAAGACTGGAAAGTTGGAAAGGTGGTTCCACCTCGTAAGTCCGGAGTAAAGCACTCACCATCCAATTATCGCCCAATATCATTACCTAGTGTTTGCTGTAAAATCTTGGAACATGTCAAATATTCTCAGCTAGTCAATTTTCTTGAGTCTTCATCTTTCTTTTCCCACTCGCAACACGGGTTTAGAAAATTATATTCCTGTGAAACACAACTACTAATGCTAACTGATGATCATTCTGTTCTTGAGCGTGGTTCTGAAGTAGACTGTGTGTACTTGGATTTTTGTAAGGGATTTGATAAAGTTCCGCACCACTTGCTTATTCTAAAATTAAGTAGACTTAACATTGACCCGAATGTGCTTACGTGGATTAAATCTTTCTTAACCGATCGCTCACAATTTGTGCATGCCAATTGCAATAACTCTTCTTCAATTCCAGTAACTTCCGGAGTACCCCAAGGATCAGTCCTTGGCCACTTACACTTTTTGATTTATATAAATGATTTGCCAAGCAACTTAACCTCCACTGTAAAACTTTTTGCTAATGATTGTGCTGTTTACCGAGAGATTAAAAACGCTGACACCGTGTTACTCCAAGCAGATTTGGACGCGATTTTGGACTGGTGCTCCGAATGGAAAATGACACTAAACACTAACAAATGGAAACTAATGCACTTCTCACGTCGTAAAATACGCTCCCCGGAGGGCATACATTCTATTTTCGGAATATCGAGTTTACCTCTAGTCGCTTTCAAACTTCCTCCGTGTTTCAATCTTGTTTCACCTTAGTATATATTAAATCACTTCTATTTTGGTTACAAAAAGTACCGCAAAAAAGAGGGGCCATAGAAACAAATTGGCTCCAATCCACGCGGTGAAAGTGGTTAAAAAGCAAATTTTTAAGCGACACCCACAACAATTGCCCATGCGGCGTGCCTTAAATTCCCACACGTGGTTCTACAAAGAGTGTAATCAGAGGTACTGCCCGCAGCATTGGCCAGCAGCATCGCAGCAGCATCGGCCACTCCCGGGCTAAAACAGAACATGCCGCAGCTGCAGCCCCGCGATGCTTCGGCAAAAAAAAAAAAAAAAAAAATGGCCGCGTATTTGCTCTTTTTGTTGCAAATGTCGTCAAAAGACGATAGTCTTTGCAGACATTTACCAAGGAAATGCCCGCCTTCGCTTTCCCGTTCACCTCTCATGCTGTTCCTGTTCCGTCGCGCTCATACCGAGGTAAATCCCCTAAGGTTTGCTCAAGGCGACTTGAATTTACCGCGTTCCACTGCTACAGGCCGGTTTCGTCTATGCCAGCGCTGCAGTACGACGGAGACGCGCGTGAATCGAGGCGGCCGAGTACAAGGTTTATAGAACCGCGTTGGCGTGCACCACGTGCGTTTCAAGCAGAACATGGAACCTAGCTAGTGGAACCTTTCGTTGCTGTTGCCGCGTGATTCCGCATATGCCGCCAGGAGGTGGCGCGGGCAACGGCAAGCGGCGGTTTCTGCAGTAGATGTAGAATATCATTTGCTATGGAAAAACGAAGCACCCATGAATTGTTTTTAAATAAAGGAACACTGTAAATATCCATTGTGTACTAATTTCCTGTATTATATTTGCGTAATGTCTTGTTCTTGTTCAGCAAAGTTAACAAGTATGAACATATAAACCGGGCTTAGACGCTCACTTTTGGCAGTGAGTATATAAGACTATTGCGCAGTATCTATTAGATGCGACTGCATCTCATTCACTCGCCTTGTCCCTGCATCCGGCGTCGTCGGCGTTGTTGTCGGCGTCCGCCCCTCCCCCATTCTCCTCGCCGCGTGAGCTGCGCTTTCCGCCGCTCACCCCCTCTCTTCTCCGATAGCGAACACTCTCTCGCGAGGGGCATTGGAATGGATACGAATGAATTGGCTTGGATTGGATTTGGATTGGATTGAATTAAAGTGGATTGTGTTGGATTGTGTTGCGTCATAGCCGCGGCAGACGCACTGGCGCCGGCGCGTCCCCTCACCGTTATGCGCGCTATAAAACGCAGTGCCTGCGCCGCTCCACTACATCGTTCCAGCGCCGTTCCTGCGCTGTCCAACGCTGCAACGTGAACCCCCTATGCGTCGCATCTACACAGGGGTTCCGGCGAGGGGAAGTGGGAGTTTTTTGCTTTGGCCGGGTGGCTGAATCGAATCACAGACAGACAGACATAGAGACAGACAAAAATTTCTGGGTTTAAGTAGCCCAAGAAAGACAATCGCCTTTAATAAAACAGAAAGAAGCGTCTTTGGAATGGTGAGACAACAAAACCTCGCCATTCTGATGTGCTAGCTCGGGGCTACACCACCGCGCGACATAAGTGCAGACACCGAAATAATTAGGTAAGTGAGCTTACAGGTTCGTATTTATACCGATTTAAACTACTTAGTTTAGTAAATTTGATAATTTCCAAAAATCCGAGGAAATTTTTATAATCGGTATAGAAAACAACCAGTTGATACTTTCGCCTTTTGTAATGCTTGTTACTACGCAACCGAATTGGCATTCTCCCCTTTAGAAAACGAAGACCCATTTGTGGCAAGCAGTGCGCAAAAAGTAGCGTTTGTCTAGTGGCCAGATGCCTGTATGGGGTCTCGATGGTAACCGCAGCGATGGCTCAGAGGTACAGCACTCGCCTTGAATGCGGGAGGCACTGGGTTCGAATCCTGGTACCGCCGAACACCCACCGGTTTCGTTAATGGGTACAGGCGTCCCTGGTCGAGTGCGGACCCTTGCAAGGGAATTCCACGTCTGGAAAGCTGCCTTTACCCTATCGAGAGGCCCCTGACCCTTGTCCATCTGGCGGGGCCCCTGGCCATCATACCGCGTTGCGCCATTGCCGGGGGTGAAAGAGTCTGGCGGCATGTCCTGCCACAGGCGGTCGCGAGTTGAGCGTCCATCGTGGCTGTGGAAGGCACCATGTGAATTCGTGTTCCTTGGTGGCGCCGGGAACCTACCGGTAGAATAGGTACAAGCGACTCCCCGGCCTGGCGCTCGGCCCTAGTGTGGGACTACAACGCTTGGGAAGTTCACCCGGCTTGCACGGGAAATCGCCCCTAAAGAAAGGGGTGGCTGGAAAAACGCGGGAACTTTTTTTTGTTTTGTTTTCCCGCAGTGCAAACCAATCTTTAACGTATCTTTGCCGTACAACCACTTCACTCCATAGGGTCCAGGTTACCCAGGAGGGGCTGTCGAACAAGTTAATCAGCCCGTGCGAAGGAAGTGCGCAATGGACATTAAGACGCACCAAAACAGTCCGAAAACAACCGTCCCTAAAGCAGATGAAAAAAACTGGGCCCATCTCCCCGCGAGGGGGACTCGAGTAAATGCGTCGCATAGGGGGTGGGTGTATTGGGTTAACGTTTAGTGTTTGGAGAGTTGGTGGTAGTGAATGCGTTGTATCAGCAGCTTCTTGGCGTAATTTGAATGAGTCAAGGATATAAGGCGCGTTCGTAGCCTTTCATTCTGTGTCGGTTTTGTGGCGCAGTGGGAAGAGCATCATGTACCTCACGTTCCGCCCACAGGTAGTGAATGCGTTGTATCAGCAGCTTCTTGACGTAGTTTGAATGAGTCAAGGATATAAGGCGCATTCGTAGCCTTTGATTCTGTGTGGGCTTTGTGGCGCAGTGGGAAGAGCACCATGTACCTTGCGTTCCGCCCGCAGGGTCGTGGGATCGAAACCAGGCGCCGATAACTATTATTTTTTTTATAGTGTAGGGGGAGGGGTGCGGACCTGCGCCTCGCCGGCTGGCTGCTGACAACGCCGAGGGACGACGGGTGACAGTGCGAGTTAAACAAATGCTCTGCATTTAAAAGCCATCCCGCCGACGAGCCTGCCGGTGTGAGCAGGCACCTGGGCGCGGGAAGCGCTGCGTAACCGTCCGCCGCGCCATCTACACTGTGCTCCGTCAGTGAAAACCGCGTTCCAAGAAACTCCCAACCATGTTGGGAGTTTCTTGTCGCGCGCGCCACGAAGAAACCGTTGGCTGGTAGAGGTGTAAGGCTTCGTTTTAAAATTCACTCATTTGCAGACTGCCTGGGCTCCGGAAACCCATCCGCAGTAGGACGCAAAGTAGTGATGGGGCCAAGAAGTTTCAGGAACGGATCACCAATTTTTTTTAGATAGAAGGGAGCTCCTTTGCTAACGGCGTTGTCTCGACAGCCAAAATTCAGTTGCAGTCTGCAGTTTTGACGACCTTGAGATCACGAATAAAAGCTGCCCTGCCAAAAGTAAGGCAACGCGTGCCAAGCAGCGTGCCTGACGTGTTCGTTCCCAGCCAAATCGAACCTCAACATTCAGACCTTTCGATTGTTTTGCGGAAGAAGGTGGGGATAAATTGGAGAGGGAAGCCACGGAGCTTCTCTCACATCAACATATCAAGACGCCTGTGCTTTTTGTCGCCTTCGGCAAGCTGTTTCTGAGACGCCTTTGTAGCATGCGGAAGACCAGCTTGTCGCCCCGTAACAAAAGCTGGCCTTGTTGCACGATGAAATTAAACCGCCATCGAAGGTCTAAACAGGCGACCACCATAATTTGCCTAGTCGCCCTAGGCCCCTCACATCCGCCTCGTCCTACTGAAGTCCCATCACATCAGCACCCCCTGTCCACCAGTGTCCTTCAGCGTCCGCCCGCTTCTTCTGTTTTGAGCCATCAAGAACATCTACAGTTTGTAAGGCAGCAGATGCAGTCGTTGGTTTCCGTAATTGCTACAGAACTTGCTTAACCAGTCCGTCAGTACGCCCGAGCAAAAACAGGATATTTTACGGTGGAACTGTCCCAGGCTCTCCACAAAAAATGGTGAGCTTCGTGAAAGGCTACGTCTCCGCAAGTTCTGTATCTGGGGTTACATTGCTAAAGGCGTCCAAGAAGTGTTCCACAATTATTTCATGTGGTGGTAGCGTGCTAGACGAGCTGCAAGCAGAAGAGCTGCCTGTGTAGCAAAGTACGAACTGGTCAGAGCAAACCTTAACTGTTTGATGCACGGCAATACGAGAGTAGTGATGCATAGGAACAGCAGCCCGCCGGAGTGCTTGAGGGGAGGGACGCCCCGCTCTGATGTCGACGACGTACTGGTTAGGCTCGCTGAAGGGCTAAGTTGATAACCAGAACTGCCCACGGTTCACAGCCTTCCAGCGCGTTGCACGCCGCACAAAAAAGTACAAAAAATTACACCATCTCCCCGAAGGGAACTATGTGGTGATGCAAAGCAGAATTGTGGGCGTCCATTCAGCTCATCGGACGGTGCAGCGTGTCTCAACCGAAGCAGCAACTGAGGAAGCGGCGCGCGGACCGGGTTTATTATATATAGCAGATGGGGTGGAGAGGAGGAGATGAGAGAGGAGACGCGCCTGCGCGCTTATCGCGCAGCTGGCGTGTTGCCGTTATATTGAGTGATCTGGTGCTTAGTAGCGCCAGAAGGAATTCCACGTCCGCCCCACACGGGGCAGCTTGAGTAATCTTGGTGACGGTGAGTTGCGACACCGCGTACCCCGAGCCCCCCGTGTTAACTACCGTGGCTAGAAGTTGAAAGGTGAAGGGTTAGAAGCCGTGAACGGTGGCCGTCGGAGCCTTGGTCAAGCTCCGGCCGATGGGCTCCCTGCCTGTTTACTAGGCAGGGAGCTCCGGGACCTCTTTGACTACCAGGGTAAGGTCAAAGAAGAAAGTACCCCCGTCTCCCTGCTTTCCAATGTATCATACGGCATTTTCCAACCCCCCCCCCAAACGTGATCGGCCCCAGAAAAGGGGCCGCACCGAAGCTTCATTCCCACCCTTGCCAACAATTGCATCCCAAAAGCCAGATAACTATCCGCGCTTCTTGATTGTTGAATCTCTTGGCAGGTCAAATCCTATATCCTCCCAGTCAGTGTTCCTTATCTTCAAATTCCTTGAAGGCATCCTGGGCAAGTCTTTCCAAGCCAAGAAACTGAGAACCGGCGAAGTTCTGGTCGAGGGGAACACTCACCAGCAAGCCACAAGCCTCCTTACCCAGAATCGCATGGCAGATCTGGACATCAGAGTCACACCCCACCCATAGCCTCAATAGCTCTCAGGGTGTGATTTCTGAGCCAGATCTGATAAATGAGATGGAAGACGATCTGCTCGAAGGTCTGAAAGGCGAGGGCGTGACGGCAGTGAGGCGCATCACCATGCGGCGAGATGATAAGCAAATCATGACAAAGCATATAATTTTGAAATTTCACCGTTCTAGACTCCCTGGATCCACCAAAGCAGGTTTCATTCAATGTTCTGTCCGGCCGTACATCCCGAACCCACGGCGCTGTTTGAAGTGCCAACCGTTCGGGCATGGCACCACCTCCTGTCGTGGCAAAACAACGTGTGCAAAATTTTCATCTCAAGATCATGGTACACCCGCCGCGGTGGCTCAGTGGCTAAGGCGTTGCGCTGCTGAGCACGAGGTCACGGGTTCGATTCCCGGCCGCGGCGGTCGCTTTTCTGATGGAGGCGAAAAGCAAAAATGCCCGTGTGTACGAGATTTCAGCGCACGTTAAAGATCCCCAGGTGGTCAAAATTAATCCGGAGCCCTCCACTACGGCGCGCCTCATCGCCTGCGTTGCGTCGGCGCGTTAAACCCTACAATCAATCAAGATCATGGTACAGATAACTCACAGGCTCAACAATTATTCTGCAGCAACTGTCATAGACCTCATGTTGCGTACTCCCGCACATGTGAAAGGTTCCAGATGGACAAGAAAATAATCAACCTCAAAATCGCGGAAAACATCACGTTCCCAGAGGCGCGGAAGAGGTTCTCCTCTTTCTCCCTTGGGAGGTACGGCGACGCAGCTCGCCGGGGGGAGGAGCGGCGTCTAGTTTCGGCGGGAACCCAGTACCGCGAGTCGGAACTGGTCCCGCCCCCGCCCCCCTGGGTTGCCTCGGGCAGCCCAACCCGCCACTGCACCGCCGGCTGTGGTGGCATCCACATCCGTTGGGGATGCTGCTGCACCCCCTGTTTCCTCCTCTCCACCGGCCCGAAGCACACGCGAGGGCCCGGAGGAGATGGAGACGGAGGAAACCGCAACAGTTCCCTTTTCTGCCGCACCGCCTGTGCCACCCGGGGCGCTCCTGACGCCCTCAGCGGTCGCGGCCAAAACGAAGGGCACCGGAAAGGGTGCTAAGTTCGGGGGGTCCGGTACGCCGGGTACCCCATCTAAATCTGATGATGAGGTGGATGCGTCACCTTTCCTGTCTGCTTTGCAGCGGCAGGAGCGGGTCCCTCCATCTAAACCTCCAGAGAAGGCAAAAAAGCCCCTCCAAGAGTGCAAGCCCCGAAAGACCTTACGTAAATAGTCACACTCCAGTAGCTCTAACACATCATAATGGGAAGAGAAAACATAGATCAATGAAACTGCAGAGGCCTTCTGAATAATCTTGACGACGTGCATGAGATTCTGCATGCCAATCAGCCAAGTTTAATGTGTTTCCAGGAAACACATCTGAATTCCAAGCACACAAATTTCTTGAATAGTTACCTGGTATACAGAAAGGACAGGGTTGGCTGCACCCACTCTTCTGGCGGTGTGGCCATAATCGCCCGCAAATCCTTGGCATGCCACCCTGTCACCTTGAACACCGTCCTTGAGGCTGTAGCCGTCCGGACAATAATATTTAATAGGTTGATAACGGTATGCTCCATCTACATCTCTCCTGATATTACACTTCAGAGCACTTACTTTGAGGCGCTGGTCGACCAGCTGCCTGAACCATACATCTTAACAGGTGACTTCAATGCACACAATTCTCTTTGGGGCTCTTCTCGCACGGATGCCCGAGGTCGCCTGATAGAGAAGTTTTTAACATCCCCTGGAGCATACCTTTTCAACAAGAAACAGCCTACATACCATAACATAGGACACAATACATACTCAAATCTTGACTTGGCTATTTATTCGGCAATTCTCTTTCCATGTCTTGAGTGGGGAGTGGGCACTGACCCATATGGCAGTGACCACTTCCCCACTTCACTAACATATATAGGTAAAGGCCCAAGCAGTTCATCTTCCCATAGTACGTTCAATGAAGCACGAGCTAACTGGAACACATTTACAGAGACATCGAAACTACACCACACATCCATAGGACACCTACACGTTGAAGCTACCAAACTCCTCACGGCGCACATCCTCGACGCCGCCGAAAAGTCCATTCCCCACGCCTCTGGTGCCCCGTGCAACCAGAGGAGGCCGTGGTGGAATAAGGACTGTAGGCGGGCGCGAGAGGCCCAGAACAAGGCGTGGGGTATCCTTCGTCGGTACCCCACGTCGGGTAACCTTATTTTGTTCAAACGGGCCAAGGCGTTCGGAAAACGTGTGCGCCGTGAGGCAAAACGAGAGCGTTGGCACACCTTCTTGACATCCATTAATTTATACACGGACACACACAAAGTCTGTACACGTATACGTAAGCTCAAAGGACAACAGACACACAGCCTGACCCTGGTTAGCACAACAGGGGACACACTTGAAGACCAGGCTAACACACTTGCACAACACTTCGAACACGTGTCCAGTTCAGAACACTACACAAGCACTTTCATGAAGCACAAAACATCTGCAGAAAAAAAGCCCTTACAAGACAAAGACAAATCAAAAACTTCTTACAACTCTGAATTCACTCTCTATGAGTTGAGGGTTGCCCTGAGCACGTGGAAACCTTCAGCCCCAGGCGCAGATAAGATTACATACACCATGATACAGCACCTACACCCAGACACTCTTGAAACACTCTTACACCTATACAATAAAATATGGCTTTCGGGGCACGTTCCACGCTCTCGGAGGGAGGCCATAGTAGTTGCTTTCACAAAGGAAGGGAAGGACCCTTCTTTTTCCGCCAGTTATCATCCCATTGCCCTGACAAGCTGCCTGTGTAAGCTCCTTGAGAAGATGATAAACAGGCGACTCGTGTACTTCTTAGAGTACAACGGTCTTCTCGAGAGCTGCCAGGCAGGCTTTAGGGCGGGGCGTTCTACCAACGATCAACTCGTTGCATTAGAGTCATATATCAAAGATGCTTTTCTCCACAAGCAGTACTGTATGACAGTATTCTTTGAGCTTGAAAAAGCGTACGATACTGCTTGGCGGTACGGAATCCTCAGCGATTTGAAGTCCTTTGGCATGTCGGGTAACATGATAAACACGCTTGCCTGTTACTTGTCTGAAAGAACGTTTTGTGTGCGAGTTGAAACTGCTCTTTCTAGGGTTCATGTGCAGGAAAACGGTGTGAAGCAAGGTGGAGTTTTCTTAAGTTGCACCCCCCTTTTTATTGTGAAAATGAATTCCCTTAGGAAGGCATTGCCACCGTAGATTTCCTGCTCAATCTATGTAGACGAAGTACAATTATCCTTTGAGTCTTGTAACCTGTCTGTCTGCGAGCGCCAAGTCCAGCTTGGTGTTAACAAGCTAGCTGGCTGGGTAGATAGCAACGGTTTTAAATTTAATCCAGGGTAGTGCACTTGTGTTTTGTTTTCCAAGAGGCGTGGCATCCGGCCGGATCCTTCAACTCAACTCAATGGTGTCTCAACTCAATGGTGTCTCGATTCCTATCAAAAAGGAACACAAGTTTTTAGGTATAATCTTTGACGAAAAGCTCACATTCATCCCACAGATAAAACAACTAAAACATAAATGCTTAAAAACAATGAATATCCTGAAGGTTCTCTCGGACATCTCTTTTGGTGTTGACAAACAATTTCTTTTACGTGTTTTTACCAGCTTGATAGGTTCACGATTGGACTATGGTAGCGTTGTCTATGGGTCAGCCACTAAAACATCCCTCAGAATGCTGGACCCTGTGCTTCATCTAGGGCTCCGCTTGGCGTGTGGTGCCTTCCGGACTAGTCCAGTTGAAAGCCTTTATGTAGAGTGCAACAAATGGAACCTACAACGTCAGCGAGCATACACAGATCTCCTTTATGCTTTTAAATTTTCATCCATGCCTCGCCATCCTTTTAAATCAGTTTTTCGTGATACATCGATGACTGAACTCCTTTTAAATCGACCATCGTTCTCTGCGCCCTTGTCTTACAGAGTCAAAGAGGAAGCGTCAGAGCTTGCTGTGTCTTTTTTAGATACAATCCAAAGTTCTCTAACAGATTTTATAGCACCATGGCATCTCCGCCCTGTATCATGCGACACATCTTTCACACATGTAGGTAAAAACCGAGTTCCCACATGTGCAATCCTGCAGCACTTCTTGTATTGGCAGCGGAAGTACCAATGTTCTGAATTTTATACGGACGTCTCTAAAACTTCCACCTCGGGGTCCTACGCGGCGCATGGGCCCGGCCTTAGTGTCACTAGAACTCTTAACAGTAATACAAGTATCATTACGGCAGAGGGGTTGTTAATCATATCCTTCAAAGCCACATCCCACAATGCATTATATATACAGATTCTCTCAGTGTTGTGCAGGCGTTGTCGTCAACAGTCTTCAAAAAATCACGTTATAAATCTAATAGTCAAAGGTATTATGTCTGTGTATGTCCACAAATTTGAACTAGTCCTTTGCTGGGTCCCTGGCCACTGTGGTATAGCCGGGAACGAAGCAGCGGATCGAATGGCTGCTGCTCCTACACTCTTGAATACAGTAGATATAACCACATTACCCTACACCGACGTGAAACCACACATCAGACAACAACTTCGCAAAACATGGCAAGTACACTGGAGTGAACAAACAGCCAACACGTTACACTTTATAAAACCACATTTGGGACCATACACCACCGACACACGCAATAGATATACTGAAGTCGCCGAGGCTAGATTACGGATAGGGTACGCTCATGCAACACACTCCCACCTTCTCACTGGATATCTAAGGCCTTTGTACAGCAGGTGCGGAGAGGTAATATTCGTGATCCACATCCGCATACAATGGAAGGCACTCGACATTACACGACGCAATCACTTCCCACAACTATACACACGGCATATTCCACCACACCCGTCATACTTCTTAGGAGACGATGCCATGTTTTCTGTTCAGCGCACCTTTAAGTTTCTATCAGAAGTTCACTTCTTACAACTAATCTCATATCAACCATAGTTTTATCCCTGGTCCTATACACCAACCACCTTATTTATCTTTTAACCACTCTTGTTCTTCATTCTGGCCCTTTACACCACCCGTGCTCATAATTTTTAACTGATTTTATTTCGTGTTCCCTCCTCATCAAATAACTTTTTGTTTGGCGCTCTTTGCCCATGTCGGCCTTGCGCCAATAAACTCAAACCATCATCATCGAATTCCACGTCCGGGTCCACACCGGTGGCAAAGGCACGCAAGTACTGTTGTGTTACGGTGAGTAGGCGGGGGTGCTCGAGGCGCCGAAACTCGTCCATCATGTTCTTGTCGATGTTGTCGGCTCTGTGGTAGAATCGGTAGTCTCCGTCAGCGTTGGTGAGGTAAAGGTTGTTGACGCTTGGGCAACGGCTGAGAGCAACGTACAGCCGTGAGCTCAAGTAAACGGACCACGGGAGCGGTGGCCAAAACTAATCGCTGCGCCGTCTGGTTGCGCGGCGTCTGCTGTCGAGACCGCGCACAGCGCAGGCGCAACCTAGCAGTACAGCACACATGCCGCTATCGCTCGCTCGTTCGCGACTGCTTCTTGCTTCGATAAATCAGCGCCAGGGGAGTCACGCCGCGTAGTTAGAGGAACACTGCCGGGCACCGCCCTATCATTGAAAACGATGCGACTCACCTGATATGCGGAAGTGGTGCTTCGCTGCCACACACAGCGTACTGTGTCTGCTTTGGGCTCATAGCCTTTTTTTTATTTTTCGGTATCACAAGGTCGCAGCGGGAAAGCATTGCAGTAAATACATCCGAAAAAAATGGCCAACCAACGTGGGTGCTTTCTCTTAGCTCAAGATGGTGTACCGACTATTTTGCTTGTTTTGATATATTTGCGGAGTGAGTGATGGCTCTTTTGTAATGCGTGTTCAGCCCGTCTTCTTAGAATACTGGCGCCGGCAATCAAAGAAGGTAATCTTGTGCGCGCAGCTTAATTTTAGGCGTGCATTGCATGGCTGGGGATTTATACGGAGCACCCGAGGTTTTTTTGTTAAGTAATGAAGTTTCTCAGTTGAGATCTGTTGTCTTGTTGTTTGCTCAGTAGCGTGATATTGATAAACGCCTTCAAATTTCCGCATGAGAGAGACAGAGTTGGGTCCCATGGCTATTTGTGTACACCCTAATTTACTGCCTTTGTGGCGGCTCAGCGGCCTAGTATTGACTAATTGATAGGTCCTCGTCACTCTCTGCTGTGACGTCTCTTTGGGAGGGGGGACTTTTGTAATTAAATTTAAGGGTATGGCGTTGTGAAGGAAATAGGGCTAGCTGCCCGCAGGACTTGGGATTTGTGACCTCTGATTTTTTATGCTAGTGGTACTCGGCCGGTAGCGCGCCGAAGACTCCTTCTGGGCTTGTAAAAGTGGTGGGGGACCCCACGATGAAATACGGTGATACGTGTCCTATTGTCGCACAATTAACCCTTGCAGCCAAAGTCGCTCATACACATATCTCCATGCCCGCCTTTTGAGTGTGGCTTTTCTGCATAACTGATACGTTGTTCAGAAAGCCAGCTGTAAAGTTTGTTATGTGCGGAGGCGTTATTCAAACATGTCATGCGGCAAATCCACTTTTTTTAGTTCGCGGCAGGGTTTGGAAAAAAAAAGGAATTTGGGAGTATCGCGGAAGGACCCACAGAGTCCGAAGTGTCTTCGCGTTCCTCTTTTTGTCTGCGGACCCCCATCTGAGAACGACGGCCCTCCCTGTGCAATGCTTTGTAAAATAATACGTGTAAATAAACGTGGCTGTTTTGAAGTGTACTGTCGTTTGTTTGCCGCATACCGTACACCATAAGCTAGTAATCTTTTTATCTTCAATCATCGACGGAACGACCACCCTTTGGATCAAATCCTTCAATTTCAACTCGTGTCACAGAAGTGCGCAAGAATTGTCAATGATGTTGTCAAGTGCAAATAAGTCTAATAGAAAAATGTAGTTTGCATGCGCTTCGATAGTCGCTGGGCATTCAAGGCGTGGTTCAATAGGTATCTCGTATCGCAATGTAGTTTTTGAACATTAAATGTATGTGTCGGTGCCTCGAACCTACAAAAAATGTCAATCTGGATATTCCCGAGCAATTGCGAAATGGCACATATGCCGCATACGGCAAGGCAAGTTTCATAAAGCAATGCAGTACATACCTAAACACCGCAGTATTTGTCAAAACCTTAGCATCTAAGGATAGCATCAATAATTTTTCGAGTTCGCTACATTCTCGGGACGCTATAATTTATCATCTATCCTCAAAACCGACAAAGATGGTGTTTCGTTTTATTTTCTTCGACTGGACAGTGATTTTTTTCTGCTTCATTTTCTGCTTCAATATACGACGCAGGGGTGGGGTGGGGTGCAAAAAAAACATCTTCAAGCACGAGGTAATCACCAACTCTTCCAGCGGAGCCGCGTTGGCGTCAATTGCGCCAGCGCGCCGTTTCCACTGGTGTGTTGACCAGCAGACAGCAAAAGGGAAGCGCGGTTCCCCTGGCGTCATTTTATCGGAGCGTGAGACAATTGCGAAGAAGCGAGCGATAGCGGCATGCGTACTGTAATGCTAGGCCGCGCCTGCGCTGTACGCGGTCTCGACTGCAGACGCCCCGCAACCAGACGGCGCAGCGATTAGTTTTGGCCACCGCTCCCGTGGTCCGTTTACTTCAGCTCACGGCTGTACACGCCCTCGTCTTCGCAGCTTTGTCTTCTCCTTCTTCGTTTTGAGCGGTTCCCCTACGGGAAGATGACGACGGTGGTTGGACGCGAATCTATCTCGTGATAGATTCTTTGGTTGGCCAGTTCCTTGGGGCATCCTGCCACAATCCTCATCAGAGGCGCTGCGGACGGGGCACGGAAGCGGAACATCCCCTCGAGCAAGAGACGCTAACATCCTCCTCTAAAGTTTTGAGTTCGTCGTTTCTATTGACGTTCAGCTTCGCGTGCCTTCGTTGTATCAGTAGCTTCTTGACGTAGTTTGAAGGAGTCAAGGACATAAGGCGCGTGCGTAGCACTTGCTTCTGTCTCGGTTTTGTAGCGCAGTGGGAAGAGCGCCGCGTACCTCCCGTTGCGGCCAGAGAGTCGTGGGATCAAAACCGGGCGCCGCTATTTCTTTTTTTTATAGTGTAGGGGGAGAGGTGCCGACAAGGGACGGATGCATGACATAGCCCCGAGCAAGAGATGCTTTGCATCTAAAATGGAAGCGGCTTAGATCACCTAACCTTGGATATGCAAAACTACAGCTTGGCTTAGTCTGGTTGAGTCTTGGTTTCGCTTGGTTAACCTTTGATGTAGCTGCATTGCCGGCTACGACTCAGTTCGGTCCTGTGCAACGCTCACAGAAGAAGGCCCTGCTTCGCTTTCATTCTTGGAGAAGGTGGCGTTTCTGTTTCACGGCGAACACAGCGCAAGATTAGTCAAATCGCCAGAGACGCCCCAGCGGCGCATGCGTGGGAGGCTGCGGGTTCGGTCGGCTGTCGATCAGCTGAGCGGCCGCTCCGTCGCCGCCGTGACGGGAGCGGCCGCGATTTCAGCAGAATGACTTAAAATGGGGCACTGTGCGCAGCGCCGACAGCGGGCCCGGGGAATCAAGCGATGCACTTGGAGGGGTGTAGCACCCAGTCTGTGTCTCCGGTCAAAAGGTTAACTTCCGCATCCACCACGAAACAGCTGGATGAAAGTAGTAAAGCTTTTCTTGAATACACAAAACACGTCTTCCCTAGACTTAGTGTTCAAATCTCCTGAGAATCACCGGTAAGATCCCCAGAAGTCGGCGAATTCTTCGCGAGGAGAAGATGGGGAAACTATGAGTCATGCACACCACGGCCGGCGCTGAATGGATCACCGACCTCAAGCTAACGCCCGGTGGAGAAGGTACGGGGTATCGTAACTTGTTTGAGGAGGGCGGACTTCACCGGCCAACACAAAAACTTCACCGCAGTGCACCAAACTTGTATCAGGCGTGCACAAGGTAGAAGCGTGATGAACCGTAACACTGGCTCTTCCTACTTCCGTTTACGAACTCTAAACTCCGCCTGCCTCAGTATATGGTGCACACGGCGTAGTCCATACCTTATGGGCGGTGTAGCTTTAACTCATGCGTAGTAGGCGGCAATTTAATTTCTAACCCGGTTCCTTAAAACCTATATTTTTAAATACATGGTGTACAACTTGGTAAAGGCGGTGGTGGTAAAGGTGCAGCTTCCGCGTTGCGTGGTTATCCTGGTGTATTGTTACGTGCGCCGTCACAGTGGCCGCGCACACCGCCTGTGGCTGGTTTGGCATACCCAACTACGGCGAACTCACCCTGGGTGCCCCAGTCTTTTGCCGGGAGACTTTAATGCTCCGCGTTATCACTGGGGATAGCCATGCTCAAGTCAGCGTGGTGGCTTGGTATTGCAACTCTTCAGCGATGCCCGCTTAATGCTTCTCAACGACATTACAAGCCATACAAGCCATTGTACCTACGTCCAGATGCAACCATATCCACCTCACTTGTCGTGGGGCTGGGTACACAAATAGTCTCATTGTAACGTGAACTTGACTTATGGGGCAGGGAGGACCGCCCAATTTGCTTCTGTGTAATTCCAGAGTTCACGGGTCGCCTTCGTGGCCGGTGTACAATAGTGAACTAAGATGCCATCCATTCCACCATAAGTGCTGACAAGCAGAAGTAGTTCCCACCCAGCATCTTTCTTCGGTACTCGATAGCCCCTCATCGTTGCGGCCAGACAGCATGAGAAAAGACTACCGAAGCAGCACTGGCTTGCGTGGTGCGCCTTTCTTCTTCGTCTGTCATTTTCAACGCAGTCCCTCCTGCGCACTTTTTGCGTTATGGATTCAGCAGTCGACCTCCCGTAGCAGCAGCCAGTGCTCGCATCAAACCGGGATCCAGCGAAATTCGTGTCGGGCAATGTCCGCGCCTTGTTTCATGCCCAAATCATGAAGCCGTTTTCTGTATCCGGTCATAAGTTGATAGTGCGGCTGAATTATTCGCTGCGATCAACCAAAATCAGCAACGGACTCCTTCGGGTCGCTACGACCTTACTTACAAGATGTACAAAAATATCGGTGACCCAGCCCTCAAGCCGCTTCTAGACTCTACAAATCAGTTGTGGCTCGAGGTTCGTATGCCTGGCTCCTGGCGTTGGGTGGGTATTGTTTAAATTCCAAAGCTTGGGTAACCACCACATGGACTTAGTAATTTGGGCCCGACCAAATTGATTTAGGCGGTGTGCATTTTCAGCGATTGTTTGATCGTAGGGTAATTGATTTATCGTAGCCTGCGCCGACGCAGTGCAGGATATGAGGCGTGCCGTAGTGGAGTCATCATCATCACCAGCCTATCTACGCCCACTGCAGGGCAAAGGCCTCTCCCATTATTCTCCAATTAGCTCGGTCCTGTGCCAACTGTGACCAATTCATCCCCGCATACTTCTTGATCTCATCTGCCCATCTAACTTTCTGCCGCCCCCTGCAACGCTTGCCTTCTCTAGGGATCCACTCTGTTACCCTTAATGACCAGCGGTTATCTTGCCTTCGCATTACATGCCCAGCCCACGTCCATTTCTTCTTCTTAATTTCTACTAATATGTCTTTAACACCAGTTTGCTCCCTGACCCACTCCGCTCTCTTCTTGTACCTTAATGTTACACCTATCATTTTCCGCTCCATTGCCCGCTGAGTCGTTCTCAATTTAAGTTGAACCCTCTTAGTGATCCTCCAAGTTTTTGCCCCGTAGGTGACTACCGGTAAGATGCAGCTGTCATACACTTTCTTCTTCAGCGACAATGGTAGGCTGCTATTCATTATCTGAGAATGTCTGCCATATGCACCCCACCCCATTCTGATCCTTCTAATTATCTCTGCCTCATGGTTGGGATCTTGGGTCACAACTTGGCCTAAGTAGATATATTCGCTTACCACTTCTACTGCCTCACCACCTATCTCAAACTGCTGTGCTGTCCCGAGGTTATTGATCATTACTTTAGTTTTCTGCATATTAATTTTCAGGCCCACGGTTCTACTCTGTTCGCCCAGTGCGGAAAGCATGCTTTGCAATTCGTCCCCCGAATTACTTAGCAAGGCAACGTCATCAGCAAATCTGAGGTTACTGAGGTATTCTCCATTAACCCTTACTCCCACCTGTTCCCAATCCAACGTTCTGAATACTTCTTGTAAGCATGCTGTGAATAACATTGGGGAGATTGTGTCTCCTTGTCTGACACCCTTCCTTATAGGTATTTTACTGCTCTCCCTATGGAGGATAATGGTAACTGTAGACCCATTGTAGATATCCTCTAGTATTCTTACATAATGCTCATCTACCCCCTGGTTCCGTAATGCCTGAATGACTGCTAGCGTTTCGACCGAGTAAAATGCTTTCTCATATTCTATGAAGGCTATATGTAGGGGTTCATTATACTCACCGCACTTCTCTATCACCTGATTGATCGTGTGAATATGGTCCATTGTTGAATAACCTTTACGGAACCCTGCTTGTTCTTTAGGTTGACTGAAATCTAGGGTTGCAGAGATTCGGTTAGCTATTACCTTAGTAAATACCTAGTAGACGACTTACAGTAAGCAGATCGGCCTGTAATTTTTCAAGTCCTTCATGTCGCCTTTCTTATGGATTAGGATGATGTTCGCGTTCTTCCAAGATTCCGGTACCATTGCGGTCATTAGGCATTGCGTATACAGGTTTGCCAGTTTTTCAAGTACAATTTCTCCGCCATCCTTCAAGAGGTCTGCTGTTATCTGATCCTCACCAGGTGCTTTGCCCCCTTTCATTTCTTTCAAAGCCTTCCTTACTTCTTCGGTCGTTACTGGTGGAATGTCTATCTCCTCTGAACTACTGTCTCGTTCGGCATTATCCTGTATGTCCCGGCTACTATACAGATCCCTATAGAACTCCTCAGCCACTGTGACTATTTTATCCCTATTTGTGATGACATTGCCTTGCGTAGTGGAGTGCTCCGGATTAATTTTGACCACCTGGGGATCTTTATCGTGCGCCGAAATCTCGCACACGCGGGCGTTTTTGCTTTTCGCCTCCATGAGAAAAGCGGCGACGACGGCCGGGAATCGAAGCACGCCTCTTCAGTGGTGGCATGACACTTTTTAATGGTACCACGCGGCGCAGTTTGGGTTCAGGCCTAATCTTGGTGCTGAGGATAAGTTGGAATACCTCTCATTTATGGTTTCACCTGGAGGCTGCTCCTATCGTGCGAGGAACGCGCTCGCTGTTGACATATGCAACTAATGTAACAATGTTAGTCACGCTGCCATCTTACAGGTCCCAAGTTTCCTCGCCTTCCAGACAAAGCCTGTCATTTTTTCGATACTTACTCCAACACTGATCTTTGTCTACAAGAATCAAAGATGAACCTTTCGGCTCCGTTGCAAGCGTGAGCTACGTACTGCATGGGTCTATTCTGACTCCGCTTCTTTTTAACATCTTGTTGCCGCTGTCTTGGCACCTTACCACCACCTTAGACCTGTATCTCCTCACACACGCGGATGACATTAAGGTGTGGACAGACTATCTAGACCTGTCTCGTTCCGCCCAGCGCCTCCGACAAGGGTTTACGACTGCCACAAATGGTGTAAGTAGGCTGGCCTCACCCTCTGTGAAGATAAAAAAAATTGTACTTCCCCTGCCTTACGTTTGGGGTCACCGTTTGTTTGCAGTGTCTCACATTGCACTCCAGATTAATGGGAACGCCATTCCCATTTAGAGGACATTTTGTGGTGTGGATTTGGAGATATCGTCTTCAGGGTTAGCAGCTTAGTGGCCCTGATTGTGATAAAAAGAAAGCCGGTTAAATGCTATATCTTGTTTTCCGCATCACCCAGAAGCCTGGTGGGGTCTGCGGGACGATTGCCGGTCCCTAAGTGCATTCCGTACTACAGCAATTCTCGTGTACCAGGCTCACTTCCAGCACATGCCGCAAGCGGACTGGGATGGGCTTGAGACGTTCAACAGGACCGCAATGCGGACCATTACTGGCCTCTCTCGCCGAACGCCAAATTCGCCACTACACTCACAAGCCGAGCTAAACATGCTATATAAAATCCTTCCTTAGCGTCGTTCCGCACGCCTGCTGAAACTCGCACTTATTCCAGAGGTAGCGGCTCTCGCTGGGTATATGGACAAGCCGAAGTGCGGCGCGTAGAAATATTTCTAAAACAAAAATCACCGCGGTCTTATACTGATTGATTGATTGATTGTGGTGTTCAACGCACCGAAGATACGTCTGGGCTATGAGGCACCCGTAGTGAAGAGATCTGAATTAATTTTTGAACAACTAGGGATATTTAACGTGCACCGAAACCTCAACGCGCGGGCGTTTTCGCTTTTCGCCTCCACCAGAAAAGCAGCTACCATTCCCGGGATTGAACCCGCGTGGCCTTATAGTTGTGTTTTATTGCCCGCGACTTCTCCGATTGAGCATGTGTTTATGCTTCATTGGGAAAAATGAATTCGGACATCACTGAATATTGTCACGATGCCAAAGACGACGCAGTTGTCTTCAAGGAAAATAAGTTTATTAGAGCGAACTTAACAACTCTAATACACAGGCGGCGGAGCATCAGTCAGCAAAGTGACGTACGCAAGCGAGTGTCGGCGATCGGAATGCCGCGGCGTCTGCTCTGCAGGCAGTGTTTCTCGAAACGTCGGTTCACAACTAGAACATGGTAGATCAAAGAATAATATTCGAGGCTAGTCACGTTAGGGCGAGACGCTGTCCGTATCAGAATGAGATAACCCGAGCGGCATAAAAATAAACAATGGGACACGCGCTTCGCTTGGGACACAGATAACACAGCCGGCCGCAGCCGGGCACTAAAAACAAAACATAAACAAACAAACCCAATGCCTAGTTCGCGGCAATATGAGTGGTTGGAAGTACTATAAAAGAGGCGTTCATCCAACCGTAGTTATCAATGAAGCCGATAATTGTGATGATGTAGATGATTTTGGTGATGGTGCTGGTGATGGGAGTCTGAAGCTGTACCGGAAATCCAAGAGCATCTTACCAAAGGCTACCGCCCATTATTATTGTTCCCGCACAGGTCCCAATATCGGTAAGAACTTCGCGTTTTACAGTGCTTTAGTACTTACTATGTAATACAACACAACTTTGGGATGACTGTGGGCGTAAAGTGGCTTTGCAAAGAAAAAGAACACTTTCTCCTGTAGGACCGCCACCCATGCAAGAGAGAAATAAAATTTCGTAGTACATTTGGCCTGAGTTCTGTGTCACCTTATGTTGTGTGCTAAGAAGGTTCGCTGGTCATCCTCCTTCACACTGTGGATTCACTCAAAATGTTTTACAACCTAGTATATCGCTTGCGGATAATTTGTTGATTTAGACAACGTGCGCATTAAAGCTATTTGTGTTCTGTATCGTCTGTAATTGGGCAATTCATTTTATCTTAGCCGTGTTATAAAGTTTGCTGCAACTTTGGAGCTGTGTCTCACTCTCCTTGCTGCTAGGATTGAGAGCCTGGCGTTAAATTCACGCCCATTTTCTGACCGCTTATGTGTGAAGGACTCCTTCTCTTATGGCCCACCGAAACTATCGTGACGAAGGTAATAAACGCATTTAAAAAAACATTGTTCAGTGACTCAACTTTTTAGAATGACTACACTTTTAACACTGAAAACAGAAGACGGTCAAAATTTTACTGCATCTGTTTGGAATTTAAATGTGCAACTATATGCCTTTTAAGAAGGAAAATTCAGATAACAACGTTTAAGCCAGCACCAGAAATGTTGAAACGATTATCTGAGGAGTTGTGAAGGAAATAAAAAACAAGAAAGAATGGTCTTACCTTCAGCTTTTACCTCTACAATGTTGGGTACATCACGGACATCTATTGGTACATCACCTTGTTTGACAGCGGGTCCTTTAAAGAATTTTCCAGACCATTTGTCGGACATCCTGACAGCATAAAAACAGTTTATCATGTCGTTATCGCTTAGAAAAAGTAAATTGCAGTATTTTTATTGTAAAATTTGATGGGCTTATCTCCGCTATGTATTTATTGCCACATAGCATTTTACCCACCAAAGTCTATAGCTAGGATCTTACTGGTTTATTTTCTTCTTCTGCGTAGAGTACCAGTTTCTGGAATTCCCTAAACACCTGAGATTTTCGTGATTTTGCTTCAAAAATACGAACATGAATAGGGCAGTGTTTGAGTTGAAAAGCAGAAGCATTTACTCGTTTTCTACTTTCGCGAACTGACAGATCAAATAACTCGAACCTTGGAGGAAACCATCGACTCAGCAGGGCGGAACGACATTGAGAAGAAGACAATCCCTCCAATGAGCACAGCCACACAGTGAGCAGGACTACCAAAGGACCGAGTGGCCTTCCAGGAGCGCGAGCAAGAAGGCAACAGGGTGCGTTGGCCCCGAGTAGCTGCATCCGTACAGAACACAATCACAAACATTTACACTCTCCAATCCAGACAGGATAAGAAAAATGAACAATTAAGGGCGCAAATAGCTAGACAGAACACCCCAAAAGAAACCGCACATAAAGCATAGGGGTAGCTCGCACAAAAGCCCAAACTTGCGCACAGACCCTTTTACCCAAAAAGATGCCCACCCAAGTACCACGACCCAAAACTCAACCCGCTTCTAAAAAATCCCAGTGGCATAGGACTCTTCCTATCACAAATGCAGGGCGCTCTGAACAAAAGGAGTGACTAAATACAGCAAGCTTTCCTTAGACTAATGAAACTAGCTGAACAGCAACAGAAACAGTATAACGAGGCAATGCCAGGAGGAAGCAAGCAACAAGCAATAGATGTAAAGCTAGAAGACCTTGAATGAGCAAACTTTTCACACAAAAATAAATCACTGTAATGAGGCTCCTAAAACGGAAAAAAATTAGAAATATATTAATATAACGGCAGATGTATACGCAACAATAAGTGCTCCCTAGGATAATACACAGAAACTAAAAAAGAGAAGCCCGGAATCGTATGCCTGCAGGAAGTGTAATATATAAAGAATATATCACGTTACACCCTCATGGACTTAACGAAAGGCCTAAGAGCCGCAATATGCGCAAGCAAAAAAGTAACAACCATAAAGCATTTCTTAATGACTATCCCCATCGGCCAACCTAATTGAAATACCTCCTAACGACGTGAAGAAAAATTCCGTAGTTATTTTTAGCGTCGACAGCTTACCCTCCAACACCACAGAGGGTTCTCAAATTTCACGCAAAAAACCACGCTCAAGGTGAAAAGAGATCGACTAATAGCAGTGGGCGACTTCAAAGTATCTCACAAAAATCGCACTTCAACTCTAGAAAAGGCTTAATAATACGTGGATAGATATGGACTAGAATTCATAAAAGGTCCCACCAGCCGCACCAGAACATGAGGCATTAACAGCAGAGAGAGTTGCCCAAATCTCACCTTTGCTGACAACAGTGACCACGTATAACACCGCGCCACTACCATAGCATCATGTGCGTCAAATGTATATATATTGGAACCTTAGGGGTAATATAATTAGATTAGTCTAGACGTTCCGAGGCTCAAACATTGCAGCTTTAAAAAGTACTCAACAGCAAGTTTGGATACAGAACACCACAAATCACAGCCAAACCCTATACAATGGTAAAAGAACGACATCCTTGACAACGCCGTAACCACGGTGAAAGTCTTTAAAGCAATGATTTCAGCAAAACAAAAAGGTGATCGAGGCAGAAATGGAATAACAAACATAATCAGAAATAGTCGGCAGCTCAAAAGTCTTGCACAATACATTAATGAACAACATTGGAAACACGTGTCCATCCCACCAGAACCCGCCGCGGTGGCTCAGTGGCTAAGGCGTTGTGCTGCTGAGCTCGAGGGCGCGGGTTTGATTCCCGACCGTGTTGGCCGCTTTTCTGATGGAGGCGAAAAGCAAAAACGCCCGCGTGTACGAGATTTCGGAGCACGTTAAGGATCCCCAGGTGGTTAAAAGTAATCCGGAGCCATCCACTACGGCGCGCCTCATTGCCTACGTTGCGTCGGCGCGTTAAACCCTATAGCCACTCAATGAACCATCTGATGCATTACAAAATCACTATTGCCAAACCTGGTAATTAGCAATGAATAATCTCAGACTAATATGGCTTACCTCATCTGCGAGGAATCTTTACGAAAGCGAGATCGCCAGGCAAAACAGGCAACTTTCGAGAGGAAAGCGTTTTCTTACAATACAGCGAACTGGCTTCAAAAAGGTCTGTCCACAGGATATGCCTTCATCTAATCAACGGAAGAAATTCTCGCCAGAAATAGCAACAAAGACGAAACAACGTTGAATCAAGACCTGAAGGGAGCTTTCAACAACGTCTCCCACGAAGAAGTCTTAGAGGCTGCCACAGCATAGGGAGCTGAGAACGGATATACAACTTCGTCATAGCCTCCCTCTCTAAACGAATATCAACCATAGTTGTGGGATGAAAGTGTGATGTGGACCACCAAACCACAACTGACTAGGCAAACCGTTTGCAGCCCAAGAAGCCTCGAAACACACGCAGAAATGCTGTGAATACACCGGACTTAAACTTCCACTCGAAACGACAGCCACTTTGCCGGTATGGCGACTGTTGGGGTCCGTGGCCGACTTTTAATGTCCCCGATCGTACTATCTTTCCAGCCAACCTGTATTCATTACCACCTCTCTTCGCATGTTTGGACTAGAATTTTCTACTTCTAGGTCAGCTGCATCGTAGGCCCGATCTGCCCGGCAAAATGCAGGTCCGCTACTTCATTTGATCCGACGTGTCTCCCAGAAGTCTGGTGGCTGCTGCTGCAAAGTGGTCATTCTATTGGTGCTGTCGGTACTTCAGCCTCGACTTGTCTACCAGGCTGTCGAACCTGTTTACACTATTCTACCAGCGCATCACCCACACGAAGTGGGAGCGACTTGAAGCGCTTAACATAGGTGCTATACGCACCGGCACATGCCTCACTAGAACAACCTTGATACCACCTGTTCACCCCTTAAGCTTAGCCAGTCACCCTTGAAGAGCTTGTTCATCAACGTCACTCATCCCTTATGCACAAACTTGTTGCAGAGGAAGCGCCTTTAGCAAGCTGTACATGGGTCGTTGTGTTATATCGGAGACACGGTGGCACTCACCATAATGTTAATTTCACGAGGCGCAGCCTTGCTGCCTCGGAACACACATTTCACCGTAGCCGCTGCCTAGTTTCTACTAACGCACAGCGGCGCCAGCGCCGGCACAACGACGCCGTCAAGGGATTCCAGATGGCACATATGGCCGGGCCGTTGTGTCAGATATCACGCGCGCATGCACACCGCGCCGGCGACCCAATACACGTCTGCGACAATAGGGGCCCGAACGTGTGACAGGTGGCGCTGCTGGCGCCGTTCAACAGCGCCACCCGCGGAAGAAAATCGCAAAAATGGTCTGGACTTGCCCTGACGTGTGAATGTGGAGCACGCGTGTTTCCGTGTTGTTTAAAAGTGCAACCGCTCGTTACCCTGATAATGGTAGTTATATGACCCACATTTTTTAGTCAGAAATTAGGTGCGGGCGAAGCTTGTTCATTTTAATAATGCCCTAATTCATGTTAATTATTTATTATTAATTATTATTTATTAGGTTAAAAGTCAAATTAATGTCACTAGGGCTTGTGAGGTATCAAATTAAAGGCCTCGATGAGTGGAATCACGTAGACAAATTTAAAGTTGCTTCCTGGTTATAGTCATGAGATGGTCACGCGAGTCATGGATTTGGTTAAAAGTCTAAATGTTGCCACTAAGGCTTGTGGGGCATCAAATTAAAGGTCTTGATGAGGGGAATCACGTGGGAGAAATGAAAAACTGTTTCCTGGTTAGTCATGAGATAGTCACGTGAGTCACAAATTGTGTTAAAAGTCAGAGCGGTGCCACTAGGGCTTGTGAGGTATCGAACTAAAGGTCTCGATGAGGGCACTCACATGGGACAAATTAAAAATTGCTTAGTGGTTATAGTCATGAGATAGTCACGTGAGTCACGAATTGTGATAAAAGTCAAAATGGTGCCACTAGGGCTTGTGGGGCATCAAAATAAAGGTCTCGATGAGGGGAATCACGTGGGAGAAATTAAAAACTGCTTGCTGGTTATTGTCATGAAATGGTCACGTGAGTCACAAATTGGGTTAAAAGTGAAAGTGATGCCACTAGGGCTTGTGAGGTATCGAATTAAAGGTCTGGATGAGGGCAATCACGTGGGATAAATTAAAAATTGCTTACTGGCTATAGTAATGAGATAGTCACGTGAGTCACAAATTGGGATAAAAGTCAGAGTGGTGCCACTAGGGCTTCTGAGGTATCAAATTAAAGGTCTGGACGAGGAAAATCACATCGGATAAATTAAAAATCACTTCCTGGTTATATACAGGAGATAGTCACGTGAGTCACGAATTAGGTTAAAAGTCAAAGTGGTGCCACTAGGCCTTATGAGGTATGAAATTAAAGATCTAAATGAGGGGAATAATGTGGGATAAATTAAAAATCACTTCCTGGTTATAGTCATGAGATAGTCACGTGAACCATGGATTCGGTTAAAAGTGAAAGTGGTGCCACTAGGGCTTGTGAGGTATCAAATTAAAGGTCTCGATGAGGGGAATCGCGTGTGATAAATTAAAAATCACTTCCTGGTTGTAGTCATAAGATAGACACGTGAGTCATGGATTCGGGTAAAAGTGAAAGTGATGTCACTAGGGCTTGTGATGTATCAAATTAAAGGTCTCGATGAGGGGAATCACGTGGGACAAATTAAAAATTGCTTACTGGTTATAGTCAGGAGATAGTCACGTGAGTTCAAGACGGCCATGCATAAGATGCTGAAGCTCGCTGGCAGAGACAGGGTGGCGATGTGCGGCGATTTTAACGCCGCACACAAGGAGCTCGGGTACAGCCGCACGACGGCGAAGGGGAAGGCCCTGCTCGAGGCGGCGGAGGAGGCCGGTTTCGTCCTGTATTCGGACGAAGCGGCACCCACACGCATCGGCACGTCGATAACCCACGACACCAGCCCGGACCTTTCCTTCGTCCGCAAGAGGAAGGAGGCCAGAGGCGGGGTGGCATGGAAGAACACTGGGCAGAACCTCGGGAGCGACCACTTCATAATCGAGCTGGACCTGCCGGCGTCGGCAGACGAGGTCGGCAGGGGCAAGCGCAAACACAAGCTCACGAACTGGGATCGCTTCCGAGAGGAGAGCGAGGAGCTCGGCGAGGAAATCGCAGACATCGAGAGCTGGTCGGACGCCCTGAAGCGCAAGATCAAGGGAGCGACCACGGAGCTGGAGACCGACGAAGTAGTACAGAAAATGGACAGCCGCCTGGCGCACCTGATAGAGGCCAGACAGGCCCTGCAGAGGCGCTGGCGTAAGAACAGAAACAACAGGAATCTCAGGAAGAAGGCCGCCGAGATCGGTAGGGAGATAGAGCGATACAGTCGCCAGCTGTGCACCCAGCAGTGGCACGCCATCTGCAGAGAGGCGGACGGGCAGCTCCACCAGAGCCGCACATGGAAACTACTGAGGCACTTGCTGGACGATACCAACAGCAAGAGTTACCAGCAGCACCGACTCGCCCAGATCATGCACTGCGCGACGAAGAAGTTGGGGAAGGAAGAGACGTGTAAACGGCTCAACGATAAATATCTCCCTAGCACTCCCAGCGAGAGTCACGGCGACTACAGAGGCCCGAGCAACCCCGACCTGGACCGCGACATTGAGGAGTGGGAGGTCCGCGCGGCGCTGCAGAACCTCAACTGCAAGTCCGCGGCGGGCCCCGACGGAATCACCAATAAAGCCCTGCGAAACCTGGGCGACGGGCCGACAGAAGCGCTGACGGGGTATTTCAACCGATGCTGGCGCGAGGGAAGACTGCCGAGGCAGTGGAAGGCGGCCAAGACAATACTGATACCCAAGCCGGGTAAGCCGCCCGGTATCGAGAACATGCGGCCGATTTCCCTCACGTCGTGCGTCGGGAAAGTCCTGGAGCACGTGTTGAACAACAGATGGCAGCGGTATCTGGAGGAGAAGGGCCTCTACCCGGACTCGATGCTAGGGTTCCGAGAGAGGCGCAGCACGCAGGACGCAATGATACAACTGCAGCACGAGATACTAGAGCGTCCGACAACGTCGCAGGACAACAGAGCCGTGCTGGGCCTGGACCTGCAGAGTGCTTTCGATAAAGTCAGGCACTCGGCCATATTGGCGCAGGTTTCGGAACTGGGTCTGGGCAAGAGGTCCCACGACTACATCAACGACTTTCTGTCGCACCGGACGGTGGAACTACAAGCGGGGAACCTGGAGCTGCCGGAGAGAGAGCTGGGCAGCGTGGGTACCCCCCAGGGAGCGGAGATCTCGCCGGTGCTGTTCAACCTGGTGATGATCGGGGTGGCCAAACGCCTCTCGGAGATCCCGCATGTTCGACACACGATATATGCAGACGACATTACGCTGTGGGTCCCCGGGGGGAGCGACGGCCACATCGAGAGTTCGCTGCAGGAGGCGATAGCGGCGATCGAACAGCAGCTGGCGGGCACCGGACTAAAGTGCTCCCCGCAAAAGTCCGAGTTGCTGGTGATTCCACCGCGAGCAGGTACCGCAAGAGAGCCGAGGAAGAGGCGAGTAAGATCAAGTTGTTCACGTGCGATGGGACGGAGATCCCCAGAGTCAGCAAGCTGCGAGTGCTCGGGATGCTGCTGGAGGCGAACGGCGGCAACGGAGCCATGGTGGAGAGAGTAATCATAAAGATGGGGATGGCCACCAAACTGATCAAGCGGGTGGCCAACAGATACAGCGGCATGAAGGAGGAGAGCCTGTTACGGTTGGTGCGGTCCTTCGCCACGAGCCACGTTGCCTACGTGGGCGCCTTTCACCCGTGGAAGCGCAACGAGAGGGACCGCATCAACGCGGCGATCCGCAAGACGTACAAGGCGGCGCTGGGGCTCCTGAACAGCGCGAGCACGCAGAAGCTGCTGGAGCTGGGCGTCCACAACACGCTAGAGGAGATCGGGGAGTCCCAGCGAGCGTCTCAGCTGGAAAGACTGCAGACCACGCGGACCGGAAGAAATATCCTGAAAAGCTTGGGCCTGGGTCCGAGCAGAAGACTACAGGAGAAGAACGGCCTGCCGGAGGAGGTGCGGAGAAGAGTGCGGGTGCTGCCGCTGCCGCGGAACGTACACCCCGACAGCAACCGAGAACGGCGGGCGGCCAGGCCCAAGGCGCTGGCCGAGATCTACAACGACGACGACGGGGCCACTTACGTGGACGCGGCGAGGTGCCCGGACCGCCCGAACACGTACGTGATCGTAGCGGTGTCGGCCAGGACCGGAGAGACGCGCAGCGCCTGCAGCGTGAGGGTCTCGACCGCCGCGCAGGCGGAAGAGGTCGCGATCGCGCTGGCGCTGGCGGATCCGGAATGTACCACGATCTTGAGTGACTCTAGGACAGCCATATCGGGATATGCGAAGAACGCGGTGTGCGCGCAGGCCGCGAAGATAGCTGGTGGTGCCCGTGCGGGGGGCACGTGCGAGCAGGTCACTTACGTCCGGTGGTTCCCGGCGCACTCGGGGACCGCGACGGGAGCGTACCCGAACCGCAACGAGACTGCGGACGCCGTCGCGCGTGAACTTTCCGGTCGCGCGGCGCCACCCCGCGTCTCACGCACGGAGGGTGAAGAGGCAACGGAGCAAGAACCTCTACTCAACGGTGGAGAAATCCTGCAGTGGTACAGGCTCGGCAGGAGGGAGCGGCCGCCGCCGCACCCGAGGCTCACCCGAGCCGAAGCCGTCCTGTATAGACAATTGCAGACCGACTCGGTACTGACTCCGGTGTTGGCGCGATACGTGTGCCCCGAGGTATACGTGAACGCAAAGTGTAGTGAGTGTGCGTGTGCGAATGCGACGGTGGCCCACTTGCTGTGGGGTTGTGCGGAACACAGTGCGCGGGGGTATGACGAGAGTCTGCCCCAGGAAGCCACGGACTCGATGAACTCTCACGAGTACGAAACACAGCGAAGGACAATCCAGCGGCTCGAGGCGGCTCTCGGCCGGCAGAAGCGCAGGGAGGCGCAGGCGAGGGGAACGGGGGGTGACCCCCAGAGACCTTTGTGGCGCCGCCCGCGCGGAAGCCCGGGCCGAGGCATCGTCGCGAGGACGACAGTATAGTCGGGGTGGGGGTGCCCTGCGTCGCACTTGAACCCACCTCCGCAGGATATTTATTTCACAATAAAGTCATTTTCTCTCTCTCTCTCTCTCACGTGAGTCACAAATTGGGTTAAAAGTTAAAGTGATGCCCCTAGGGCTTGTGAGTTATCCAATTAAAGGTATCACTTAGGGGAATCACATAGAATAAATTAAAAATTGCTTACTGGCTCTAGTCATGAGATAGTCACGTGAGTCACAAATTGGATTAAAAGTCAGAGTGGTGCCACTAGGGCTTGTGAGGTATCGAATTAAAGGTATCGATGAGGGGAATCCCGTGGGACAAATTAAAAATTGATTACTAGTCATAGTCATGAATAGTCTCGTGAGTCACGAATTGGGGTAAAAGTCAAAATGGTGCCCCTAGGGCTTGTGAGGTATAAATTAAAGGTCTGAATGAGGGGAATCACGTGGGATAAATTAAAAATCACTTCCTAGTTATAATCATGATGGTCACGTGAGTCATGGATTCGGTTAAAAGTGAAAGTAATGCCACTAGGGCTTGTGAGGTATAAATAAAGGCCTCAATGAGGGGAATCACGTTGGATAAATGAAAAATCACTTCCTGGTTATAGTCATGAGATAAACACGTGAGTCACAAATTGGAATAAAAGTCAGAGCGGTGCCACTAGGGCTTGTGAGGAATCAAATTACAGGTATCGATGAGGAGAATCACGTGGGACAAATTAAAAATTGCTTACTGGTGATAGTCATGAATAGCCACGTGAGTCACGAATTAGGGTAAAAGTCAAAGTGGCGCCACTTGGGTTTGTGAGGTATCAAATAAAAGTCTCGATGAGGGGAATCACGTGGGATAAATTAAAAATCACTTCCTGGTTATAGTCATGAGATAGACACGCGAGTCATGGATTCCGGTAAAAGTGAAAGTGATGTCACTAGGGCTTGTGTGTATCAAATTAAAGGTCTCGATGAGGGGAATCACGTAAGACAAATTCAAAAATGCTTTCTGGTTATCGTCATAAGATAAATACGTGAGTCACAAATTGGGTTAATAGTCAGAGTGGTGCCACTAGGGCTTGTGAGGTACCAAATTAAAGGACTGGACGAGGGAAATCACATGGGATAAATTAAAAATCACTCCCTGGTTATATACAGGAGATAGTCACGTGAGTCACGAATTAGGTTAAAAGTCTAAGTGGTGCCACTAGGGCTGATGAGGTATGAAATTAAAGATCTAAATGAGGGGAATAATGTGGGATAAATTAAAAATCACTTCCTGGGTATAGTCATGAGATAGTCACGTGAGCCATGGATTCGGTTAAAAGTGAAAGTGGTGCCACTAGGACTTGTGAGGTATCAAATTAAAGGTCTCGATGAGGGGAATCGCGTGTGATAAAATTAAAAATCACTTCCTGGTTATAGTCATGAGATAGACACGTGAGTCATGGATTCGGGTAAAAGTGAAAGTGATGTCACTAGGGCTTGTGATGTATCAAATTAAAGGTCTCGATGAGGGGAATCACGTGGGACAAATTAAAAATTGCTTACTAGTTATAGTCAGGAGATAGTCACGTGAGTCACAAATTGGATTAAAAGTGAAAGTGATGCCCCTAGGGCTTGTGAGTTATCCAATTAAAGGTATCGATTAGGGGAATCACATGAAATAAATTAAAAATTGCTTACTGGCTCTAGTCATGAGATAGTCACGTGAGTCACAAATTAGATTAAAAGTCAAAGTGGTGCCACTACAGCTTGTGAGGTATTGAATTAAAGGTATCGATGAGGGGAATCCCGTGGGACAAATTAAAAATTGATTACTAGTCATAGTCATGAATAGTCTCGTGAGTCATGAATAGGGGTAAAAGTCAAAATGGTGCCACTAGGGCTTGTGAGGTATCAAATTAAAGGTCTGAATGAGGGGAATCACGTGGGATAAATGAAAAATCACTTCCTGGTTATAGTCATGAGATAAACACGTGAGTCACAAATTGGAATAAAAGTCAGAGCGGTGCCACTATGGATTGTGAGGTATCGAATTAAAGGTCTCGATGAGGGGAGTCACGTGGGACAAATTAAAAATTGCTTACTGGTCATAGTCATGAATAGTCACGTGAGTCACGAATTGGGGTAAAAGTCAAAGTGGTGCCACTTGGGCTTCATCATCATCATCACCAGCCTATCTACGCCCACTGCAGGGCAAAGGCCTCTCCCATTATTCTCCAATTGCCTCGGTCCTGTGCCAACTGTGACCAATTTATCCCCGCAAACTTCTTGATCTCATCTGCCCATCTAACTTTCTGCCGCCCCCTGCAATGCTTGCCTTCTCTAGGGATCCACTCTGTTACCGTTAATGACCAGCGGTTATCTTGCCTTCGCATTACATGCCCTGCTCACGTCTATTTCTTCTTCTTAATTTCTACTAATATGTCTTTAACACCAGTTTGCTCCCTGACCCACTCCGCTTTCTTCTTGTCCCTTAATGTTACACCTATCATTTTCCGCTCCATTGCCCGCTGAGTCGTTCTCAATTTAAGTTGAACCCTCTTAGTGAGCCTCCAAGTTTCTGCCCCGTAGGTGAGTACCGGTAAGATGCTGCTGTCATACACTTTCTTCTTCAGCGACAATGGTAGGCGGCTATTCATTATCTGTGAATGTCTGCCATATGCACCCCACCCCATTCTGATCCTTCTAATTATCTCTGCCTCATGGTTGGGATCTTGGGTCACAACTTGGCCCAAGTAGATATATTCGCTTACCACTTCCACTTCCTCGCCACCTATCTCAAACCGCTGCGCTGTCCCGAGGTTATTGATCATTACTTTAGTTTTCTGCATATTAATTTTCAGGCGCACGGTTCTACTCTGTTCGCCCAGTGCGGAAAGCATGCTTTGCAATTCGTCCCCCGAGTTACTTAGCAAGGCAACGTCATCAGCAAATCTGAGGTTACTGAGGTATTCTCCATTAACCCTTACTCCCACCTGTTCCCAATCCAACGTTCTGAATACTTCTTGTAAACATGCTGTGAATAGCATTGGAGAGATTGTGTCTCCTTGTCTGACACCCTTTCGTATAGGTATTTTACTGCTCTCCCTATGGAGGATGATCGTAGCTGTAGACCCATTGTAGATATCCTCTAGTGTTCTTGCATAATGCTCATCTACCCCCTGGTTCCGTAATGCCTGAATGACTGCTAGGGTTTCGACCGAGTCAAATACTTTCTCATAATCTATGACGGCTATGTATAGGGGTTCAGTATACTCAGCGCACTTCTCTATCACCTGAATGATCGTGGGAATATGGTCCATTGTTGAATAACCTTTACGGAACCCTGCTTGTTCTTTAGGTTGACTGAAATCTAAGGTTGCAGAATTTCGGTTAGCGATTACTTTGGTAAATACCTTGTAGACGACTGACAGTAAGCTGATCGGTCTGTAATTTTTCAAGTCCTTCATGTCGCGTTTCTTATAAATTAGGATGATGTTCGCGTTCTTCCAAGATTCCGGTACCATTGCGGTCATTAGGCATTGCGTATACAGGTTTGCCAGTTTTTCAAGGACAATTTCTCCGCCATCGTTCAAGAGGTCTGCTGTTATCTGATCCTCACCAGGTGCTTTGCCCCCTTTCATTTCTTTCAAAGCCTTCCTTATTTCTTCGGTCGTTACTAGTGGGATGTCTATCTCCTGTTAACTACTGTCTTGTTCGGCATTATCCTGTATGTCCTGGCTACTGTACAGATCCCTATAGAACTCCTCGGCCACTGTGACTATTTTATCCCTATTTGTGATGACATTCCCTTGCTTATCCCTAATTGCATACATCTGATCTGACTTGGGCTTGTGAGGTATCAAATTAAAGGTGTCGATGAGGGGAATCACGTGGGATAGATTAAAAATCCCTTCATAGTTATAGCCATGAGATAGTCACGTGAGTCATGGATTCCGTTAAAAGTGATTGTGATGCCACTAGGGCTTGTGAGGTATCAAATAAAGGTCTCGATGAGGGGAATCACAAGGGATAAATTAAAAATAACTTCCTGGTTATAGTAATGAGATAGACACGCGAGTCATAGATTTGGGTAAAAGTGAAAGTGATGCCACTAGGGCTTGTGATGTATCAAAGGTCTCTATGAGGGCAATCACGTGGGACAAATCAAAAAATGCTTTCTGGTTATAGTCATGAGATAAACACGTGAGTGCCACTAGGGCTTGTGGGGCATCAAATCAAAGGTCTCGATGAGGGGAATCACATAGGAGAAATTAAAAACTTCTTCCTGGTTATCGTCATGAGATAGTCACGTGAGTCACAAATTGGGTTAAAAGTCAGAGTGGTGCCTCCAGTGCTTGTGAGGTATCAAATTAAAGATCTCGATGAGGGGAATCATGTGGGATAAATTGAAAATCGCTTCCTGGTTATAGTCATGAGATAGTCACGTGAGTCATGGAGACGGTTAAAAGTGAAACTGATGCTACTAGGGCTTGTGATGTATCAAATTGAAGGTATCGATGAGGGGAATCACGTGGGACAAATTAAAAAATGCTTTCTGGTCATAGTCATGAGAGAAACACGTGAGTCACAAATTGGGATAAAAGTCGAAATGGTGCCACTAGGGCTTGTGGGGCATCAAATTAAAGGTCTCGATGAGGGGAATCACGTGGGAGAAATTAAAAACTGCTTCCTGTTATATCATGAGATAGTTACGTGATTCACAAAGTGGGTTAAAAGTCAATGTGGTGAAACCAGGGCTTGTAAGGTATCAAATGAAAGATCTCGATGATGGGAATCACGTGGGACAAATTAAAAATTACTTACCAGTTATAGTCAATAGATAGTCACGTGAGTAAAAAATTGGGTTAAATGTCAAAATGGTGCCACTAGGGCTTGTGGGGCATCAAATAGAGGTCTCGATGATGGGAATCACGTGGGAGAAATTAAAAACTGCTTCCTGGTAATAGTCATGAGATAGTCACGTGAGTCATCAATTGGGTTAGAAGTGAAAGTGATCCCACTAGGGTTGTGAGGTATCGAATTAAAGGTCACGATGAGGGGAATCAGGTGGGATAAATATAAAATTGCTTAGTGGGTATAGTAATGAGATAGTCACGTGAGTCACAAATCGTGATAAAAGTCAAAATGGTGCCACTAAAGCGTGTGGGGCATCAAAATAAAGGTCTCGATGAGGGGAATCACCTGGGAAAAATTAAAAACTGCTTCCTGGTTATAGTCATGAGATGGTTACGTGAGTGAGAAATTGGGTTAAAAGTGAAAGGGATGCCACTAGGGCTTGTGAGGTATCGAATTAAAGGTCTGGATGAGGGTAATAACGTGGGATTAATTAAAAATCACTTCCTGATTATAGTTATGAAATAGTCACGTGACCCATGGATTCGGTTAAAAGTGAAAGTGGTGCCACTAGGGCTTGTGAGGTATCAAATTAAAGGTCTCGATGAGGGGAATCGCGTGTGATAAATTAAAAATCACTTCCTGGTTATAGTCATGAGATAGACACGTGAGTCAAGGATTCTGGTAAAAGTGAAAGTGATGTCACTATGGCTTGTGATGTATCAAATTAAAGGTCTCGATGAGGGGAATCACGTGGGACAAATTAAAAATTGCTTACTGGTGTGGTCAGGAGATAGTCACTGAGTCAAAAATTGGGTTAAAAGTCAAAATGGTGCCAGAAGGGCTTGTTGGGCATCAAATTAAATGTTTCGATGAGGGGAATCACGTGGGAGAAATTAAAAACTGCTTCCTAGTATAGTCAGTAGGTAGTTACGTGAGTCACATATTAGGTTACAAGTGAAAGTGATGTCCCTAGGGCTTGTGAGGTATTTAATTAAAGGTATCCATGATGGGAATCACATCGAATAAATTAAAAATTGCTTACTGGCTCTAGTCATGAGATAGTCACGTGAGTCACAAATCGGATTAGAAGTCAGAGCGGCGCCACTAGGGCTTGTGAGGTATCGAATTAAAGGTATCCATGAGGGGAAAATACGTGGGACAAATTAAAAATTGCTACTAGTCATAGTCACGAATAGTCTCGTGAGTCACGAATGGGGGTAAAAGTCAAAATGGTGCCACTAGGGCATTTGAGGTATCAAAATAAAAGGTCTGAATGAGGGGAATCACGTGGGATAAATTAGAAATCACTTCCTAGTTATAATCATGATTGTCACGTTAGTCATGGATTAGGTTAAAAGTGAAAGTCATGCCACTAGGGCTTGTGAGGTATCAAAATTAAGGTCTCGATGAGAGGAATCACATGGGATAAATTTGAAATCACTTCCTGGTTATAGTCAGGAGATAAAAGTGAAAGTGATGCCACTAGGGATTGTGAGGTATCAAATAAAGGCCTCGATGAGGGGAATCACGTGGGATAAATGAAAAATCACTTCCTGGTTATAGTCATGAGATATACACGTGAGTCACAAATTGGAATAAAAGTCAGAGCGGTGACACTAGGGCTTGTGACGAATCGAAGTAAAGGTCTCGATGAGGGGAATCACGTGGGGCAAATTAAGAATTGCTTACTGGTGATAGTCATGAATAGCCACGTGAGTCACGAATGGGGGTAAAAGTCAAAATGGTGCCACTTGGGTTTGTGAGGTATCAAATAAAGGTCTCGATGAGGGGAATCACGTAGGATAAATTAAAAATCACTTCCTGGTTAGGTCATGAGATAGACACGCGAGTCATAGATTCGGGTAAAAGTGAAAGTGATGTCACTAGGGCTTGTGATGTATCAAATTAAAGGTCTCGATGAGGGGAATCACGTAAGACAAATTTAAAAATGCTTTCTGGGTATGGTCATAAGATAAACACGTGAGTCACAAATTGGGTTAAAAGTCACAGTGGTGCCACTAGGGCTTGTGAGGTATCAAATTAAAGGTGTCGATGAGGGGAATTACATTGGACAAATTAAAAATTAGCTTACTGGTTATAATCAGGAGATAGTCACGTGAGTCAAAAATTGGGTTAAAAGTCAAAATGGTGCCACAAGGGCTTGTTGGGCATCAAATTAAAAGTCTCGATTAGGGGAATCACGTGGGAGAAATTAAAAACTGCTTCCTAGTATAGTCAGGAGATAGTCACGTGAGTCACGAATTGGGGTAAAAGTCAAAATGGTGCCACTAGGGCTTGTGAGGTATCAAATTAAAGGTCTGAATGAGGGGAATCACATGGGATAAATTAAAAGTCGCTTCCTTGTTATAATCATGATGGCCACGTGAGCCATGGATTCGGTTAAAAGTGAAAGTGGTGCCACCAGGGCTTGTGAGGTATCAAGTTTAAGGTCTCGAAGAGGGGAATCACGTATGATAAATTAAAAAACCATTCCTGGTTATAGTCATGAAATAGACACGTGAGTCATGTATTCGGGTAAAAGTGAAAGTGATGCCACTAGGTATTGTGATGTATCAAATTAAAGGTCTCGATGAGGGGAATCACGTGGGACAAATTAAAAATTGCTTACTGGTTTAGTCAGGAGATAGTCACTGAGTCAAAAATTGGGTTAAAAGTCAAAATGGTGCCACAAGGGCTTGTTGGGCATCAAATTAAAGGTTTCGATGAGGGGAATCACGTGGGAGAAATTAAAAAATGCTTTCTGGTTATAGTCATGAGATAAACACGTGAGTCATAAATTGAGTTAAAAGTCAAAGTGGTGCCACTAGGGCTTGTGAGGTATCAAATTAAAGGTGTCGATGAGGGGAATCACAAAGAACAAATTAGAAATTGCTTACTGGTTATAGTCAGGAGATAGTCACGTGAGTCAAAAATTGGGTTAAAAGTCAAAATGGTGCCACAAGGGCTTGTGGGGCATCAAATTGAAGGTCTCGTTGAGGAGAATCACGTGGGAGAAATTAATAACTGCTTTCTAGTTATAGTCATGAGATAGTCACGTGAGTCACAAATTGGGTTAAAACTGAAAGTGATCCCCCTAGGGCTTGTGAGGTATCCAATTAAAGGTATCGATGAAAGGAATCACGTGGGACAAATTAAAAATTGCTTACTTATCATAGTTATGAATAGTTTCGTGAGTCACAAATTGGGGTAAAGTAAAAATGGTGCCACTAGGGCTTGTTAGGTATCAAATTAAAGGTCTGGATGAGGGGAATCACGTGGTATAAATTAATCACTTCATAGTTATAATCATGATGGTCACGTGAGTCATGGATTCGGTTAAAAGTGAAAGTGATGCCACTATTGCTTGTGAGGTATCAAATTAAAGTTCGCGATGAGGGGAATCACGTGGGATAAATTTGAAATCACTTCCTGGTTATAGTCAGGAGATAAAAGTCAAAGTGGTGCCACTAGGTCTTGTAAGGTATCAAATTAAAATTCTCGATGAGGGGAATCACGTGGGATAAATTAAAAAACACTTTCTGGTTATAGTCAGGAGATTACGTGAGTCACGAATTGGGTTAAAAGTCAAAATTGTGCCACTAGGGCTTATGAGGTTTCAAACAAAGATCTCGATGAGGGGAATCACGTTGGATAAATTAAAAAAACACATCCTGGTTATAGTTATGAGATAGTCACGTGAGTCATGGATTCGGTTAAAAGTGAAAGTGATGCCACTAGGCATTGTGAGGTATCAAATTAAAGGCCTCGATGAGGGGAATCACGTGGGATAAATTAAAAATCACTTCCTGGTTATAGTGATGAGATAGACACGTGAGTCACAAATTGGGATAAAAGTCAGAGCGGTGCCACTTCGGCTTGTGAGGTATCAAATTAAATATCTCGATGAGGGGAATCACGTGGGATAGATGAAAAATCCCTTCATAATTATAGTCATGAGATAGTCACGTGAGTCATGGATTCGGTAAAAAGTGAATGTGATGCCACTAGGGCTTGTGAGGTATCAAATAAAGGTCTCGATGAGGGGAATCACGTGGGAGAAATTAGAAATAACTTCCTGGTTATAGTCATAAGATAGACACGCGATTCATGGATTTGGGTAAAAGTGAAAGTGATGCAAATAGGGCTTGTGATGTATCAAAGGTCTCGATGAGGGCAATCACGTGGGACAAATCAAAAAATGCTTTCTGGTTATAGTCATGAGATAAACACGCGAGTGCCACTAGGGCTTGTGGGGCATCAAATCAAAGGTCTCGATGAGGGGAATCACGTAGGAGAAATTAACTTCTTCCTGGTTATAGCCATGAGATAGTCACGTGAGTCACAAATTGGGTTAAAAGTCAGAGTGGTGCCTCCAGTGCTTGTGAGCTATCAATTTAAGATCTCGATGAGGGGAATCACGTGGGATAATTTGAAAATCGCTTCCTGGTTATAGTCATGAGATAGTCACGTGAGTCATAGATATGGTTAAAAGTGAAAGTGATGCTACTCGGGCTTGTGAGTATCAAATTGAAGGTCTAGAGGACTGGAATGACGTGGGACAAATTAAGAAAAGCTTTCCGGTTATAGTCATGAGAGAAACACGTGAGCCACAAATTGGGTTAAAAGTCAAAATGGTGCCACTAGGGCTTGTGGGGCATCAAATTAAAGGTCTCGATGAGGGGAATCACGTGGTAGAAATTATAAACTGTTTCCTGGTTATAGTCATGAGATAGTTACGTGATTCACAAATTGGGTAAAAGTCAATATGATGCAACCAGGGCTTGTAAGGTATCAAATGAAAGATCCCGATGAGGGGAATCACGTGGGACAAATTAAAAATTACTTACTGGTTCTGGTCAATAGAAAGTCACGTGAGTCAAAAATTGGGTTAAATGTCAAAATGGTTCCCTAGGGCTTGTGGGGCATCAAATTAAAGGTGTCGATGAGGGGAATCACGTGGAAGAAATTAAAAACTGCTTCCTGATTATAGTCATGAGATAGTCACGTGAGTCACAAATTGGGTTAAAAGTGAAAGTGATGCCCTTAGGGCTTTTGAGGTATCAAATAAAGGTCTCGATGATGGAAACCACGTGGGACAAATTCAAAATTGCTTCCTCATTATAGTCCTGTGAGTCACAAATTGGGTTAAAAGTGAAAGTGATGCCCCTAGGGTTTGTGAGGTATCAAATTAAAGGCCTCGATGAGGGAAATCACGTGGGACAAATTAAAAATTGCTTACTGGCTATAGTCATAAGATAGTCATGTCACTCATAGATTGGGTTAAAAGTTAAAGTGGTGCCACTAGGGCTTGAGAGGTATCAAATTAAATGTGTCGATTAGGGAATCACGTAGAACAAATTAAATATTGGTTCCTGGTTATAGTCAGGGGATTATCACTTGAGTCACGAATTGGGTTAAAAGTCAAAGTGGTGCCACTAGGGCTTGTGAGGTATCAAATGAAAGGTCTCGATGAGGGGAATCACGTGGGATAAATTAAAAACACCTCCTAATAATAGGCATGAGATAGTCACGTGGGTCATGGATTCTGTTAAAAGTGAAAGTGATGCCACTAGGGCTTGGGAGGTATCAAATTAAAGGATTCGATGAGGGGAATCACGTGGGATAAAATAAAAATACTTCATGGTTATATTCATGAGATAAACACGTGAGTCACAAAATGGGTTAAAAGTCAAAGTTGTGGCACTAGGGCTTGTGTGGTATCAAATGAAATGTCTCGATAAGGGGAATCACGTTTAACAAATTAAAAATTGCTTACTGGTTATAGTCAAGAGGTAGTCACGTGAGTCACAAATTAGTTTAAAAGTCAAAATGATGCCACTAGGGCTTGTGGTGCATCAAATAAAGGTCTCGATGAGGGGAATCACGTGGGAGAAATTAAAAACTGCTTCCTGGTAATAGTCATGAGATAGTCACATGAGTCATAAATTGGGTTAGAAGTGAAAGTGATCCCTTTAGGGTAGTGAGGTATCAAATTAAAGGTCTCGATGAGTGGAATCACGTGGGATAAATTAAAATTGCTTACTGGCTATAGTCATGAGATCATCACGTGAGTCACAAATTGGATTAAAAATCAGAGTGGTGCCACTAGGGCTTGTGAGGTATCAAATTAAAGGGGTCCTGAAATACCTTCCGCCGATGCGTGGATGTACATGTAACCAAATAAAGGAATGTATTAGCAATCTCCTCCCGCAAGAACTTTGTTAAAGCGATGAGTATTAGCTGAGAAATCGTAAATCAAAAACCGCGTATTATAGTCGCGCCGCGTTTCCTCCTCCTTTGAACTTACTCTCCGCTGTTTACGGCCAGCGAGCCTTCCCTCCCATGATGCTGCGCTCCTCGGCGGTGACGTACTTCCGCTATTGCGCTGCTCACAGTGCCGTCTGCTACGGGCAAGCCTTGTTGACACCATGAATCCCGCACTCAGCTCAAGGCGGGAAAAGCGAACGAAAAATCTGGAGGCATGTGTGCGGTGGCCTGGCCTTGCCCTTTCGCGGTGTACGTTGCTGCAGAACTTAGCTATCGGCGGCACGTGACTTTTTATCGGCGGCGAACTCGCAGCCGCACGGGGAGAATCGTGCGCTCGCTCCCTTGGATGCACAGCGCACTGTTTATCCAAAAAGCGCCGTATCAGATGTGTCCCCGCTGGTGCCGGGTCTTATTTTGCGGCGGTGGTAATTCCTGCCGGCGGCATGGGAAAAAGACATTTTACACCGATACAGAACCCGTGCACAAAACGCCAGTTCAGCTTGGGGCGGCGCGTGGTGGAGAGCAGCAACGTTGACAAAACATGCTCCGCCGCGGCTCTGAGCTTTCTAGCGCTGGGGCGAGCGCCATTTCTTTGACAATGTCAAACATCGGTTGCCCTGGCAACAAGGCACAAACCGCTCTAGAAGTAAGTTACGGTTGCGTGATCCCGGGTCAGCTTGGGGCCCCACCTCGCGGCATACGGGCACTGCAGGCATACTACTCACTCCCATTTGGAAGTGCGAGATGCGTTTGGTATTACAGGAGGCGATAGTGTGTGTGTTGTGGACGCCTTGGTTTCGCGATGAAATGCGACGTTGTGCTTCTGCGGGTGGATAGTGCTTTCCATGGTCTGGATTATCTTTCTCGAGCGGCGTACGACTCAACCTCGCATGGGGTATGTGCAGTGTGCGTGACTAAAAGCCATCTCGGCTTGTGCACCAGAGTTAAGTGACTTGCTGTTCGTCCCCGCAAACCTCGCGCGAGGTGAGTGCCGAATTTACGAGGGGCTGGGGGAGGCAACCCATCGTCTGTCAATCGCGGTTCGGACTTGCAACGCATGTTGTGACGTTGTGTTCGTTGGAAACGCATCTCTGCATTGTTTGCAAGTTGAATAAAATGTATGCGTCAAACCCGGGCATTCGGTTGAGGGCGTTCTCTGCGATTGCAAGAAAGAAGTGCCACGGGGCATCAACGCTTTCTTTATGGAACGTACTCAAGTAAGAGAATATCCTTTTCGTGTTATGGCTCTGTTGCATTCAATACAAACGGTTAAGCATTTGTTTACACTTGTTTCGTTTGTCGTAGAATGTCCAAGCACTCCGCTGGCAGGCCAGCCGGCCAGCCGACGCTGCCGGAAATGCGTGAAAAAGTCGCTCAATAGCAGGATGTCTAGCTCATGACGAACATATGGGAATCGATGACGTAGACATGTGAAGATGGCGGCGTCCAAAAACACGAAGGGAAGGGTGAGAAAAAAGCGACAAACTTTGCAACAAAAGTGTGAGCTTTCCGCTGCGCGTAAAAGAGTAATACTCAGTACAGATGATGTTGACGACCCAATCTAACGATTGCGCTAGTCAATTTAGTGTGCTCAAAACGCCTTTCAGGGCCCCTTTAAAGGTCTCGATGAGGGGAATCACGTGGGACAAATTAAAAATCACTTCCTGTTTATAGTCATAAGATAGTCACGTGAGTTATGAATTCGGTTAAAAGTCAGATTGGTGCCACTGGGGCTTGTGAGGTATCAAATTAAAAGTCTCGATGAGGGGAATCACGTGGGATAAATTAAAAATTGCTTACTTGTTACAGACAGGAAATAGTCATGTGAGTCAAGGATTCGGTTAAAAGTCAAAGTGGTGCCACTAGGGCTCATGAGGTATCAAATTAAAGATCTCGATGAGGGGAATCATACGAGATAAATTAAAAATCACTTTCTGGTTATAGTCAGGAGATAGTCACGTGTGTCACGAATTGGGTTAAAAGTCAAAGTGGTGCCAATAGGGCTTTGAGGTATCAAATTAAAGGTGTCGATTAGGGGAATCACGTAAAGAATTAAAAATTGGTTACTTGTAGTGATGAGATAGTCAGGTGAGTCACGAATTGGGTTAATAGTCAAAGTGGTGCCACTAGGCTCTTGAGGTATCAAAATAAAGACCTCGATCAGGGGCATCACGTTGGATAAATTAAAAATCCTTCCTGGTTATGGTCATGAGACAGTCACGTGAGTCATGGATTCGGTTAAAAGTGAAAGTGGTGCTAGGGCTTGTGGGGTATCAAATTAAAGGTCTCATTGAGGGGAATCACGTGGGACAAAAATAAAAATTCCTTCATAGTTATACTTATGAGATAGTTACGTGAGTGATAGGTTGGGTTAAATGTGGGTGTGAGGCCACTGCGGCTTAGGAGAGATCGAATTAAAGGTCTAGATCTAGAATGTTTTCATACAGACTATTTTTTGAAAATATAACAAAGGAATATTTTAAATAAAAATTAGAAAAATCACCAGTTATGGTGACATCAGTACACATCACAAGCCGACACAAGTCCGCCAAAAATTTATATTAAAGTAGAGCGCACATTCTGGACACGATTTTCTCTTTACCTAGTACTTGTTTGCATTTCTTTATTTTGAAAACATCATGAAGGGGAAATATGTTTGCCGCAGTTTTAGAAACCATATTTTTGGTGTATTAGTGAGCTTTCTTCACTGTTGATGTGCCACTGCTGTCGAGGCCACTCAATTCGCCGCTGAATGTGCTCCCGAACATCGGTTCGCCGCTAAATATCATTCACCTCAAACGCCCTTCTGTTTTGTCGTGTAGCGCTGAAATATTGACATTTAAAGCGAATGTCATTCGGTCGAAAGATAATTTGATCTGCCGTCTGAGAGTTGTATAACATATGCTACGCAGTTTCGATCGTAATCCATAATTGCTCATAAAATAAAATATTAATGATAAGGTGAAGCATTTCTATTGCAGGCGCTTGTGTACCCAAGGTAATGCGGCCTTCGCAGAAGACTCCGTGCCAATACATGGCTTGCACAACGTTCGCGCTGGCCGCTTGCATAATGTAGTTGGCCGAAGCGGGGTGCGATGGTGAAGTAACACAAGGGCGAGGAGGGAACACAATGAGAACTGCACATGTGTTGCTCTCAGCCCACCCCGGAAAATATTTGTACGGGGTTCTTTCTAAATACGGGCTGATTTTTCTGAGCCACTGCAAAAAACATTATTAGGATTTGGACATATATCCTGTAACAGTCGAATGAAGTGAGCCTTAAAGCTAAGCTATCTCATTAGGTACAAGATGTCTAGCGGAACTGCAGAAGAACGATCGTTGCAATGATAATCATAGCCACCTATTTGTCTTCGCCTCGAAATATTACGGTATTGGAATGAAAGTGGGCGGATGAGTATTCATGTTCTGAAACCACACATGTGGCAAAAATGGATCTATTACCGTAAGCGTAAATGCAAGTAGGGTGCCATGAGCCCGCTCTATATGGTGCGAATGTACAAGCGAATACGCAGTTGCGGCGTCGCTAGTGCGCCAGTATGTCGTTTTGCTGCACAAGCTAAAAAATCCAAGCCATAGATTTTCGTTGCTTGCTTCCACAAGTTCAGAGGCACAGTTAGAGAAGGCGAGGCGAGAAGCGACTTAAGGAGAACCAATGGGAGAATGGGCTCAAAATACAAGAACAACTGAACACTCCTAAGATGGCGTTACCGGTTGCACGAAAGAGGTGGTCACAGCCTGTCATAAACTTTCTTTATTTTCATGGTGGAATATTTTACAAATGGTGGCGCCAGTATTCATATAGTTGTGAATAGTTGTACCGAGACGACACAAACAGATATCACTATGCCTGTCTATACATGCCTGTCGATTTATTCATTGCACTCATAAGGAGCAGAAAAATGTATAGTGCTGTCACATTAAAAGAGTAACCCTGCGAAACGTCTTGCAGGGCGCATCATAGCGCTGTTGCGCCGCGAATTCCCCAAGGAAAGGGTGACGTCACCACGAGTATTCTTGGTGACAGTCATCCTGGACGGCACATCACGTGACTGTGGCGTTACTCGTTCCGTGGGTGGCTTGCAACATACTCTCTAGAGCATGAAGTCGTTTATAACAAATTTCACTACAGGAAAGTCTGGCACTGCAATCAGGTGCCACTATGGAACTGCTGGAAAAGGTTAAATTTTTACTTTACCTGCCTTTCAAATTCCTGTGCTTCATGATTGACAGCTCTTTTCCCGACGGTGGCTCGAGTTTATTTTCCCCCTAGCAGCACGATGCTCCCTATCCGGTACTTTGGAGCGAGCACTGCTTGCTTTCTTGAGGCGCTGTGTGTTGCTTTTTTTCGGGCTGTTAATTCGCGGCAAAGCGCCATAGAAAAAAAAAGCTCTGAACAGATGGAGCTAACGTAGCACAGTCCGATCGAATTGAGCAAACTTCAACTGCATCTAATATGGTGGAGGGGGAGCGGAAGAGACCAGGGTGGGGGGGAGACAAGAGGGTTTTACAGGCACGGATGGCAAAAGACTACTGTCTTTCGATCATATTTGCAGCAAAGGACGGAGATATAGGGCCTCTTTATTATTTCAATTCAAAATTCAAATTATAGGAGTTTAACGCGCCGCGGCTATGCACCTGGGCCACGAGGGCTCTGGATTATTTTGGAGCACCTGGGGATCTTTAACGCGCGACGAAATCTCGACATGCGATCGTCTTTTTTTTCTGCTCCATACGAAAAGCAGAGATCGCGAACGGGATCAAACCCGCGTCCTTGGGCTCAGCAGCATAACTGCGCCACTGCAGCAGGTGGTATTTCCAGTTACTGCTGTAAGACTTACAGGGGATGTAAAACTGCTTCCGAAGCGCGCTGGTTCGTCGTGTGTATATTTGTTTACTACCATAAAAACGTAAAGCACCATAGATATGTTTACCATCCTGGTATATTAATGTGTTGGTGCTACGTACGTTGATCCACATGGCATATCAGCCACAAGTAACAAAGTAGAATAAAAAAACAAAACAAATGAATATATTTATGTTTTATGTATAAGACAAAATCGTTATTCAAATTGCAAGAAAATGCCACCTCAGTACCGTTGTCAGTTTCCATCAAATAGTGAAGGGCATGAAAAAAAGTTTCTTCGTGTTTTTTTAGAAAAATATCGAAAATGGAAAAAACACGATTCCATACATATTAAAAGCTTGACATGTTTTTAAAGGGCTGCTGAAGAGCTTTTCAAAACAATTGTTGGTGGCATTCCTTTATAGTTTTCTTCTTGACGCTGAATCAGAAAAAGGTGTTTATTGCTTGTGAAAATACACCCACACAGCCTTTTTTTCGCGAAAGCAAACGACCTCTACCCATTGTGCGGTCAGAGCAGTGGCTGCCTTTCCCGATCGGGCCCCTAACGTCCTATTCGGAAGCCCCAGAGCTGCGTCGACCACTCAGCCTGCAGAGCTCCTTCTGTTCTCATTCAGAAACGGGTCAGAAAGTTCCCAGTAAAATTGAAGACGCACAAAATCTTCCCTTAGAATAGGGGAGCTTGAATTCAAGGAAGCACAAACTGAACAAGTCTGCTCGCGGCGAGCTTAAAAAACAAATTTTCCCCGAACGACTCATGGCCTTTGGATTTTTGGATGCAGGGATCTTGTACAGATATGGGATTGTCGCTTTCACTACCAGCGCGAACACACAATTCTAGCACAATTTTCATCACCCCATCAGCCCCTTTCTCACCTGTGCAACTTTCTTTTTACATTCGGAAGGGCGATAACAAGCTCTAGGGCATCACTGACTTTTAACCCAATCCATGACTCACGTCACTATCTCATGACTATGAGTAGGAAGCAATATTTAATTTGTCATACGTAATTCTCCTAATCGACACCTTGCATTTGATACCTCACAAGCCCTAGTGGCACCACTTTCACTTTTAACCCAATCTATGACTCACGTGACTAGCTCGTGACTATAACCAGGATGCAATATCTAATTTGTTTCATGTGATCCCCCTCTTCAAGACCTTTAATTTAAAACCTCACAACCCGAGTGGCATCAATTTGACTTATAACCCAATCTATGACTCACGTGACTATCTCATACCTATAGCCAGGAAGCATTATTTAATTTGCTCTACGTGATTCTCCTAATCGACACCTTTAAGTTGATACCTCGCAATCCCTAGTGGCACCATTTGACTTTTAACCAAATCTATGACTCACGTAACTATCTCATGACTATAACGAGGACGCCACTTTTCATTTGCCCCACGTGATTTCCGCCTCACAAGTCCTAGTGGCATCAATTTCACTTTAAACCCAATCTATGACTCCGTGACTATCTCATGACTATAACCAGGAAGCGATTTTTAAATTGTACCCCAATATTCCACTCATCCGGACCTTTAATTTGATACCTCACAAGCCCTTTTGGCATCACTTTGACTTTAACCCAATTCGTGACTTATGTGACTATCTCTAGACTATAACCAGGAAGCGATTCCTAATTTGTAGCCCATGATTCCCCTAATCGAGACCTTTAATTTGATGCCTCACGAGCCCTAGTGGCATCAATTTCACTGCTAACCCAATCTATGACTCACGTGATTACCTCATTACTATTACAAGGAAGCGATTTGTAATTTGACCCCATGATTCCCCTCATCGAGACATTTAATTTGATACCTCGCAAGCCCTAGTCACATCACTTTGACTTTACACATTCTATGACTCTGTGACTATCTCACGACCATAACCAGGAAGCGATTTCTAATTTGTCCCCCGTGATTCCCCTCATCAAGACCTTTAATTCGATACCTCACAAGCCCTAGTGGCATCACATCGACTTTTAACTCAATCTATGACTCACGTGACTATCTCATGACTGTAACCAGGAAGCTATTTGTAATTTGTCCTCCATGATTCCCCTCATCGAGACCTTGAATTTGATACCTCACAAGCCCTAGTCGCATCACTTTGACTTTTAACCCATTCTATGACTCCGTGACTAGACTATCACAGGACTATAACAACGAAGCGATTTCTAATTTGTCGCGCATGATTCCACTCATCGAGACCTTTAATTTCATACCTCACAAGCCCTAGTCGCATCACTTTGACTTTTAACCCATTCTATGACTCCATGGCTATCTCATGACTTTAACCAGGAAGCGAATTCTAATTTGTCCTCCATGATTCCCCTCATTGAGACATTTTCTTTGATACCTCACAAGCCCTAGTCGCATCATTTTGACTTTTAACCCATTCTATGACTCCGTGACTGCCTCATGAATATAACCAGGAAGCAATTTCTAATTTGCCCCCATGATTCCACTCATCAATACCTCTAATTTGATACCTCACAAGCGCTAGTGGCATCACTTTGACGTTTAAACCAATTCGTGACTCATGTGACTATCTCATGACTATTACCAGGAAGCGATTTTTAATTTGTCCCACGTGATTCCCCTAATGGAGACCGTTAATTTGATACTTCACAAGCCCTAGTCGCATCACTTTGACTTTTAACCCAATTCGTGACTTACGTGACTATCTCCTGACTATAACGAGGAAGCGATTTTTAATGTGCCCCCATGATTTCCCTCATCGAGACCTTTAATTGATACCTCACAAGCCCTACTGGCATCACTTTCACTGCTAACCCAATCTATGACTCACGTGAGTATCTCATTACTATAACCAGGAAGTGATTTTTAATTAATTTATTTATTTATATTTATTTTTTTATATACCTTAAGGGCCTCTAGGGCATTACATAAGGGGGGTTTATACAGTAATGAGTGACAACAGTAATTTTTTAGCAAGAAAAGAAGAAGGCAAGAAAACATGCGCAGGATACACATTCGGTCAACCAAAATAAGCAAAAAAAGAACACAGCAACGTTTTTACAGGCGAGCACATTAAAAAAGCTGCACGACACGTTATACAACAGCAAAAAAGTGGCAATGGCTAAGATTGTGGATCACATTCAAGGAACGCAAATAATGCAGACTGGAAAGATGATTGCTGTGCATGCGTTACAATGCTGGCAGGCAGAGCATTCCACTCGGTTATCGATAGTACAAGGGGTGAGTATTGGTGTTTTTTGTGCGAGAAAATATATGTTCTATTTTATGATCATGGTCAACGCGTGCGGAAATGTACAAAGCAGGGTGAATGAACGTACGGCGGAACGGCGAATCACTGTGGTATAATTTGTGGAAGAAAGATAAGCGGAAATATTTTCTGCGCATGGCAAGAGGTGGGAGATTTAAATTTTTCTTAATGAATGACACTTTCATAGCGGGAATAACATGACAAAATAAATCGCGCGGCTTTGTTTTGAACAGATTCGAGCGTATGAGTAAGGATTGCTGTGTGGGGGTGCCATACTATGGAAGCATATTCTAGGGTTGGCCGGATTACAGTATTGTATGCGTGAAGTTTGGTGTCCTTGTTTGCAAGTTTCAGGCGGCGCTTAAGAAGACCAAGTTTTCGTAATGCTTTCGCGGTAATGTATTCTACGTGGCTAGGCCAGGTTAGATCAAAGTGGAATAAAATACCTAAATATTTGATAGATGGAACTGTTTGAATTACTAAGTTGTTTATGACATACTCATTGGGCGAAGGATGGGCAACAGATGAAAAGCGTACGTGTTTGGTTTTGTTTACATTTATTTCCATTTGCCATAAACGGCACCATTCTGATAATTTTTCAAGTCGGACTGCAAGATGTTTACGTCGTTTGGTTCGGTGATTTCCTTGTAAATTAAGCAATCGTCAGCAAAGAGACGCAGTGAAGAGAATGTTGGATCCAATATCATTAATATAGACTAGAAACAATAAAGGGCCTAGTACGGAACCCTGGGGCACTCCGGACTTGACGGGTCTGGGTCTAGAGGTAACGTTGTTAAGTTTAACTGACTGAACCCTGTTAGTAAGAAAGCCGCTTATCCACTGGGTTGTTTTATCGTCTAGCTGTAGATTACAGATTTTAGTCATCAACCTTTGGTGTTGCACGCGGTCAAATGCTTTAGAGAAATCTATAAAAATTGCGTCAATGTAGCGGGAGTTATTCAGAGAATTGGAGGGCGCTGCGGTCGCCGAGCAGAGCGGACGCACTCCACGTCGGCTCCGTCGCCGCCACGGATTTCGGGAGGACCATCCCGCCTCTGAGGTCCCAAACGTACGTACGAGCTTCCTAACGTTGCGAGGACCACGCCGATACCAAATTTGGGCCGATTAGCCCATTTTTGGCCGTGTTACGAGCATCTTCTCTCGGCGAGGCGAGGCACCCCAGCTAAGCCTAACGAGGGCTCGGGCGAGTACGGGCATGGCGTCGGCCACGTCGACGGCCGCCGCCGCCGCCGCCGCGGGCGTGCCCGGACCTGCCCAGCGGGCGGATCTTCGGCGCTCCGACGAGGAATTATTCTCCGAATCCTGTGAAATGGATGTCACCTGCGGACCCTTCCCAGCGAGTGCGGGCTGTGTCAGACTGTGCATCGACGGGGACTATAATTGCGAACACCGGCACCGACGGCCACGTAGTCGACCACATCGAGTGTCCGCGCGCCGCCGACGAGCCGGAGGAAGACGACGACCACGCCGGGTGGACCCGCGTATCCCATCAGCGTCGCCGTAAGAAGACCGTGAGTGTTCCCGAAGCTTCTCCGCAGCGGGCTTCGCCACACGCCGGTAAGCCAAGTGCTTCACAACGCCACGCCACCCTCACGCGAGCCCAGATCGCGAGTAAAGTCAACGCCGGCATGGCACAATCGGCGCGCATGCCAAACTTTGCGTCGAGAGATGAGTTCCGCGTGGTCGTGCGGCCACGTGGCGGCCTAGAGATAGGCAAAACGCCGGTAACCGACCTGCGCCGCGCCATCTTCGCTGCGGCCAAGGCGGACGAGGAAGCCGTGCGCGAGGACACGATGCTCCCGAACATTGCCCAGAATATTCTCGTCATAAGCACCCCGAGCTGGGAGAGAATGCTACGCTACGAGGTTGTGAAGAGGATCGCCATCGACGACAAAGAATACGAGACGTACGCGTACCGCGCGGCGCCGGAGGACACCTCTCGCGGCGTGATACGTGGAGTGGGGCTGGAAGACTCCGCGGACGACATCTACCGCCACGTAGTCAACAGGCATAACCCTACCGCCGGTGACGCGCACCGCCTCGGTCAGTCGATGGCGGTCGTCATCCTGTTCCACGGGAGTAAAGTGCCGTCCTACGTCTGGTACGGCGGCGTCGTCACGCGGTGCTACCTGTACAGGCAGCACAAAGAGGTTTGCAGAATCTGAGGCCAAATCGCACACAGGAAGGACGTGTGCCCAAGGCCGGGCGCCCGCGTGTGCTTTGCGTGCGGGCTGAAGAACCCCGGCGACGGGCACGAAGGCAAGTGCAAGCCGCGGTGTCGCCTGTGCGGCGGCCCACACCCCACGGGCGAAGGCTCGTGCAAGAACAAGTTCAAAGTCCCGTATCAAGTCCGCAAGCGACAGTGGGAACGGAAACTGGAGGAGGAACGCGCGCGAGCGGCAACGCCGGCGCCCAAGATCAGACTCTCTCGGAGAAACGAGTTCCCCGAACTCGCCCCGCCGCGCGGCAGCAGCCGCGGCAGGAGCGCGTCGCGCCGGAGATCGTCGCGGAGGAGCGCGTCGCGAGTTGGCGCCAGGAGTACATCGCGCGGTCGCCGTGCCACGTCTAGAGGCCCCGCCTGGGTGGCGATCGCCGCCGGCGCAGCTGGCGGAGCGGCTGCCGCGCCTCCCTGTTCTGTGGCCGAGCCGCCGGCGCTCAAAGTCCGCGCGCCGCGACCGCTCGGAGTCGAGATGGAGGAGTGCGAGCCGGCCGCCGCCACGCCGCGGTAACAGCGCCACGAAACAAGCGAGTGCCTCCCCGGAAACCGTGGAGCTGAGAAAGATGGTAAAGGAGCTGCAGGCTACTGTGCACGCCCAGCGGGTAACTATCGAACAACTAACCCTAAAGCTCGAAGAACTGTGGGGACTGAGAGCGACCACGTGGTCCAAGCCCGCGCCCGCAGAAACGACTACGACCGCCAAGCCGACGGAGTGCCCGGCCCCGCCGCTGAAGCGCAGCGCGTCCCTGGCGCGGGAGCAAGAGGTGGAGGACGAGTGCGACGAGGACATCGGCGACGCCGGTTCCAGCATGTCGACTGCCGCCTCGAGCACAATCAGCAAGCCGACGAGTTACGCCAGCCTCAACAACCGCTACCGCAAGCTCGAGTCCCAGATGAACCGCTGGGGGAAGGACTTTGACGCCCTCGAGCGACCACTCGCCAACAGAATGATACAAGTCATGCAGCAAGCAATTCAGCAGGCAATCCTGCCCGTTCAACAACAACTCAACCAACTGGCAGCATCCGTAAGGGGCGCAGCACAAGAGCACGGCAACCCGATCACCGTCTCTCCGCCATGATGACGACGGCCAGGCAACGCACTTAGCTCCGCATCTGGCACTGGAACGCCAACGGCTTTCGGTGCCGGAAGTCGGTCTTGCAACAACACCTTCAAACGTTGACGCCGGCGGAGCAGCCCGACGTCATCATTATACAGGAAACCCACGCAGAGAACGCGCCGTCCCTCCCCGGCTACAGGGCGCAAGCTAGCCCGCCGAGCGCTCGCACCTGCGGGCGCGGAGCGGCGCAAGGCGTGTGCACCTTCGTCAGGAAGGGCATCACTTTCATCAAGCACGACGCACTCATGGGGAACCGAGGAAGCGCCATCGAGATGTGTGCGACGGAACTCTCGGTGATCACGGGCAAGCACAAGCACAAGAGCACGAGCACGATCGTCATGGCGGTCAACGTGTATAGTAACCCACAGCATAACCAGCAACGCTTCAAGTCACTACTGCACAGAGCGCGCGGGGCAGTCTCCGCATGCGACGGCGCCATCGCCGTCGCGTGCGGGGACATCAACGCGCGACACAAGGAGCTCGGCCACGCCGCCATGACGGTCAAGGGCCGAGAGTTGTTGGAGGACGCCGCCGAAGTGGATTACGTACTCCTCACGGACCCAGCACACCCCACACGCATCGGCACGTCCGTCGTGAAAGACACCACACCAGACCTGGCGTTTCTCCACCTGCCCGACGACCGTACGGCTAGCTGGAGGAACACGGGCATAGATCTCGGCAGCGACCACTACATCGTGGAAGTCGTCATCCCGCTCCGACCCAACAGTAAGGCCAGCGCCGACGACGGGCGGATCAAGCACCGGCTGACGAACTGGCACGATTACCGCACCGAAGACCTGGGTGAAATCACGGACATAGAGCAGTGGACGCGCAAAGTCGTCGCAGCCGTCGAGAAGGCGACGTCTGTCACGGAGACGTCCGAGGAGACCACGCGAATAGACCCCCGGCTCGCGCACATGCTGGAGGCTCGAAGCTCGCTACAGCGAAGGTGGAAGCGGCAGCGGCACAACCGCGCCCTCCGCAAGCGGATCGCCACGCTCGGCCGAGAAATCGAGAAGTACAGCCGCCAGCTGTGCGCGCAGCAATGGTTCGAGCTGTGCAACGAAGCCGACGGCCAGCTCCATCGCGGGGGAACGTGGAAACTCCTCCGTCACCTGATGGACGAAACCCAAAGCAAGGAGTATCAACGCCACCGGCTCGCGCAAATCATGTACGCGGCGACGAAGGAGCTCGGGGAACGGGAGGTACACAAGCGGCTCAACGAGCGCTACTTTCCCGAGACCGCGATGGAACAACAAGGAGAGTACGCCGGCCCGCCCAACCCTTCGCTCGACCGCGACATCGAGGAGTGGGAGGTCCGGCGCGCCACATAGGCCCTGAACTGCCGATCGGCGGCGGGCCCGGACCGCGTCACGAACAAGGCGCTGCGTAACTTGAGTGACGCGGCCATAGCATCGCTCACAAAGTACTTCAACGAGCACTGGCGAGCCGGCAGCCTCCCGAAACAGTGGAAGACGGCCAAGACAATTCTCATACCGAAGCCCAACAAGCCTCCGGGCATAGAGAGCCTGCGCCCCATCTCTCTCACGTCGTGCGTGGGGAAAGTGTTGGAGCACGTTCTCAACGACCGGTGGCAACGGTATCTCGAGTCCAACGGCCTGTACCCCGACCCGATGCTGGGCTTCCGCTCGCGGCTGGGGACACAGGACGCAATGCTGCTGCTGCAACGCGAGGTGCTGGCTCCGCCGTCGGGACCGACCTCGGACAACCGCGCCATCCTGGGCCTGGACCTGCAGAGCGCCTTCGACAAGGTGAAGCACTCGGCGATCCTGGCCCAAGTGTCCCGGCTCGGCCTGGGACAACGGTCTTACAACTACGTTCGAACCTTCCTGACCGGCCGCACGGCCCTACTGGAGGTGGGCGGGACACAACTCGAGGAGCGAGAAGGGGGCAGCGTCGGCACGCCGCAGGGCTCTGTCATCTCGCCGCTGCTATTCAACCTGGTAATGATCGGCGTGGCCCGCCGCCTGGACGAGCTACCCGACGTCCGCTACACCATCTACGCCGACGACATTACGCTGTGGGTGCCGGGCGGCAGCGACGGCCACATCGAGTCGGCGTTACAAAAGGCGGTGAACGGCATAGAGGAGAGCCTGCGCGGCACGGGTCTCCGATGCGCCCCGCAAAAGTGGCAACTCCTGGTCCTGCCCCCGACGGGACGTCACCGCAAGAAGACCGAAGCGGAGCGCAGCATCGTGGTGCGCGGGAGCGACGGCACGGTGATCCCCGAAGCGACGAGCATCCGCGTCCTGGGTATGCACATCGATGCGAGCCGACGCTACAACAACACCACGGTCGAACGGTTGGTAACAAAGATGGGCATCGCCAAGCGCCTCGTCAAGCGCCTCGCCACGCGGGCGCGCGGCATGCGAGAAGCGAGCCTGCTGCGCCTGCTGCAGGCGTTCGTGGTCAGCCAGGTGGCCTACGTGGGAGCCTTCCACGACTGGCGGACCCAAGAGCGCGCAAAGATCGACGCGGCGATACGCAAGTCGTATCGGGCGGCCCTGGGCCTCCTCAACAGCACGAGCAACGCGGCCCTCGCGTCTCTAGGAGTACACAACACGCTCTCGGAGATCAGCGAGGCGCAGCGAACGTCGCAACTGGAGCGCCTAGGGTCGACCCGCACGGGCAGAAGGTTACTACAGCGCGTGGGACTAAGCTGCTCCTTCGACGAGGAGGACGAGCTCGTGCTGCTGCGCGACGACATCGCAAGCAGCCTGGTGATCCCGCCGCTACCCAAGAACGTGGCGCCGGGGCGAAACTCGGAGCGGAGGATGGCGCGGGCGTGCGCGCTCGCTAAGGGGTACACTGGGAGGAGCGACGCGGTGTACGTGGACGCTTCCGAACGCCGCGACAGGGAAGACACCTACGCCGTGGTGGCGATACGAGCCGCCACGGGAGAAGTACTGAGTGCGGGCAGCGTGCGAGCCAAGACCGCCAGACAGGCGGAGGAGGCGGCCATAGCGCTGGCCCTGCTTCACCCCGACACGCGAACGGTGTTCAGCGACTCGAAGTCGGACATCGCCAATCTCGCCAGGGGTACGGTCTGAAAGACAACGATGCGAGTCCTCTCCGGCATCGGGGAAGGCGCGCGCAAGATCGCAACGACGACCGTGCGCTGGTTTCCGGCCCACATGGATCGGGAGCTGGGAGGCGGCTACAGGAACGTCAACGAGGCAGCCGACGCTGCGGCCCGTGATCTCGCCGCGTGCCGGGCCGCGCCAGCGACGGACGCCGACGTCGACGAGGAGCCAACCAACGACGAGGACGACACCGGCGCAGAGCCCCTGACCACATACAGTGCTACGCTGTGTTGGTATAGGACAGAGAGGCAGGCCTATCCTCCGCCCCACCCGGGGCTCGCGAGGAGAGAGGCCGTGCTTCTACGACAACTGCAAACCGGGACGGTGCTTACGCCGGCGCTCGCGCGCCACGTGTGCCCGGACATCTACGAGGACGAGGTGTGCAGTGTGTGTGCGCGTGTGAACGCAGACTTGGCCCACTTGATGTGGGGATGTGCGGACCCCGACTCAAGTGCGGGGAGGCCGATACTCCCACTGGACATTGCGGACTCAGTGCGCTCTTCGGGGCGAGAAGATCAGCTAAGGGCCATCCAGCGGCTCGAGGCTGCACTGGACAGGCAAAGGCGAAAGGGGAACCCGCACTCCCATCGGCCTCCTCCTGCGGGAGCGAGGGCTAGGGGCGACAGCGGCGGCATTCCAAGTAGCCCGCGCCGACCAGACGCAGACCTCGGGGTCGGCCCGACGCCGCGGTGAGCGGTGAAGACTACGGGACGGTGAAGCCCTGCGTGGCCTGATCCGTCCCCGACTGCCGGTATCTCAATAAAGTCCTTTCTCTCTCTCTCTCAGAGAATTATTAAGGTCAGTTACCAATTCGAACAGCTGAGTTTCGCAAGATCGGTTATTGCGGAAGCCATGTTGGTTATCTATTAGCAAGTTATTTTTATTGAGGTGTGATACGATGTGCGTAAACAGAATATGCTCGAGTATTTTGCACGGAATAGAAGTAAGAGAGATTGGCCGGTAATTATTAGCACATGATTTCAAGCCAGATTTGATTATAGGTACCACTAATGTTGACTTTCAATCATCTGGGACGCAGCCTGTGTCCAGTGACTGCTGAAATATTAGTTTCAATAGGTACGATGATTTTTGAGCGGTTAATTTAAGAAGTTTGGAGCTAATGCCATCAGGCCCTGGACTCGTCTTGTACTCGAGTCGCTCAATGGCACGTGCTACGCCATTTTTGGTGATTACTATTGGGAGAAAGGTATCATGAATGACGGTCTCTGGTAGGTCTTGCGAACCTAATAGAAGCTCATTTGAAAATACCGATGCAAACTGATCGCTGAATATTTTCACGGTTTCCTCAGCCGACGGAGAATCACCATGCTCACCGTCTAGCAAGGTCGGGGAATCAGTGTTTTTAGGGTTTACCACTAGCCAGAATTTTTTAGGGTCAGTTTTCAGGAGGTTAGGCAGTGTGCAATTGAAAAATTTATGTTTTGCTTCTTTGATGATGGCTTCGGTTTTCCTCAATACATCCTTATAGTTATCCCAGTCTACTGTCGATTTTGTCCGTGATGCCTTCCTAAATGCTCGCTTCTTTTTATTAAGACTTCTTTTCACATCCTGTGTGAACCACGGATCGTTTTTCGTTGATCTAATGGTCATTTTTGGTACACAACTACCTTCGATTTGTTTTAACATGTCACGAAATTTTATCCAGTTTTCATTTGCAGTGCAATTTTCAAAACTGGCTTCGAAATGGGGTGTAAACTCTTCCAGCATACGATTCATTTTTTCGACATTTGTGCGTGCGTAATTGAGTATGTGCTTGGCAGTTATGGTTTTATCGGGCAGTGGGATAGATAAGGAGCAATGTACGGCGCGGTGATCACTGATTTCCTCCAGGACATGAGTAACTGCATTATCGGGTTGATTAGTGAGTATGAGGTCCAATATGTTGTTTCCGCGCGTTGGTTCCGCTGCAAGCTGTGACATGTTGTGCACATGTGCTAGGTTTATAAAGTTAAGGCTTTCTTGACGACGGCTGGCACAGCTAACAGTGGAAGAGGACCAGTCTATGTCGGGGTAATTGAAGTCCCCGCCAAGAATGGCAACAGAGTTTGGGTGCTTGTTTAAGACGTGATCAAGAGAATCGCTGAAGTGTTCAATGAACTCTGGGCCACTATCGGGTGGTCTGTAGCACACGCCTATGACGCACGGTACATGCCCCAAGCGTGCCGTAACCCACGTAATTTCAAGGGGCGAGTCGCAAACTATGACCGAGGGACGAAATTCTTTCCTAATGGCAATAAGCACCCCTCCACCACGACAAGCGGCTCTGTCTTGTCAAAATATCGCGTAGTGCGCAGGGAAGCTAAGTTCACTGTTTTCCGTGTCAGAATTTAGCCATGTCTCCGTGCCAAGAATAACATCAGCATTGCACGTGTGTATAAGGGCTTTAAGTTCGTCAAGTTTGCTATATATACTGCGAAAGTTCGCAAGGGTTATTGATAGCTTTTTATTCGCAGTTGATTTCTTAGCGGATGATGGTCTGGCGGATAGGTTGTGTCAGGCCGTTACAGGTTCATGGTTTTTGGCTACGCCTGCGCTGTTCTGTTCCTCTGTAGTATTACTTGCGAAATGTTCGTATCTGGCGGGTACTTGGACGATACTATCTGTGCTAGATTCATACCTATAAATGTTTTTACGGATGTAAAGAAGGTTGAAGCGGAATGAATAGCTTTCGTTATCATTACGAAATAGCTTTCGTTATCATTACGGGTAGCTTTGACGAAGTCGCGAAGCTTTTTGCGCGCCACTTGTACTTTAGGAGAGAAATCTTCGTCAAACCAAACTGTTGGGTTTTCTAGCTGTTTAAGTTTAGGGGCATTGCGTAACACGTCCATCTTGGATTTAAAGTTGAGAAATTTTACGATTATGGGCCGGTCGACGTTCGCGCGCCGCTGACCCAATCGGTGAGCGCGTTCGATGTCACCGGCTTGTACGCCGAGGTGAGTTGCAAAGAATTCTTTCACGATTGCTTCTGACTATTCGTACCCCTCCTTGTCTGTTTCTGCTATGCCCTTGACAATCAAGTTGTTCCTTCGCATCCTGTTATTGATATCATCAACTACGTCAAATAATTCCTCATTTACCTTTGCGATGCTTGTCTTCACTTCGCGTACAGAGTCGCCCACACTCTCACACTTTGTTTCGATTTGTGGCATTTTGCTCAGATTGTTTTCTATTGCACAGATTCTTGAATTAATACTATTGATTTCCTGTTTTATTGTGGTCAGAGTAGCCGTGGTTTCAACGTGAAAATCTTTCATTAAGGCGAGAACATCGTCGGGCCAGGGTTTGATTCCACGTCACCACAGCAGAGCAGGATGAGTGAAATAACCGAACCTAGAAGCAGGAAGATTGGTCTGAGGCACAGGGATCTAACAAAAGCGGACGCAAAGCTAAAGCGAACATTGCGGGAGTTCTTAGGTTGCCGGCAAGGAAAAAATGAGCCAATCCTCACGCGGTAGGTCAACACGTCAACACCCATCACACTTCCCACAAAAAAAGATACAGCAGAGTGGGATCAGCGGCCATAAACTTGAGGGAACGTATGAAACAGCAACGTGTGCCAAACTACATGCCTACCTAAAACAGCGAGAGCAGAACTTAGCCGTGGGAGCCGTTGGCCGTGAATCCCAGAGTGTTGATGGCTGGTACTCCTTTTGTAGCCCACAGCGGCGCTGCTCTCGTTGTGACGTCAGTGGATGAAGTCACGGGAACAACGATGATGCAGGAACGGAATAAAACGGCTCCAATCCTCGGTGACGAGAGCGGCCGGACAGCAATCAGCGGTACGAGGCGATGGTATCTAAAACAGCGAGAGCAGAACTTAGCCGTGGGAGCCGTTTGCCGCGTATCCCAGAGTGTTGATGGCTGGTACTCCTTTTGTAGCCCACAGCGGCGCTGCTCTCGTTGTGACGTCAGTGGATGAAGTCACGGGAACAACGATGATGCAGGAACGGAATAAAACGGCTCCAATCCTCGGTGACGAGAGCGGCCGGACAGCAATCAGCGGCACGAGGCGATGGTATCTAAAACAGCGAGAGCAGAACTTAGCCGTGGGAGCCGTTGGCCGCGAATCCCACATGAATCCTCTCATCGAGATCTTTTATTTGATAGCTCATAAGCCCTAGTGGCACCACTTTGGCTTTTAACCCAATTCGTAACTCACGTGACTATCTCCTGGCTATAACCAGGAAGTGATTTTTAATTTATCCCACGTGATTCCCCTCATCGAGACCTTTAATGTGATACTTTACAACCCGTATTGACATCGCTTTGACTCTTAACCCAATCTGACTAATCAGTAATTAACTAATTAACCCATATTAGGTAATTAATGTTCGGGCCCTACTGCCTCGGGAAAAACTTGCGGCAAGCAAAGACAGTGCTCACGCTAAAAAAAAAACAAAAAAAACAACGTGCCGCAGCTGTGGTCATCGCGCCCACAGCTGCGGCACGCTCTTTTTTTTTCGTCCATAACTTCCGTTTTCCGCCACTACGGCAAAAAAATGGCGCTAGTGTAGCGGCAAACTCCAGGTCCGGTCCCTATACAAGACTTTGCTACCCGCCTCACCAGACCGCCTTGTAACACAATGCCTGGCTGTATCACCAGGGTACCGAAAACTACCTATTGACTTGAATCCATGTTACAGCATAACTGCTTACCCCCACTCCCAACAGTTTCATCGCCGTGACGGAAAATGATCTCCGTGGGCAAAAAAGCCAAGCCGCCAAGGCCTAAGACGCTGAGCGCTTGCTTCAGGCTAATCAGATGTACCGCACAGAGCTCCGAATTCGTTTAAGGAAACCACATAACAAGCATCGAAAGTGCCTTATGAATAACAAGGCGCGTGTGAACAATGGACCCCCACCATGTGTTCCTGGTAAAGATTGTCTTCCGATTATTTTTGAAGGCTAAGCAGGAATACTGTCACTAAATAGAACAGTCCTTGTCCAAGACGCCGCGCGTGTCAGGCTAGGCAGGTCCCAGCGTTTGCCGCCAGACAGCAGAACGTAGTGTCAGTGGATTATACATTACGTACCCCTACTGAGGTACGCACGTCAGCAATGGCGGCCATCTGTCGTTCATCAGTTTTGTAAGATTTGCGTATCTACGACCTAGGCGTAAACTTCTTCCGGGTCATTTGTTAACAATACTACCGAAGATACAGAAATGATTGTGAAGCCTATCAAGTGCGAAACCATGCCTTCCGACTGAACCAGTTTGAAAGCCAGGAGCCAGGCAGCAAGGAAACAAGCCGCGGGCATTCCATGCGTGGAAAGCACAGCTTCCATTTATTGTCGGGTAATCCCAAAAGTGGGCTTATTTCCTTGTGTGCTTGCAAGTAGTGGACGACGTCTGGTCGTTCTCCTTTCTTGACTCCAGAATACAATCCACATATATGTAGCAGCCGGTTGTGTTAAAAAGTGGGGTTGATGCCTCTTTTATAAGAATGGGTAAAACACGAAAGTGAAATGTGCCTTCACAGGAGCATTTATTGTGCACGCATATGAACTTCCACGTCACTAGTTATATCACGTCGGTATAGCACCGTTAGACTCATCAGCGTTAGAAACTGGATTGCATGCGGCGGAACATTGCGTAAATCCGACTGAAACAACAGCCCCTTGAAAACTGTGTGAAGGAAACGGAACCGAAAGCACTAGGTGGCGGAGGGTGCTTCAATTCATCCGCATCCCGCTTACACGAAGACGATGGCATCGAGGCGCCAATTGTCGGCTCTTACTAGTGTCATGATGAACTACTTCGCTTCACATCCCCTTGGCGCAAGCGTCTCCTAGATGGTATCTGAATGGATAAAGTAGTGGGAAAGATATAAGGTCCGTTCGTAGACCTATACTTGCACTTGAATTCGTAGCGCAGTGGGCTCAGCGCTGTGTGCCTCCCTTTGCGGCAAGAGAGTTCTTGGCTTGAATACGGGCGCAGCTGCGCCAACAGAATGTTTTCTCACGACGTCATTTCCATGGAGGGATATGTTGCCTGTCAGATCTTGGTGTACCCGGGCATAAAACACTTTCGTGTTAAACTGACATCTCTGGAGACACTTCAGCTGCTGAAATGCTGTTGCACACGTTACCGTGATTCGCATTCGGAACGACATCATTCGCGCGCGCTCGAAGAGCTGGGAGGACAAGCTACGCGCCTACCAGAGTTGGCCGACTAAAACGCATAAACAACAAAATGGCTGGGCTTATGAATCGCCCCAGTGTAAACAAATGTCAAGTAATGTGAACTGACCGTAGATCATGGTGATGGCAGAAACAATAGGAGATAACAGAGATAACAGGGCCGATACTCTGTTCTCTTATCTAGTGACACTATCCGAGCGCAACCGACAAGCCCGCCGAGACGACGAGAAACATTTTATATCCTGCACCATTAACATTTGTAGTGGTTTACAACAGCTTTTCTGTACATTCGCTTTCGCCCGGCGGGATGGTGACAAATTTTTTTGATAGAGTGGGAATACAGACGCAAATTTTAAGGCCATACCAGTAATGACTGTTAACATGCACCGCTATCTCTTAAGCCGAAATTCCCAGGTTACACCGGCCTTCATGGATGCTGGTGCCAACGACAGCGTTCTGGCTACCATGATGCAGTGTCCCGCCTACCCAAATGCCAGTCGAAGTTCTCTCTGTCAAATAGTCCGCTCCATGACATCTGTGCTGGCAATGTATAGCAATCCTGGCTGGCTTAAATGCTTTAAAAGGCCTCTCCTGCGTCCATAGTGGTTCCCCTCTTCATATTGTTACGTGGCGGCAGGACACAGATGAGACGAGAGATGAGATGGGGTGAAGCTATGTACTTACAGAATGTACATGGCGGCCATAAGATACCGCGCGCCAGGACACAGACACTTCGTCGTCTTCGTCTCGTGCATGAGCCCACGCAGTATGGGACATTGCCCACCTATACGTGTCCCGTGACATCACCCACTGGTTGAGGGCGACCGTCCCGGTCGAAGCCGCGGCGAAGTGAAGATTGCGATGCGGGTGGGCAATGTGATGAAAACATACAGTGACGATGTGCCTGCCGACACCGATGATGATGCACGTGATGATGCCTGGCCCCGCAACAGCGATGTCTTGAAGCCAGAAGCGGACCGTCTGAGGAACTGGAACCACGTCGGACGAGAGGGCTGGGCACACGGCATCTTCGGTTGGTCTGGTCTCGGCTTGTATCGGCTGGTCTTGATCAGCTGCTCTTGGGCTTGGGTCACGGGGCGAGGGACGTCGAACGCTGTTCGCAGTGGGCTGGAGCTGCCTGACACGGCCCACGTTCCCTCGAAGGTTTCGCGCAGGCCGAGACTATGCGATGCGGAGGCCAAGATGGGAATGAAGACACCGCACCCTCCACCAAAATGTTACGTGGCGGCAGGACACAGATGAGACGAAAGATGAGATGGGGTGAAGCGATCTATTTACAGAATGTACATGGCGGCCATAAGATACCGCGCGCCAGGACACAGCCACTTCGTCGTCTTCGTCTCGTGCATGAGCCCACGCAGTATGGGACATTGCCCACCTATACGTGTCCCGTGACAATATTTACGCAGAATCTACTCTGGCAATACGGGCTTTATCACCGTAACCAACAGCTCGACTCTCGAGAGAGGCATACACGAAATACCGAGACGTACCCCTGTCCTCTGCCTCTGTTGTGGCTGCGCGGTGATACGATCCATGGTCACATTGCGGAACGTAGGGCTTTCAATATTACATTTATGTCTCGGCCGCTTCCATTGCTCACTACAGCTCCCCAAGAATAATTACTCCAATCAGGCATGTACCCAGGATTTTTTTTCGGGGGGGGGGGGGGGCAACCCAAGGTAACTTTTCTATGCAAATTAGGGGAGAGGGCGAGGGTACCCGCCGTTACTAGAACAAACACGATGAACGCCCAGCGTTTACCTTAAAGGCGCGTAAACCTGCATAGAGAAATGAAATTAAGTGTATCCGCCCTTGTCATGGAGGCGAAAAGCGAAAATACTCGTATGTTCGAGATTTCTGCGCACGTTAAAGATCCCTACAAGAAGTTTGCAAAATTAGAAAAAAAGAACGGCAGTAATTAAAATACTTCCAGGAATAAATACGCGTACTGCACAGTAACTATACATTCCCTCTGCAAATGTTATGGCGTATTTCCAGAGCATCCCACACGTTATACGCAATCGAAGTCGGCAGAAACGGAAGTGCATGTTGGCACTTGAGAGTTCACATCTCCGTGGCAAACGTCTTCCGCTTCCCAATATTTCTCCAAACAAAACCTGTGGGTATACTAGTTATGAAGGAAGGAAAAACAAAATACTAGGTAAGTCGGAGATGTCATACGCCTAATTTGTGTTATTACCCTAAACATCCTCAGAGTTCGACGTTTAACGGTCCCCCATTCAAACCACCAATGATTCAGGCCTCGGAAATTGCCGTATTGAGACGCACTGGACTGCAGTAAATGTAGATAAAAAAACGGTGGCAAGCGCCAGCGCGTCAGCGCTCACCAATGGAAGTTTCGGTCCGTTGGTGAAGTGAACTTGCTGCTCTCTGCCGACACCTTGACGATACTCCGACATCGCGAGACTAAGCTATGTTTAATGCGCCTCCCATTTTCATAATATGTACACGGGGTTGTATAACCTCTCTGATACAACGACACAGTTCGCAGTCAAATTTTGAAGCCGAAATTTCTCTAGACCAAAGTCTGGTTGGTGTCCGTCGAGATGTCCGGCCCGGATTTATTTTCACCGATCATCCGCTGCACACCCGTCTACCTCATGTTGACCATTGGCAATCTTGACGCCGTGCCCTTCCCCGCTCAAGCCCGGTAATCTCGAGGTCTGTTCATAGGAATGCAGCTCGGGGTCCGTAAACCCGCCAGCAAAGTTTGATTCGTTGTTGAGGTGGGTGGTGTCGTCGTGGAGGATGGTGAAGGACCCGATGACGAGGCGAGGCAAGTAGATGATGAAGAAAAAGTCTATTTACACTTATTTATAGGAGACGTCGAAGCATGAACATCAGATAATACAAGACAATGAAAACTGGATTCAATTAAAAGGTGCCGCAGCGCACAAAAAGGGTATCGCTGCATGATCCCTGATGGGGGCCCGGGGCCAAAAAGGGTGCCGAACCGCCGCGCGGTTGGCGAGAAACTCGTCGGGCTCTGGCACTCAGAAACTGCCACGGGAGCAAGTCTTGATGCGACCGCTCTTGGCCGCAGCCCCGGACAAAGTCAGCAAAATTGCGCATGCAGTCGCAAGCGAAGCCGCCCCCGCACAGCAACACACACGTAGCGATTGGGATTTCGACCCCCGCTCCCCTCCTTTCCGCCGCTCCCCGAAGGTCGGAAGGAAACGATTCTTCCGAAAAGCCGCGTAGAAGGTCGCCGGCAAGGCTATAGTCCGTCCCGAAGGGCTGGCACTCCGCCGACGGCTTGGAGGACACAGCAAAGCGACGAGAAGGGAGGTGGGTCATCGCCCCGACGGGGTCCACCGGTCCACCGACGGGGTCCATTACTGCACCGCCGTTCTGCATAGCAGCCATTAACCACAATGGCTGCCAATCAACAGTGCCGCTGTCACTGCCTTTAGTTGTCCAAAGGAATGCCGCTGGTGTCTCTTGCCGCCATACAACTGCTATGCGCGCATTAACTTTGTCACCCTGCCGTCGTCGGGCATGGTAACGCTCTTGCGCTTCTTTTTTTGAGTGATTCTTCTTGTCCAGACGGACGCGCCGACTGTGGAACAGGGTTTTCGTACTCCCACGGTAGCTTTCCCTAAGCGGGCGTAATGTTAGAGGTGCCAAGCGATGGGATTAAGCATCCCCTAGCGCCACTCCCCTCGTCGCCATCCGGTTCCAAGCCCTTGTGCCGCCTTGGCTTGTTCGGCGGACGCTGCACACGTATGCGAGCCGGACGTTGGAAGGCATTGCGTAGAGAAACCCTACAGCGGGTTACTCTGCGGCAAGCAGACTTCTTACCGACAAACGCAAAAGCAGCATTTCTATGAAAACTAGTGAAAAACGCGCTGTGAGCTCGGCTCAGGGAAGGAAACGGTTGAGCCACAAACACCAGGCATGGGCGATAGTATCCGGCGACACCACGGCGCGCTAAGATAGAGTGATTTGTTGTATGTTTAAAGACAAAAATTTTCTTCCACGCCAAAGCATATGCGGCCCGAGCCAATGAAACCGCCACCCAGGCGAAATAAGCGATAAGTTACTGCAGTCCGAGAGGACCCAAGCACCGATTGCAGACGGACAGGGTAAAAGGAGTGCAGCGAATTGTAAGTGGCAGGCCAGCAGCAGAACAGGAAGCCTGTTTACAGCGATACAGTGAAACGGAACAAACAAACCTCGCCTGCATTTTTTTAAATCCCACGTTGACCACCAAATTAGCCGTCTTTTTTTTCCGAAATGAACCTAATCAACAAACCCAAACAAAGTCACATACAACTGCACTGCCAAGGAAATCCCGGCTACTTGCTTCTTAAAAAATGTGACGCAGATCTTACTTAGTATTGGAAATGAGTCAGACCGTGCGGTGGCACGGACCAAAATGAGCCACATTCATTTGGCCAATGGATTTCGCGTTTGATGTGACGTTTCGGGCTGTTTTGTGCGTTTTTGCAGGATTTTTTTTGCTTTTGAGAGCTGGCTTATTATGAGTGCAGAGAGCAATGAGGAGATCGAAAAATGATTTGCCGCCACACGCCTACGATAACGTGAACGGAAGTGAACGAAACGAAACTGAGAGGTGTGATACTATCATTTTATCTCGCCTCCATCGTCCTTACGGAGTAAATCTGGTTATTATTATTGTTATTACTCCCATATTTCCCATTTACGTACCTAAAAAATTAGCCGCCGCTTACAAGCCATGGCAAGTCATGGAAGATGATTTGAGCAGGCTTCTTGTAAAGCGTTTCGGAAATTTATGGCAAGGAAAGGAAGAGCTTCATGAGTGTTTTCAGGCGTGCCCAAAAAACTACCCTACCGAACCATTAAAAAAAAAAGCTGCTAATGCTGCCAAGAGGACTCACCGGCTCTTCATGTATAGTTTTACTATTCTTGAAGCTCTTTTGCATGTTTACTGCCTTTTTTGCTTAAAACTCTATGTACCGTTCTTGAAAGTCGATTCCGATAAAGTTTTTATAAGAATGCCGCACCAACTTGTCTGTTTCAACTTAGTACGAGCCAAATCCGAACTTATCCTAGTATTGCTCAAATTCTCCGCATAATTCTTAATTACTTCTCGCTATAGATTTCCCCTAGCTGACATGTGAAACATGTCATTTAATAGTTTTGACAGCAATGCACTTAGGTCCGGTTCCCAACTTTCGTTTTTTCCCCTCAAATTCTCTTTAGGTGGATTTGGCTCATTTCGAAAAAAAGACGCCTCAAATAGCTATCAAGCCCAGGATTTATATGGCGCCGCTTTAGAATGTGTGCGAGGGGAGAAGAGAGGTGGCGCGGGGAAGTGGGGGTATGGCCCATAAAATTTCAGGGGAGGGGGCCCGGGCCCCCCGGGCGCCCCCTCTGGGTAAGTCCCTGATTCCAATGGATGGAAGATTCCGTCACCCGCTGCGTTCCCTCATCCCATCATGTGAACAGACCTCCCCAGTATACTCCCTCACTAGGAGGACGTCTAACTCCACAAACGTTGCATTAGTGTGGCTCTCCACCCTGCTCTGAAATGGGCATGGTCACCACGGTACCATGCGTCGTACACCGACAATTGCCCATTCCGCAAAACGCTTCAGACGAGTTTGACATCTTCACCGATACCTCCGTTGACTCAAGTAAAGCAGATATAGCCAGGGTATGTCCCTAGTCACCCAGTCTAAATGGCATGAGAAGAATCATTCACACGTACGGGCGCAAAGGAAGCCAAAGTTCTCTTCGAATTGCTCTTGGCACTTGGAAAGAGTTGCTACAATCGGCGATGAATGGCACCACCAAACCTGGGCTCATCATGGATTCACACACTGTGTTACAGGAGCTAAGCAAGGCGTCCACAACCAACATGACAGCCAGAAAGATAATGGGTCTATTCCAGGATATTAAAGAGCAAGACCAGCCGGTGCAACTTGCCAAGACACTGGAGCACGAGGCTGGCGTCGACGGGAACTCGTCACAATAATGTTGCAAGGGAGGGCTCACACCACCTCCACTGGCTCCCGCTGCACTACTTCCCTCCGCTACACCAACATGGTACTTCTATCGAGAAAAATTGCGGCAAGAAAGTCGAAAACGCTTTGAGAAGACTACGTCCTTATGATTCCTGCATGATGACGACCCCCTCAAAAGCAAGAGCAGGTCTTTATAATAAGACCTGTGCAAACGCATCCTACACACCAAAAATCGTAACAAATAGTACAATGGAGACACGTCGCCTAGATCGGCACCCATGTGCACCGTTTTCAGGGCACACGTAGTGCCGGACCTTTAACATTTCATATGGCACTCCACAAGGTTCAGCAACGGTAGGCCTGCCTTGCTCGAGAAATACAAGCCCATACTGACCTAAATGTATATGTCCCATTAATTTTTAGCATTGGTTTGCAAAACCGAAATACGTCTCTCAAACTCAGTTGGATTTTTTTCTTCACGCTGTGCTCACTCAAACTCCGACTTAAAAAGCTCATCGGTTATCAATATCACTCATACTCGATCATCTCGAAGTCATTTGTAATTGTACTTACCTGAACTGAAACTCGCATATCAGCAGAAGTACTCGTACGCATTCTTTACTCACTTACTCTACTCATCTGTTCTCGTACCCAATCTGTACTCAGAAGCACTCGCACTCAATCTGTACTCACTAGTATTTGTACTCAATATGTACTCACTCGCACTCATCTGTGCTCACTCCTACTCGTACTCAATCTGCTCTCACATTTACTTAATCCAAAAGTATTTTAACTAGCTTGTTCTATCAGTGAACGTTTTGCATTTACGCGGTGAGCTACGTCAATTGACTCGACTAGGTAACACAAGTTCAAAAGCTACAAGTTGTTGAATCACTGGACTAAAATTTGGGCCATTAAGAAAGCTAGAAACGTTTGCGGTGCGTCTTTAAAGTAGCTTTAAACGAGGGTCATCAATGTAAAATGCACACCTAGCGCTATTTTAGATATCACACGTTTAACAATCGTAAAATTTTGCTCCCGACCAAAAAATTTTCTGAAGGGCAATGATGGGAGACCAACCGAGACACGCTCACATAGAAGCGGCGTCGATTCATTCAAGACACAAAATCAAATTTATATTTCGTCCGTGCATAAAAAAAACTGAATATCGATTGAAAACGCTATTCTAAGCAAACACCTTGATTAGTGACATAGAAGGGAGAAATCTCTCTCTGGCCGGGACAAGCCTAAAGCTTTCAGCACTTGAAACTATATAAATAATGTGACACTCGCATCCCTTATTTTCGGCCGCATGCCACAAAGAACTGTGCCATCAATTACAGCGTACTACAAGCACCACACACACCGCTGCAACGATCATTACACAAAATATAACGTCTATAAGAAAACGCAACCGCACCCCAGATCCTCTCGCAAGCACGTTTTGAGCTATTCGCGAAGCCGCAATCCCTGGGCGTTGACTTCGAGCACAGCGTGCGCGCAAGGCGATGGTATAAGGAATAGCAAACTTAGAAATCCTTATTGTGTGTTTCCGGTAGTAGATTCGGAGGAAATAGCTTCTCTTTCTTCGGGATAGACGAACAACTTGGGGTTCAACGAAGGAAGGTAGAGGTATTGCGAAAATGGTCCACAAAGGGCGGCCGTATCTACGTTCACAAAATCACATCGGTGTTAACACCTATTCAACCTGTCCTTTCTACAGCACCGGAACGTGTCGTGCCAACAGGAAGGCTGCTGTGGCCGCTGCTGCTTCCTAGTAATCCTTCAAGCGCCTCCGCCTAGATATGAAAGCCCGATTATTAGATCGTATGCAACTCCGCAAATTAATATCTGTAGCAACGAAGTTTGCAACACGTCATTGAGCGCAATGTAACTGCGAGGTGCTGAAATGCAATTTGTGGCGCAGCTCAGCTGTGGTTTAATATACGACAACGTGCATCCCTTGAGTGACTTTCTTATCAAACCGCTGTTGCTTTGGCGCTTGAAATTTTCCATTGGGGGAGACGAAGCAGTCACACTGCAGTACTACCTCACTCTTTGCGCGCCCACCCAGCGCGAAATCTGAAGTTTCAGGGTGCTTCTGCAGAAACAATAGAACAAGTTGAGAAGAAAGGCAGGGAGGGACCCTGCTTGTCTCCTCCTGTTGTTCTCTTTCTAACGGGCGCCTGGAGGTGACGGTAAACGGCAATCGGCTGCCTCGTCGGTTGATGGCAGCCGTTAGTTCAGGAAAGCGAAAAAAGCGCATATTGGGCGCCTTGCGTCATTGGTTGTCGGAAGTCTTATTTTTGCTTTCACGTTCTCGCTCGCGGGGCCGACGACCACAATGTAAGTACAGTCATGGACAATTCCAATACGAACCGCGGAGCGCACGGCCGAAGATCCGGTTGCGTCACATGGCAGCGGCCGTGGAAAACGCACGGACATGCGCAGTTGAGATGAGGGGAGCCAGGCTGCGTGTCCCACTGCAATATCTTGCCCTCTTCTCGCTCGCATGTTTGCCTTGTCGCCATGCCACAAGAGCGCTCAAAACCATTGTTAGCGATGTAGCGCAAGATAGTATCTGCGGCCACTGTGTGCTCGGCTCACACGAGCGCCTGCTCCCCGCGTTTGCCGGCGTCACATTGTCGACCTAGCTTTTACATGTGGAATGCGGTAACTTGAGCAAATAACGATGGTCACCTGGGTCACGCCCAAACCATGTTCGGTAATGCCCGCTCCTCCGATTTCTACAAGCACTGAGGTGCCTGCCCCCACCCCTCCTTTCCTCCCCCCCCAAAAAAAAGGAAAAATCGGGCCGTCTAAAATTCTTGTGCACGGGCATCTGGCCTACAAAAGGGTTGAACGTGCGTGTCTTCTTTATTTTTGTGAATATTAGTATTTTGCCAGTAATTTTCCCAGCCCACACAATGCTTGCAGTTAATGTATGTGATTATGGATAAATTATAGTGGTATATCTCTTGTTTGCTGCAAGCACCGAATCCACCAAGTGACTCATCCATGACTTCGTCGAACAAAGGCGCATACTTGTTGACGGTTAGCTCATTGCTCAATTCCCGAGCCAGTGCACCACGAACGCAAAACAATGCAGTGCCATCAGAAGGTAAGCGGCATACATTTATTTTTACCCATTTCTGTGCACTGGTTTTTTTTTTTCAAGAAAACATGATGAGGTCAACAATATGTATCGTAAGAGAGCGTGCACGCGTTTCCCACGCAAGCACTGGCCGCAGCTATCAGGAATTGCGCGCCGCATTGCTCTCAACGCGACCAACACCTTCAGCTGCAGCGTCGGTAGTACTTGCAGTGCTTTCAGCGTTCTTGCGGCATAGCAACAAGGCAAGCATACCAGTGAGGCGAGGGAAACATATCGCAGTGGGACACGCAGCCTCGCTCCCGTCATCTCGACTGCGCATATGCGTGCGTTATCCACGGTCGCTGCCAGGTGACGGCACCGGTATCTTCAGCCGTGCGCTCTGCTGTTCGCATTTGAATTGTCCATGACTGTACATTTCTGTTACACCACGCCGGCGAGGCAGCGAGGCGATGCAGTAAAGGGAAAAGAAAGCGCCCTTTGGACGCATCGCTCCGTCATTTTTTAACTTTTTTCCTTCAATACGGAAGGCCGCTAGGGGGCCGCACGATGCGAACTCACTTCTTGTCGGCTCCGCTTTTGGACCCCTTTCTTGCTGTTTAATTTATTTGGACGTTGCCATTTTGTGCACCACAAGAACCGGCAAGTCACACGGACACCGAGGACACCAACATCGCAGCCGTGGACCACGCCAACGGTCTGCTACAGCGATTCATAGATCTGCCACGCCACCAGATTCGCTAGGCCTAGCAGGCCTAGGGAAGTCGCCATAGCCGCCGGCACAACATCTGCAAGTGGCCGCGCGGGCCAATACCCGGGATGGAAAGCATCGTGGAAGGGGAGGACATCGACCCCGAGGAGCTGCAGCAGCCCGGGTGGGCTACGATTCGCCACCGGCAACACGCCCTGCGCGATCAAGCACGTGCCTCGACTGGAGGCACGAGCACCTCGAGCTCTGCACGTGCGCCAAAGCAAAACAAGAAGCGTTCCCCGCGTCGCCCGCCGCCGGCTTCGCCTCTGATGCATATATGGGAGGCACGCCGGAGCCTTACTAAACGATGGAACAAATAGAAACTTAATCGCAAGCTTCGAGCCCGCATCAGTGAACTGACTGAAAAAGCAGCAGAATACGCTGTCCAACTTAGCGACGCAAATTGGATGGAGAGATGCTATTCAGCTGCGCGTCAAATGGGATCCAAGGGGACATGGCGCCTTTTTCGCAGTCTCATTGACCAAACTCAGACGAGAGGGGAAACACAACGTCAACTCCGAAGAGCCCTACACGGGTACCAAGGTACGACGACCCAACTCGCGGATACTCTATGTGATCTCTGCCGCACGGAAGACCCCAATGGAGCTGAGTATCAATACGTAGGCAAGCAGAACCCAGACATGGAAGCCCCCTTTACATTACAAGATCTTCGGGCAGCTTTAGCTAAGATGCGCCGAGGTACGGCCCCAGGAAGAGACTGTATACCAGTCCAACTATTGGCGAACCTCTCGAACTCGGCCTCGGCCTACTTGCAACTGTTAGACTACATAAATCTAATCTGGGACGGCCGTCCACTCCCCCCAGAATGGAAGACCTCCTTGGTCACTTTATTACCCAAAGCAGGAAAAATTGTTATATTATTAATCTGAGGCCGATTTCGCTCACCTCATGCGCGGGTAAGCTCATGGAGGCGATGGTCCGGGATCGTCTGTCTCCACACATTGAGTCCATGGGCCTCTTTGCTGACGTTATGTTCGGGTTCAGCCCACATATGTCAGCGCAGGACGTCCTTCTCCAGCTACACCGCGACGTAATTCGACCAACTACAATGCGACAAAACGATAAAGCCATCCTTGCCCTAGATCTCAAGGGGGCATTTGACAACGTCCGGCACAGCAGCATGCTAGAAAACTTAAGTAGAACAGATTGTGGTCACAAAGCCTTCGCGTACGTCAGAGATTTCCTCTCCAAGCGTCAAGCATTCCTGAGGATCGAAGATGAGGAGTACGGTCCATATTACATGGGTACAAGGGGTACTCCACAAGGAGCGGTCTTATCGCCGCTACTCTTTAACATCGCTATGATGCAGCTGCCGCACAAATTAGCTCGGGTAAAGGGTATACAACATGCCCTTTACGCCGATGACATAACAATCTGGAGCACAGAAGGCAGCCTTGGGGAAATGGAGGACCACCTTCAAACGGCTGCCAGCATTGTCGAAAGCTATGCTAATGACTGCGGCCTCCAATGTGCCCCAACAAAATCAGAACTTTTGCACATTAAACTCAATCCTAAAGAGAACACAAGGCTTTGCATCTCTTTAACAGGTGGTTCTATATGAGAAGTGGAAGAAATGAGTATCCTGGGCCTGCTTATTTACAACAAGCTTAGTCCAGAGACCAGCATTGCCAAACTGAAGCGAACAGGTGAACAGGTCGGACGGATGATACAACGCGTATCCAACAAGCGCGGAGGGTTACGGGTCAGAGAAGCGCTCCGGCTCGCCCATGCCTTTGTAACCAGTAGGATCCTCTTCTTCGTACCCTACCTCCGTACGAACAAAGAACACGAGAGTCGCATTGACGTCATCATTAGGAAGGCCACAAAACGAGCCTTTGACCTCCCGGTGGCTACCTCCAACACCAGGTTATCGGCGCTGGGAGTGCTCAATTCGTATCAAGAGCTGAAAGAGGCTCATCTCACAAATCAGTGCACTAGACTCGCACAAACGGCGTCCGGGCGTCACTTGCTTAATCGCCTACGAAACAAACATGAGTGCATCCCAGAGGAGACGTGCAAACTTCCAGAGTTGTGGCGGCACAGGCTCTGGGTGCATCCACTTCCGCGTAACATGGAAAAGCACACTCACGAAGGCTGGAGGGAAGCACGCGCTAAGACACTGGAAAGGAAATACGCAAATGGGCGAGGTGTGTTCTACGTTGATGTGGCAGGACCGTCGCCTCTAGGGTTCTTCACTGCCGCTGTAATTCACAGGGACCAGCAAGTCGATGTGCTCTCCTACCGGGCTCCTAGCTCCACGCAAGCCGAGGCGATTGCTATAGCGCTCACCGCCTCGGACCCGAAGTCAAGGACAATAATCACGGACTCTCGCCGAGCCTGTGAAAGCTATTTAGCGGGCACGGTACCACCCTTGGCCTACAGAATTTTAAAACGAGTGGTGCGGTTCGTAGACCCCGCTCCTAAAGAAATTGTGTGGTCTCCGGGGCATCAGGGTCTCAGAGGTAACCAGGCCGCGCACGCGGCTTGCCGAGGGCTTACCCACCGGGCGCCTCACCCATGCTCTCCTGGCTCGGAGATTAGCAAACCACTTCTGCGGTTTAGAGAAATCGTAAAACATTACTGCGATAACCGCCGGCTTTACCCAGCCCCTGCAAAGGGTCTGAGCAAGGCCGATGAGCGAATACTGTGGCGCCTGCAGACGAACACATTTATGTGCCCTGCAGTAGCAAAGCATTTCGACCCTGAAACAGATGGGCGGTGTCTGCACTGTGGGGCGGTGTCCGACACCTTCCACATGGTTAGGGCATGCCAGCGCAACCCTGCGTTATCCCCCAACCCATCCCCTACCAGAGAGGCATGGGGGGCAGCCCTGCTCAATTGCTCGGGGCTGGAGTCTCAAAGGGCTCTAGTTCGACGGGCGAGGGTGGCGGCCTTGACCGATCGGGTCCCGGAATAGGGACTGCACCTGTGCGGAGGGCCACAGGCCCTAACTCTCTTTTATTCTGATCAAATATAAAGTTTCACTCCTCCTCCTCTGCCAGCTTCTGATGTAAAAATCGTCCTGCGCCCTCGAGGAGGACTTCAGCTCTCGGCTATAGCTCAAGCCACATTAGCCGACGCCATCTTGGCCCAAGCGGGAGTGGCGCTCAACCGTGAGGACCAAATCCGGATACACCATGCGGCTAATTACCTGCTTATTAGCACACCTTCCGAAGACCGTGCCACCAGATACGCCGGGATTAAATGTCTCGTGCTTCGCGGTCAGCGATATGAAATAGCCGCTCACGTGTCCGCTACAGCGAATACCAGCATGGGAATCATCTTCAAGATTCCACAGGAAGACACCCCGGAACAAGTGCGCGACAGCATTTTTGATTACAACTCTGACTTACCAATCCTTGATGCCAAACGTTTGAACAGTTCTAACATGGTACAAATCTTGTTCGACGGCCACCGGGTACCCTTCTGGGTGAGATACAGGGCAGCGATGTACCGGTGCAAGCCTTTTCGCCGCAAGACGGAGGCATGGGTGGTGTGCTGGCATGCCGGGAACCGGCAAGATGTGTGCCCGAACATAAGAGAGCCCAAGAGATGCTCCAGCTGCGGCACAACAAATCCCTCTGATGGCCACCCGTGCACCCCGCGGTGTATAGTGTGCGAGGGCCCTCACCCCACGGGCTCCGCCGAATGCCCAAGACGCTTTCAACCACGCAAGCGAGCCCCCTCGTATGCCCAGGTGGTCTCGGAACAAGGAGAATTGCTCAAGGCTCCGTACGACCCGCCCGCCAATTTCCCTGGACTCCATCACGGAACCCGCACCGACCACCTGGAGCGCCAGGCCCGCAACGCCAAGGACCTAAACAAGCTTCCCGAGGGCAACGAGCACGGCGGGCCAGCACCCACCCCGAAGCCAGAACGGCACGGAACTCAATAACAGCTACAAGGCCGCCCTCCTACAAGACGGCAGACCACCACAGCAACAGGTGATCGGTCCCAACGCGTCTACTCACTTGGTCAGGACCCCCACCTGCATTCCATCATCCCCCCTCTCATCACCCAACTCCAGCCGACCCACCCCTCCCCTCTCATCTGACATAGCACGCGAATTGCAAGCCATGCGCCTCGAAATAGCCGCGCTACGAGCTGAGAATGCCACCCTCAAAAAGGAGATCACGCAGTTACGAACTAAACAGCGAGAGGAGCCCCGCCCAAGCGGAGAGCACCAAACCCACCCAATGGGAAGAGTCATCTCTTCCCCGAGTCCCCTCGGAGGAGCGCCTGCAGGGTATAGAAAGGGTGCTAGCCGAGCAAAAGCTTGAATACACCCAAACAGTACACAGTATCCTGAGCGCCCAGGCCGAGATGCAGGCCCGATGTGAGAACATTACTCGGGAGATTCTGTCAAGTGTCAGAGACCTGGCCGCAGAAATAATTCCCCAAAATGTCCCAATTAATGGTATCACCGATGAAGGCCTCTAAGGGACTCGTGATCTGGCAGTAGAACTGTCGGGGCTTCGCTCGGAAACGAGCGGAACTGCAGCTATTGCTAGAAGAGGTAGAGAACCCCCGGATATAATTTCGCTGCAGGAATCCGGAAAGCGTGTCAGATGTCTAGGTTATCAGTCCTTGCAAACACAACACGACACTGCAGTTCTAGTACAGCGAAACATATCAGCACAACACACACACTTTGATAGCTGCTGCATCCCCCATGACTTTGTAACGGTCTACCCGAAGCGTAGGAGAGAACAGGTTATTCATTTACTAAACATTTACAGTAGCCCCAAGCAACACACACATAATTTTCGGTCATTAATCCTGGCCGCTAAACAAGCTGCTTCAGGCTCACCCCTCATCATTACTGGAGACTTTAATGCTCCACACACTGCATGGGGTTATCCTAGGGACAGCAAAAAGGGCGGGCTGCTCTGGGATTTGGTTCAATCTCAGAAGCTGACACTCGAAACTCCACCGGATCTACCAACTAGGGAGGGAACGAGTGTACAACGGGACACCACCCCGGACCTCACCCTTACCTATATAGTGGGCCATGCAGAATGGAGTAGGATAGACTACACCCTCGGCAGTGATCATCACATAATACAGCTACCCACGACACTCAAACACCCCACACCACCAAAGCGTATGCAGACTGTCATCACAGACTGGCACGCTTTCCGGGAGGCACGACAAGCTGGGGACTTGCCTTTCTCCCCAAGGCTTGACCTAGCTCAATGGACGGAACAGCTCCTGGGCGATGTACGGAGTCACCAAAAAGAATTAGATCCCGAAATACCGACGCCACACGTCGACTCTAAATTGCAGCATATGTGGGAAGCCCTCAAAGGCCTTAAGAGGCGATGGCACACTCAAAAGCATAACAGGCGCCTAAGCAAGCGAATAGCCATCCTAGCTAAGGAAATCGAATGTTATGCAAACAAACTAATGAGATCAGGATGGGAAGAGCTGTGCGATCGGTTACAAGGCGCTATGAGCATGAAGAGAACTTGGTGCCTCCTTAGACACCTACTCGACCCATCACGTTCTAAAAAGGAGCAGGCGAACCAAATTACCCGACTTACCAGACAGCTTGCGACCGATCCGCACCAGTCACTTCGAGACCTCATCAATAGATATGTACCAGATGGGGAACAACAACAGCACCCGGACTACTCCGGGCCGCCTAACCCCTCCTTGGACGAGGATATCACAGAGGCAGAGGTCAGGGGAGCGCTGCAGGACGTGCGAACGTCTTCCGCCCCAGGAAAAGACCGAATCACGAATAAGATGCTTAGAAACCTCGACGATGGTTCGATATCTTATCTCACCAAGTTCTTTAACAAGCATTAGAAAGAGGGCACTCTTCCTCGAGAGTTCCGTCATGCGAATGTTACTCTAATCCCTAAGCTGGGCAAACAGCTTTCGACAGAAAATCTCAGGCCGATATCGCTAACGTCATGTATTGGAAAAATAATGGAACGAATAATTATTGCACGAATAAACAGGCTTATAGAAGAAAAAGAATTGCTGTCGCCCAACATGTACGGCTTCAGGGCAGGGCTTGCGACAAACGATGTCCACCTGAGGCTATACTGGGATTTGCTGAAGGACCCTCCCTCACGTGACTCCGCAGCCATTCTAGCCCTGGACCTGACAAAAGCATTTGATAAGGTATTTCACTCAGCCGTCCTGGCAGGCGTAAAACGGATAGAGCCAGGCGTACGGACGTACAACTATGTTCGGGCCTTCCTATCTCACAGAACAGCCACGCTGACACTGGGTGACTTGCATCCTGAAATACAACTACCGTCATGCGGCACACCGCAGGGGTCGGTCATATCCCCCTTACTGTTTAATCTAGCAGTGTCACACATAGCCTGTGCTCTGGATCGAGTGCCGGGTCTTCAATACAGCATGTATGCAGACGATATAACCCTATGGGTCACTCGACGAAGTGATGCATACATAGAAGAAACCCTGCAAGCTGGCGCTACAGCCGTCGTGCAAGGAGCCCGAGTAGCGGGCCTGCAATGCTCTCCCACCAAATGAGACATGCTTGTCTTGCCTGCAAAAAGATCTGGACCTTCGCGAGAGGCTTCCATCCATATTTTAGTGGAGGGGAAGCCTGTACCGCGGGTCACGAAGCTCAAAATTCTAGGCCTACTGCTACAGAGTAATCGGAGAAATACGGAGGTAATCAAGAAGTTCTCGGCGCATGTTACCCAAATAATTGGCCTGCTCCGTAGGATCGTTGCCCGAGGGCACGGCCTGAAAGAACAAGACCGCTTGAGGCTTGTACAAGCGTTTGTTATCAGCCGTTTAACGTATGCTCTCCCTATCTTCCCCTCAACGACAGCGAAATGAAGAAAGTAGATGGTCTCATCCGCAAAGCCTACCGAGCCGCCTTGCAGTTACCACTGAACGCATCCACTGCCAGATTAGAGGAAAACAGGGACATACAATACGGCAGCAGAACTAATCGAAGGCCACCGCACTGGCCAAGTCAACCGCCTAGGGCGCTGCTCCGCGGGCAGACACCACTTACAGAAACTCGGGATCGGACCAGCTCAAAGCCCCGAGTCTGTGTGCTGCATAAAATCATCAATCAGAAATCATATCATCGTTCGACCGATTCCCAAAAACATGCACCCAAAATTTCATATTGACAGGCGGATTCATCGAGCCACGACACTGGATAAAAAATTTCCCCTTTCCCGAGCGACACTCTATGTCGATGCCGCAGAATATCGGCATAAAGATGCATTCGCCATTGCTGTAATTCACTCCACGTCATCTCCTCCTCTTGTAACCCTCACCATTCACACCCGTCACCCGCATGTCGCAGAAGAGGCGGCAGTCGCACTAGCAATAACCCAAAGGCCCACCCCTGAAATTGTATGTTCGGATTCGAAAACAGCCGCCCAAAACTTTGCCAAAGGGCTAATTTCTGCCCCGGCACACAAAATTCTCGGTCTAAATTCGCCATCCGACACGGTCGAACTCCAATGGTTCCCGGCTCACCCGGGCATTGGAGGGATAGAGACGGCCCACACAGCAGCCCGAGCACTTGTCTCCCGGGCGTACGATGTGGACTCTTCCCTCCACGGAGCCAGATCTACCAGGGACAGTCTCCTCACATTCCGAGAGGTCACACAGCATTACCGCCTCTCCCGCAGCAAGCTTCCACCCGCTCACTCATCCCTCACTCTGGAGAAGGAACGCCTCTGGCGTCAACTTCAAACAGTCTCTACCCTGCAGAGCCGTCCTCCATCATGTCCACCCCTCCATCTACCCATCCTCGCTCTGCCCCTGCTGCGGTAAAAAAGCCATGGTCCAACACCAAATGTGGGCTTGTGATGAGGACCCATTCCCTCCAATTAATTCTCCTGACCAGTGGATGGAGGCGTTGGGCCGCTCGGACCCCCAGCTCCAGAAGGAGCTCGTGACTCGAGCGGCTGAAGTCGTCGCGACCCTCCGGGTCGTGGCCACCACGCCCTAACCCTTTATGGGAATAAAGTTATTTCTCTCTCTCTCTCCTTCAATACGTGCGCTCACCGTACCAGCTAAAAAGTGCCCCCGTGTTTTAATCGTTGTGCATTCCTCTGCCCACACAAATAATGCAATGTCGATGCGGGCAGCATCCCAACGTGGAACTTTTAGGCAAAGCTTATATAGCTATGGTTGCAAGTACATCTCACGTCTGAGAGTAAAACTGGGGCGAGAAAATCAAGCCAAGCGGCGCAGTGGACCCAAGCCTAACGCGTAGATCCCAAGCGAGCCAAGGTGGCACCAAGATCACGACTGACGTCAGCAGTCAAAACACTGACCTCGGTGGCGCCACCCGCAACGATCAACATCAGAGGAAGCCGAAACGAGTTAACAAGGGCAAGCTGTTGAAGGGCGCGTGGCTGCCAGACCTGCCGTGCGACGACACGAAGATAATAATGCGGCCACGCGGTGGACTACGAGTGAGTGAAGTACCCCGTGCCAAAGTTAGCCGAGCCATCACGACGGCAGCGCAGGTCAGCGCCATTGCAGCAAGAGACGACGTCATCTGGCTGAACAACCAGCAGAACACTATTCTCGTGAGCACGCCGGTGAGGGAACGAGCGGACAAGTACGCGGCCATGGAGTGCATCGACATACGTGGCACGTCCCACACGGTGAGCGCCTACGAGCCCGCCCCTCGAGGAACCGTTAAAGGAGTTATACGCGGCGTTCCGTTGGAAGACAGAGCCAAAGAAATTCAAGAATTGGTAGTGGACGAGCACAACCCGACGACGCTGCAAGTGAACCAAGGAGAATGCGCAGCTGCGCGCGGCAACCGAAAGGAACAACAGACAGATGGAGGAACTCAAGGAATTCATGAAGGCTAACGCCCGCCAGCAGCAAGCGCAGCTGCCGCCGGCGCAGCAAGAGCCGCAAGAAAAGCCAGAAGAAGAGGAGGTCAAGGTGACCGCAAGGCAATCAACAACGTCCTCGGAGCCGGCGCTGAAGAAAAGGGTGGTCGAAAACCTCCGCGAACGTAAGCTCGCTGAGCGAATAGACAAGCTAGAAGGCAACGTGACGCAGCTGACGGCTCGTGTAACGAGCCTAGAACAGACGTGCCAAAGCATCTCGGAAGTAGTACACCAGACCACCGCGGCGGTTCGTCAACTAACGGAACAAATGAACAACATCCAAGCATGGATCTGAACTCAAATAAGACAGCGAGAACAACGGCGAAGAGCCTCACGGCGTGGCACTGGAATTGTAACGGGTTCGCAAGCAAGAAGGCGGTGTTGTAGCAGCACATACAACAGTTGGCGAGGAAACCAGACATTATAATGATCCAAGAAACCCTCGTAGAAGAGACCCGACTTCCCGGGTACAGGACGCACGCCAGCCCGCCCAGCCGAGCCGCAAGCGGCAAGGGGCGAGGCGTTTGCACCCTGGTGAGGAAGGGACTAAACGGCGTGGAGAGGGAAGGCATCAAGAACTCACTGAACGAATACACGATGATCGAAGTAATAACTGGAAGGAAGAGGAAGGAGAGTACATTTTTCGTGAACATTTACAACAGCCCAGCGCACAGCAAACAAAAAGTCAAGTCAATCCTACACAAGGCTTCCAAGATCGCCGGAAGCAAAGATAACCAAGTAATCTGCGGCGACTTGAACGCTCCGTGCCAGGCCTGGGGCTACGCCAAGACGTCGGCCAAGGGACGCGATCTCCTGACCGACGGCACAGACGCAGGCCTCACCCTCGTAACGGACCCGGCGCACCCGACGCGGATCGGCAACTCGGTCAGCAGGGATTCCACGCCGGACCTCACCATCGTTAGGACGCCGAATAGGGGCCGACAGCCCGAATGGACCAACACCGGCCAAGACCTGGGCAGCGATCACTTTTTTATTGAGGTGACGGTGCCGCTCAGGGGGACATCGGAAGAAAAACGGGTCCACAAGATCACGGACTGGGACCTCTACCGAAACCTGTTACCGGCCGAAGAAGAGGAGATTCGGGATGTGGACGAGTGGACAAACAAAATTTTAGAGAAAGTTTCGGAGGCCACCAAGGAAATTGAGACCGGGGAGGAGATAGACAGAATTGCCATTTGCTGGAGGCGAAAAGATCAATCCAGGAACGGTGGCGAAAACAACGCACCAACCGCAGACTGAGAAAAAGAGTGGCCGAGCTGAATCGCACTATCGGAAAGCACTGCCGCACTCTTTGCCGGCAGCAGTGGTACGAGGCGTGCAACGCAGCCGACGGCCAAATGCACAGCGGAAGAACATGGACCATGCTCCGGCACTTGCTTGACGAAACGAAAACGAAATCACACCAGAGGGACAGCCTAGCCAAGATCCTAAACAAGGCGCTGCGCGAGCTAGGAGAAGAAGCGCGCAAACGAATTAACAACAAGTACCTGCCAGCAAGCCCCGAGGAGTCGCACCCACACTATCGGGGAGCGGAAAATGAACAATTAGACAGGGACATCGAGGTCTGGGAAGTGCGGGCAGCGTTGCATGAGCTCAACTGCCGATCCGCTGCGGGCCCGGAGAAGATCACCAACAAAGAACTCAAGAACCTCAACGAGGCGGCGATTGCGAGCCTGACAGCCCTCTTCAACAAATGCTGGAGGGAGGGCAGGTTACCCAAAATGTGGAGGACGGCGAAAACCATCCTCATCCCAAAACCGGGGAAGACGTCCAGCATCGAGAACCTCCGCCCCATCTCCCTGGCCTTGTGCGTCGGGAAGACGCTAGAGCACGTCTTGATCAACCGCTGGCAAAAGTATTTGGAAGACAACGACTTGTTCTCGGAGTCGATGATCGGCGTCAGGAGCAAGTTGAGCACACAGGACGCAGTGATACAGCTCAAGACTGAAATCATCGATGACAAGACCAAGACGCGTGACAACAAGGCCATCCAAGGGCTAGACCTGCAGAGTGCATTCGACAAAGTCAAGCACGCGGCGGTTTTGGCCCAAATCAGCGAACTGAACATGGGAATCCGGACGTACAACTACGTGCGCGAGTTCGTGTCAGAACGCACGGCAGAAATCCACGTCGGCGACATCACGCTCGAAGAAAAGAAGCTCGGCAGCATTGGGACCCCACATGGCTCGGTGATCTCACCGTTGCTCTTCAACCCGGTGATGATCGGGGTCGGCCGGCGCCTGAAGTCGCTGGCGGATGTGCGCCACACCATCTATGCCGATGACATCACATTGTGGGTCCCGGGTGGCAGCAACGGGCACATAGAGTCGACACTACAGCAATCAGTGGAAGCCATCGAGAGCCAACTTGACGGATCAGGACTGGTATGCTCCCCGAGCAAGTCAGAACTCTTGGGGTTGCCACCGAAGGGTGCAAGAAGGAAGGCGGCGGAAGAGGAAGCCGCGGCAAAAGACAAGATAATCATCCGAACCAGCAACGGACAGGTGATCCCGGAGGTCGGGAAGATCCGAGTGCTGGGCATGTTAATCGAGAAACGTTGCACGAACGGCGAAACCATCAATCGCCTTTCGGCTAAGGCCACCGCGGCCACACGCCTCATAAAGAGGGTCACCAACAGAAAGGCTGGCATGGGAGAGGACAGCCTGCTACGGCTAGTTCAATTCTTCGTCATAAGCCACGTGGCGTACGTCGCCGCCTTCCATAATGGCGGTAAGACGAACGAAACAAGATCAACGCGATGATACGGAAAGCCCACAAGGCCGCACTCGGACTTCTCGACTGCACGAGCACCGAGAAGTTGCTGACCCTCGGCGTGCACAACACGCTCGAGGAGATCGGAGAAGCACAGCGAGCCGCCCAAATCGAGAGGCTCAAGGAAACCAAGACGCCCAGGGCCATCCTCGCTAGACTGGGTCTAGACCCCGGTACGAGCGAGGAAGAGCTATGCGAACAAGAAGACGTACCCGAAAACATCAGGAGAGGAATGTGGGTCTACCCAGTTCCAAAGAACATGGAACCCGAACACAGCGGAGAACGGCGGAAGGCTCGAGCCAAGGCCATGGTCGGGCTGCACGCTGAGATGCCAGGCACGAGGTACGTGGACGTGGCAGAGTATCGAGGCAAGAAGACGTACGTGGCGGTGGTCATCGACGCCAAGACCGGCTCAACAGTCACCGCGGCAAGTATCCGGGCACGTGAGGCGAGATGTGCCGAAGAGGTGGCTATAGCCTTAGCCATCGCGGACCCACACACCAGGACCATTCTGTGCGACTGTAAACGGGCCGTGCGGAACTTCGCCAGAGGGAGAGCGTGTAGTAGAGCAGTGAGGTTGCTTGCCTCGCTGGACTTCGCGAACAGGCAGGTGACAGTGAAGTGGTTCCCCGCACACGCGGGGAACGAAGTGTCAGAACAATATGTGAACCACAGTGAGACGGCGAACTCTACCGCGCGAGTGTTAACTGGCCGCGCGGCTGGCGCGAACCCGTCTGCAGAACTGTGGGGGGAAACCAAAGACAGGATGGGGACATATAACAAAATCACGAGATACTATACGATGAGAAGAAGACAAATGGCGCCGCCGCACCCCGGCCTGGCCAGGGAGCAAGCGGTGGTACTAAGACAATTGCAGACGGGTTCCTTACTGACCCCGGTCATCATTAAGCATGTGTGCCCCGAGCAATACGAGCACGATACGTGCGAAGTGTGCCGGAGTGCGCGGGCTACGATGGCTCACATCCTGTGGGACTGCTCGGCAAGACCTACAGAAGCGTCAATGGAGACAAAGATCCCGCCGTGGTACCTGACCGCGGCGCGGAGCAGTAACAAGGACGTACAACTACAGGCCGTCCAGCAAATCCTAGCGGCACTTGAACAGCATCACCCGAGCGAAAGCCGAGAGGGCCCGGCCGCCCAGCGCGGGCAGGCCGGAGGACCTCGACACTAGTAGCGAGGCAGCTGCCTAGTAAAGAGCCCAGCCGGAAAGACGTAGGGCCGCGTCACGGCACTTCGGTAACGGAGGCTGCCTGCAGGCGGAGACTGCAGGCCGCCTGCAGTCTTCACTCACTCACTCACTCACTCGCGGGTCACAACGTCCCGAACAACGTCCGCTACGGAAATGCTCTGATGGAGTGCACCCTGCATCGGAAGCAAATCGACGTGTGTTTCCAGTGCGGGCGCGTCGGCCACCGAATGAAAGTGTGCCCAAATCCTCAAGACTGAATATGCCGGGGATGCGGACTGGCCAACCCGGACGAAGGCCCCGTGTGCGACCCCAAGTGTGCGCTGTGCAGCGGGAAGCACCTGACCGCCGATCATAAATACAAGGCAAGATTCAAGACGCCGTACGTCGTTCGACGCCGGCGATGGGAATGGCGCCGGGCCGAGGAAGAAGACTACGGCTACAGTAACCAAGCGAAGAGAAATCATGCAGGGCGACCCCAACGCAGCTCCTCGTCGCGAAGCCGGTCGAAAACGCCGACCCGCGGCGGCGGATGCCAAAGCCGAAGCCGCTCGCGGTCCCGCTCCCGCATCCCAACGCCGTCATCGGCCGGCCGCAGGTATGGCGGCAACCGCCGCTGGGAGACGATCGGAAGAGATCCATGATCGAGTGGAAGACAGAACTTCATGTTCGAGGTCCAGGGCAAGCTCAAAAACATGGGCCGGTTCGAGATACCGGCCCAGTTCTAGTGCAGCATCCACCGGAGGACAAGCGATTCTTCCCGAGAAAAAGGTGGGCTGGATGAACGGGTCTCCCGTCGTTCGAGTAACGAATGGCAATGGATTCCCGCACCTCAATCCCAACCCCTCCTCTTCAACTCTAACCAAAACGTCGCGAAGCAAAACGACGAAAGTGCAGAACTTAAGAAAATAATCGAAAGGCAGAAGGCCCAAATTCAGGAACAAAACGCGCAGATCAGAGTGCTAATGAACAAGAGAGATGCGCTCGCTAGTTCCGAGTGCAGCGTCGGAGGAAGCCACAGAAACGAAACGTGCCGCGGATGACCCCCCACCTCTGCCCGCCTAGCGCGGGGAGGGGCGGCGAAGCCCACGCAAGAGGCACCGAAACACCGTCGACCGCGAGACGGCAGTACAAGCACAGCACATATTAAGACAACCAACATCACCGCAAGAGGGCGACAAGCTGGCAGCGATACTGGAGGCCATCAATCATATAAATTTCCGGCTCGAGGGCATCGAAGCAAGACTAGGGAACATTGAGGCAAAGGTCTAGAGTCTAGACACTATCAGTCAAGCATGAGAGACTGGCGGCGAATGTCGCCAACTTTACAATACGAAACCGTTTTGCGGCCATGAGGAAAAAGTGAATGGATAAAATCAAGGAATCGATCGCGTACAGGCGCGCTCGCATCGAAATATCTGAAGACGAAAAAGACAAATAACAAAAAACGAATCGTGGGGAAACCACGATCATTTATTAATGAAACTGTCAGGCATACGAAACAAGGACTGCGAATTGTTACTTCACTTAGAGAGTCTCGACCAGAAGCCGGACGTGGTGGCGCTGCAAGAGACGCACGCAAACCACGCCTGCCGAGATACGTGACGTACACGGACCTGACGGTGCGCGGCACGGCGATTCTGGTGCGGAACAACGTCGCCGCAACGCAGCACGTAACCGCGTAACATAGCTGCGAGCACACGCTGGTCAATGTTCACTCAAGAACGAGCGGTAAGGCAGGGAACCTGCTTGTAATGAGCTCCTGTTTGTAATGACATCCCAGAGGCATTGCGATTTTGACGAGACCGTGAGGGAGGCGAAGAGGTTGGCGTGGAGCAGGCCGCTCCTGATCATCGGCGACTTCAACGCCCCTCACCCAACGTGGGGCTACAGACATCAATCGAAGATAGGAAAAAGCCTAGCCATGGCCATGGACTACCACAACGTGACCCTCCTGAACAAAGCGGGCGTCGTCACCAGCAATGGGAACGCCGCTAGCCGAGACACCACGCCGGACTTATCGTGGCTCGCATGGTCAGCGGCGGTAACCTGGCAGTGCGAAGACGTGGACCTTAGCTCGGGCCACAACATCATCAGCCTAACGATCAAAGGACCAAGGTATTGGGCAACCCTGAGTAAAGCCAGAGTAACCAACTGGGACCTAATTCGCATGCAGACGGACCTGGAGAACGGAGAGTCGTCCGAGAAATTGGAAGACGACAGCAACCAAACGTACGTAGAATGGGCACGGGAGCAGTAGAGCGTGCTTGAAAAGTTCACCCAAGAGACCGTGACTACGGCGCAAACCCCTTTCCTGGACACCCGACTCGCACACATATGGGCAGCGCGCCACTCGCTAACGCGGAGGTGCAAGCGCCAACGTTACAACAACCCAGGCGGCACAGAAAGTGTGCCCCAAGACCGGCCCGTCTATGGCCGCTTTCTGGCATGTCCGGCCAGCATCCAGGTTCTGGCAGTCACTGATCATGCGCTGAACGGCCAACATTCCGCAACCAGCGCTTCGGTATTTTTCCGTCCGCCCGTGTCTGGACGCACAACGGCAGCTAAACGGCTGCCAGATTTTCAGTTCTCTTACGGCTGCCGATGTTGAGAAAGAGAACGGCCGAAGTACGGCCTTAGGGCATCCGTTTTTTCTTGGGGAAGCGGTAATCGGCCGAAGCACGGCAAGCGACCGGCCACAGAATATTCGTATTCTTGCGGCAGTTGGTGTTCGAAAGGAGACCGGCAGGAGCGCGGCTGCCGTGCATTCGTTGTTTCAACGATGAACCGCGCGTCCGGTGGTAGAATATTCGTTTTCTTCGGGCAACCAGTGTTATGAAGGATACCGGCCGACGTAAGGCCCCAGAATATAAGTTTTTCATTCGGTTGACTGTCCTTGGCCGAATTACGGCAAGCGAATGGCCACAGAATATATGGCAACCGGTGTTCAAGAGGAGACCGGCCTACGTAAGGTATCTGGTTATACGCCATTTTTTTGGCAAACGGCATGCAGCCGAACAACGGCACGCGCCTGGGCGCCGAGAATTCATGCACAGACGTGTTTGGAAGGGGACCGACCGGTTTTTTCTTGGGGGGAGAAAAAGCCGTTAGGGAGCCGAACGACAGGGACGCGTTTTTCCTCCGCTCCGTGTTTCTACGTTTTAAATGAACGAACATCGTTTGTCAAACAGTAATGAGTGTTCTCGGTGAACGGGCAAGGTGCAAGGACTCACTGGACATTAGCAGGGAACCTTTCAGGCCATCGAAATGTCATTTATTGCCACAATAAGACTGTGCCACATCGACGGGTGAGCTAAGCCTCGCCAGTCGTCGCCGCTACCACGCCTCTGCCGCCGGCTTCGTCGACGCATCAGCTCGAGGCTATTCGCCCCCTCAAGTAATGGAGAGCATTGGATACATCGACCCGGCAGAGATGTCCGGTCCGAGATGGAGATGGTTCACCAAAATAACTGGCCTTCAAGGGCGTCGAGCAAGCGGCCACCACGCAGGAGCTAAATCGCCACCATGTCAAGGACTCCCCACCAAAGAAAGGCAAGTGCGAGCAAAAGCGCAAGTTATTCTGCTGAAAATTAAACTGCGACAAGCAATGTTGCACTATGTTGTTGGTGATAAACGTAGAAGAGACTCGCTCGTGCATTGGTAGGATCAACGTCATGCCCTGCACTATGTTACTTCATGGGATTTTACGACTGCTTATTTAGGAAACAAATTATTTTAAATTTGCGATAACAACAGAGCCTTGTCACTCACGAAGCCTAGCTGTTAATTTAGTTCCGATGTTCGAAGGTGAGCTTAGCTACTCTTGGGATATGCCTCATTTGGTTAAACATAATCGCCAGCATCCTAGCAAACACGGATTTTGTCAGGATTTTCTTGCTCAACGCAGATTGTTGAGTTCACGCACGATTTGGCTCTTGCAATATATAAGCTTAAAGTGGTTGACTGTATATTCTTGGACTGCAAAAAACAAATGATGGTGTTCCATATCACCTTCTGCGTATTAAATTTCATCCTATGAACTGAATTATTCGGTTTGTTGCATTGTTATTACTATTGGCCCTATAGCTTTGTTCAAATGTACTGTGTAGTTTACCGGACTATAGCGAATGAACGTGATTCCGTATACCTGCAGCTTTATTCGAATTTAATAACATCCTGGTGTGCTGATTCAAAAACGTGTTTGGATATTGAACAGTGTGTTAACGGCACCTTTACAAGAAAACCTTCATTCCAATTGAATACGTATACCGTAAATTATGCTGCTGTGACAAGGGCCGAGGAATATAAATACCTAGGAGTTTATTTAGGGAGTGGTTAGAGGTTAAATAGGCAGGTTCACACAATAAAAGGTACGGCTGCATATGTTTTTGGCTTTCTGAGACGAAATTGCAGTAAACCTCCATCTAACTGAAAAGAACAACCGTATTTCACTCATGTGCGCTCAATCTTGGAGTACGCATGTGTTTTCGTGGATCCCTACACCAAAGAGCTGGTTGATACGCTCGAAAACATAGAGAATATGTCAGTGCGATTCGTATTAGATAATTGGCACGCTCAACTTAGCATGAGAGAAAGTAAAAGTAAACTGAAATGGCAGGACGTGAAAGATCACAGACGAAACCACAGGTTGAACTTTTTTCGTAATATCTATCATTCGAAAACTGGAGCAGAAGGGGAGAGGTATGTCCAAGCGCCATTCTACATATCGCAAAGTGGGACCACTAGCTTAAAGCAAATTATTAACTTTCCTTTAAAGGTGACGCCTTGCGCGATTCATTTTATTTTACATCAATACTGCAGTGTAACTATCTTCCACGTATGATTGCAATAACTGTTTATATTGACGATTTTCAGCGCGCTTTGTAGAATTATTTTGCTATTTTGTCTCATATTTAGTGCTTAGTGTTATGTATCTCCCTTCTGTAATGCGTTGTAGGCATCAAATAAATAAATAAATAAACAAAACAATGAATAAATAAATGAATATAAATAAATAAATAAATAAATAAATAAATAAATAATAAATAATTAAACTTCCAGAGGCGCAAGTTTGCCTCCGGCGAGTTGAGTCAAACCTTGACCTACGCATTCAAACTTGACCAATTAAATATTTATTGCCCTATTTGTTGCAGTATGCAAGGTTTCCTTTATGCATGCTACCATTGCTATGTTATTGGTTTGAAACAAATTATGTAACTCTAATTTTACGCCTTTCCTTGCGTGAACACAGAGAGATACAACTGCAGCCACCTGAAGCAGGGAGTCATTCGCAACCCGTCGAGAATTTTTTGAACGTAGTATGACATTAGAACAAAATTAGGTTCTTTTGGACTATTAAGTGGTGTGGACGTATACTCATGAAAACAACATTAAAATAGATTGCAAATGAAAGTACTTCTTCGCTCCTTCTTAGGATCAGCCCTGCGCAAGATCATAAGAAAAGTTGATCGAGTAGAAAATGTCTTTGCAAGAAAAATGGGCAAAAACTGGACATACTTTTTTTGTGAAGGAGTTATATTAAATGCTCCTGAGTGTCTTGTTGAGAACCAAAACGCTTCGTAAAGGCATTCACGCCGGTTTTATATACATCAAATTTGGTCAAGCAACTGTTATAAAAATACTTTATGTGGTCATAGCATGAAAGTGTTCCGGAATATTGCCCTAAAAGAAATTTGCTAAAAGCGGTGCAATTTATCTCTCTGAAATTCAACCCACTAAAGTATGCGCCATCCACCCCCCCCCCCTCTCCTCTTTGCCCCTTTATTACAGGTAAGCCGCCCCACAGAGGATATCAGGACCTGGACAATACATCTATTCAAGCTCTACAAAGAACTGAATATTTTCTGTGTTCGGCAGTAAAAGAGGCACAGCAATTAAAGGAACGACAATTTGTGAGCACTGTTTAATAAATGAATTTTGCTGTCAACTGAGGTTGGTAATTAAGCAAGGCTGCGCTGAAAGCTTGACGGCTGGTGGTTGCGCGCGAGCTCATTTTGATGTGGCTGCATTGGACCCAAAATGCTGGGTTTGTGCTGCTTCTGCACTGCGCGAATGAGTCATCTGCTTGCGCGACATGCAGTGACCGGCCTCAGTACAGTTAACGTACTGTGGCTGCACTCCAATGCCCGTAGCACGGCCGTGTTTTCGGTAGCTTTAGTCCGGCTGGAGTCCGACGACCGCATCTCGGCTGTCCTCCGGCGGCCGTACTTCGGCCGTACACAGGTGGCTTCGGAATGGCCGGAGCCCTACGGCTGGAATCTGGCCGTATGACCGTAAGCCGGTCGACTGGCCGACGGACACTGGCCGTTGGACAGCCATGGGAGTACGGCCGTATACGTCCAAAAGGCCCACATTTGGACATGGGCGGAACATGGCTGCCGGAAAACGGCCGGACAGAAAATCACCGGCCAAAGTACACCGGCCTGTTTTAGGCCGAACAGTCCTGTGCTGCCTGGGAAGAAGCTTGTGAAACGAATCGCGGTCCTGAACAAGGAGATCGTGGAGTACGCAAACAAGCTCTGCCGCGAAAAGTGGCTGAGCATGTGCGAGGGACTGCTGGGCAAGCTGTCGGCGCGCAAGACATGGTGCTTGCTGTGGCACCTGGTCGACTCGCGGAGCAGCAAGACTGCGGGCAACCGTAACCTGACCGATGTCCTCAACGCTTAGGACAGAGACGGACAGCGACTGCTGAGAGACCTGGAGAAGACTTACCTCAAGACGGAAAAGGGACAGTACCCGATACCCGAAGAGTACGACGGCCCCGAGAACCCAATTCTGGACGCGCCATTCACCCTTACGGAGCTTCTCTGAGCCATAGACGAGAGCAATAAGAAGAGCGCGCCGGGAACGGATGGTATTACGTACAAGTTGCTCGGGGACATGAGTAACGCGGCGGCGCACGGGCTCCTGAGTCACATCAACAATGCGTGGGAGAGACCCCGATTGCCTACGGAAAGGAAAGAGGTCCAGGTACGTTTCATACCGAAGCCCGAAAAGCAGTTGACGGTAGATAACATGCCCCCGATCTCGCTCACGTCCTGCGTGGGCAAGGTCGTGGAGCGCATGGTTCTCAGAAGACTTCAAGCGTAGTTGGACCAGATGCCGGTGACCACGTACGGGTTCCGGTAACACCTGAGCAGCCAGGGCATCCTCGTCCAGTTGAACGAAGTGGTAGTCAAGGGAGCCACGAAGAACGCACCGCGGGGATGCTGGCACTGGACCTTAAAGGGGCCTTAAACAACGCGTCTCACGCGAGCGTCCTGGAGAACCTGACGAAGACGGGATGCGGCCGCAAGATCTTCGGCTACATCAAGGACTTTCTCACTGAGAGGACGGCATCGATAAGGATTGGCGAGGAACGGTCGGAGCCCACGGAGCTTGGAGACAGGTACCCCTCAGGTGTCGGCACTGTGCCCTCTGCTCTTCAACCTGGCCCTCCTCTCCCTACCCGAACTACACAAGCAGATGGAAGGCGTGGACCACGCGTTCTACGTCGACATCACGGTGTGGACGAGTCGCGCGGGTTCAGACGCCTGGGCGAAGCACGTACTGCAGAGAGCGGTAACGACCGCCCACGAGTACTCCAAGACCTGCGGCCTGAGCTGCGCTCCACAGAAGTCGGAGCTGCTCATGGTGCAACTGGAGAGGCCGAAGAATAGGCGCCGGCGAACGTGACCATCTCCATCGATGGCGCGCAGATCAAGCCGACCGGGCAGATCCGCATTCTGGGCCTGTTGCTGTGGAGTGACGGCAAAGTGACGGAGGCTGTGACAACAATCAAGCACACTTCGGAAGAGATTAGGAGCATGATCACAAGAGTTGCCAACTGCAAAAGAGGACTAAAGAAAGACGAAGCCTTTTGCCTTGTGCAGGCTTTCGTCGTGCCGCGTGTCACCTATTCCGCCCCGTACCTCCGCCTGACGAACGCGAACAGGGAAGCGCTCAACGCGACCATAAGAAAAGCAACAAAGACCGCAATGGGAATGCCGATGTTCTAGTCGACGCAACGTATGATGGGCATGGGCACGCTCAACACCGCGGAAAAGCTGATCGAGCCTCACCTGTCGAACGAACGAATACGGCTGTTTTTGAGGCTTTTGAGTATCTCGCATATTTCTGCTTCTTCTGTAAGTCGAAGAAAAATATATTCTTCTAATGTATAACTAAGTGGAACCTCGCACGGTTTATTTAAAGGTTCCACCGTGTTCATAAAATGCATGTTAAACGCTAGCGAAAGATCAGAAATGTTTTTGTTCCCTATGCGAAGCTGCAAACTGCCAGAATGCGCCTCGTTCTTTAACGTTTGGTTAATTATTTTGCAGACTTCATCAGGGCGCTGTCTGTATGCATGGGTGAAAATATATTCGAAATACGACGATTTTGCTTTTTTAATTCAGTGTTCAGGTTATTTCTGCATATCTAAACAGTCGCTAGCACAGTTGGATCTTTTGTAGGTATTTTGTAAACAGCTTGCGTTTTTCCGAATCATTTTATATGCTTTTGTGTCACCCATGGCTTTCGAATATTTTTTTCTGGTTTTTGCTCGTGTATGCGGAAAGCGTATAAGCGTTTCTTAGTCAGCACAGCCAAGCGACGTACGGCGCCATCTAGGGGTACGTTTGAAGCTATGTCCACGTGCATGTGGCCCTCAATTTAATCGCCGAGAACCGCTTGGTCTCGTAGTGCAGTTGTTCAGCACCCGCGAAGCGAACATCCTTAACCCGGGTTCAAATACCGTTACCGCATTTTTTTTCATTTTCAAGGGTTTGTCATATTCGAATATTGGCATTTGTTATCACGCATATAATCTATTCATGACATCTTTCTGCATTACTTTTGGGATTTCGGGTATTTTCGTTGCCTTATGATCAGTTTCAGCTACTGCTTCTTGTACATTTTTGTGGGTTTCTCTTTTTAGTTCTGTTGCGGCTATTTCTGTAAAATATTTTTTACATGTGATGCATAAGGAAACGAGACATTATAGTGATGATGAAAGACGAGGAGAGATTTATTGTTTATTGATTCATTGATTCATTGATTATTCTGGGCATAGACTGAAGACCAGTCTTCGCTTAAGACGCGTGAACGGAAGGAATCCGTGCCTGAACACGTAATTCGCCTATAAATTGAGCCAGTTTGCTGGTTCCCTTTGTATGTTTTAGATGCCATGTAAATAACAAACCCTGGGCAATGGTCAGTGATATCGCGTGATATTGTGCCAACTGTTTTGGCGGTCGTGTCCCTGCTAATTGTTGTTCTTGGAAAACGTTTATTCCGAAAAAGGGAGAGGGGAGGGGGAGAGAAAGAGTTAGGAGTGGTGGGTGGCCATCCTATTCCGGTAGGCCGCGCAGGGTCGCCGCCACCTTCGCCCGAGAGATCAGGGCTTCCTGGTCCTCGAGCTGGCAACTGCGCTGCTACGATATATAAATCTAAAATGGGGTGGCTATCGCGCGTTACGCGAGTAGGTGTGTGGATAACATTGCAGAAGCCGGCGGCATCAAATACATTACTTAATTGGGGAGAACTCCAAGTATTTTGGGCCATAATAATGTTCAAGTTTACCTGAAGTAAAATTAAATAGCCGTGAAGTAAAGCATGGTCAAAGAGTTTTTCTATGAATTGCCAGATGGTGCAAAATGTTGCGATACATAACAATACATAATAGCAAACATATTACTGTCGCTAAGAACAGATAGACATTCGCAATCTAGGGAAACATGCGTCGTGTAACGTGCATTGCGACTCCGCCTCCGCGTACCTAAGGGCGATTTAAAAAAATATTGATTATAATCATTTAGGGACAGCGTGTCGCTGTGACTGTGGTACCAAGTTTTGGAGAATAATGTTATGTTGAAATTAAAGTTGAATTCGTTAAAAAATTTTTTTATTTGGTCTTCCTTAGGAGAGAGAGAGCGGGCATTCATGTGAACGGCAGATAAACGGTTTTGTTTGAATTCGGGAGCGTTGACGTCTGAAGGCAAGCAGCATTCTTGACACTGCATGCTACCAGTTAAGAGTATCTCAAGAAACTGTCACACTAAATTCGTTCCGCTTAAACTATCTTCCGCAGGTAATTTTCAGATTCAATGCGGGCCAGATTGGCTGATTCCATTTTCCGTGCAAATATTTTTCCGTTTCGTGTCCGCACAAACCTCGCGTTTCCTTAGCGAGCGCCAGGGAGAGGTGGCGGTTCAAGGTTTGGCATAAGTGGTCATTTAGATAGATTTGCTCTTCACTTTTGATCGCCTCTTGGATATTTTTGGCGCGCTTTTTCATGCTATCTTAAGATCAGCGTCCATTTTTTGCTTGCTGAAGCAGGACAGTAGTTTTTCAGATTGCCCAAATGTCACAAAATTGTGCGGGGTAATTTAGGTGCCGATGTCTCGGACGGGAGGAACGACAAAAAACTTCTCCCTACGTGCGAATTCCAGAATGTGGTTCGGACCTGCTAACCGGCGATAGGTCCACACCTGATTGGCCGCTGGCGTGAGGCACGAGACGGGGCACGCGACAACAGTTTCAAAACAAAGGACGTTTACTTTCTTCACATTCACAGGAAATTCAAAACAGACAGACAGAAGGTTTGACGACTTAATAACACAGTGCAGTTGACAACCCGTCGGGGTCAGAGCTGCCAAGAGACCGACATTGAGCACATTGATGAGGATGAATGAAACGGTACTCGCCGTTACGAGCCCAAGAAGGAGGCGACAGTAAATGAAGGGGATAGTAGAGTGTACAATAAGGCGGGGTTGGAGGCTTCCCCCAACTGCTAATAAAGGCCCGCGGAGAACACGTACAGCATGGTGCACTGAAGGAGGCGGATAAGAAGCCCGTGCAGTCCACTTACTTAGAGAAATACAACAGAGAAGAGGATTAGAAAGAGTCCGAAGGAAAGTGGAGAAGGGGAGAACGTCTTAGCTGCGGTCCGGCTGATGGTCTCGCCGGTGTGACGGAGGCTGTCGGTCGTCTGTGGTGGGGCGCCGCTCATCAGCGACGCAATTTGGGCGAACTTCGGTCGCGCACTTTCACCTCCTCGAAGCGATCTTCGGGGGCCCGGAGTTCACCGCCGTCGTCGCTCGGCCTCCCCAGCACAGCCCTCAAGGCCGACGCCGCGTCCCAGCCGTCCGTCCGGCCACCGCCAGTTCTCAGCCCATCTCCCCGCCAACCCCGCGCTGCACCACGCACACAGTCCCCCGGACCGCGCGTCTTCCGAGAAATCGCGGGGCGCAGCCTTCCGTAGGCCGCGGCACTCTCGGCCACCTTTCTCCCCGAAACACATGGCCAGCCGACCCGGGTGCGACAATGGCGGCGAAAACATTCCTTCGCTACGCGGTATGCCTCCCCTCGGCCAAAAATGGCGAGCGACAAGAAAACCCGTCAAGCAGGGCCATGAATTTCGCGACACCAACATGGCGTGAAGCTGTCTACACGAGGACCAGGGAGCGAGGTGGGAAGCACACATCACGATAGGTCTCATCGTAGCAGCTTTTCTGACTTCCCTGTGACGCTGTAATTTTGGCGCGGGTGATCTGGCGGGCCACATCAGCCTGGACAATGAGATCACGTGCGTACTTTGTTCGTGGCGTGGTCGAATCAGGCAGCATGGTGTCCAATGGCAGGGCAGGGTCACGGCCGAAAAGGAGAAAGAAAGGATAGTAGCCGGCAGTGTTGATACGCGACGAATTGGAGGCGAAAGTAACGTAAAGGAGTGGAACGTCCCAGTCACGACGGTCGGTGGGCGTGTACATAGCGAGCATATCCGTGAGTGTCTTGCTAAATCGTCCCGTGATCCCATTAGTCTGCGGATGATAGGCCGGGGTGAGGTTGTGCTTAATGCGGCAGGACCGAAGAAGGTCGTCGACGACTTGAGGTAAGAAGCACCGGCCACAGTTCGTGATCAGCTGACGAGGAGCACTATGATGCAGAATGACGGCGTGCAGTAGGAAATCGGCGACGTCCGTGGCGCAGCTGGTGGGAAGGGCACGTGTGATGGCGTAACGCGTGGTGTAATCGGTATCAACGACGATTCACCTGTTACCAGAGCGGAATAGGTGGAAGGGGCCGAGAAGGTGTAATGCAATAAGGAAGAATGGTTCAGAAGAAACATCAATCGGTTGAAGAGGGTCTGCTGAAAGAGAGCGAGGCGTCTTGCGGCGTTAGCAAAAGGTCAGAAGCCATGACGTACCTCCGCACAGACCGGTAAAGGCTGGGCCAGTAAAGGCGTCGTAGCACACGGTCGTAGGTCCGAGTTAGGCCAAGATGGCCAGCAGCCGGCACGTCATGAAGCTGGTGGATTACTATGTCGGGACGGAGATACTGAGGTACGGCGAGAAGGGCGTCAGGTCCATCCTCCCGGAAGTTGCGGCGAAATAGGACGCCATTACGCAATGTAAACGTGTGCAGAGATGGGCCGGACGGCTCCGCGCTAAGACGGTCTATAACCTGTTGAAGCGATGGATCGAGTCGGTGGGCGCCTACGTCGTAGAAGTCGGACAGGGTAAATACGCAAATATCAGGGCAAATATGATTCCACGTTGGATCAGGCGAATCAACATTATGACGAGACAAACAGTCGGCGTCCCGTTGCATACGACCAGACCTGTAGACCATCGAATAGTCATAGTTAACACCCAGCGGCCGACACCCAGCGGCCGAGTCGTCCGGACGGATCTTTTAGCGAACAAAGCCAACATAGGTAATGATGGTCGGCAATGACCGCAAAGGATTTGCTGTACAAATATTCCCGTTGCATGCGACCAGACCTGTAGACCACCGATTAGTCATACTCCTGAAGTCGTAACGCCCAGCGGCCGAGTCGTCTGGACGGATCTTTGAGCAAAGAAAGCCAATATAGGTAATGATGGTCGGTAATGACCGCAAAGGATTTGCTGTACAGATATGGTAGAAGTGCGGGGTAATATTTAACGGCCATAAATCAGAGTTTCTGTGCGGCGGGTCAGAAATGTAACCGTTGCTTTGGGCGCAAAAAGGTGGCAGGGGCGGAAGAAGACTATTATCTTTCGAAGAGATTCTCCAGCGGATTCTGCAGATATGTGGTCAAATTTTTTTTGTACCGCCGATTTTCAAAACCTCACAACACACGTCTTAAAACACAGATCTAAGGCTTTCTCCTTTCAATGCTCTCACACCTCTTCCTTCATCAAATGGCTGCGTCCATGTACAGTTGCCCTCTGTGTGACAATGTGCCAGTAACCTCTCGCTCGTATTGTGTGGCAAAGGCCGCACGGCGTTCTGAGTATCGGGGCTCCATGCTGCGGTGTACTGGCTTAGGGTCAACCACCGTTTTATCTTCTTAGGGAGCAACCTCTTCCGGGAATGTCGACACGTCTGCGACTGGTTTTCCAGAGTAGGCAAGTAGTGCCCTGCGCAGTCTGGTGTGTTCAAGCAAAGAAAATGTGGAGGTACGGGAAAAAGAGTACGAGTAGGAGGCACAAACATTTTTTTAAGATTTAGAGCAGATGGGCGGCCGCCTTAGTCCAGGTAGCCGCGTTATGCCGCTGCTCAGGTGGCCGGCTGGATCAGGTTTTGCTGGTTCTGCAGGTTCGACCTGGTCAGCGTGGATTCCCACTACTATGAGTAGGTGAGGGGAGTGGGGAAGGGTGGTGTGGGCAGGAGAACCCGAGGTGGGAGGTTGTGATAGTGGCAGTGAGCGCAGTTGTAGGTGAAACGGCTTGGGGAGATATGGGACAGGACTGTGCAGTTGTAGAAAGTATTTGGTTTGAGACGTTGCCAGGTGCGGGATGCTTTGTTGGTGAGTGCATGGTGTGGAGGAGGGTATTATCGGCGGGTATGGTGATAGTGGGCTACGATATCGGAGTAGGTGGCTGGTAGTGGGTGTAGCCTGTTTGTCATGGTGTCCAAGTCATCCGGCCTCGTCGGGTGTGCCCGGTAGTAAGGTTCTCGGGCCGCAGCTTAGGCTGCTCCGTTAACGGGGAGGGATGCGTGACCTCAGGTCCAGCCGATGGTTACGCAAGGAGGTGATACTAGGGCTTGTAGAAGCTTGAGGGCGGGTAGAAGAATTCTTCCAAGGAGGTATCTTTGACAGGCTTGCTTCGAGTAGGTGATAATCGTGAGGTAGACGGACATTGCTTTATGCACTGCAAGGGCTATTGCCGTAGCTTTCGCTGCAAATTGGGATAGGTGGTGGTAAGTGGCCGCAGTGTCGATGGTGCCATTTGTGTCAGTAACCGCTAGGTTTGTATGGGAAGGAGAGTGCGCGATGTCAGAGTAGCGGTCTCCCGTTTGTATCGTTACAATTGCGGACCTTTTTTTCCTGACCATCAGACGGCGAGAAGCAGCAGTTCTAGTGGGCCGTGTGAAACATGTGGACGCCTGACTGACCCCCAAGGCTCAAACAGGTCGGAGTTATTATCCACTTTATAGTCTCCTTTGTCGCCGGCTATTCTAGGCCTCTTCTGCAGGCCTAGCGACACCGCTACGTCTATCATGTCACCTACCGCCACAATGTCCTACCAGAGCGACCAATCAATGTCCCATCAGACATCCCCCGCCACTATGGAGTTTGACGAGATAAGTGGCCGCACAATTCGCCCGGAAAATCCATGGAAGACGGTGCACGCCGCCCGCTCTAAACCCTTTTACGCCAAGCAGCCACCTCGCCAACTATCATCGGACACCAAGCAGTTGCCCCGCTATCTACAGGAAGACCCAAAAACTAGAGCAACCACGTGCGTCGACCTACCAACTCGGTTCCCAGACAACCACTACGTAATCAGTTACCGCCCGCCCTGTGGTCTGCGAATAGCGTCCTGGGCTCCCCTAACACTTGCGGCAAGTCGCGCTGAATCAAGAACCACTTCGAGGCAGCAGTTCTTCAACGAAGTGATTGCACTCGTTTACTGTCCGGCCAGAGCAAAACGACATCCTTTCTTTTATGATCGAACAGAAAATGTCTGATCACTTCTTCGTTGGTTGTCGTATTTTATCGCAACTTGCACACCAAACAGGAAATAAGGGGCCTTCTAATCAGATTAAAATTACGGACCACTCGAGGCTGGGCCGATATCTTTCAGAGTATAACTGGGTGTCCTTTTTAGACGATGTACTTGAGTGCGATGTTTACGACCAGTTCGTCAATATTTTCACGCAGATGGTCAATGCATCCAAGAAAATGATTACAGTAAAGCAAAGACGGCCCAGTTGTCCTTGGATTAATCAAAATGTTCTTTCTGCTATTGCCGAAAGGGAATGCGCATGGACAAAAAGTCGCCGTTCACCTAAAAATGCTCAGCTGACAGCAGTTTATAAAACTGCACGTAATAGAGCGCATTTGTTGCTTCGGGCAGAAAAGCGCAAACATTTCAACTACCGCTTTCAAGAATTGAGGATAACCCATCGAAAACTTGGACTCTTGTCAATGAATTGCACGGCCAAGCTTGCACGGTCGACACTATCACTAAAAACTTCGGAGGAATATCTGCTAAGCTGGCTGATCACTTTAATTCCTCTTTTGCAATGGGGGATGACGGCTGGGCGTTCCACTGCAAGTATGGCAAATGGGACCATGTCTGTCCTTGATTCCGCCTTTTTGCCGCTTTGTACTGCGGAAGATATTCGGTATATTCTGTTTAACTGTAATCGGCGAAAATCTCCCGGTTTGGATGGCATATCTGTTGATGTTCTATCTAAGCGTTTTTAGCAACTCAAACACGTATTGCTTGCTATTTTAAATAACATAATCTCTACGCAAATTGTACCAATGGGTCTGAAACAAGCCTTAATTAGACCAATGTTCAAAAGTGGGGAAAAAACAATGTCAAAAATTACAGGGGTATTTCAATCCTATCAACCATAGCTTTGATACTGGAAAAGCATGTTTGTTCAGTACTACTTAGTTTCATTCAATCTCGTGATGTCTTTTCACCTAACCAGTTCGGTTTTGTAAGTGGTCGAGGCACACAAAAAGCCTTAGAAGAAGTTTCTGATTTCCTGAATGAGGCCATTGATCAAAATGAATTCGCTTGTGCTCTCTTTTTAGATGCCACCAAAGCATTTGATTGTGCTCATCATGGGATATTGCGTGACAAACTGTATAATTACGGAATTCGTGGTCCATTTCTTTCTTTACTTACCAGTTATCTTGCTGACAGATCTCAGACCGTTGTCATTGGACAAGTTAGAAGGGCACAAATTCCTTTGTGTAGTGGAGTGCCACAACGGTCTATTCTTGCACCTGTTCTGTTCAATTTATATGTTAAAGATCTGAGTGATTCCATACTTTACTGTCGCGTTGTTCAGTACGCAGATGATACACTTTTGATTTCTAGACACATTGAATATGCAACAGCTCCGAAGAATTTACAATACGATTGTGAACAACTAATGGAATGGTTTGAAAACAAGGTGATAGGGATTAACAAAACTAAAACACAACTTGTATGTTTTCACAATCCTCTCAAACCTACCTCCCAAGAAATACCAATCTTCCTACACAAGTCGTCTTGTAATAATTGCAGTTGTTCTCCGGTTCATTATGTCTCGACTGTTAAGTACTTGGGAATATTTTTCGATTCTGACATGTTATGGAACAGCCAGTTGGTCTACATTTGTTCCCATCGTCGTAAAATTGCCTGTTTGTTATTTTCAATGCGCTCAATATGTCCGGTTTCACTCCGTAAACAGATCGTGCACGCTCTTGGTTGCAGCGTACTACGCTATGGTACTTGTTGCTTTCATTTTTGCACGGCCTTTTGGCGCAACAAAGTTGACAGTTTATTGAAACTCGTATTGAAATCGATGTTGTATGGTACAAATATTGATGGCAATGTCTGTATTTGCTCATGGTCTCAGATGCCAAAATTCTTAGTTCTGTATACACAAACAGTAGTTCTGAAATATGTTTGGACGAAAGAGTACTGTGTTCCGTACATTCCTGTGAGGGACCTTCGTCAACGCAATCGTTTCGTTTTGCCTAGGACACGAACTAGGTATGGGGAACGTATTCGCGCTTTTTATGTCCCGCATACAATGAATCAGTTACCAGACGATGTTTTCTCCCTCAGTAGCCGAAAATTAACTAAGAAATGTCTGTTTGAACTTTTCTATTAACTATTTGCTCATCACTCACCACATTTTTTTTCTTCTCTTTTTTGTGTGTCCGTACCGGCGAAGCGATTGGCCTCGGTGCCGCCAACTGCCGGGCACTGCCCTTCAAGCCTTCTGTGGCTTCGGCAGGCCCGCAAATGGACCTTGTATATTGCAATAAACATATATTATTAAATATTATTATTATATTATTATTATTATTTTTTTTTTTCCAAGATGGCGCCAAGCAAGGACGCTTGCCTACTCTGTTCCTGTGTTTTCTTCGGAAAACAGAAATTTCTGCGTTGCGGCGAGTGCAACAAACGCGCTCACGCGAAATGTATCACGTTGCCGGACGACGACCTCCAGTTACTCAAGTCAGGTTCAAGGCGCTTCGTCTGCAATCCGTGCAAGACTGCTTCGCCGCCGGTTAGTCCTAACATCGACCCCGGCATTTCTTCGCAAGCGGCAGCGTTGCCGGCTCTTTCGTCCAGCCCTTCCCTCGCAGCCGCCACCACGCACCCCGTTGTCCTCGCCGCCGAGCTGGTTTCCCTCCGTGCCCTTCTCGTGGACGCCCTGGAGGGAATCTCTTTTCTCTCCGACCAGGTTGTTAAGCTGGGGGAGGACAACGAGAAGCTCCGCCGTGAGGGCGCAACAAAGGCAGAGGCTCACGCCGATGCCGTGAGATCGCTGCGCCAAGAGGTACATTCCCTGCGCAGCGATTTGGCACGGCTGAGGGGTGCGCCCCGGCTGGCCGATTTCCCGCCGCTGCCAACCAGGACGGTCGCGGAAACAAAACCCCCTACCCCGCGGACGCCCGGCTCTTCGCAGAATCCCGTGCTGCCTGCCTCTGCCCCTCCAAGCCCGACGCCGGTGTATTCGGCTTCTCCGCCTCTCCAGAACGTATCGCCACCGACGCAGCAGCAGCAACGCCGTGCAAGGCACAACCCGCGTCCGCTGACAGTTGGCGTTTCTGACGGGACTGTACTTGCAGCGGTCGGTCGTCCCAGGCCCCCTAACGCTATGTTTCTCACCAAGCTGCGTCCTTCTACAACATCGGCGCAAGTATCCAAGCACTTGTGCTCTGTGGGTGCTGTGCCGATCATGTGCAAGCGACTGAAAACGAGGCATGACTCGTACGCTTCCTTCTACGTCGCCGTGGACGACGTGTGTTTCGAGAAACTGAGAGACCCTGCGCTTTGGCCGCGGCACTGCCTGTTTAAACCCTTCCGCGGTGAGTTGTGTGAACAAATGATCTATGTCGAGGAACACCGTTTCGATGGCGAGTAACTGCAGTTTTGATTTTTTCTACCAAAATGTCCGTGGGCTACGTACTAAATCTGCCGAATTTTTTTCTAATGTAGTTTCTTCTTGCTTTCCAGTAATAATTCTTACAGAAACCTGGCTGTGCCCGGAAATTAGCTCTAATTCCTTCTTTCCCCCAAACTACCAAGTCTTTCGGCATGACCGCGACCCTTCGTGCGGCAAACAACGGGGAGGTGGTGTTTTGGTTGCCCTACACGATTCGATTAAATGTAAACGGCGCCTGGACCTTGAATTGGAAACTGAGTCTATCTGGTTAGAGGTGCTTTGCTCTCGGGGCAAACGCCTCTTACTATGTACTTACTACATACCACCCGAGACAAATGCCACTGACTTCAAACATGCCCTAAATTCAATAGAGAATGTTGTAACCTCTCACAGTGATCACGATTTTCTAATAACTGGTGACTTTAACGCACCCGGCATTACATGGGAAACTCAGTTGGTTGATCGGGCGTCCCATCCGATATCACAGAAGTGTGAAATTTTGCTAGATTTTATTTCTTTCACTTCGTTACAGCAATGCAACTTCATTAGGAATCGGTGTGGAAACGTTTTGGACTTGTCTTTTACTAACATGGAACACGTTGAGGTGTCGCGTAGTTATATTGACCTCGTAAAACCAGACAGGTTTCACCCCCCATTACTCATTTCAATTTCTAACGTATCCCTTACCCACCACAGTCCTCCCGTCAACCCACCAGGCGTCCCTGGTTACAACTTCGCTCGTGGGGACTATATTGGCTTGTTTCACTTCCTTGCTGAGACGGATTGGTCACCATTGGACACTCTCAATGACGTAGACGAAATGACTGATTTTTTCACCGAAGTACTTCACGATGGCTTAAGCAGATTTGTACCCAAAAAAACTAAAAAAAGTAGCAATTATCCGTACTGGTTTTCATCTGAACTAAGAAAGGCCCTTGGTAGAAAGAATCGAGCCCACAAACAAGCAAAAAAAAACTGGCCAAGAGAGGTGGCGGAGCGAGTTTCGTCAACTCAGGTCGCATTGTAAAAATCTGCTTAAGCGCGATAGGTCCAGTTATATAGCCGCGGTTGAAGCCGATGCGCCGCGCAATGCTAAAGCTTTCTGGGGTCATGTCCGTGCACAAACTTCCAAAAACAACCCTGGAGATATTAACCTCATTGACAAGAGGGGTGACAGCATTCCTGACGTTCCTAATGCTTTTGCTCAACAATTCAGTTCAGTATTCGGCAAGAAAAGTGCAGCCTGCCCCCCTCAAGTGTTTCCGGGGTATGATAAAAGCTCAGAATGTTTTATTTCGGAAAGTCTTGTATCAAGAGCTCTAAAGCGAGTTAAGCCCTCATTTTCGTGCGGCCCTGATGGCATTCCTTCGGCGGTACTGAAGGCGTTTGGGGATCTTCTTGTTCCGGTCTTGGCGCGATTATTTCGAACGTCACTCAATACCGGCAAGTTCCCTACTCGTTGGAAGACTGCGCGGGTTGTTCCTATATTTAAGTCAGGGTCAAAGTTAGACCCCACTAACTACCGCCCGATTTCTATTCTCTGCGCTGCTTCAAAACTCTTTGAGACTGTACTACATACAGTACTCTCTTTCAGCGTAAAAACTATATTATTACCTCAGCAACACGGCTTTCTCGCTGGGAGATCGACCACCACTAATCTCGTCAACTTCATGCTGCATGCTTCGGAAGCTGTGCAAGGGAGAGGTCAACTTGATGTAGTCTACTTTGATTTAAGCAAGGCTTTTGATGTCGTCTGCCACGAGCTCTTAGCCAAAAAACTATCTGAGCTTGATATACAACCATCCCTGATATCTCTTATATGCAATTATCTATGTGATAGGTCATGTTTCGTGCATGTAAATGGACAGTCTTCTCTTTCCTATGATGTCACCAGTGGTGTCCCTCAGGGCTCAGTTCTCGGGCCACTTCTCTTCTCAATCTTTATAAATGATGTCGCGACAATATTTAATGATTGTAATTTTCTTTTATATGCCGATGATGTAAAAATATTTAAATCTGTTTCCAACTCTGCCAGCTGTTCCGCTCTCCAGAGAGCAATCTCGTCCTTCTCGCATTGGTGCTCATGCAACAAACTCCTCATTAATACATCTAAAACTAAGGTAATGACATACACAAGAAAGACTGACAACATCTTGTTTCCCTATAACATCAACGGTGAATTACTCCCACGTGTGGTAGAGGTTAATGACCTAGGCGTCACTTTCGACAGTAAACTGAGCTTCTCTCCACATATTCAGGTAATTACTCGTAGAGCTCTTCGATCGCTTGGCGTTGTCTGTCGCGTGTCCAAGGAGTTCAAGGAGCCGATTTCTCTTCTCAAGCTCTACACAACTATATGTCGTCCTCAGCTTGAATATGCATCTGTTGTCTGGAACAGCACGAGTAAAACAAACCGTAAGCTTGTAGAAAGAGTCCAAAATAAGTTCATATCTATCTTCAACCATCGCTTTGGCGATAGTAGTAATTATAACCCTGGATCGCCCTCTTCATTGACGCTATCATGCTTAACTTCCAGGCGGAACAAGGCTGATATTCTCTTCCTCTTTAAAATTATGCACGGCATAGTGTCTTGTGGTGAGCTGCTACAACATGTTCGTCTTTATGTGCCGCAAAAGTGGACCAGGAAACATGATACCTTTTGCAACTCCAATTGTCTGCGTGTCTTGTGCCCTGTGTGCCGACTGCAATGCACGTACAATCGGTACTCGGATTACCTTGATATATTTAATGATTGTCCTACTCTGTTTCGCAAACCTGTCTGTGAGTTTGTATTGGCGTAACTGCCAACTTTTCTTATTCTGCATTTGTCTTTTATCCTTGAGTTCATGCACTTAAATTACTTTCATTCCGTAACTTCAACATAAGCTATCCTTTCGTTTTTTTTGTATTTTGTATTTTATTTTGTATTTCAAAGATGTGTACATTATGTTTCGTGTGTTTCTGTTTCCGTGCGCCAGCACAAAGGCCCCCCCGGCTGTTCCTGGGCACGCAAATAAATGATTGATTGATTGATTGATTATTATTATTATTATTATTATTATTATTATTATTATTATTATTAATATTAACCGGACCGCCACCTACTGGTGGCAGGTACAGGCAATGATCAGCTCGCAATCGTGTTTGGTGAAATAAGAAACATTCTCCTCGGAAATTCAGACTACAAGTTTGCCCCATACATGAAGCCACGACCCAACATCTGCCGTGGTGTGATCCACTGTCTCGAAATTTTCACTAACCAGGAAACCCTGCAAGAACTTCTAGAAGCCAATCGCGCCCCACTTCTCCACGCTCGGCTCATGAGACTCACCACATCTGCCCTCCTGATGTTCAATGGCACACGGGTCCCCTATTACGTCCGAGTGGGCTGCGTCCTCCATCGCTTCCGCCCCCATCGCCGCGTCGCCCAGGTTTCTCAACTCTGCGGTGACGTCGGTCATCGCCAAGACAGCTGCCCCCACCCGGACTCACCACTTCCACGTCTCCAACCCGTCCCCCAAGCACGACTATCAACATACGTGCAAATTATGCCAGCAACACCACCTTACCACCAGCAAGAAGTGCACAAAACGAGTCCTGTCCACGCCCACTCCCAAACAGTGCCCTCAACCATGAAGACTGCCCATCAACATACGCACCAAAACAAGGTGAGCTGGTCAGCCATTGCTGCGCACTTTCCCACTGCTCACACCTCCCCCCCCATGTCCACCACTAAAACTGCTCACTCCTTCCCCCCGCTATCTTCATCGCCTCCGAAATCACCCTGTCGTCTCAACTACAGCAAACGCTACAAAATTGGCAACAGCAATGCACGCAGCTCAGCCAAAGCCTTGACACCGTGGAAACCACAGTCCGCGGTGTCCCGAACCACCCATAGAAGTCATGGTAGAAAAGGTGGTCTCAAAACGCCTAATTCCCATTTCTAACCAGCGCATCACCCTATCTCTCGAAGCCTTCCAAGCTAAAGTAATAACCACTCTAGAGCCCCTGCAACCACTAATCAAATCGATCAACACTCGAGTCGCGCAACTTTAAGAAATGGCCGAACTTGCCCCTGTTCCCTAACCACAAACGAAGAAAGCCAAAATACAACAGCAAGAGTCCTCCCCACGCCCCTCCTCTAATGATGGCAATTGTTCCCAGGATTTTATAATCTATCAATGGAACTTCCGGTCATTCAAGAATAACAAAAAACAGCTAGCCCTATGCATTTCCCCAGGCCCCTCTCATGTCATCGCCCTTCAAGCGGCTGACACCGCCAACCCATTTCTTCGAAGATATACAACTTACACACAAGACCCCCTGCACCACACTACAATTTTAGTGGCACAGCACCTTACCACACAAGAACATCACCTTGCCTCGCCCATCGCACACACTTTTAAGAGGTTCTTCCTGATCGACGTTCTCACCCAAGTGTATATACCCTCAATGTTTACAGTCCTCTGCCAACCTGACTTCACGCGATTGAAGCCTTGATGCATGACGCTAAAAAACAAGCATACCACAGTCCATTCATTATACTCAGCGATTTCAACGCTTCAAATCACTATAGGGGCTACGCACCAGCATCCAAGAAAGGCACCGCCCTTGTCCACGCTACCTAGCACCATGCCCTCACTCTGTACAGCGACTTCACCACCCCCACCAGGCTGGGTACGACCGTCTCCCGTGATACCTACCCTGACCTCAACTTTGCAAGCAACGTCACCCACCTGGAATAGCAACGAACCCAAGAAACCCTGGACAGTGACGAAATCATCAAGATAACGACCAACCTCAGGTGCACCACACGCTCATTGGGGAAGGCTGGGATCACAAATTGGACCGAATTCCGCAAGGGCTCAACCACACTTCCCTCCATCACAGGTAGCCTTAAAGATTGGACGGCAGCCCTGGAAGCCCTAGTCCAGAAACACACACAAACGGTGCAACTCACCGATAAACACCCGCAGACTTACACCGACCTGCTACATATATGGGAAGCACGCAGGGGCCTGGTCAAACGGTGGAAGAAAAAAAAACAACCGAACCCTAAAAAAACGTATCGCAAACATTACCCTGCAGGCTTTGCAGTATGCACACACGCTCACAGTACAAAATTGGCACTCTTTCTGCGACCAATTAAGGGCACCCTCAGTGCGAAGCGGTGCTGGCACATCCTTCGCAATGTCATCGGAGAGAAACCTACACGCTCTGCAAGCACACGCCAAGTCAATCTAGTCATCCCAAACAGCGATCCACCCCCGAGAACTCCTGCATCCTATCCGTGACCATCTTTTTGGGCACCCGCCAACCCACCCCATTCCCACCTCTGTCCGATATCTAGGTCCCGCTAGCGCCGCACTGGACACCCCCTTCACCACCGAGGAATTACACCAGGCCCTCAGCAAGCTTACTAGAAATACGATTCCTGACCGCGATGGATCCACCAACATACCCCTTCTAAATCTCGATGATGAGGCCCAAGAATCTATACTGGCCTTCTTTAACCACCACTGGCAAGCGGGCATCCTTCCTCATCAATGGCGTTGCGCCTACATTACTCTAATTCGCAAACCCAATAAGCCGATTGCACCACCCACTAACCTACGTCCCATATCACTCACTTCGTGTCTCGGCAAGCTTTAGAACATACGGTACACGCAAGACTCACTGCCCATCTGGAAAATAATGACCTTTTCCCACACACCATGTTTGTGTTCCGTAACCACCTTTTCACACAAGACGTCCTTCTTCAGCTAAAGAACAGGTCATAGACAACCTCAGAAAAATGTAGCCCAGCGCAATCCTAGCTTTGGATCTACGTGGTACCTTCGACAACGTCGCACATGAAGCCATCCTCAATGGACTAAACACCACACACTGTTGTCAATGCGCCTTCGACTATGTGCGGGTATTTTTAGCCGACCGAACTGGCGCAATCCGGCTCGGATCGCTGATCTCTCCACGTTCTCCACACCCCCCAAGGGAACCCCACAAGGCTGGGTCATCTCTCCTTATTGTTCAATATCAGCCTTTTAGATCTGCCTTCATTATCAGTCAATAACCTTCATTATGCTCTATACGCGGATGATTTTACCTTCTGGATCACCAAAGGATCATCCGGCGCCAAACAATGCGCTTTATTAGAGGTGGACACCGTCCTCAACTACCTCGCACCACGCGGTCTCACCTGTCACCACTCAAAATCAGCCATTCTTATCCTTCGTGCACGTACCCGTGGGAGACGCACCGACCCGGCACCGGACTCTCATGTCATGATGCACCAGGAACCCAACCCGCAAGTGAAGAAAGTAGGAATCCTGGAAGTAAGCTTCCACGCAGATGAATCTGAAACAGCACCCCTACCCCAACTACGCTCCACTATATCACAACTAGCCTATCTCATCGGTCGTATATGCATGTACAAACCTGGTCTTAAAGAACAAGACACGTGTCAACTTGTGCAAGCATTACTGCTCACCAGGCTTACGTATGGCACTCACTATATCGAACTCCGACCCCAAGAACACTCCAAATAGGATGCTCTCATCCCTCGAGTCTACAAGATAGCCATGGGGCTACCGGCTTTCACTTCCACCAACAAGCTTCTTTAAATTGGCCTAGATAATTCGCTCTCCGAAATCATAGAAGCTCAAAGAACCAGCCAACTCTCTCGCATTACGCTTACCCCTACAGGCCGCACAGCAGCGTTGCCAGATCGGAAAGGGGCTTCGGCACCAAATCCTGGCCGAAATTTCGCCAGATTTCACCAGCACTACAATATGGCTCCTATGACGTATTTCCGGCTTTTTTACATTTTTACAGCGAAAAATGGAAGCAGTATACCTTTCGTTGGTCGGAACATTTCGTGGCGTAGCTATACAAGGGACCTTAGGCATAAACACTCTGAGGCGACATTTTCTATAGTTCATACCACAAACTAGCTGCAGCACTGCGGAGGCTACATTGTTGTCCCCCTCAGGGCGCCTAATTCACCGCGAAGGAAACGACTAAAGGCGCCGGGGCCTTGCGGTGCCGCTTGCCGAGAGGGGAGAAGGGAATGTCCTTTCAGGACCCCCTTCATGGCGAGTTAGGCGCCCTCAGTGGGCGCACTGTTGATAACAATGTAGCCTCCACAGTGCTGCAGCTAGCTTGTGGTATGAACTATAGTTTCGTTTTCTAAGGAGGATGAGGAGGAAAACACTATTCAAACGCAACATTAAGCGTCGAGAATGTCCCGGGCCAGGTTCAGCAACGCCAACTGGTCCGAGAGCTGGTCCGAGGCTAGCCAAGTCCGCCAAGTTGAAGGAGGTGGGTGGGGAAAATGTGGGGATTGAATTGCAATGGGGCAGGCGAAAATGCAATGTTCTAAATTAGCGTATGCTTCGGGACAATTGGGACATGCTGGTGAGTGTCGGATACGGTAGAGGAAGGAACGAGCAGGTGTAAGGATGGTATTTAACTGTACGCGTCGAAGAATGCGTAGTTGCGGGGTTGTTAGAGATTTGTCTGGAACAGGAAGTGTACGAAGAGTTTCTATGATGTTCTTGTAGTGAAGCTTTATTTCTTGTTTGTAGTGGAGAGTAGTGTCCCACGTCGGTGGATAAGGCCAGGGAATCCCAGGCGCCCGGTGCAGAAGTTCGCGGGCGAGGTTATGCACAACCTCATTGCCTGGGATTCCAGCGTGACCAGGAATCCACCTCAGTGTGACAGTGTGGGGACGTAGCTTTGTTAAGGCTTTGCGTAGATCATACTGCAGTTCTTCAGGAATGCTACCCATGTGAATGGCGCGAATAGCTTGCATTGAATCAGTGTATATGGTATATCCTGAGGGGTTAGGGGGCCGTAATGAGAGGTCCTGGATACTGGTGATTATTGGGAGAGTCTCTAGAGTCGCTGTAGGTGGGGGATTAGTGAAAGGACCAAGGGTGTGTGTCACTACTTCATTGCCACTTGCGATGGAATATGCGGCTGCTCCGACATGCATCCGTGATGCATCCGTGTAGACTATCGTAGAATCAATTGGATGGACATGATTGACAACGCGAGCACATCGTCTCCCTGGATTGGTATCAGCTGCAACGTTTTTTGGGATGGGAGCTATCCTGAGGTTATCTGGGAGCGGTGCAGGAGGGGTGATGACAGGCAAGTCAATAGCTAATGTGGTGATCCTAGCGGCCCGGAGCCGCTGCGTGGCGTGTGTTTCATTTTCCCTCATTCCTTCTCTCTCCACCTCGCGGGTCCGGCGCATATGGGCCGGTGTTTACATATGGGCCGGCGGGCCAGCGCGAAAACCTTTTTGAATATATTTCCCGACAGACCCAAGGTGTCTCTCCGCTGCGGGGATGACTGTTTTTCTATCATCAAAAAAAAAGACAGTGGACAACTTCCTGTTGCACCTCAATTCGATTGAATCAGCAATTCAGTTCACCATGGAAAGAGATACAAACACAATTCCTCCTTGTTTTGATGAAGAGACAGGCAAATCCATTCAGCCTTCATACCCATACCGAAGCTACCTACAATTTGATTCTTACCACCTAAATTCACACGTCATCTGTATTTTCGGCTCTCGACGAACGTACAAAGGAAGAAAAAGCCGTCATCGCGGACCCGAAGAGAAACGGTTACACCAGCAACTTTATTCGCCGCGTCAAACGCCGTTTTCACCGATCGAGAAAGTGATTCATGACAAGAGGATGGGAGAGGTGCACTGAGGGCGGCCACCAACCAAGAAATTTCCTCTCCTTCAACGCCGCCATTCAACAACCCCACACAACCCTCCCCCGCACCTCCTCCGCCGACGACAAATCCGTGCAACAACAAAGACCAAGAAGCGCTACCCCCTTTCCTCTATGGCCACCCCACAAGTGCCACAAGCATGGAGGAAACAATACTACAGTGCCTAGAATAACAATACTTTTCTCTTCTTTCTTCCATGGCCACAAGCCTCAATGTCGAGAAAGTGGCGCCACTTATGAACTGCAGATGAAAGACCAACAAAACGGTGTAAATTTGATTAATTCAAGTGACAAGCCATTTCTCAACATGTTTCACCAGTTTTCACCAGATAATGTCTGGTGTAGCCGTTCCGGTACATCAACACCAGTAGCCCCCAAATTTCACCAGATTTTTCCAATCTGGTGCCGAATTTCACCATCTGGCAACGCTGCCGCACAGTCTTCCAAAACGTAGGCCGTCCTATACCAGAACCCCATGAAGCATTACAGCCGATATCGCCTCAAATACGAGCCGCCATCGAAGTCACCCCAATTCCACAACATTTGCATCTCGAGTAACACAAAGGAGGAAGCAACGCTCGGTCAAAGACAGGGGAAATAAACCTCATTTTCCAGACGTTGTGAATGCTGTTACAGTGGACCCGTGAGGGGTGTCTTCAGTCCAGGGCTCCTTGGCTGTAGCCGGTCGTCCGTGCCCTATTCACCAGCCGAAGCTGGGAGCAGGGGTCGCGGCTGGTCAGCGTCGCCGCCCACACTGAAGAGTGTGTGGGCTACCGCTACATTACCCTCAATTCTTACGTGCAAGTTTCAAAGCGTTTCGCGAAAATTAAAAAAAAACGTTTTTTTAAGGACGTGCAAAGGTTGCCCTTTATTATAAATTATATAATTTTTTACGCACTTCAAAATCAGGATTTGAAACGTTTGCTCCGTACAGCAATGAGCAGGCTACTAAATGTTTAGCAGCCGTGAGTAAACAAGGCAAAAAAATTCGAGCGCTTAGCATGGAGTCGGCAGTGTAGAAAAAAAAAATTTTCTTCAAAGTGCTCTTTTTGAACGACCATGCTATCAATTCTAGCTTTGGGAAATATTTCCTGAAAAAAAATGTAAGTACGATAGTCAATTTTACGGTATCCAGCACGAAAGTTTGCAAACATTTTGCACAGAAATTACGAAGATTCCTAAATTCTTGCGCTTTGTTTTACAAGTCCTCAGAGCTGCCCCATCTGGCAGTGTTGAAAGAATCGCTGCCCAAACACGTCTTGTAATTTTTTTACGAAGCCAAGTATGGTGTTTCTCACTAACCTAATGTCACGTCCAAAGAGAGGATAGTCTTACATTCAATATTAACGTTTCATTTCGAAGAAGCATGGCCATGGCACTACTTTGGCTCTTCTTATCCGCGCACACCCTGGGATTCTTTGATTGAAATTGTAGTGTTGTTCAACATGCTTTTTATTTTGCTACTTACTCTTTTGTTTCTTCTTCGTAGTGTCTTGTAAAGGTGACTGTTTTATTCGAGACGTCGTCTTTTTTAAAAGAGAAGCATTTTTTTTCGATTGGTGTCTTTAACCTGTCGTCAACCTTGTCCGTGCCCGCCTTTGTTTGGTAATTGTAGCCATACAGAAAATAAACCTGCGATGTGTTCACTGCCTGCAAGATCATTTGGAAGTTTAGTGACATTTGCCGACCTAACAATAATTTATGTAATACCTAAAATATTAAAAAACGAATTTTTTCTAGCCATTTCCTGTAACTAGATTGCGCAGTTCAACGGATGCGATCATTCACGTTAGTAGAATGTAGAGGTACGCAAGAGAGGAATCACTCAGGGCCGTATGCGACCACCGCACGACCGATCGCAGTGATGTCACATTACGCTGGTTTGCAATGTGTATTGGCGCTATCTGAGCGTAAAAACTTCAATTTTCACCTGCTTCATGGTTAGGATCAGCATTTTAAATGCAGAGCATTTCAATAACTCACGATGTCACCCGCGTTGACGTCCATAGTCCGCACCGCACCCCTCCCTACTATATAAAAAAATACTATCCGGCGCCCGGTTTCGATCCCTCCACCCTGCGGGCGGAATGCAATGTACATGGTGCTCTACCCACTGCGCCACAAAGCCGACACAGAATGGGACGCTACGAACGCGCCTTATATCGTCGACTCATTCAAATTACTGCTGACGAGCGCTCTCTCGTCAGCAGTTGCCACAAGTGCAACAACATTAACGTAACGCAAACTAGTTAACGTCGTGCGCCCCCGGAAATGCTCTACATTTGATCGTGCCCCTCGCGAGGGGGATGTTTCACTGCGTCTTCTCTCGGTCGCGGGACCCGTGGCGCCATCTGGCGGAGGCGCGGCACAACTCGTAGCACTTTCTTTGAAAAAGCGCCTCGAAAGCGTGGCAAATATGAAATAGGGATTACGCGCTTTCGAGGCAATCCGCCGACGCGGCTGCTTTGTGTACAGACTCGGCGGCGAGCGTCCCGGGATTCTGGTGCCGACCGAACCCCATTTCTGTCATTCGTGCATTTCGGAATGAAGGAAGATAAAAGAAACGGCCAGGGGCAAAAATAGGATCACTCGGCCGATACAAAGGTACCAAAATGGCGCCCCCGGTGGCACCGTTGCGGTGATACAGCGCCCCGAAAATAGTTAATTTTGCACGCAGCGCTTCCGCTGGATGGCGCCACCGAGCTGCTCCAGGTGCGATTGTGTAACGCGAGCAGGCGAGCGGAAGACGCGCCCGCGCACAGCCGCGTCAGAGAGCAAGAAGAGCGCTCTCCGATGGTCGACGCGAGCCACCATTGTAAAGAAAGTCAGTTAATTAAAACGGACTGTTTCAGTCCAGCCAACGGCTCTCAATATAAATAACACTACAGTGGCGCGTTACCAGAAGAATTCCTACAATCACGCCAGCTTTAATACGCGCAAAGAAAGCGGGCAACACTGTGCGGGTGCATTATATAGCTTCGCCTTGGTTTAGCACGGCTCTGTACCCCGGCGGGATGGAAAGTTTTTTTTTTACTTGCGCAGCTTCTAGAGTTTAAACTTATCTGCAATCCGTTGAACCTCACCCTGCGGACGTGCTAGCACGTCGTGTATGACACAACAGCGGCCGTTACCAGACAGAAAGAATCACGCAAGAAACGCATTTTTCACGTGAAAAAATGCTTATAAATTTGCCTGAAAACTCGAGTAGCGGCATAGATATTTAGAATAGCCGACAGTTTTTTCGGACTCCAAAAATTCGGATCTGTTAGATATTTCGGACTTTCCCGAAGAACCCCCCGTTGACATATAAGAGTAATGACTCACGGATTTTTCGGACTGCTCTATTATTGGGACTATTTTCCGTTACCCTGCAGAACGGAAAATCTGTCAACTACTGTATACCTTAACTCGATAAATTAATTATATAGAGCTTATAGCCCAGATCAGTATCTCTTAATTAGAGCACAAAATCACCAATTCCGACTTTAAAGAACTGGCTAATATGGAACACACGTGTTCTGCCCCAATATCAACATCATCGACCACGAGGAGTTCTTACGAAGCATCGCGGAACTCAATTCGGGTTTTCACCGTGCATGCAGCGGCGATCCCCATCATGGGCCACTATGCTTGCTCTACAGCGTGCTTCACAACCATGCAGAATGCAATGTCTGGGGGAACGTAGAAAACCAGCGTTGCGAGTGAGGAAAACTGTTGCAACTCTGGCTGATAGTTATAATAACTTACGATAATTTACGCCGAAAGAGGCAGGAGTCGGAAGCCAAACCATCGCTGGATTATTCCATGTTGTGAGTTCAATTGCATGACAATTTTTCAGCACAGCTGTATTAAGCTAAGTTTTCCCATATTTTTGTTGTCCTCTCATCAAAACTTCCGCAGTTGCACGAGTCGTTCGAACTCGAATCGTACCATAGCGCGGCATGTTCCTCAATGCGCGCTTTAACACAGCTGTACTGAGAGAGAAGTAGCACCGGCGTGACACCTAGGAGACAGGTCGAAGCCAAAGCGTAAGGTGGCAGCAGATCGCGAAGTAAACCGCGTAAGCCGGCAAGAGGACGAAGCCTTTCGAAACACGAGGCCGGAGCAAGACATCTGAGTGGTTCAATCGTAAATTAATGATTTTGCGTTCAGTACCCTTCAGAACTGCTTAGGTTTTCTCGGACTCGGACCATTGGTTACTTGCGATGACACTACCTGTGGTCGTTGTCGGTGATTTGAATGTGGATGTCTCCAGAACAAAAGGGCAGTGGTTTATGCGTTTCCTGTTCCCGACATTAGGCTTGCGATGTCGCACTGATCCGACACAACAGACGATCCAGCAGCGTGCGTGCATCGATTTTACATCATCCTAGAATGTGTCAGCAGTTGAGAGTAAGCCAGTCGATGCATGTCAAAGGAAAACAACCATAGGCAGCTGTCGGTGTGGATGGCTCTTACGTCGGCTAAGTCTTTGTGCTGACGTCGTCACCATCACCAGCCTGTCTACGCCCACTGAAGGGAAATCCCTCTTCCATCATTCTCCAATTACCCCGGTCCTGGGCTAACTGCCACCGATTTATCCCCGCAAACTTCTTGATCTCACCTGCCCATCTAACTTTCTGCCGCCCCATGCAACGCTTGCCTTCTCTAGGGATCCACTGTGTTACCCTCAATGACCAACGGTTATCTTTTTTTCGCATTACATGCCCTGCCCACGTCCATTTATTCTTCTTAACACGCGTTTGTTCGCTGACCCACTCAGCTCTCTTCTTGCCTCTTAATGTTACACCTATCATCTTCCATTCCGTTGTGCGCTGAGTCGTCCTCAATTTAAGTTGAACCCTCTTAGTGAGCCTCCAAGTTTCTGCCCCGTAGGTGAGTACCGGCAAGATGCAGCTGTCATACACTTTCTTCTTAAGGGACAATGGCAGGCAGCCATTCATTATCCGAGAATTCCTGATGAATGCACTCTACCCCACTCTTATTCTTCGAATTATCTCTGCCTCATGGTTGCGATCCGTGGTCACAACTTGGCCTTAGTAGATCTATTCACTTACCACTTGCACTGCCTCGCCACCTATCTCAAACCGCCGTGCTCTCCCGAGGTTATTGAGCTGTAGTGGCGCGCACCTCATTTCTAGCAGCGCCTCTATCATCTGCATCATCCCATCATCATCAGCAGCGGGTCTTGCCTGGTCGCGTGAGCAGTGACACGCGACACACGGATGGAACACGACCGTGCAGCTGGGCGGCAGCTTGTCCACGCCGCTTCCACTCCTGGCTGGGCCTGCGCGCTCCTCAATAAAATGTAGGAAGCCACTGCACACCAGCCGAGTCTGCTTCCTACAAGTGGTGACCCGGAGGTTCAGCGCCTGATACCCGGCCAGCGGCACACCGACATGGTGACGTGGGGGGACCCGCAGATACCAGCGTTCGAGCCACGGCACGTCAGAGGATGGTTCTTCAAGTTAGAGGCTACCCTCTGGCTCAACCACGTCAGTGTACAGCCTCTGAAGCACTCCATCCTCTGGAAGACGCTTCCGTTAGCGCACCGCTGCGTCGTCGTCCTCCCACCGCCCAGCGCCACCCCCTGCGATGACCTTCGCGCTGCCGTGCTCGCGCACTACGGCCTCACGGACGACCTGTTTCGGCCCGCACCAGAGGAGGTACACGCACGCTCTCCGCACACACCGCAGCCGCCCATTGTACCCTCTGCGCCATCGCCTTCGTCCGCGGCCACTAGTATCGGCCACCTAGACGCCACCTCCACGGCGGTCGCCGCCCTTACACCGACGCCACCGACGACACTTGTAGCAGACGACGTCACGGAAACCCACCAGTCACAGCCCGCCTCGCCCCTTCTACCGCCTCATGCGAGGGCTCTGGTGAGCTATTTTCCGGTGTTACCACGAAATCCGTTCCAACCTCATCGCCCGCTACACCACCATCGCTCGTCATATGCCCCGCTAAGTTGACAGACTGCCCTGCTCCACTGCAGTCGCAGCATGACTCACGCGAGACGTACGTCGTGGCATCCAAAGCCAACCCAGACGAACTAACGTCTCTCATAGTGCCGCCGTCAACGCCTAAACCGAAATCTAAGGTAGTGAAGCCGCTAAGCATGCCGACAACGTTCCGGCTTCCCAACCTTTAGAACAGCACACCCAAATCCTTGCTGAAGAGCCCGTTGACAAGGCATCTACGACTACAGCGCAGCTGCATGCATTCCAAGAGCTTTCTCGCGTCCACGACCAGCAAGCGCTCACAAAGCCCGGCGCTCCGGCAGCACGCGCCCAAGTGCGTAACGGCTCGATGTCGCCACCAGTTCAGCGTGCTTCCGCCAAGCGGCACCGACATCGCCCTAAGCACCTGTCGCCAAAACAAGCTGCATCACGAGCACTCCTGAGGCGCACTCCAACGAGCCATCAGCGCGGTCCTCCCCAGCACCGTTCATACACGCACTGTCAACGGCGACTGCTGTTTTTGGCCCATCATCGCCATTGCGGGTCTTGGGCGCATCGAACCCTCGCCGCGAGGCTGCACCCGAACCAGTGCTCAAAACGTCGCCGTCAAGGCTATAAACCCGCTCGTACTAGCAGCCGAACACAAGCGGACATTCGTCACAAAGGGCTGGGCGTAGAGCGCCGGTTCTGCAAACATCGCCTTGTCGTCCGCGCAGCGGCCGCAGCTCGCGTTTCTTTTACTTCGGGACTGTTTCACCCTCCGCCAACTCGTCCTACTCTCCACTCTCAGCCAAGGACGCTGTGTATTCAGGACGCTGTGTATTCAGGTGCATAGACTTTTGTACATAACTGTACACATGCAATTTTCATACCGCGCTTTGCGCAAGGGGGTGAGCCATGTAGTGGCGCACACCTCATTTCTAGCAGCGGCACTATCATCTGCATCATCCCATCATCATCAGCAGCGGGGCTTGCCTGGCCGCGTGAGAAGTGACACGCGACACACGGATGTAACACGACCGGGCAGCTGCGCGGCAGCTTGTCCACGCCGCTTACACTCCTGGCTGGGCCTACGCGCTCCCCAATAAAATGTAGGAAGCCACCGCACACCAGCCGAGTCTGCTTCCTACACAGCATTACTTTAGTTTTTAAACGGGGAGCGTTTCTTAGTCGCACGACGTCCCCCGACCGTCGGCGGCGGCGTCCACACGCTCACTGCGCATGCGCGTCGCGGCGAGGCGCAGGTGCGCGTCTCTCCCGCGTACCCTCCTCGCTCTGAACAACAGGTGCAGCGTTGTTGTCCGTCCGCACCCCTCCCCCTACACTACATAAAAAAGCTTTCCATCCCGCCGAAGTACAGAGCCGTGCTAAACCAAGGCGAAGCTATTTAATGCACCCGCGCAGTGTTGCCCGCTTTCTTTGTGCCTATTAAAGCTGGCGTGATTGTAGGAATTCTTCTGGTAACGCGCCATTGTAGTGTTTCTATATTGAGAGCTGTTGGCTGGACTGAAACAGTCCGTTTTAATTAACTGACTTTCTTTACAATGGTGGCTCGCGTCGCCCATCGGAGAGCGCTCTTCTTGCTCTCTGACGCGGCTGTGCGCGGGCGCGGCTTCCGCTCGCCTGCTCGCGTTACACAATCGCCCCTGGAGCAGATCGGTGGCGTCATCCAGCGGAAGCGCTGCGTACAAAATTAACTATTTTCGCGGCGCTGTATCGCCGCAACGGTGCCACCGGGGGCGCCATTTTGGTACCTTTGTATCGGCCGAGTGATCCTATTTTTGCCCCTGGCCGTTTCATTTATCTTCCTTCATTCCGAAATGCACGAATGACAGAAATGGGGTTCGGTCGGCACCAGAATCCCGGGACGCTCGCCGCCGAGTCTGTACACAAAGCAGCCGCGTCAACGGATTGCCTCGAAAGCGCGTAATCCCTATTTCATATTTGCCGCGCTTTCGAGGCGCTTTTTCAAAGAAAGTGCTACGAGATGTGCCGCGCCTCCGCCGGATGGCGCCACGGGTCCCGCGACCGAGAGAAGACGCAGGGAAACATCCCCCTCGCGAGGGGCACGATCAAATGCAGAGCATTTCCGGGGGCGCACGACGTGAAGTAGTTTGCGTTACGTTAATGTTGTTGCACTTGTGGCAACTGCTGGCGAGAGAGCGCTCGCCAGCAGTAATTTGAATGAGTCGACGATATAAGGCGCGTTCGTAGCGTCCCATTCTGTGTCGGCTTTGTGGCGCAGTGGGTAGAGCACCATGTACATTGCGTTCCGCCCGCAGGGTCGAGGGATCGAAACCGGGCGCCGGATAGTATTTTTTTATATAGTCGGGAGGGGTGCGGTGCGGACTACGGACGTCAACACGGGTGACATCGTGAGTTATTGAAATGCTCTGCATTTAAAAAATAATAGTTATCGGCGCCTGGTTTCGATCCCACGGCCCTGTGGGCGGAACACGAGGTACATGGTGCTCTTCCCACTGCGCCACATAAGCGACACAGAATCAAAGGCTACGAACGCGCCTTATATCCTTGACTCATTCAAACTACGTCAAGAAGCTGCTGATACACGGCAGCAGTTGCATCGATCTCGTCTTCACCAGTTGCTGCAACGCACGACCACTGCTTAAAGACCCCTTAACAGTACACCTTAGCGACCACAAAGCCGTCGTTCTCAGCGTCTAATACAACGACAACAGCACCAAATAAATAAATAACGACTTACAACAACCTACTCCTTCCCTTCACTTCTTGCGTCACAAAAAAAAGAAAAATTGGGCCCATCTCTCCACGAGGGGGGACTCGAGTCGCAAAATCACGAAAGTAATAATTAATATATGAAAGAAATAATAATAAGAATAGTAATAAGCAATAATAGTTAACACATTCACTACAACCCCAACACCACCCCCCAAACACTAACGTTAACGCAATACACCCACTCCCTACGCTACGCATTTACTCGAGTCCCCCCTCGTGAGGAGATGGGCCCAATTTTTCTGCATATTAATTTTCAGGCCCACGGTTCTACTCTGTTTGTCCAGTGCGGAAAGCATGCTTTGCAATTCGTCCCCCGAGTTACTTAGCAAGGCAATGTCATCAGAAAATCTGAGGTTGCTGAGGTATTCTCCATTAACCCTTACTCCCACCTGTTCCCAATCCAACGTTCTGAATACTTCTTGTAAGCATGCTGTGAATAACATTGGAGAGATTGTGTCTCCTTGCCTGACACCCTTCCTTATAGGTATTTTACTGCTCTCCTTTTATGGAGGATGATGGTAGCTGTAGACCTATTGTAGATATACCATGCGCAGCTTTCCCGCTCATGGCAGTCCGTTCAACAGCGATTAATTTGTAGTTATTTAGCGTAATGTAAAGTTCTTTCGCGCTGCTAATATTGGGGGTGAAAACTTGCTTTGCGCGCAGTTTCAAGTCTTGCACGTTTTGCGGCTAGGTTCCTGGGCCATGGAAACTATCCCATAGAAATGCATGGGGAGTAAAATTTGATCTCGAATTACACATAAACTATTCAGAATCCTGAAAAATTCTTCCAGTGTTTATATCTTCCCGTTAAAGTCTTGCTTTGTGCCAAATATCACTTTCCTGAAGTAATTTTCCCAGGTTCCAGCGGGGTTAGAATTTTGAGCGGGAAAGCTGTGTATGCTCTAGTATTCTTACATAATGCTCATCTACCCCCGGTTCTCTAATGCCTGAATGACTGCTGAGGTTTCGACCAAGTCAAATGCTTTCTCATAATCTATGAGGGCTATATATAGGGGTTCAGTATACTAAGCGCACTTCTCTATCACCTGATTGATCGTGTGAATATGATCCATTGTTGAATAGCCTTTACGAAACTGGTTGATTAGGTTGACTGAAATATAAGGTTGCAGAAATTCTGTTAGCGATTACCTTGGTAAGTACCTTGTAGACGACTGACAGTAAGCTGATCGGCCTGTAATTTTTCAAGTCCTTCATGTCACCTTTCTCATGGATTAGGATGATGTCCACGTTCTTCCAATATTCTGGTACACTTGCAGTCATTAGGCATTGCGTATACAGGTTTGCCAGTTTTTCAAGTACAATTTATCCACCACCCTTCAAGAGGTGTGCTGTTATCTGATCTTCTCCAGGTGCTTGCCTTGCTTCTTCGGTCGTTACTGTTGGGATGTGTATCTCCCCTGAACTACTGCCTCGTTCGTTATTATCCTAAGATGTATCGGCTACTGTACAGACCCGTCTAGAATTCCTCGGCTACTGTGACTAGTTTATCCCTGTTTGTAATGATATTGCCTTGCTTGTCTTTAAGTGCATACGTCTGATTCTTCCCCACGCCAAGACGCCTCTTCACTGCTTTCAGGCTACCCCCATTCTTTACAGCGCATTCGATGCTCTCGGTATTATACTTCCGTATGTCAGCTGTCTTACGCGTATTGATTAGGTATACTTACGTCAGCACGTAATAATCAATAAGTGCTGGCGTAAGTGCGGACAACGTTTGCCAAGGCAACAAGTTAGTTCAACACTTGTTCTTCGATTTATTGGGAGTCCATTGGTGCCGCAACTACTTCCGTCGCGCGGGCCTGCAATGGCGGGCCTGTAGTCGGGGATGCAGCTTGATGCAGGGAATGCGTCGTCGCGCTCAAAAACGCGTGTGTCGCAGCCGCAATTCGCTCTGGCGCAAAGGGAATCTCCTAACAGCGTTGGCTGAAGCTCCACCGAGCCAATGGACGAGATGGGAGACCAAGATTTTGTTATATACTCTGACCATTCACAAGAGTATGCAAGGAATCTCTTCTCTCAACCGATACGGCAAAAAGACCACCTAACGCTACCCTCGCAATCTCCAAAAGGAACCGTGTAGTCGCATTCGCTTGACCCTTGCGCTATGTCCACTCACAAGATTCAGTATTCGCGACATTCCTAATTATGCCTTTCACAGATAGGTGTAAATTCCCGAAAACGTACATCCGGCGGCCAAATACACAAGGCACGCTAGTGCGCGGCGAAGGCGTCGCCGCGCCATCTCACGTTGTACTTCTGGTGTGAAGACAATGATGCGCACATCTTCGTCCTATCAAGATGGCTACCCTGTATATTCTGTCACCTCAAGCGGCAAAGCTGGTCACATTCAGAGTGGCGCTACGGGCCTCTTTTTTTTGCTTTTTTGGTGTGCTTATTTTTAACAACCAACTGCATGGTTTAAGCAAGAAAAAGACAGACATGATGGAATATCTGTGGCCCTAGTTCGTCACCAAAACAAACTAAATATGTCATCTGTCGGATCGGGGCAGACTGAGCAGCGCACACCTCACCCTCGCCATCCCCTAGCGAAGCGTGTGCGAACGAGACGTTTAGAGCAAAGAAAGTGACCCACGGCATGAAACGCTGAATGTGATCCGCTTTGCTGGTTGAAGCGCAGAAAAGGTCAATGTAGCGGGCGTGGTAGCACGCTCATGCGCACATCGATATCTGTAGCAGGAGTTGCAGGACGCGCATGCGCACATCGATATATTTACACCAGAAGTGCACCGTAAGAAGGCGCGTCGATGCATTTTGTGACACGTTGGCATTTTTCCGGCTTATTTACTGCCGGATGTACCCCACCTAAGTCACGTTGCACAAGTAAGACCTTGCGGCAATTGCGCACTCTTCCGTGTGTACGACGAAGAACACGCCGGGCGGATTGCTCAGACTACATCGATGCAGATACGACATACGGGCAAAGCAGTCTCCGTCCCAGTTGATCCCAGGGTGGCAACATCGCCGCAACACCACTACGGACGTCTTCGCAGTGGAACCGGACGAGGTGATCAACGAACAGAGGATAGGCAAGACTAACGGAGCCTGCTTCACATTCACCTCGTACACCCTCCCCAAGGTTGTAAAATGCTATGTTGCAATTCTTGAAGTCACAGCCTGCACCCTAAGCTCATATGGTGTATGCTACAATTGCCATTAAACAGACCACATGGCCAAACACTGCTCTTACGCCACTCCACGGTACGTCGAACGTGAAGCAGGACTGCAGATAATTCTGAATGGGGCCCCAACGTGCACTGTGTAGCTTATAAAGAAGCTGAACACATCTTCGGCAGTTCGAAATGCCCCAGCTTTCTCCCGTTTAAAACTAACTTATTGGTCAACGATAGCGCTTTATGAGTATCGTGGGAAGACCGGATCGCACAAAGTACCTGGTGTAACTCGATGAGAGGCGCCTCCCCTAGTCGGACCCGCGGAATGAAGCAACCTACAAAATAGCACTTCTCTCAACGCGGAAGTAACGGCACCGCTGGCATCCCATCGTAAAGAAGTACAATAACTACGAAAGAGCAATGAGGAACTAAAGAGGCTCTAGTAGAATATAAATTCCCACCATTGGTGCCACAATCACAGACAAGGTATCCAAAGGATTCACAGCAGGAGCCGCCGTAACAAACAAACGCGTACATCGCAACCGAGAAATGAACCTGAACTAATGGAACAGCTGAACAGAATACGATCGGACGTTCAACAGGAACGACCTTCTCAGCAAAACGAAAGATTCACATTCTTTTGGAGAGGTACTGCAAGAGTCGCCCGCCATGATAGAATTTATGACTAATAAACTACCGCAAAAAAGAGGCACTACCACAGAAAGTGCCCCTGAGAATTAATCATACTCTGGTACAATAATGAACTCTACTGGCATAATACAACGGAATTGCCGTAGCTACGTCACATGTTCCGCAATCTTACAGCAAAATTACAGCAAATTCGTCCCCTCTTCGTACTCCTAGAAGAAATGTGTTCCGACTGAACGGGTTTACATTGCATTTTCGGACCCAACCATCACCAATACTAGTAAATCAACCCTTTATGATGCCAGTAACCCAGTACCTTCACAGGGGTACTAATACATTTGGTCGGAAGCGATATTAACTGACAGGATATTTATTTAGCCGGTTCCACCTACCAGCGACACGAAGTGTTGCCAGTGCATGCTCGTCTTCCTCCCACACAGCCGATACTGGTGGCGTCGTTGTACTAAGCACCAGTTAATACTGCATTGCAACCTTCATTCCAATGGCAGACGGATATCATGATTTTGCATCCCAATGCAAACTTGGGCGGTGGTGGTGGTGGCAAATAGCCGCCCCTTATTTCTTTTCGCTTCAACTTTTAAGACTACCAGCAGAGAACAGCTGTCCCTTCTTTCAAGAACTCGTAATTGTGACATGATCGTAACGCGCTTTTGCTGTGTTCCTCCTGCTGGCCAAAATTGAAGCTTGAAACTTGGGCGGCGGCGGCGGTGGTGTCGAATAGACGCCCGCTAATTCTTCTTGCTTCAAGTTTCAGTTAAGTAGGTTTCTAAATCTCCAAACAGCATTATTTTTCCACCGCCGCAGCCGCCCTATGCCCTATTGCCGTGCATTTCTCTGTGATGTGTTTGCGACAGTGTTTTGCCCATCTTTGTGTCTGGCTATGGCTACCGAGGAAGAAATGAGTCCAACCTGCGATGAGTGCCTGCCAACTGAAGGCCACTTCCAGAAATGCTCAGACTGTGAGTACACCTACCCCGTGGGAACCTGCTCGGGATGTTCAGAAGCGCCTTCTAACGCAAAGGGGAATATGCAAGAAGGTCGTGGTGGTGCCTCAATTGCTGTGTCTCTAAAAGGAAAGGCGCTGGGAAGGCCGTCCCAGACGCAGATCTAGTTCTAGTCTGGCAGACATAGTGCGCAGGCTTGATGCTTGATGCCTTATCCTGCTTGCCCACTTAGATTAGTGAGGTGAAGGCTTCCATTGAAATGACGTCAAAAAGTACGACATTTTAAGCAAGCAGGCAGTGCACGACAAGCAAAATCAATGATCTAAACACACGAGTCTCTGTGCTCGAAAGGTCGTGCTAAAGACGGTGTTGAGCGCGCCAGGTCATCGCTGAATGACCTCGAATGGCGCAGTCGAAAACAAAACATTGTGGTGCACAGAGCTCCGGATACAACAATAAATATTTAATTGCCAAACTTAATGAAGGAGCCACAACTGCAAATCTGCCTCCGCTGTCTGGAAATGACGTAGACGCTGTACATAGGCTTCCCTCGAGACCGGGATCTGAACTGAAGCCTGAATCATGGTTTGCTTCTACCGGCAATCGCTTCGACACGAGTGGTTGGAAAAAAGGAAGGTTTGGCAAGAGTCGAAATCTTCCGTTTCTATCACAGAGAGCATGACAAAAAAAATACCGTCACCTAATTCGTAGCACGCGAGAATGGGCAGAGGAAAATGGCTATGGCTTTTCCTGGCACACCAACAACAAGATTCTTGTCACTAGGGCTCTAGGTGATCTCATAGTTGTGCGCCACAAAAGACCCCTTGAAGAGCCCAATGCTGCCTAGTGCGCTTGCGCAACTACAGTTTCTGTTTTTCTTATCTATTATTTTTTCATGGCTACCGTTACAAATAACCAAGAATATTTATTATAAATTGGTGACTCCATCGTGTTCAATAATATGCAAAATTGTAACTCTGTTCATTTTGAAACTTAGGTCTGATAAAAATAAATGTAATGATCTGGAATATTTTTTAGTTGTCCTAAATCTGTTTATAATGTTGTCTGAAACGTCTGAAATGTCTGGATATAAGTATTACTCTCTCAACCCAAATTCCAGAAGAGAAGGTGGCATGTCGATGTTACTTTCTAGTGGTACGGAATGTGATCAGCCCACCAATTTTTGTTGTATAACACCCCATTATGAAGTGTTAGTTCTTCAGTGTGGCACGGCCCTGTTTGGTATTTGTTACCTTCCGCCTTGCAGTGTAATTTTAGTGTTTTTTTCCTTTCTTGATTCTTTCGTTGGAAGTTATCAATGAATGCGGATATGGCCTAATCATTGGTGGTGACTTTACCATTAATTTCGTCATCGATGGTAGATTGAAGACGCAATTTGAATTCTTCCTAATATTCACTCCTGCCGCAACACTATAAAATCCGCTTGCGACTCACAGCTACTTCAGACACTCTCTTAGACCTTTTCATTACAAACAATGATGAAACTTGTGTGAGATCTCGGGTTACTAACTATGCTCCCAGTGACCACCTTCCTCTATTTCTTTTTTTGAAACGCCAATGTACTGCTGCAAAACTTCCGCACGCACCCCACTCTTTCCTGGATGTCAATCCCCGTACTCTAATTACATTTCGAGAGTGCATTGCTCGAACGATTTGGAACGAGGTCTTTAGGGAGATTAGCTATGATTCTGCATATGAAAATTTTCTGGGACAATTTACCCATGCCTATAATGCTAGTTTTCCATACACAATGTATACTGCCCCAAAATGAGCCCGTAAACCTTGGATAACTCAGGACATGATTAGGCTGATAAGAAAACGCGATAAGCTTTATAAAAAATTTGAAAAAGGACTGCTAACATATCTAAATCTCTTAAAACTATCCGGAATTACGTCACTAAAGGGTTCCGCGCTGCGAAAAGCCGCTACTATATTAATCTTTTTAGTTTATCTAACGGATGCTCTCAAGACGTTTGAAAAAAATTGAATACGATGCTTGGAAATCTCACAGAGATCCCAAAAACGCATAAACAATGGTGTGATACTAGAGGGAGAAGTCTGACCCAATGCTTTTAACGATTTTTTTTCTTTCCGTTCCAACCGTTTCAGTGAGTAGTGGAAGTTTAAGATACTGAAACTGCTCTATGGACAACACTATTTTTCTTGATTCCGCTGCTAAGAACGAAGTCATCACTCTGTTTACGTCTCTACGCAACAGTAATTCCTCAGAAGTTAACTGTTTCCATATAACACCCTTAAAACTCGTCATTGGTTTATTAGCGAAATGTATAACACACCTTTTTAATCTATGCTGCTCAACTGTAGTTTTTCAGTGCAAAATGGAGTCTGCGAAAGTTGTATGGTATTATTTAGAAAGGGGCGATCGTAACAACTTCTCAAACTACCGGCCCATTTCAATTTTGCCTGTTTTTTGTAAAGGCATAGAAAAACGTTTTTTTCTAAAGCGGTTACCATCATTTTCTGATCGCTATAATATCATTTTCCCCGCTCTATACGGATTTAGACAAAACAAATTAACTGAGTTATTACTGCACGATCAAAAAGATTTATACTGAACAATTTTGAAAACAATAATGTTGTTTTTGGTATTTTCCTTGATTTCATAAAAGCATTTGATCGCGTCAATCACAATATTTTCTTTGATAAGCTACACCAATACGGGTTTCGATGGAAAGCTCACTCTCTAATGTCATGTTATCAATGCCATCGATCGCAGCTCGTTGAAGCTGAGAATACATTTCGACAAGAAAATCAGTTAAGTCTGCATGCCACAGAGTAGCATTTTGGGTCCGTTTCTTTTCATTTTGTACATCAATGAAATTGTTAGTATCGATGAAACACTTAAATACATAATATATGCCGATGACACTAGTTTATTTCTTTCCTGTGGCTCAGGTATTAATTTTGGCAACTCGCGCAAGTAAGACTCTCGCATGTATTAGTATCTGGGCATAAAGCAATATTTTAAAACCGAATGCTAGCAAAACGAAAGCGGTACTTTTTCATTCATGCCGTAAATCCAGCGCAGTGCACCTATATTAATCAATAAGGCTCGAGTAGAGTTTGTTAAATGTTTCAAACACTAAGTGTATATTTTGAAGAAACTATGCCATAGCATAAAGACACTGAATACTTAATCCAGAAAATATCTCAGGCCACTTATCTTATACGCGGTTATTGTTACTCTTTTCCAATCTCCGTTACCCTTCTACTTTACAGAAGCCCAACGTTTTCACGATAAGGGGCTCGAATGTGCTCCGTAGAAGTCGGCTCTCCTCACTATCTGCATCGGGACGGCGCACCAACGAAAGCGCAGCATTCCCGACCCGGAGCTTACCATCAACGACCAGAAAGTGCCAAATGTATCTAAACTACGCATCCTAGGTCTTTGTCAGGTTCGGGTGACAATATTAAATAGAAGAATAAGCTTTATGAACGAGACTAGTTTTTATAACACTCCACACCCAAATATGTAACAAAGAGCAAAGCGGAATGAATAACAAATGGGGAACAATAGAGTCTATTACAAAAGCGGTAACCAAAGCGGGTTTGAAGAAACGAGAAAAAGTCACGGTCCTGGAATTAAGGTAAAGGACGCAGTACGTGGATACTACCGGCACAGGTCTGTGGCAGCGTTGAAATGTTCACGCAGTGGGTCGATGCCGTGGGAGTGCAGCGCGTTCCGAGCTCCCGTCCCCGTTGTGGCGAACGCAGCTGTCTTGGGGCCGCTGTTTTTCACTGTTGCCCGGCAACACGACTCGCTTGTGGAGAAGATGTCTTGGAGGTGGTTCTGGTGGAGGGCCTCCTGGGGCCCGGCACGGGTCCGGTCGCCCGACCGCCGCGCAGCCCGGTCACACTCCACTCTTCAGTCGCCCTCGGTGTTCTTCTTCGGCCCCTTCTGCCGCCAGCTGCTGTCGCTGGCCGCTCCCGATTGGCTGGTGGCCTGCGCGAGCTCGTGCCATGGTCGCGAGCATTCGGCGCCGTAGCTGATGTCAATTTGGCGGAGCATCTTGCGCGTATCGTCTGCTTCATAGTTTTTCTTCGTCGTCTTCTTTAACTGGCGTTTGTTTTTGTCCTTGCGAATTCTTCGCATGACAGTCTTACATTACCAACAAATGAATCTGGCCTTCATACAGTTGCACCGCTTCAGCAGACACTCATTCAGCTAATCCGCCTCATAAGACGCGTGTCAAACCGTCGATTTGGCTTGCAAAAGTCAGACACAGTGCGCATTGTCCAAGACATACTCGTAAGCCGGGTAGCTTACGAAACCCCTTATTTGGCCCTGAAAACCTCCGAAAAATCCAGGCTCAATGTCATCATTCGTCAAGCATACAGGGTGTTGCGACGATAACTGGAACACTTTAAAAATTTTTCCTGAGCGATCCGCCGCTCTGTTCGCGCTCAAACTTCGCACAAAGGTCGCATTTTGTGGTCTATTTTGTTTGACACCGGGAACAACAACGGTACTTACCTGTTTATTCTGAAAATAAATAAAAACGATTTTCGCCTATGGGAAAATTGCCGCTGATTTGGACGTGCGAGCCAGCGCAAGTTGATGTTGTAACGGCGGAACCACCTGCAGAGTGAAACGCATGTTTGGGATTCACGTACGGATCCAAATTGTGCAGCAGACGATCAGAAAATGCACCTAGAAATGAGCTAACAGACGATCAGAAAACCCGGTTTTCGGGCTCGCACGTCCAAATCGCCGCCATTTTCCCATAGGCGAAAATCGTTTTTATTTATTTTCAGAATAAACAGGTAACTACCGTTGTTGTTCCCGGTGTCAAACAAAATAGACCACAAAATGCGACCTTAGTATGAAGTTTGAGCGCGAACAGAGCGGCGGATCGCTCAGGAAAAAATTTTAAAGTGTTCCAGTTATCGTCGCAACACACTGTATAAGACAGCCTTAGGACTGCACCAAAAAACATCGACGAAGAGATTATTGCATCTTGGACTACATAACACATGGGAGGAAATACAGGAGGCGCATAATAGCTCTCAACTGGAACGGTTACGCCTAACACCAACGGGACGAGGTACACTGCGACGGCTGGGATATGCCATACCGCCACTGCAAGACCATAAGGAGCGGGTTCCACTCCAACTCAGAGAAGCCATCAGGGTAGCCCCCATCCCAAGAAACATGCACCCACTACACAACAAAGCTCGACGCATAGCAACAGTACGAGCCATGAATAATAAATATGGTGACAATCCAACAAGGTATACGGACGCCTCTCCATAGAGAAACAAGTGAGCCCACGTCGTGTGTGTCACCAATGCAGCAGGGCAAGTAACAACCACCCTCACCGTCCGCACAACATCAACGGAAGCTGCTGAAGAAGCCGCTATTGCTCTGGCCATCACAACGGGAAAAGATGCAATTACAATTTTGGCGGATTCGTAGGCGACGTGCCGCAGTTACCAACAAGGCCGCATCAGCAAAACGGCACTTCAAATTCTTAAGAATACTGCCCACATACCTGAAACGCGGCTCATCTGGATACCTGGTAACGAATCTCTCGAAGGTAATGAGGCGGCTCACGCCGCTGCCCGCGCGCTTATATACCGGGCCATTACCATAGAGGGACAAACACCGCTTGCGGCCCCCAAAACAGAAACATTCTCATTTACTACCGTCAAGGCCGAAGAACCTTCCCGACTCCGCATTCCCAGTTAACAAGAGCAGAAGCCACCAGCCCTCGAAGACTACAGACAAATACGTACCCCCACAGAAACCTACTCCATGCGATTTACCCCACCCAATACCTGTCTACCTGCAATTTCTGTCCGACGCCCGGTACACTGTACCACCAGATTTGGGAGTGCCAGAAGACCCCAGGCCTTGCCCCAATAACCTCCCCCTTCTACAAGCAGTGGGCGAACCGCCTGACGAGCCCGAACCTTGGGAACCAGAGTGAACTGGTGAAGAGGGCCTGGACCGCCAGCTGAGCTCAGGGCATCCCGGAATAGGGAAGCCCCCCACCGGGCGGGTGCCCTAACATCTGCACCAGCTTGACAAATAAAAATTTATTCATCATCGTTCATCATCTACGTTACAAATGTATTTTTAGCTCTATGGTTAGCTACGGCCTCCTAATCTGGGTTACCAGAACTCGAGAAAATACAGGAAAACTGGCAGTTTTACAAAAACGAACTATTCGCCGAATCAGCAAGGTTTCGTATCTTTCTCCTACATGGAAGCTATTTAAAAAGCACAATGGAATTCGCATAGATTCTGTTTACCGTTACATTGTTTGCCGGTGTCACAAACAATCCGTGGTAAATAACGGCTCATTAATCAATCTTGCTGGTTTAGAAAAACTCTCTTTGATATATTCTACCCGCAATCCTAAAACCAGGAAATTAACAAAATGCCGAACTAATTATTGAGAACAAACGTTGCGATACTGATTGCCGTCTTTACTAAATAATTTTCAAGAAATTTCTACCATTCCTATTAATTATATACGCAGCGTATTCATACTGCACCCCGCACCTTACCAATTGACACGGTTGTAGGGGATGAGATGGGCTTTATTATAGATGAGACGGCCGGTGCGCATGAAATTCGTAGGCGGGGAGCGGTCAGCACACAGCGAGTAGTTGTTGTTGTTGTTGTTGTTGTTCCTTTGAATATTGGCGCATACCCAATCAGGGGATCGGCCAAACATCAGTCGTTAATTCGAATGAGATTCAAAGAAAATTAGAAAATTAGAATGATTCAAAGAAAATTATAAAAATTTGGAAGCTTTTCTTTTTCTTGTGTTGGAGGAATTGAGTTTGGAATTTAGTTAATATTGAAACAAAAAAAAAGGAAATAAGTAAATAAATAATTAAATAAAGAAAAATAAGAAGAGGAAGAAGAAGAAGGAGGGAGAGGAGGAGAATAAAAAAAAAAATCAGAAATGGATGCTTTTGGAGGGCTCAGGTGAGGATCCAGAACAAGATACGAATTAGGTTGTAAGTCTTTTGGAATTTTCAATGAAGCGCAGAAGAGCAGAACAAACATCCCGGCGGCAGTATCCCGTTTCTGAAGCCCCAAATGATAAAAGAGCCGGCACTGATAATACCAACCCCAGGCGATGAAGCGGCACTTCAAGGAGCTGACGTCTGAGGCTTGAAAATGGCCGACATGACAAAAGGAAATGGTCGACAGACTCTTCTTCATTACAGTAACTGCACATGGCAGTCTGCGCCAGACGAGACCTGTGGAGGTATCTGTTCAACTGGGGCACACGACATCGAAGGCTCGTTACAATCGCCTCCAGGTCGCGTGAGGGGCACCAATTCGGATTCCAGGAGAATTTTAGATGAGAAAAATCTCGCATTGACAATAAGACTGATTCGTGCTGCCCTTGCAGCTTCAACAATCTACGGAATCTTACAGCGGCTAATAAAGGCGTTGTCTCAATGACATCGACAACAGGCCCGGAGAGTGCTACCCTTGCCAGTGAATCTGCGGTTTCATTAAAGGTGATTCCCGCGTGCCCAGGGACCCAAAGAAGGTCAATTTCAGTAATATGAGGTGGTAGAAGGGATCGAAACGTCCGTAGAAGAGGTGAGTCTTTCGGAGAAGAAAGGGCTAAACCTACGGATAGGGAATCTGTAATTATAAGTGGAGACGACACCGATATGTCAAGCTTTCGTATTGCCAAGACAATTGCCAAGAATTCCGCATAGAATATAGGGATAAAATCCACCAGACGAACCGAAAAGTACCAATTTAAGGAAGGGGAAACTATACCTATTCCGGATTTTTCGCGCGCAGCACCAACGTCTTCCTCCTCTTCTACCATTCGCGGCTGATCAGATCGTTTTCCTTGTCTTCTCGCATAGTGTCGTTGCTTCACTTTCCGTCGTAACAATATTGTTACAAGAATAAATATTTTCCTCTTTCTCGCTACTGTGTTTGTACGTCCCTATTTCCGAAACTCTGTTTACTGTGTATATGAGTACTGTTGATAGTCTCACTGTATACATTGTATAAAACGAATTTTTTGTTCGTGTTAATTTTTGTTAATATAGGCCAATGCCGCTTGCCGCCTGTCGCACCAGGGGGCTGGGGCTAGTCGAGCTGTTCTACGGCTTTGTTCCCTGCTCCCTTTGCATGAAAGCGTTTGTTTGTTTTGTTGTGCAAGAATAAAATAAATGAAATCAAATCAGTGTACCCATAGTAATAGATGATTTAAACACTACAAACGAATCTGGGGGTCACCTATTCAAACAAGCGGGTCACGTTACTTTGACGTTTTTATGGCCATGAACAACGTTGGCCATGAACAAATAGGGGGAGATCCCAGAAGGCCTTAAGGATACTTATCAATCTCACCCCGACGCCTGGCAAAGACTCTTCAGAAGTAACAAACCTGCGACCGGTCTCTCTTACCCCTAAGGTTTTTAAATTAATGGAACGCCTAATAAAGCGAATGCAATAGTACCTCAAACATCTTAAGACGTGGTTTCATCCACCACAAACCGTATTGCGACCAAACTTTGGTTCGCATGACTTCCTCTGGCTGCTCGGAACAGCCCTCAACCAAAAAGTGTATTGCCCTGATCTTTCTGACTATGTCCTCACTGTTGTCCTCCGTCGAAAAGGCTGCCGTATACGTAAAGCTCTTGTCCAGGCATTTCACGGTGTACGCACAACTAGATACGCAATTTCTCAAAACACGACCGGTTCAGATATATGGCGAAGAACTCGGAGGGGCACAAAAGATCAACTGCAATAAGAGTGGACTCCACAGGGATCTGTACTTGATCCTGTACGTTTTGACATAGTTATTGCTCAGCTCGCAAAGGCATTGGGAAAAAAATCGTGGATGCAGTTCGACAGATACGCCGATGACCGAAGTCTTTGATCTGTGTTTTGATCTGGATCAAAGGCTGTTACTATCGCACTAAGCAGGTCGTGATTAAAGAACTACAAGATGCGGTGAGGACACTTGAGTGTGTGATACCCGACCTAGGCCTTGAAGTAGCCCCACAGATAAACGAGGAACTGGTTGTAGCCAATTACAAAGCAAGCGCACACACCCAGGGTGCCATTCTGCATATGGGCGGAGCGGTCATTATAGCAGCAAGAGGATGATGATGATGAGAAAACTTTGTTTTGCCCGAACTGGGAGAGAAAAGGGGACGAAAGGGAGCGTTCAACTGTTCTTCCCCGTCAGATGGCGGCCAGGAGCGTGTGAGCCCTAGCGCAATCTTCGGCCAGATTGACAAGGCTGCGTTGAGCCTCTTGGTCGGAGCTGAGCAGCACGGCCTCCCATTTCTCTAGATTCCTTATCATTATTGCCTGTTATCTGTGTTGTGGTTTCTGGGGACAGGCCCATATGAGGTGCTGCAGGTTAGCTCGTTCGGAGTACCATCTATTGTTCTTTGTAAAGGTCTGGGTATAAGGGGTTGTAGGCTACGGGGTTCGGAAAGGTGTTGTACTGCAAACGTCGCCAGGCCACTGACTGCCACCGACTAAGAGAGGGATGCGCCGCAGGGCATTTCAGGCGGCCTAAGCGATAGTGAGCGGTGATGTCTCTATTTTGTCACAAGCCTGTCCCTGCCCCCCGTATGTAGCGCTTGCTAATCAAGATCGATGCTGCCCGGTAGCTGAAACCTCGGGCCGCATCGTGAGCATGCTCATCATCTGGCAAGGACGAAATGTTCAGTTGAAGCGGTGATGGGAATTCCAACCTGCAACAAGAGGACCAGTTCGTCTCATTTGCCTCTCCCTTTGTAGCCGTGCGAAACCCAAGGCCTGGCTGTCCCAATTAACGCGAAAATTTTAACAGATGCTCGTACTTGTTCATCGCTCAAAAAAGTACGGTGCATCTAATCAATGTGCACGACTCTCCATGGATCGAGATGTGGCAGTTGGCACAATTATATTTGACGCCCCTATTTGTGACTATAATAAAAAAAATCTTTAAATACTTCGTTCTCTACATAACCTAACCGGAGAGAACTTACCGGCCTTCCTAAGCACACCCGAATGGACGCCCTCGAACCTGCTGTCATCATACCAAATATATATATATTATTATACAAGGTATGCGATTCCAGGCTGACTCTTAACGCAGCCTCACCAGGCAAGCAATTGAACTTATGGCATGGGGCGCGCAGAAGCCTCCACCAGAAATACCTCCACCGTCAGAGAAAGCCCTAATCCACACTTCCAGAGAAACACCCTAAAACAAGGGCAATGCAAAAAAACACAGCGATTAGTGGCACGCTGTAGACCAAGCTATCACTTTTTATTGAAATTATTTGCGAACAGTTACACACCAATAATAAATGCCTTCTGTTATTCTAACTTGAGAAAAAATTAGAAACTACAACAGGCCCTTCTTGTAAGGTAAACCATATATTACCGCCCGCGACCTGTTCGGTAGCAGTTAAGCAACTCCAACTCTTGCAGGAGCGAATACACTAATAATAACGTTAGGATTGCACCTACCTAGGACACTACTGCTCGCCCGCCTTGATTGGGAGAGGAAATAAATGCATGGGCCTGCACAAAACACATGAGTGGGAAAAAGAAAATCTTCTGTTTGAATTAATTGAACGGGTGATTACTTGCGATGTCTTTATGCACGCGAAAGTTAATAACTTGAAAAAGTCCGAAGCACAGCTGACGGGCTCTGAATGAATTAGTGTCTGATTAAACGCCTGAGACGCTTTGCTACCACCCCGCCATCTTGAAGGGCTTCGTCCTTGTGACCCTTGAGACATTTGCTTCGCAGTCCTTTTGAATGGCTTCGTTCTGCCTCTTACGCGTTGGCCGCTGCTCGTTCCTGCCACCACGTACTGGAAGAGCTGACAACGATGGTGGCTATCGTGGCCTTTCAGTTTGCTCGCTTGGCGGCGTTCTTCTGCTTCCTTATTTCTGCGGTGTTTAAGACTGGTCGGCCACCCTTCGCTGCTGCCGAGCTAAAGCCTGCGCTATGGAACGTTCGCGGTGCGGAACACTCTTGAGACACGTGTTCGAGAAGCCGTTTCGCTGTTACAACATTGTTTTTTTGTCAATGGGCTGTTTAATGCTTTCGCATTAAAACTTGGCACGGTGCCTAGAACTACAGGTGCACGATTTTAAGACGCCACCCTAATATATGGATTTTTGGTTACAAGCGTTGCGTCGAGAAGAAAAGGATGAAAGTGGCTTGGCATCCACGGTGGAGCAGAGCCTACCGAAGCCACTGATTGAACAAATAACGCTTCGGTATTTTGGGAAATGGTTGCGATGGCACACACGTAACGCCTTTTACACGGCTGGGAAAGACAACAGTGTGGGTGTGTGGTGGCGGCCCACGACACGTTTCAACCTTTTTTTACATTATAGAACATGCGGAAATATGCTGGTATTTTAATTTAAAACTGACAGAGCGACACCAAGCATTATTCTAAAAAAATTCTGTAATCTTGTAATTCAGGTATGGCAGCTTTGATAAGAGAAAGAACGCTGGCGACTTTTTTCCCGTTTCTCGTACGTTGCTTTATATTTATTCAGGCATAAAGCACCTTATAACCCACGTTTCGTCGTAGTAAGAAGCGCGAATCAAACGCTTCTAAATACTTCGGTTCATCCATGGCAGGAAACAGAAAGCAATTTTACCACAATGCGGGTAGATACAATAACTTTTGTGGTCACTACGCGTTAATTGGTGGAATCATTGAACTTTGCCTAAGTACTGAGGTTAGAATACACTCAGTTGAAGAAATAAATATTTTAACTACTATAATTCTTACTATAATAAGAACGTTGATGTGCTTACCTTTATGACGTTTTGGTAATCCCAGTAGTTATAGTATAGGTCGATACGCCGTACGCCCCAATAATTGGCCTCAGCAGGTTCATGAAATCCGTAAATAAAACAGATTACCGCTAAAACAGGAATTTCCATTATATAAAAAATGGTTTATAGATATTATCACTCGTGGATGGTTTCCCGCGGCCTCTCCTTTTGCGTCGGTTGTTTGCTTGAGCTATGAAGTCATGAAACTGATAAGAGAATGCTTTATGTGGCGCTGATCTGTAACTTCTGGAACAGACTATATATGTGTTTGTATATATATATATATATACATGCATGCACACATGTGCTAGGCACGCCCACGAAGACGTAAGTGTCCTAACGCATTGATGGGTGTGGCCTTCTTGTTTGACACACCGGATGCGTTAACAGCGTCTTTGGCGTCATTTGAAGATACAATAAAAAGTCAACATATACACAGATGCGGCAGCTCAATCATTTTATGTGCTTCTTCGAAACAAAACTTGCGATACCTCGCTAATGAACAGAGGTGAGTGTTCTTTGCCTGTGCAACGTAAACACTTTGATTTTTCAAAGTAATGAGACAGAAACACATTCTGACTGGCAAGGAACCTTCTTGCCGCACATTGTATTTACAGAAAAAAATAAAATAGGCTTAATTCCAACATAATTGAATATTTGGGAACTGATAAAATGTACAGGCATGACTGAGAACCGGTGGTCCGTGCGTGCTTAGACGTGAAAGACACCGACCGAAGTGTCGCTCCGGAAGACCTTCAAGCTGGCACGGGGAAACACCCGCCAAAATATCATACCAGGAGGCTTCAAAGAAGGCAACCCCAAAAAAACAGAGGTGGCCGTGCTTTACCTTTGCATTTTTATTGATGGAGATGAAAGATGGGGGAAAACTTCACACTATACAGCTTCGCGATGTTATGATGCCTCAGCCCGATCTTTCTTCTAATGCGTAGCATTCTTCGGTGAGTACTTCACATTCAGAATTGCGTAGCGTCATGCATTACCACAAGAACGCAGAGTTGGCTGAAGTAACACATTTAATAGTTATATTATCGTCAGCACAGAAAATTGGCCCAAGAAAATTTTCAAAAATAAAAAAATTCACAAAACAGACAAACATATTTTTCCCGATAATAAACTCACTCAATTACAAATATGCATCTTAAACACCTTCACAAAGCGGAGAGCAAGAATACAAAGCCCGGAAAAGAACGTTAGAAATACGAATAATAAACATCGAAAACGAGCCGGCATTGTAACGCCCAGCATTTGCACACATATGCAGGGTTTCCAGAGGGAACGAATTTAACAATTATAATAAAGTGAATGGAGACAATTCGCCGAACAGTCATTTGAAAAGCCAACAAATACAAAAAAAAACAATCACCCCCCAAAATTAACAAAACTCAAAATATCTAAATATCTTCCGCGTATCTTCTCACTTTGCTGCAAATATCGTCGAAATAGAAAAGCCTGCTGCCACCCCTGTGCCATGTAAATGCTTCTCTTCTCTCCCGTGCCCACCTCCCATGCTGTTTCCCGCCCTTCCGATCCTCCCACGACAAGCGCAGACGATTTTTGCTAAGGTCAATTCAATTCTCGCGCTTGTGCTCACGGAATTTACTGGAACCTTTTGTTATTGTTGGAATTGGAACACTGCCTGCCACGAAGTGCACGCTCGGGTGAGCTCTATTTATTTCGGAATCAAGATATTCTTTTCACCGGGGATTTTTATTTGTTATCGCAAATATCAGGTACATATTTATATTCAATCAAAAGAACACTGCGAATACTGGTTATACAAGAATGTTTTTGCCTCAAATGTGCCTAAATTATCTCTTTGCTCAACAATGTTGACAAGTATGAAGTGTGTCCCCAGATTTATTGCTTTGGAAAGGTTTTGGCAATATAAATTTCTCGTTCAAGAATCCTTTAATCTTTTAGCCGGATGGTTGATTCCAGGGAGAGACACACACAGACAGACGTACAAATATTTTCTTGCTTAAGTAGCCCAAGAAAGTTCAAAAACGACGACTAGAATAAAAATGCCCAGAGAAACCGTTAGAAATACCAATAAAATAGTACCGGAAGGGATTAAAACGTGTAATGCCGCGCATTCACACAGAAATGTTGATTTGAAAAACGAACACATTTAATCGTTATAATACCTTTGATGCCGATATTTGGTGGGACCAAATTTTGAAGAACCATGAAGTGCTACAATAAAAAAAGAAATTCAGTTTGACAAAAACGGATATATGAAATAAAAAATATGCGTTTTATAAATCTCCAAAACACCAATGTCGCATAAAAAAATTCTGCAGAAATTCAGAGAATTATCTACTAATGCATTCTTATGCCGTTTGTCTTGAGTGTGAGTTTTTACAGCGAAATTTCTTTGGTTTTTCTAAATCCTGTCCGCCTAATTATCTCCTTTATGCTAATATAACGATTACTAGTGGAACACTCGCGAAACCTGCATTATTTTGGAAATGCCATGTGTATACGTTCTGCCGTTTTCCGTAATTTTTTTTAATATTTATGGTATTTTTTTTTCAGTTCTTCAAAATTTTGTCCTACCAATTATCGCCTTTTACGTTATTATAACGATTACATTTGGAACTTTCACTAAATCTGTATTCTTGTGGAAATAGAGGACGTTACATGGTTCAGCATTTTTGTATATATTTTATTTTTTTCAAGTTTTTCAAAATTAAGTTCGAGTAATTACATCCATTTATGCTATTATAGCAATTATAGCTGGAACTTTTGCAAAATCTGCCTTATTTTTGAAATGCCACGCGTTAAACGTTTTGCGATTTTCCCTCACTATATAAATTTTTTTCTTATTTTTAGTTTTCCAAAATTTCGTCCGATCAATTATCTCAATTTACGTTATTATAACGATTAAATTTGGAACTTCCGCGAAATCTGCTATATTGTGAAAATGCAGGGCGTTATACAGTAAGGCATTTTTGTAATTATTTTTTGTTTGTTTTTTAGCGTTTCAAAGTTTTGTTAGACCAATTATCTTTATTTAAGCTATTATAACGATTACAGGTAAAACATTCGCGAAATCTGCATCATTGTGGAAAGCCAGGGGTTATACGTTTGGCCAATTTCCACACTTCAGATGCGAAGCATCTCTTGCTCGGGGGGTTGTCCCGCGTCCGTGCCCCGTCCGCAGCGCCTCTGATGATGATTGTGGCAGGATGCCCCTAGGGATTGGCCAACCAAAGAATCCATCACGAGATAGCTTCGCGTTCCACGACCGTCGTCATCTTCCCGTAGGGTAACCGCTGAAGAAGAAGGAGGAGAAGACAAAGCTGCGAAGAGGAGGGCGTGTACGTTGCTCTCGCCCCATACGGAGCGCCTCTGATGATGATTTTGGAAGGATGCCCCCAGGAATTGGCCAATCAAAGAATCCATCACGAGATAGCTTCGCATTCGACCACCGTCGTCATCTTCCCGTAGGGGAATCGCTGAAGAAGGAGAAGAAGACAAAGCTGCGAAGAGGAGAGCGTGTACGTTGCTCTCAGCCGGTGCACCAACGTCAACAAACTTTACATCACCAACGCTGACGGAGACTACCGATTCTACCATAGAGACGACAACATCGACAAGAACATGATGGACGAGTTTCGGCGCCTCGAGAACCACCGCCTACTCACCGTCACACAACAGTGCTTGCGTGCCTTTGCCACCGGTGTGGACCCGGACGCGGAATTCCCTCTGGCGCTACTAAACACCAGATCACTCGAAATAACGGCAACACAATGGAACCACACGGAACCCCCAAGATGCTTCGCATCCTCATCAGGGTTCCCCATGGGAAGATGGTGTAATTTTTTTTTATATTTTTCTTATTTTTTAGTTTTTCAAAATTTCGTCCGACCAATCATCTCTAAGTACATTATTATAACGATTACATTTAGTACTTTCGCGAAATATGCATTATTGTGGAAATGCAGGGTGTTACATGGTTCGCCATTTCTCGTAATTATTCTACTTTCTTTTCTTTTTCTAGTTTTTCAAAAGTTTTGTTCTACTAATTATCACCATTTACACTACTATAACGAATATAGGTGGAACTTTTGCGAAATCTGCATTATTGCGGAAATTCCATTCGTTGTACGTTTTGTCAATTTCTGTAATTTTTAATACATTTCTTATGTTTTTAGTTTCTAAAAATTTCGCACGACCAATTTTCTCCATTTACGTTATTATAACGATTATATTTAGAACTTTCGCGAAATATCCATTATTGTGGAAATGCAGGGCGTTTCAGGGTTGGCCATTTTTTAAAATATCTTATTTATATTTTTTCTTAATAGTTTTCCGAAATTTCTTTCGACTGATTATATCAATTTATGCTATTATAACGATTATAGGTGGCACTTTTGCCATGTCTTCAATATTGTGGATAAGCCATGCGTTATACTTTTTAGCAATTTCCGTATTGTTAATATTTTTCTTTTTTTTTAGATTTTCAAGATTTCATCCGACCAATTATCTCCATTTACGTTATTATAACGATTACTTTTCGAACTTTTCTGAAACCTGCATTATTGTGGAAATGCAGGGCGTTACACGGTTGGCCAGTATCCGTAATTATTTTATATTTTTTCTAGTTTTTTTTCAATAATTTGTTCGAGCATCGATCACCATTTACGCTATTACAAAGGTCACTGGTGGAACTTTCGCGAAATTTGCATTATTGTGGAAATGCAGGGCGCTACACGTTTCGCCGTTTTCTGTATTTTTGGTGTTTTTATTATTTTGTCGTTTTTCAAAATTTTGTGTAACCAGTTATCTTCATTTACGCTATCATAGCGATTACCGTTGAAACTTGCGCGATATCTGCGCTGCAACTTTCTGGAACTGCAGGGCGTTACACGGACCTGACAGTATGTTACTCGGCGAAGAATGCTACCCATTAAAAAGTGTGCACCAGTCCGTCTAGCGACAACGATGGTTGAACGCGAAGTTTTCTCTTGAGAAATTCCTTGGTGGTCGTCTGACTTTGGACATGGACTCGTTGAGCTTCGAATTTGACTCGCACGCAGTTTGGACTTTAGAACGCAGCGGCATTTGCTTTGATCATCGCCTTTGGATTTCGCACGAAGAAAACTTTGAGTTCACCTATCGTCGTCTTTAGACGGTGGGGTAAATGACTTTTCTCTCACATTTCGAAGACCCATCCACCCCTCTCCAAATCCAAACTGCTTGGACCATGTCGGAATGGCGCAATCGGATAAACGTCGACTTTATAACGCGAGGGACCCAGGTTAGATTCCGACCAGAGAAAACGTTTTTAACAGCACAGCTGTTTGAGCTCGTGCTTGTCCGTTGGCGCTAGCAAAAAAGTACAAAAAAAAACTGCCCCCCCCCCCTATCAATTTCGACGAGCGCATCTGCGCCCTGAGAACGCGTGTACGCTTCTCCGAGAGCCAAGACTCTTCCGCAAGCCCCGTCCTTCAACCTCAGGCGGCCCTGTGTACTACCCGCATCGCAACCTCGACTATTTGCCCGCTTCTTGAAAAGGCCCGGCGGCCAATGCTTCCGTGTGACGTGCCGCCCGTCCGGGAAACGACTGGCGCGCGGGTAGAACAGGACAACGAGGACGGAGGCGCTGTGGCCTTTCAGGATGCCAAGCAGGACACCGAGGTGCTCAGCCAGGGAGCGAGGCTCCAGCAACTGCGCAGTCCTGCTGCTTCCGTGACTGCCCTTTTGGGGAGGTCTCAAGGACACTTCACCGGCCTCGGCGTCGCTTATGCGACTACAGTCGCGGAAACAGCTCCGCGACCCTGCCTTGACTGTAGCTTCGCCGACAAGACTTCTACTTTGGAGACGTCTCAGCAGCCTCAGACGGACGTTGGTGTAACAGACGCAATTCTCACTTCTGAGACGTCAATACAGCTCTTCCACAACCCTCGCATCGATGACTCGACTTCCGCTGCGGACACGTCTGACCGCCCCTGCAATGAACTTGGAATCACCGATTCGACTCCCGCTTTGGAGGCGTCCCTGCGGCCCTGTTGCGACCGTATCGTTGGCGACGCAGCTCTCGTTTCTGAAACATCTCAGCAGCCCTGCTACAAAGGCAAGAAAGTTTTGTTGCATCCGGCAACAAAAACGCGATTCGTGTGAAAGGTGGACTCGCTTCAGGGGATAACGAAGCACCTGCTCCTCCGGCTCTCTGTGAGCGAGCTTCGACGCCGGAAGCGAGCTTCGGCCGCGCTCATTCAAGCCCGGTGGGGAGGCATCCTCGTGGCGAAGCAGAACAAATGCTTCGATGTTGACGACCTCTTCTTCAGTAAGCACAAGTCGACGCTGTACGCGCCTTTCTACACTGCTTATGGGTCCGACGAGAGGGAAGTCCCATGGTTTGCAGAGAAACCGGATGTGCTGCTGGAACCCACCGATAGCGTCACAGAAGCAGTATCAAACATGTACGCAACGACGATGCCATTACGCTCGCCGCATGATCTCTGCAAATTTGACCGTCCACAGCAGCTGTTCCCATTCGATCCCGGCGGCTGCCTTCTGGTCAAAAACCTGGAGCATGGTTTCTCTTCCCGGGTGACCATATGAACATTCACAATCTTCACTTTTAGCCCCTAAGTCACTTTGATCCAGCAACCCAGCAAGCGTTCATTTCCCGTGACGCTGGCTATAAACATGTACCGAGATCCACGGCACCGAGACATCCAGCCAAATGCTCCACTGAACCCCCCGCCAGCCTACAAGCATCGCCTATGTGGAATTATGCACCGCCGGAAGTCGAACAACTGGTCGTAGTGCCAGCTAGCTCCCAACCAACTTGGCGGCGGCGGGAGTATGTTAAGAAATAAAGATGCGCAGGCAGGGGGCGACGGTAGAGGAAGAAGAAGAGGTGGATCGGAGGTGCTTACTGCCTCGCTAATCGACTCCATCACCACATCGGAAGCCAGACGCTGGTCTTCTTTCGCTACACATTTTCTGGTGCCGAAACCCGGGAACTGGCGCACGAGCGAATCTGCATTCGACGGCGCATGCAGCGGCTCCGAGGCACGCGAGGCTTGAATACCTTCGTACTGCTTTATCCAGCGACAGCGAGGACCTTGCAGGACCTCGCTGTCGCTGACGAGACTATTGTTTCTGATACGTCTGACCGGCCTTGCTGCAGCGCTGGCGTCACCGACACGGCTCTCACTTCAGAGACGTCACCGCGGCTCTTGCGGTATCATGGCATTGCTTATTTGACTACTGTTTTGGAGTCAACCGACCGGCCCTGCAGCGAACTTGGCGTCGTCGATGCGACCCCCGTTTGGGAGTCGTCCACGCGACACTGTGGCGACCCTCGCATTAACAATTTGACTACCGCTCTGGAGACGTCGCACCCGTTCTGCCATGGCCCTAGCGTCGACGATGCGACTCTTGTTTTGGAGACCTCCGAGCTTCCCTGTTGCGACCCTTACGACGACGACGCATCTCTCGTTTTGCAAGAAGTTCAGCAACCCCGTTTCGAGTAAAATATATTTTCATTGGGTCCAGCAAAAAAAACGCGATTAGTGCATAAGATGGACTGTCTTCAGGAGATACCGAAGCGCCTACTCCTCCAACGGTACGTGAGCGAGCTTCGAAGCCGGAAGCGAGCTTCGGCCGCGCTCGCCCAGGCCCTGTGGGGAGGCATCCTCGCGGCGAAGCAGAACAAATGCTTGTATGGTGACGACCCCTTCTTCAGCAAGCACAACTTTATTGTGTACGAGCCTTTGTGCCGTGGTGAGTCCGGCGAGAGCGAAGTCCTATGGTTCGCAGAGAAAACGGACACGCCGATGGAACACACATATTTCTTCATGGAAGAAGTACCAGACGTGGACACGACGGCAATGCCATCGCGCTCCCCTGCCGCTGTCTGGAAATTTGGCAGTCTACATCAACTGTTCCCGTTCGATCCCAGCAGCTACTTCATGAAGAATGGCCTAAAGCATGGTCTCTCTTGTGTGTCTTGCAACCGTTGGACCGCTTTGTGACTCATTTCCCGCAACCGCTGCGCTTTTGCATCAGGATTGTGTCGCTGAAGCTGACTGCTGACCAACTTGGCGGCGGCGGGTGTATGTTAAGAAATAAAGATGCGCAGGCAGGGGGTGACAGTAGGGGGAGGAGGAGAAGAGGAAGAGGAGGATCGGAGGGGCTCACTGCCTCGCTAATCGACTCCATCACCGTATCGGAAGCCAGACGCTGGTCCTCTTTCGCTACATGACCTTCGCGCTATCGCTTGAGCAAAAAAAATAACGAGTGCACGGACGCGTGCGCCTCATGAGAAGCGCCCGGTGTCGCCCAGGCTTGCGCGTGGGCTTACTCCCACCTGCGTCGTCGTCGGCTTTGTCACGGCGTACACATGGCGTGCCGGTCGCCGCAAGGCTCCCCCGTAGAGCCTACGCCGTTGTGTTGCCGACGTGATATTTTTGGTCGGTTGAGCATACGGGGAAGCCTTGGGTGGGTAAGAGCGAAGCGTTATCTACATGGGGCGAATTTCGCCTGCGAATTCGTAGTTGCGGCGGCGCCCGTGCGGGAAAACGATTTATTTTCCTATTTTCACTGCTGCGACAAATTGCAAAATGCGAAGCGGCGTTCACAAGAGAAGTTCGACTCTTACAAAGATTTTGAAATTCGCCACAGCAACGAGAATAGATCGTTTTGGTGCACGAGCGGCGCCGCAGCTGCGAATTCTCAAGCGAAATTCGCCCCATGTAGAACGGGCTTGAGGCGACGTGACAGGGCTTGACTCGGTCGGTAGCGAAGACGTCTTAGCGGTCTTAATTTCCAAGGTGACAGTCTTGGGTTGCAGCCCGCCGTACGAAAAACATGCAGACTTGTTCTTTCTGCTCCCTCTCTCCTAGGATCCACTGTCAGTGCAGGGAGAAGCTAGGTCGACACCCAGCTCTATCGTGTCTCCAACCGTGCACCAGGCTGCAGATATCTTTTTTAGGAGCGAAGCCCCTTAGGGGCTGGGGCTGTTGGCGTCTCTTGACGTCGTCGTCGTCGTAATCATCGTTCGTATTATGTAGTCATGGTTGATAACACCGGGAAACTCGTTTACGCCTCGCGCTGGAGCGCTTCGTAACGCGTACTAAAAGCACATGGGGACCCTCGTTTGCGCCTCGCGCTAGAGAGCTTCGTGCTTCAAAGAATGGAGAGGGAGAGAGAGAGAGAGTGAAACACCTTTATTCGCCCTTCTATAAAGGCTTCTGCGTTGCTGGGATGGAGCTTCTGTTAGCAGTCGCCCCAAGAACTTCTTCAACGTGTTGAAGGAGGGCCTTCCAGTGCTCCTGTTCTCTCAGTAATAATGAGGAGGAGGCCAAGAGACTTTTACAGCAAAGCTGTACATCTGTGCCCATCAATGGTTTCATCTCCGTTGGCAAAAACGCCAAGGCGCCAAGGATACACTTACACACTGCATGCTTCTCTGCTCCACAGGCTTTACGTTAGTGGAAAGGAGCAGCCGTTTTGCGTTTCCAGCCACGCTTAGCAAAAAAAAAAAAAAAAAAAGAATGGGGAGGGGGGGGGGGCGGTGAAGTAAGAAAAGTGTCGGGGTGGGTTCACGGACCACTGAAATGCTCTTGAGGACCCCTGGGTGTCTGCGAATCCCCATTGAGAAACACTGATGTAGAAGATCGGCGGCAGAAAATATGCATTGTGCACTGAGAATTCAATTCAATAAAAGCATTCTCCGCTCTCAAACAGAAACCTCTTCTGGCACCTTTTTATTTTTCTTTCGCTTCACTCACGAACATCATTGCCAAAAAAGTGGGCTTTCTGCAGTGTGTCTTCGATGCGAAATGCGCCATCAGTGCGACATTAAAGCTTCGCTTTACAAGCACGTACAATATTGTTGCAAATAATAATAAAATAATAGCGAAACCGAGCCAACCGTGTAATGCCCTGTATTTGCACAAAAATGCGGAGTTTGAGGAAGTAGCATACTGCTTTATTTATTTATTTATTTATTTATTTGTTTATTTATTTATTTATTTATTTATTTATTTATTTATTTATTTATTTATTTATTTATTTATTTATTTATTACTGAAATCTAATGGGGATTATCGCAGAGGGGCATAAAAGTCAAATCTAGACATCTGCTTGTCAGTAAGAGAAGCTGAAATTGTCAGTTTTACAGACCACACTTACGTTTTTTTAACCAGCGTATGCAAGATGAGCACAGCAGGCAAACACAAACACATTAGTCATGAGGTTGCAGAGTTCAATACTGAATATTTCATACTTCGGAAGCAACGTGGCAACAAGCAGCCGTATTTGTCAGGATTACATTTCATTTCAAACAATGGTATTTAACTACATGCTATGTGGTGCTGGAGATTGCGACACTTGCGGCGATATCCCCAGCTATTCCACTGCAAGATAATAATGTTCTGTACCTCCATTATCAGAAGTGGCGGGGGTTTTGGGTCAGTCGTAGGGTTTGGAAGATTTTTTTGATACTGCGAATGGTCGTGAACAGTTGGCTTCAAATTCAGTCATTCGAGATTCGAAGTCTGTTATCTGAGAGCAAAGTGTCGCTACCAGTTCGGCAAAAGATTTTAATTGTTTACTACAGTTTCGGCTAGATTGGCACGGATTTCTCTTATTTGTGAATAAATCTCCTCTTTAGTAATGTATTCTGGTGTGGGTTTGGAAAAGAGGGGCGCCCGGCGCTTGGCAGGGTGGGATTCGGTATCGCTTGCATTGTCGCGCGAGGTGGAGGTTGCGGGAAGAGGAGGTCGGGGTGGGGGGGGGGGGGGGGGGGAGGGGGGAGGGGCAGAAATGGTGTTAGTCGAGGGCCTGAGGGATTTGGGTTCTGATTTCGGTGTAGAGGGGGATCCGGTATTCATCGCATCGTCCCGCATGGTAGAGGTTGTGGGAGGAATAAGGCTATTGATGGATGCCTTGAGAGTTTTGAGTTTAGTTTTTAGTGTTTCGTTTTCAGCTAGGACCATGTACAGTAATTGCTTAAGGTGTGCTATTTCGGTAGCTTGAGTAGGGCGCGAGGCCACAACTGACCAGCTTACCCTGCGGTGATGGCCCGAAGTGCGCTGAGGCGGTTTTTCACGTGAGTAACCAGCACTTCAGCAAACCACTAACATCTCTGCGACGTCCCAAAAAGATCCGAACGTCTAGGTCCCAGCAGTAGCTCTATTAGACATCCGTACAACGTGCAATATTTTTATGAAAATATTTGGATGTTGAGATAACGTTGCTTGTACCTTAATGTAGGACGTTCTTTCAACGATGCTAAAGACGCACTCTCGATATTGCTGCAGCTTCATTTGCGGACAGTATTTAGACATATTTTTCTGACGTTGTTCAGATGTTGCTGGTATGTCCGTTTTTTACTTAGTACACGCATGTCTATCGCAGTTACGTTTATTCTAGCTACATCTGCTATGCTTTATTTTCAAACTCCCCGCAGGCGTACTGTTTTGAAGTTAACGAGGGGTTTTGTACCGAGGGGTTTTGTGCAGGTTTTGTAATCCACCAATATTGCTTTTACGGAAATATAAATGCGGAGGGCATAGTAAATAAATTAGACTCAACATATACCTGAACAAACTTTGATGCTCATAGGAGTTTTTTTTTCAGTGAAACCACCATTTTACTTGGTGGTTTTACCTTCGTAATGAAAATACAAATGCTGACCTGACAAATCGCTGGCGACACTGTTCAGCCACATACGTTAACAAAAAATTTCCCCAGCTTTTACGGATGGTGAAAGGCTGGAAGAACAGGAGAGCTGGCAGGCTCTCCCCCGCTCACTTTCCTCACCGTAAGGCAACCTTACCCCGCAACGGCAGAAGAGGCGGCAATAGCCCTGACCCGCATAACCAGGCTGCCACCACACATTATAATCATTTATTCGAAGAGGGCGATTCAAAACTTCATTCGTGGTAGCGTTTCGGTAAGATTCTCCAAAATCCCCATACTCAACCACTCGACATCGTCTGGACCCCGGCCCCGCTGGAGTGGGAGGCAACGAGGCGGCCCACAAAGAAGCAACTAAACAGCCGTGCTGGGCTCGCGTGCTCTCTAACACAGTGCTCGGTCGGCACGCGATCGTCTGCTCTCGTATCAAGAAGCCACGGAGCATTATTGCCTCTCCCGCCGCCCTTATCAAACAGCCCACATATCCATCATCAACGCTCAGAAGCGCCTATGGCGACTCCTTCAGGCCAACTCCCTCGCCCGTCGATCCCTCCTCCACAAGACCTACTCCTCTGAGTTCCCTGCGCCCAACTGTCCCCTCTGTGACTGCCTGGACGCACTACGCCACGTCATGTGGGCCTGTCCTCTTAGCCCATTCCACCCCATCTCAAGCGTCGAGCAGTGGGAGGACGCGCTTGGCTGCTCGCAACCGTAGGCGCAGCTACTTCTGGTTTACCGAGCCGCCAATGCCGCTGCCCGCCTTCGGCCGGCAGCCACCACGCGTTCCTACTCAACTTGCTTGGAAAATAAAGTGATTTATCTCTCCTTCTCTCTCCCTTCGTCGGAGACACGGCTGTTGCACCTGACATGGATTTCCTAACGTGTTCCTGAAAGCTCTCTATGAGTGGCCGGCAGGAATCGTTTCGTCTATTGGCTTAAAAAAATGCGTGGACCCAAGAATTTGGTACCCTAGCAGAGGCTGCCAACGAACATTGTCGAGTGATTCGTTTTGATTGTTTGATTGTGACAACTTTCGGCGGTGATAACGCTTGTTTCTTCCGCACCGATCTTGGAGGCGAGGCCAATCATGCTAATACTGCAAGTGATGTAGCCAAAGCTCCCTTATTTAGGCCAAGGAAATATCGCGCTTCATCGTTTACGATATGCAAGCTACGGTAGCCGCGAATGAAATTGAACACGGCGCTAGATTTCTGGCGTTGATAAACTTGGTTCGTTACGCACCGATCTTGCAGACAAGCCCCTCATGCGAACACTACAAGCGATGTAGCCAGAGCTCCCGTATTTAACTCACAAAAAGCTATCCCAAACCCCGATCTCCACGATGAAAGCCAAGCTAGCCACGAAGGAATGCGCACTTTCGAACAGAAATAGCTTGTAATTTGCCTCAATGCACCCGATTACCGCAGGTTAAAAAGAAATTGATTGTTTTTCGCGAAAGTAATGACCCCAAGCCAGGAGATGGACATGGAATCCGGACGATGTCGCCTGCTTTCGGATGCTTTCTGGCGGTGCGTCGACGCTGATATCTGGCGAGCATAGACATCGGCGTAGCTCCCGCGTCAGCTCACGTCGCCGTGCATTTTGCCAACGCCGTCAACGCGCGTAAGCGCGGAAACACGCTGCAAGTGGTTGCGGCCTCAGAACAAACCGTAAAATTACGGCGCCCGCAACCCCACGCCAGCTGTATTTCCACCCTAGACCATGAAATTGTCCTAAATACCGTAATCTAGATTGTCGGTACAATTACTGTTTTCTTTAAAAAAAACCACGCTCAAGCTTTTCTTGTATATAATTGGCAACTAATATCTGTATTTACCAATAACTTGGGCATCTATTTCGCAACGCGTTTTTATCAAGGTGGGTGTCTTTCAGGAACTAGTTTTTCCCTCGGACGAACATATGACAGGAAAGTCGCTGCGCGGCGAGTCCGACCGTCCGACAGTTGTATTAACTGCACTCCGCATCGATGCCCGTGCTACTGGCCGGTGACGGCACGGGTGTGCACGCCTTCACCTTTCGTTATTTCCGTGATTTGACTACCATGGATTTACCTACCGGACGAAGAAATACTGCCAAGTAGTGAAGTTAAGTGAGTACTAGTGAACCTTGTTTTCTTGTCGTATGTATTTAACGTCGCAGAGTTGCTCTCGAACTTCGATCCGCGTAAGCAGTTAGCCCTAAATTTTTGAGTAACTCGCTTTGTGCGTTGCACAGATTTGTCGGTAGACCTTCGTACCTGGCTGCTGCGTGTATAAGCAGAATCAATTCTCGCGCAATTTCTAGCCCTGTGTATGGTGAAGTGTTTGTGTCCTGTTCTGTTTTGCTAGCCGATGTTTTGATATGAAATGAAATAAGGGAAACTGGAGAGTGCGAATATAAGTGCGTGTGCGAATATAAGCGCGTTTATGCGTTACACGCACATCGTGTACTTTTAGCGTGACATTATGCACTTTTGGTTTTTATTTCGTTTGTGCAGATGCCGTTTTTTTCTGTCATAATAGTTTTCGGTTAAAAAACGTGCACAATAAATTGAATGATTTCCGTGCGTGTAGCATTAGAATAAAATAATAAATCGAGTGATTTCCGAGCGTACAGCATTAGATTAAAATGCCATCTGGATGCTTTCTTCGCGTTTCGATTGATTGTTCAATCTTTTCGAACGCTCAGTTTGGTCGTGAAATGTTGGAGTGAAGAACGCGTATGAAAACCATAGTTTATTGGTAACGTCAGAACTACACGCACGTCGTAACTCGTACAGTAGTATGAGCAGCGCTTGTTGCGCTTCGTACTCCTACTGCAGCATCGCAAATGTAAATTAACCATTCAGAAGCTAGTAAAAATATTCAAAAATGACTGTTAAATTTTTATCACTTATGGAATTTCCAGCTTAATGAATTTAGTGTGTAACACACCTTGTTGATCAGAGTAACAGCATTTGGGATTTCGCAGGTTTAGGGCAGAGTATGATTCTGGTGTCTGGCCCGTCATTTGCTAATAACTTACATGTTGCAGGCTGCTGACTGGTGGAACTTAGACTATGTTTGAATGTGATTGTGCAGTAAAAATTTCTTGCACTACTTTGATGCTTCCTGCTGTACAACGTATACTTCAACTAAAAATGTTGGCCTAACAGGAGAAGCGAACAAGACAACAGGAGGAGTTTATCAGTGATGTGCTTTTTGAAGGTTTAGTTATGCATATATACCAACTAGCCCACCTCGCCATTCTGCTGCAGGAAGTATACGTCCATGGCAGGGACGCTGTCCGGGTTTGTGCATGTTTCCTTTTGCCACATTTTGTGGACATGGCTTCATCCGTGTATATATTGTCACTTCAATCAACTAAGCGGTGAGGATAGACACAGAAAAATATTTTGCAAGTTCAGATGGGTCGTGTAGCTGGGCTAAAATGTCCTCAGAATCCCCATTCACGAAATATAGTTCTTATAAATAGTGGTACCCCACATTAGCCGTCATAGTTAGTTTTAAGGTTGCCTTAGTAGTGCCAATGCTGACATTAAATTATATCCACTTCGCTCTCTTCCTGTCCCTTAATGTTACACCCATCATCTAGCGTTCTATTGCCTGCTAAGTCGTCCTTAGTTTAAGTTAGACCCTTTTAGTGAGCCTGGAAGTTTCTCCCCGTAGGTGAGTACCGGTAAGATGCAGCTGTCATATAGTCTTTTTCAGAGACAATGGTAGGCGGCCATTCTGTATTATACCAGTCTTAAAAAGCTGTATTAACAACGCAGATTTTCCTTTACCCTTGCCTAGATTGCAGAACTGGCTTGCAAGGGAGGTGCTACTCCAACAGTCTGCCCAAGGCGCCTGCTCAAGCTATAGTTGACGGTTAACTTGGCGCAGTTCTCCTGGTTTGGAAAAAGAGAAGCACGTTTTTTTCCACCTGCGAGCGGCACCGTACATTGTGCGTAACTAGATACCTTCGTGTTGTTACAGACATCAAATTCTTTCACCAGACAATGTATAGGGCCCAGATTTTTATTGTTAGTCACATCCTGCGCAAATATCAGCTTTGTCGACAACCTCCGGCTTCTTAGTTTTTATTGCTAGAAGAGGTATTAAATTTCTTTCAGCCTTTGGACCAAGAAATTTTTACTCACTTTTCAACCAATCCGGTCTGCGACTATTTTGGCAGTTGCTAGCACCACAACGAAGAACGCAAACTGTTCAAGAATCCCTACCATAACTGGTGATGGAGGCATGCACCATTGAACCACCATTGAATAATTTCCGTGCTTCCATGCGTTTTAAGTGCGAATGCACTTTATAAGCGACCCCGAACCTTCCGCCGTCCGCATAGCAACAGCTGCGGGTGCGCGCGCTTTTCGTCTTCCTTAGCAACGGGGGGAGATGGGCGCGCGCTGCCTGGCCGCTGACATGGCACATACCCACGTGGGAGATTGGCCAGGAATAAGTGCGAATGCACTTCTTAAGCGAGCCTGAATCGTCGCGCTCGCATAGCGCCTCCTCTCCCCCCTCGCCTACTCTCCTAAAGCCCCTTTACTACTCTCCAGCTCGCAACACCCTCTCTCGGCGCGCCAGCCAGGCCACTACACTATATAAAAAAAACAGCATCCGGCGCTAGGTTTCGATCTGCGGACTTTGCGGCCGCAGCGCGACGCTCTATCGACCAAGCCACGGACGCGACGTTGATATCCGTGTTAGTAACGCGCCTTATATCTTTAACGCATTCAAACTACGTCGTCAGCGGCGTGCGTTGGCGACTCAGCGGCGTTATAGCGGCTTGATAACTGCGTGGTGCACACGTGATACTACAAACCCGCTAGTTCTGCATTCTCTCACGTGACTGCGCCTCCTCTCCCTTCACTCCGGTCGGCGCTTCGCAGCTGCGGTGCGCTGCGGTGCGGTGCGCTCCTCCTCTCGAACATACACGTTAATTCACCAAGATTTCCGCAGAGGGACAAACGAGGCGTGTTAAGCCGAACGTGATCACGAGGGGGTGTTAATGTAACTAACGGGCAAATGCCACCAAACTTCAACAAACTCCCCCTCATAGCATCACCCCGTGCTTCGCACTTCCTCATACTCCCCTTCGGGGAAATGCGGGGGAATTTTTTTATTTTGTGTTGTTCTTTGAGCGTATCACTTGGTGTGAATCACGTAGTCGTGTAAATCTGCCTTGTTGTAACTAATATTCAATCATTTCCGTTTCCCCATTTTTTCGTTTGTTCCCAAATCATATCACTTTGTGTGAAATATTGAAATAGTGTAACTTTGTATTGTTTTCCCTAACCCGAATTCAATAAGTTGTTTCTAAAGTTTTTTTGTTGTTTTATTGTTGTCCTGCCATTTCACTAAGTGTGGTCATTTCATCACGTCAATTTGTACTTCTCTTGTAACCGCCGTACAGTCATTTCTGTATACACACCTTTTCTATAGTTCACAACCATTTCCCTAGATGTTGGTTTGTTTAAAGTATCTTAAATTTGTATGGCACTCACAACCAACCCTCAACACTACTTTTGTGTTGCCAAGGTGCTTTTGTTTTATTGTTCCCCAAACTTTTCACTAGATGTGAACCATTTAGTTCATAAATTTGCTTTGTTTTTGTAACCACCATTCAATCATTTCTTTGTTTTCACACTTTTTTGCGTTTTTTTTTCACCCATTTCACTTAATGTGAGAGATTTCAAGTTGCATAACTATCTTGTGCTTGTACCCTGGGTTTACATGTTTTTTCCCTATTTTCTGTAAACCTTTCTGCTGTGTGTGACTTATTTATAGTCATAGATATTTGTACTATTCTTGTAATTATACAATGCGTACCCGGTGGGCCAGGGCAGATAGGAATCAAAATTAAAGGGGTTGTGTTGCGAAAGCATATTACATAATTTGGAAGTCAATATAACTGTAAACTGTTTTACCTGAACTCTTTTGTGTTTTATGTGTACTTTGAAAGCTGCACCTACAGCTCTATTTTCTTTTGTTAATTTGTTAATTTGTTCCGTTATTTCACTTTCCCACGGTATTTCACATTTCACTTTGGAACTGGCATAGCTATGGCTTTGAAAAAACAAAGGACACATGTTGAATCCTGTTTACAGCAGCTTGTTACATGTGAAATGAAGACTTGCATTCGCAAAGGAACAAAATTAAACATAGAAGCATTTAAACAAACATAAAAACAATCAAGAATCACAATAAAGTTAAACATTTGCGTTTACACTTGATATATGTTGATTGAGAGTGGTACAACGCCACGTTCGAATAGTGATGCTTGATTACGGTGAAAAAAACGCTATGCTTATTAATCACGGACCATATCCCTGACAACTGGGGCAAGCCCATTGCCAAGGTGTACGTCTGAGTTTTACACACTTCAAGTGAAATGTTGCCTGACAATGTGAGCATTCAACAATGTTTTCTGATTTGGTGCTTTGACAGCAACATGTTTCCTTTGCACGTTTCATCTGCTTGAAGATGCGCAGTGACTGCAGCTCTGGGAATATATTGAAAAAAAAAATACTCTGCCTGGAGTTTAGCATGTGCCCAAAAGGTCTCGTCAAAGGCCAAAACGTCTGTTGTCAGCGAAGAGCCTGTGAACACCACGAAATATTCTTGACGCAGCCCAGTGAGATCCATTTGGGCCTGCACCTGCATATAATATGCATTGTTATGCCTGAGCTCCAAGTTTTCGTTCAGGTATGGAAGTTTAGTACAACCCATTGTAAGGGAACCACCCTTCATTGTCGCAGGACATTTAACCTCTAGAACTGATGGTGCACAGCATGCACATTACACAATTCCATCTGGAGATGCTCCAATGAAAGGCATGCTTTCTCCAACAAACAGACCACAGTTTTTGACAATAAAGTCTATGTGCTTTGGCGACTCAAGCTGTGTGAATGCTTGTAGAGCTTTTTGCTCTGTTTCGGAGCCCCACCGCAAGTTGGAAACCTGAGGCGTTTTGACATACCCGATTATTTGTGCAACGAGGCTGACCGTGCCACTGTTGCATGCTGTTACACGGTGCAGAAGAGAAGCAGTGACCCGACCTCGACGCTCTTCCGCCCATCTCGGTCACTTTCCCTGTCCACGAGTTGCGTTTTAAATTTCTCGGCAGGCTTCCACTGTAAGCTGCAGCTTCTTGGTCTCGCGTGTGTCAGTGTTTAGGTATATTTCAGCAAGGGGAAGCCTTGCAGAGAGTTGCTGACTAGCTCCTCGCAATGTTCGATGAGTTCCTTCACTTTAAGGTCCTCCGTCGTTTGCGCTAGCCTCTTGCAGCTTGCCCACGTTAGAATTTCCTTGCCGTTCCTATACTATCAGCTGCTAGTAAGTTACGCGCAAGTAATTCTCTAGAGTACTTTGTTTACACCTTCGGCACTAGCTTTGGTTTCAAAACACTTGTCCTAGACTTGAAGCAACCAAAGCTATAAACAGTGATTTACACAGCACTTCTCTAAACTACGATAACCGGTGCTAGAGAAGTCTAGTGAACTGAGAGCGAACCTTGAGCTTGTACAATACTAAGTAGTAGCCGTGGCCGGTCGATACCGCAGCTGCCATCCACTGTTGTGACTGAGCAATTTCTCCGCAGCCTTCACTGTTGCGACTGGCCATCTGAGCGCAGTCACCTGTGCTGCGACGTTGCCTTGCTCCGTCTGCTATCGATGCGGCGCAAAGCAGAGCGATGAAGTTCTCGAGGCGACGAAGAGTTGAACCAACATTTATATACAGTATGTACAAGGGTAACAAAAGCGTTACATGGCTGGCACAAAGGCGACAGCACATCTCCACTCGGAACCTCCGAAATGTGCCGCGCTCGCTGTGCTTCTAGGCTGGTTTTATACGACCGGGGGTCCGTTGCAGCCGCGCGCGGTTTGAATCGCTCCAGTCAGGACTCTGGCTGACCGAAGTTTGAATCCGACGAATGGAGGCGAAGCGGTTGCGTCGGCCGAGCCGCCACGACGGGGAAAGGGAAGGCGACTCAGCGGCACCATCTCCAGGCATGCGGCTGCGCGTCTGCCGGGGGCCGTTGGTTTGAGGCGTGAATCTACCCGGCCGTTAAGAAGGGGAAAGGAGAGCCGACGCTGCGGCGCCTTCAGGTTGGGGCACGTCTGCCGCCGGCGGTTTTGGCCGGGCGCTCGGGCCCAAACACGATGCGTAGGCCCGGGCAGATCTGGGAGCGGCAAAGACAAGCGACCATCCAGGTGCACAGTCGCGTTCCAGCTTTCTGATGTGGCAAAGATATGAGTGTGTAGATTATGACAGTGGCGCCCAGGGCCCATGATATTGACGTCACTACAACAGGAAAGGAAACACAGTGAAATAAAAATACTCCAGCGCAGTAAATGTTTTTATGGCGCTGAAAGCATTTAAAAGCGTTCTCATTAAGTAGCGAGCTAGCTCTTAACTATGGGGAATTCCGTGTTACGTAGGGAAGCTTCAAAGATATGTTTGGCACTGCTCCCCTATATCCTCATGTACCAGCAACAAAACCTGAACACGCTTTCTTCGTGGCGTCCCAGCTGCCGTTTATCCCAAATAGCTCTTTTGGAAGAGGTATTCGGGAAATAGTTAGAGGTTGTTCGAATAAATAAACGTTTTTCGCGTGTGTGTCGATGCATATGCCTGAACAGGCGCACAGGGCCATTTGCACCCCCCCCCCCCCCCCCCGCCGTTGTTGTTCTGGAACATCAAGACGAAACTGAAATGCGCGCGAAGCAGTATTATGCGCAATCCTCACCCTTCACTGCAGTTCAAATCTCCCGATTACATGGCTCCACCTAGCCGCGTTTCGGAGCGACCCGTTTTGCCCCCTGGAAGCGCGGCAGTCGCAGATCGATGGCGAGCCGCAGTCAGGCCCGGCCTCCGCTGCTAGGAAGAGCTGGTGGCGGTGCCGGTTGCCGCCGAAGCCCAGCCCTGTTGCACTGATGCCTGCCAGCGCCACGTGCTGGGAGGAGACTTCCCAGTGGGCCATGGAAGCCCGCTCTAAGGTCACACTGCCACCGGCCGGACCTAAGCGGAAAAGTTCGCTGGCCAGCGTGCTACGCGACGCGGAGCTCCAACTCAGCCACAGGTGACTATTATCCTCTTCTACTTCCGGCGACTTCGGATCGCTGTCTGGCAGTCTGAGTTACACGCATCCCAGTGCGAACTATCTTACTGTGCAACGCATCATTCGGTTGCAAAGAAAGCACACATTTTTCTCTTCATGGCCTGGCAGCCAGAGGGTTCCACTGTCGGTAGAGGCGGTTTGTGCGTGTCAGTTGAAACGCTTCGGCGTGCGAAATTTTGGCGTAGATTTGTGCGACTCATACACGGACTTTAAATAAAAGAACTGGAGATCGTGCACAATCGTTAGGGTGTTTTACCGAGAAAGGAAGTAATCGGTAATGAAGTAATAAATAAATAAATAAATAAATAAATAAATAAATAAATAAATAAATAAATAAATAAATAAATAAATAAATAAATAAATAAATAAATAAATAGGACTAATCATACCGCTGAACAAACCTGCCTTAGAGGCGCGCGGGAGTGAGGAGAAAAGTGCAGGTTTGTTCAGCGGTATGATTAGTCCTATTTATTTATTTATTTATTTATTTATTTATTTATTTATTTATTTATTCATTCATTTATTTATTTATTTATGACTTCATTACCGATTACTTCATTTATCGGTAAAACACCCTAACGATTGTGCAGGAACTCCAGTCCTTTTATGTAAAGTCAGTGTATGAGTCGCACAAATGGGGTTCTTGGATGTCTAAAGTTATTTTGTAGAAGAGAAAGCGCTGGTGCTTTCTGACGTGGGGCGGTAAAAGACTGTGTCTTTTATTCCGCTTTCGTTCTTTTTGTAACGTTGCTCGCAGTAAATGCTTTCGAATAAACGCCAATTTTACAGTCCGGTCCTGATAGCATAAATTAATCAGAATTTTGTATGAACAACAGATTTCAAGCTACTGGGCCATTCTTAAAACCAACTCAGTCATACTTCACACAGCAATACCGTAATTTTCCGATTCTAACGCGCCCCCGATTCTAACGCGCGCTCGATTTTCCTGGCAAAAAAAAAAACGAAAAAACTTGCACTTCCTATTGTAAAGCGCACGGAACTTTGTGAGCAAGAAAAACGAATGCGAGAGAAACGGGCGATTTATTTCTCGAAGTAATCTCACTCATCTCACTCCTCGCCGCTCTCCGCTAACCACAACATCTCTTCCTTGGTGCCGTCAAGCGCGTTCGCGATGCCACACTTCATAACGAACGCTCCACCATGATCGATGAGATCATGGCCCACGCCTCGCACGCCCATCCTGCGAACGTATTCAGAGGCGCGCGCTTGAGCCGACCACTCGTTTTGAACGCGTGAGAGCCGCTGCTGCCTTTGCTGTTATCAAGTGCGCAAGTGGACCGATTTGACGATTTGTGTGAACGCCGATAGAAAAGCCTGGGCGCCTATGCTTCCTGCGTCCGAAAGATCGTTGCTAAAAGCAGAGTCCGTCAATGCTTTTCTGGTCGTGAAACTTCGCCGTCACGCTATGGGAGAGCTTCGTACGCTGCTCAGGGAGGCAATCCTGACGGCTTCGTTTTGTAGCCACAATTGAAGGCACAACTACCAACATTCCGTTTCTATCCAGAAAAGTGCCGCCAAACACGTACGCAAGTTCTGCCGCGCACAGCTGAACGCGCGCTGCAGCGGCGGCGGCCCGATGCCCTCCGTAGGATACCTCGAAAACAAACCGCTGTACAGGGTGGAGACACCCTTTGAACGATCCCGTCCTGCCCCTATTGGGTCGAAGTGCTCAACGCACTGTTCTTTTTGTTTCACACAAGACGCAGCAACGCGATACAGATACGATGGTTCAAACTTCGCCAGTAAACCGCGTTGTGGAAATAATTACGGTGCGGTTTTATTACAATGACTTGCTGCGGCGTCGAGCGAGCGAGCCAAAATGGCGGCGCAACGCATACGTGTCTCCACTCTGTACGGCGGACGTGCGTCAATGTAGGTAATCTAGTTCTCCGATCTGCGGCGGCGCTTCTCGCGGGAGCCTTTGTCCTCAAACAAAACTCGGCCAGGAGTTTCATGACCAGAAAAGCATTGACGGACTCTGCTAAAAGCTTTGGCGCCATCTTGAGATGGCGATGGCGATAGGCGGGACGAAATTTTCGTTTTTTCGGCAGTTTCGGTTTCGTATCCGATTCTAACGCGCATGCGATTTTTCGACCAATTTTTCCAGAAAAAAGGTGCGCGTTAGAATAGGGTAATTACGGTACGCAATCTGCCTTCCATGTGCAGCAATTGAACCAGTAATTTTTAAATAAACTGAATTAGACTCAGACTTTTGCCGCATAAAAGAGATTATTCTGTTATTGGACTGGGAGTGAACTGATTTCCTCAGCTCCAATTTTTGCAGGTTCTGATCAGCGTGCAAACGTGTCAACCACTAGAAAGTCGCGATGGTGTCGACAATTGTAGCACAGTCGCGTAGAAAAGAAATTGTCCAGCTACGGACATGAAATCAAGGTTTTGACGGACGCCCGCCTGGTCGGGAGTGTTCTCAGAAGACGTAAGAAGACGCCGACCACAAGAGAGAATTAAGCCCCCCCAAAACGTTTCGCGCTTTCGACGGGAGCATTGGGTACAGTAAAAGCTAAGAAAGAAGTCTAAGAGTTTAAACAGGCTAAATCACGTGACCTCTACACCTTGCGCAGGCGCGGGAAACATTGGCGTTCTGTGCGGTTAAGAGTCTTTTTCGTCATCTGTATCATTATAATAGATTCCCGATACAACCAAGAGGCGAAGTCCTTCTAGGTGGCAACAGCACCTGCCTTGCCCTAGTCCATCTCATGGTTAGAAGACTGTGCATATTCCGCGAGGGAATTAGTGGGCACTTTTCCCTTCTGTACGTCTTTACAATGCTCTTTTAACCGTATTTAGAGATTCCCAGATTCCTCTGTGTATTTACTATCGCATTTCGCGCAGGACAGTTCATACAGAACACCGGGAGATCGTTTTTTGGTAATCCTTCTTTCACCATCACAAGAGCGTTCTTTAGCTTCCGGATAGGAACATAGGCCATGTGCACGTCGTACGTGTGCAGAAGACGGGGCAAAGTCTCACTCACCAGGCACGAACGGTATGCTGCTGCTTTTTGAACGTCCTTGCGAGGCTGCAGAGGCCACGTGCTTCAGCCTACTAAAACACTTGAATTTCTAATTTAGCTTTTAGTGTGAACAAGAACCCCTTTTGGGAGGGCCGAAACGTCATTTTTTTTCTCATTTTCTCTTCTACAACTACGTAAATGTAGGCAATATGAAAGGCTTGACAACTTCCAGGCTAAAAAGATAGGGTGTGCAAGACTCTATCCTTACCTAATCGACACTTAATTTTTTGGTTAGGTGCATCCTCACCCGATCCTCAGATCTAAACAATCTGCACGTGATGCCACGACACCAAATCGGAGCTTACATCTCTTGATTACAACGAAAAAATAGAGACAATTCCTTAATGAGGCCGAGTAGGTCCGCCCTGGGCTTGCTACTTGAGATGGTTGGTAAACACGTAGTGAAGGTTAAATGATAACAGGAGTGGTAATAATAAAAAGAAAAAAAAACGCCAGACGAAGACACGCACATACATATACAGCAAAATATTAGCAAGAGAGACATTCAGAAGTTGGCGCCTAGTCAAAAGTCTGTAAGGAAACGCTCAAGAGCTTCGGAACCCCGCTCCGCACTGTCTTTGCTGTTCTAGGGGCCTAAAAATCATTCAAGGTGAGATGTCTCGCCTGTAGTGAGCTTCGCGCCATCATTCGAGCCAGGGAGAGGCGTGGATACACAAAGAACTCGTGTTCAGTGTGCACTGGTACACCGCAAACGAGACATAAAGGTGATGTCACCAGTCCGATTATGTAAAGGAAGCTTTCGGTGTAGGCTAATTTTGGACACAATTGATGTATAACGCACTCACTTGGTAGGGATAAAGCGTTTGGTGCCCGAAACGTACACTGCGGGTTGACACCGTAATGGGGGGGGGGGGGCGGCGTACTGCACGTTCGGATTCCGCTTTGCTGCAATTGCATACGCCATCTGAGAGTAGTAACTAATCCGTTGACGTCCTCCTCGGATAAAGGGAGTTGGGCGGTTGAGCTCATGGAAAGACCCTCGTGCGCGAGATCAGAAATTTCATTGCCCGTGATGCCGTAGTGTCCTGCTAACCACTTCAACGAAACAGTGTGTCCTTTTCGCAGTGCCTCTCTGGCATTATATTATGCTTATTTCGTGAATCAGTGGGCCTTGATGACTTCCCCGTTTTAGAAGCGCTTGAAGCGCAGAGCGGGAGTCCAGGAAAACAACCGAGGGTTTCGGAGGACAGCCCTTGACAATCTGCAGAGCGGCTCTCACTGCCGCCAGCTCAGCTTTTGTAGACAATGGGCCTCTTCGATTTTCCACTTCTGGCTCCCCGCGGGCTGCCCGCGGGTAGTCCGAGGATTCCCCGAAGCCATAGGGATACACGGGAAAATCGAATGTTGGACTGCTTCTCGGGGAGTCCGCGGTGAGCCCGAGACTGTAAATCGAATAGGCCCAATGTCTTGTGTCTTGTTTTGTAGCCACTGTCTTGTGGCTCACAGATGCCCCCGCAGATGGTAACCATTCACCTACGGCGGAAAAATCGGAGGTAACTGACCCATCAGCATATATGCGGGTAGACCCGCCAAAACAGCGAGTTGTATGCTGAAGTTTGTTGTAGGGCAAAGCTGGTGGAGGCAACAATTTTGCCGATTCCAGGCCCTGTTATTGAACACGCAGAAAACTGCCAAGGCGGTAACTCAGGACTAGTGTCTAAAGAGTCACATGACTAGTGTCACATGACTCAGTGTCACATGTTATCTGGAGTCCCATGGCTCAGGTCACATGACTGGTGAAGCTATTGCCAAGAGATGGGCAAACGAGCCGCTAACATGGCGGAGGCAAACACGGATATTTTCTTGTCTAAATTGTGCAGTAGCCTAGAGGCATATCACTTAACAAAGCATCCCGGTCGCTGAAGTGCACTTAGGTCATCATCATCATCATCATCATCATCATCATCATAGGCCTGGTTGTGTCCACTGCAGGACGAAAGCCCCCCCAAAAGGTCTCCAGCCACGCCAATCGAGTGTTAGCTGAGTAAATGCTTGCCACCCAAATTTGCGTAGCTCATCCCTCCATCTTCTCGGCCTACCCGTATTGTGTTTGCGGTCTGATGGCAGTTCGTTGCTAAACATATGGTCCACCTGTTGCCCGTCATACGTATTACGTGACCTGCCCATGCCCATTTTCTTCGCGACCCGACCTGCGACCCGACCGTGGGACCCGGCAAAGAGCATCCATATGCGCCCCTTCCTCCATACGTGTGCGTGAACGTGCAATATGCATTTTTCATTGTAAGTGAGGCGGAAAGGAGTTTTGTGGGCAGGTGCATACAGCGCGCAAAGAGAGCGGTAAGACTGCCCCTGCGCTTTTTCGGCCCCAAAGCGCCTTTTTTGCAGCTCGCGTATGTATGCGAGTATGTACGTTAAAGCTATTATGTATGTATGTATGTATGTATGTATGTATGTATGTATGTATGTATGTATGTATATGCATGTACGTATGCATGCATGCGTGCTTGTATGTATGTATGTATGTATGTATGTATGTATGTATGTATGTATGTATGTATGTATGTATGTATGTATGTATGTAAGTACGTATGTAGACACAAATGAGGGTTGGCAGTCAAGAATGCCTCTGAAGGCAAAGGGGAGAGTGCGGTAGGTCATTGCAACAGGTGAAGAATTTTGAAAGACACAAAGAAAGTGGAGAAAAAATGCCCGCCAGGTAGGATCCGAACCCATGACCTCCAGAATACGCGTCTGGTGCGATTACTACTACGCTACCGGCGGGACTGTTTCCCCTCCGCTTTCTTGGGTATTTATGTGATGGTATTTTGTTTCCTGCTCTTGGGAGTGGTAGCCAGCGCCACTCGGACCATCCGGGGTGAAGCGGACCTTCTTTTTCACCCCCGTGCCGTGACTCGTGTGTCTACATGTCGAAAGTGGCCAACCAGCGTTGAACCCTCTTAAGCTACCTATGGCACCAAGACTGCCAGAACCTATGCATGTATGCATTCTGATTCGCTATGCATGTAGCGAATCAGCATCAGATGCGTATTCTGGAGGTCATGGGTTTGGATCCCACACGACAGGCATTTTTTCTCCACTTTTTTCTGTGTTTCAAAATTCTTCATCTGTTTCAATGACCTACCGCATTCTCCCCTTTGCTTTCCGAGGCATTCTTGACTGCCAACACTTATTTCTGTCTTAATCCAACGAGCCCCTTATTTCTCATTCTGATTCGCTACATGCAGAGCGGGGTGAAGGGACAGACAGAAAAGAATTAATATAAAAGGTATGAGATATTGCAACGAAGTCGCAGTCCATATGCGATTACATATTTATCGTCCCTATAAAAACAAAGAATATAAGAACTTAATCCGATGTTTGCATAATTTCGCAGACTAGAGGAGCGAATCCAGAGCGGATTTCCTATGGTATATACCGTATTTTTGTGATCCTAAGCACTCCCGTGATTCTAAGCACCCTGCCCTACTTTCGTGGGGGGAAAATGTTTTAACAAGTTTCATGCGCATCTAAGCAGCCCTTTTCTAAGCAACCCTCGCAAGGTGGAGTTCCGACGCGTGGAAGCGGGCCCGAATCGACGTTGTTGCCAAGTCTTTTAGGAAAATTTCAATTAGAAACCACTTAGAAAGAACAGAAGACGACCTGCTGGGAGATGCAGGAAGTGCCGGCCCAAGTGGCACACTGGACTCGCATGGTAATGAGGGTGATTTGTTTTTCATTGCGCCCGTCTCGTCGAGATACAGCCGCGAAAAAGAAGTGGCGGGGAGGAAGGGTAATTGAGTTTTTAGAAATTAAGCACTTTCGACATCGCGATCGTGGAAAAAAGGTGGCTCTTAAAACTGAGTAAATATGGTAGTAGCACTTTGACGGCCCAATTTTTATTCCAAGCGTCCGCACACGTTCCCACAATCCTTTTTCTGGCACAGGGTGAATGTCCAAACGTAGACATTCTGCTTCAAAGTCTTATCGCTCACTCGTACATTGGTCAAACAAAAAGCCCATTGTCAAGGGTCTCTGGCATAGTTCACATAAGGCAGCCCTGGCTGTCTTCGCGTCCGATTGGGGGCAGATACTTGCGGGTCAGTGCGTGTACAAGCAGCAGCCTGTGTGGCGAGGTTCATTTCTGCGAAGGCGAGTAGTCACAGCGAAGCAGAACTTCTGCTCCGGATTGAGCCTGTATAGCCGTTCGTAATAGTAGGGTGGTAGGTACATTATACAGCGATGCTGTATATGGCTAGTCTAGGATTTCTCTTCCGGAGCCGATGATTTACTCGACACCGTTTCTACACTCTTAATCTGGTTCCACGTAAGATCCACTTAGTAACTGGACCTTTTTTGCAAAAAAGTTCCAGTTATATATTTGGAACCGTGTTCCACATACCCTGAAAATTACGCGGAACAGTGCACCACATATTTCTGCAACTAAATTATGTGGATCGGTGTTCCAAATAAAAGTATGCGGATCACTGTTCCAAATAAAAGGGTAGTTTAAGTTACTGGAACAGTGATCCATGTAAAATGATTATAGAATGTGTCCGGTGCACCGTTCCAGGTACCTTCAGACCAGCTGTTTATATAAAACGGCGTTCCTATAGACATTGGGAAGCTGTCTATGGGACTCCACTTTTCCAATATTTCTGCTTTCCTGTCGGTATACTCCGAGGTCATAATGCATGCTGGCGGATGCATTCGTATGAGCAGGAAACCGCAAGCACCATTTTAACACAGCCTTGATATATGACCCGCAGTGATACCAACAATTGGAAAGCAGAAACCACCGCAGCACTGTGGTCTCTGACAGTTCCCAACGGTTGCCTATCTGAGGACAGTTTTATATAAAAGTTGGTCTGAGGCACCTAGAGCGGCACACAGTCTTTGGCTTCACCCGCAGAATCCTGTGCTGAGTTTTAGCTGCATGTAAAAGAAACAATACACTTGCATTAAAATACACACGAAACCAACTATTACGACTCATACACTGCTTTTCAATATACTATACAACTTTATTGGGTGTTAGTATGCATACATTTCAGATATGAATAGCTGTCTGTCTTAAATTGCACAGAAAATGACCAAACAATGAATAAATGCCATAACGATTGCACTAGGCTCCAAGTGGCATTTTCACATATTCACCTTTACTCAAAAACATGGTTAATGTTGGCGGTGTTAAGGGCAACTGCTTCACAAATAAATAGACGTGCGCGTCTACCGCGGCACTGACACAGACATTATACAACAGTGAGCATCAAATATGCTGTCTTATCAGATAAAGCAAGGTAATTCAAAGGCGGAATTACCCATTGCGCTTGCCATACTATGTTTACGCATAACTGTTTGGGAAAATGCAGTTTGCTATTAAATTGCAGGGAAAGGCCTAAAAACAAGCCATACACGGTTGTATTATCACAAACCTACAACAGTGCAGTGCAAGAGTTTAGGAAAAGAACGCTCGAGCCAAGATTAACGATAAAAAAATTTTGACACGAGAGGTCACATGCCACAATTAAAACATGATTATTAAATATAGTAGTTTCCTGACACCAGACGTAAGTGTAACATCAAGCTATTTGTAGACAAAATACTTTATGAGCATCCTGAAAAGGCCTTTGACTTAAGGCACGATACTTGCCCAAACAATTTGTAGTTTTTTAAAATAATTCATCCTAAGAAATCTCACAAAAGCCAACGTGAATGTTATATAATTTTTCAAACCAGGTAGCTGGGAGCATGTTACACATATTAAAATTTAACAAGCAGACTAATTATATACGTCATCAATTCAAGCGGGAACAACTCAGACATCCTTAAGAAGCAAACAAGCCAGCGTTCAATCATACAGGTGACCAGTTTTACAAAGCACACTCTTAATCTGGATCCACATAAGATCCACTTAGTAACTGGAACTTTTTTGCAAAAAAGTTCCACTTATATAATTGGAACCGTGTTCCACATACCCTGAAAATGTAAGTGGAACAGTGCACCACATATTTTTGCAGCTAAATTATCTGGATCGGCGTTCCAAATAAAAGTATGCGGATTACTGTTCCAAATAAAAGGGTAGTTTAAGTTACTGGAACAGTGATCCATGTAAAATGATTATAGAATGTATCCGGTGCACCGTTCCAGGTACCTTCAGACCAGCTGTTTATATCAAACGGCCTTCCTATAGACATTGGGAAGCTGTCTATGGGACTCCACTTTTCCAATATTTCTGCTTTCCTGTCGGTATACACCGAGGTCATAATGCATGCTGGCGGATGCATTGGTATGAGCAGGAAACCGCAAGCACCATTCTAACACAGCCTTGACATATGGCCCACAGTGATACCAACAATTCGAAAACAGAAACCGCCGCAGCATTGTGGTCCCTGACAGTTCCCAGCAGTTGCCTATCGGAGCACAGTTCTATATAAAAGTTGGTCTGAGATACCTGGAGCGGCACACAGAGACTGGCTTCATCCGCCGCATCCTGTTCTGGGTTTTGGCTGCATGTAAAAGAAACAAAACTCGCATTAAAATACATACCAAACCAACTATTAGCACTCATACAATGCTTTTCAAAACACTAAGCAAATTTTATTCGCTCGTATTATTGCGTACATTGGAGATACGGAGACATATCTGTTTCCACTTGGGCAGAAAATGACCAGCGTACAGGATCAAATACCAAAACGATATCAAGTGGCCAAAACGATCTAAGTGGCATTTTCCAAACATCTGCGCCTCAGGCTCGCAAATAAAGATTTACCAATCAATCAATCAATCAATCGCTAATATTTACCATTCTTTTTTGCTAAAAAACATGGGTCATAAAGATGGCTTTAACCGCAACCGCGTCACAAACAGACTTGTACATCTACCCTCGCACTAACTCAAAAAGCATTACACAACAGTGAGCATAAAATATGCTGTTTTATCACATGAAATCAGGTACCGCAAATGCGGAAGTACCCACAGCGCTTGCCATACCATGTTTACGCATCCCGGTTCCAAAATATGCAGTTTGCTATTAAATTGTAAGGAAAAGCCAAAAATACAAGCCATACACGGTTGGATTATCACAAGACCTGCAAGAGTGTAGGAAAAGAACACCGGAGCCAATACTAACAATATAACATTTGCACAGAAAAACTTACCGGAAGCATGTGGCACTATTGCAAAACTAAAACATACACCATATATCAATATCAAGCTAACTGTAATATCAAGCTAACTGTAGCCAAAACCGACTATATACGCGCCCTGAAAAAGCCTTTCACTGAAGCCGCGTTGCTTCCCCGACAATTTGTAGCTATTTAAAATAACTTATAAAAAAAAGCTCATAGCACCCAGTGTGAAACAAAATTTTAGAAACCAGATAGCTCGGAGCATGTTACGCATTTTAAAATTTAACAAGCAGCCTAACTCTAAAAACGTTATTAATTCCCTCAAGAACAATTCAGACATCCCAAATAACCAAGCCAGGTAGCGTTGAAACATACCGGTGACCAATTTTACCAAGCGAACTTGGAAGCATTTTTCCAGCCGGAACATTTATCTGAGGTAAAATTCACAGTTGCGTGCTACATAAACCGTACTATCATGACGTCAGTATGCTTGTGACCAAAGCACTGCCTCTAACAAGTAAGAAATGCTACTTAGTCCAAAGTAAACAACTTTTTCAAGCCAAATATGTATATTTCGCATTCTTCTAGGGCTTAGGTGTCAGCTAAGGTACAGTACAAAAATTGATTAATAAAGCCCCAAACCATCTGTGTAAATAATTACTACGTTTGCATCCATCAACAACAGTACTGTAATGGAAAAAATTTTTGAGCTGCACTTGAATAATAAAACGTTACAGTTCAGTGCCATTAACTACATTAACAGAGTAACAGAGTAGCTGCAAAGGCAGCCTGCGCTTTGTGCCAATAATGAAAAATTGCAAAGGAAAGCACGACTTCACTTTTGCAATTGACATGCCGCTTGCATCTACCAATCATTTGAACCACGACATATCTTTCTGAATAGGCTTCAACGTCTAATTTAAAACCCCAAGTAGAGTGACCACATCGTCTTTCAACAGAGCTTTGAACTTAAATGACATCAGGCCACTGTTAAATGGCCAAGAACTCTCTGCAAAAGTCCAGAGAACTCTCTAAAGTCGCCTAAGTTTCAGGAGATTAAGATGAAATATACGGCGAGGATGACCACATCTTGATGTGACAACGGAGGCGGAAAATCCATGACGTGTTTCTTGCAGACAATATTTACGCTGCCATTGTCTTCTCTCAAAATAACTGGACCTCGAGAATAACTGGACCACGTCATGTACCTTTAAGGAAGGAACAAGAAAATTTTGTTAGACGATGGCTTTAAATGAGTAAGTTGCTTAGGATACCCCTTTTAGCAGTAATTGATTGAAATATCAGCGATTTCTTGGTTTCTTTTCTGGAAATGCTGCTAACAATGTACAGAAATATTAGCACAGACTGTCAATAGCCGTTCTCTAATTCTGGAAAGCAACCGCACTGGGCGTGGTCGTGGCGCCGTATTATCACAGCAGCAACTCTCACTGTGAAAGCAAAATGTTTGCAAAACTTGAATGCAAAATAAGTTTTTTTGTCCACATGTTGCAGCATCCGAAACAGGCTGAATGTGAAGGTATTTCCCAATATTGGAGTTCACGATTTATTTGTAACAGTAAGATTTTGCTACAAAGAAAACTACCACAAATTCAGTCCCGCAAAAATAAAATGCCAACTTCAATCAGCACTAGCATAAATTGAGTCCCACAAAAATAAAATGCCAACTTACCCAACTTAAATTAAGATGCAGGCGTTCCTGGCAGGGCCTCCTCGGAGTGCATTTCCAGGAAAGTTTTGCCAACGTGTTCCCAAAAGCTCTTACTGCCGTTTTCACCTATAGGTCAAGTTGTCACTGAAATGGTGTTCCGAAGCCATTACGTATATTGCAACTACCTAAAAAGGGACCATCAAAGTTCCAGAACTGGGAGTGCGTACTTACTTGTAGAATGCAATGATTTCATCCCGTACAACGGCTTTCACGTGTTTCCTTTTTGTGAACACACACCTTCGAGAACGGTGAACACACGCCTTCAAGAACCAGGAAAATGGCAGTATGCATTCCTTGTTCCATTGTTTTAAGTCCCGGTCCACCCTATTTCCTAGAAAATAAAAACAGTATAAAAATATCGAAGCATAAATTTACGCTTCCCTCTATGGGAGTACTACAAGATCTCGTACAATGCCTGATTAGTTGTGCTAAAATTTCTTTTGCAGCACAAGCCCTGGTAACGTTTTCAGGCGAAACAATTTTAAATATAAAAATATTTGAACATTTTTAGGCTCACCTGTCATTGCTCCATGCGGAGTGGTGAACGTCTGTATGATACGCAACACTCAAGAGGCACTCTTTCGTGGCTTTGACTTCCACAATGTATTCATAATCTGCCACACTTGTCACGACGACGCCTCGGCGTGCAGAAGATGTCTTCAGCCACAGTGAATGCCGCAGCCATGATTTCAGAGGTATATGTAAGGAATGGAAATTATTCGTTTTAATTTCTGTTCTTCAGACAAAGGAAAACAATTGTCGCAAACTACCAGTGTAGAGACAAATGTCTGCACATTCAGCCATAGTCTGCATCTGGACAGGTTACACAGATCGAATACAGAATGTAGCAATCTGCTTTCGCAGTATATTTTCGAAGTTCAAGGAATCACAGAAATGGGTTAATGTTGGGTGCACATAGTGATGCAAGAACTTATCACCTGAGCGTTGTCGGAAATTATTTCAACTCTCGGGTTACCACTGACATTGACGGCATAAAAATGCAAGAGTGGCTTATTTCCAACGTGGTTCGTGAAGTAGCAACCACTAATTATGGATATTGGATATTTATCCTGAAGTCTCAAGTTACCACTGACATTAACAGCATAGAAACGGCAGAACACTTTCTATATACCCGCTGCGTGTTTCCACATTTCTTCCTCTCTACAAAACAAACGTTTGTTACTGCGGTACTGCTAAGACAACAACTGTCCCTTCCATTTCTCTACACTTCAGGCAATGTAAAATAGATCATCTCAATTGGTCAAAGGAATTGGAAGAAACATGGAACATAAACATGAAACATGGAACAGATAAACGTAAGATGACGCCTTGAAAGCACATCAACACAACTCGAAATGGCGTCTACCTTGCGCGCAACGGGCAAGGTCGAAGACTCCCGGTCTGGTAAGCACTGTAAATGCATTCTACTCAGCAGACTAACACAACGCCGCAATTACCACGCAAGTTTTCATAAAATCAATAAATCGAAAGACGGACGCTCCGACAAACTTGCTTGGAAGTTGTACACGTGTGCACGCGCGATTATCGCGAGCGACTAACCCGAGAAGATTCGCTACCGCAGAGATACACAGCAACCGTCAATATACAACTAAGCAAAGCCACACAGTAAGGGAACATCCAATCATGAAACGCGCAAACCAGCAACTTCCTTATAGCAATAGCTAACGTACGCAGCCAGAAATGTCTAGCCGACTCTGACCCACGAACACGGAAGTTTTGGTAAATTACGGCTGCAAACGTTTCTCCAACACAAGATATTACACGCCGCGACCACAAGCATGGACGACACACGAACAACGGGCAGAGAAGCGGTATGTTTATTGGACGCAGTTAACAAGGATGTCACTGAACAACAACCGTTACCAGCACATAAATAAGCAGCACTGACCTTTTTTGCGCCTCCTGGCAAAACTCCACTTCGTCGAACAGGAAATACAGCCCGGGGATATGAAAAAATTCGCAGTTGCACGCCGCAATCAACCCAATCAAAATGCTAAGTTCTAACGGCGTCACAGCGCTAAGCTAACGGTTCTCGCCAGCGTGACTGAGAATTTCTTTAGTAAATATCAGGCGCATCGCGCGAGCAATTGAGAAACCCGCTTGGGAATGCCACTGGTGGCGCTGCATGCGGGAGACCGTAAAATTAGCGGAGGGAATCCTGGAAGATGGGAGCGCTGCTGTCGTTTAAAGTGTTGACGCAGTCCCGACTTTCATCCGTCGTCGTCGTACCCGTTGCAGCCCCACTGTACCGTGAATCAACGCAAAAACAGCTCTGCCGTGCTGCTGCTGACGCATGCGCATGGAATGCGCTACTGGAGTGGCGGTCTTTTCCTCATGGCTTCGGCAAACTTTCGTTCTCGCGGAGGCTTTGGCGATGCGCCCGCATAAGAGCTCATACAAACTCGGCACACATGATGGCTTATATTTGATTCGGAAAACGGGCATATGCGTCTAAGCGGACGTTTACGCCCGGTGAGGCCGAACTCAGATAAGCTTTTCTGATGGAGGCGAAAAGCAAAAACGCCCGTGTGTACGAGATTTCGGCTCACGTTAAAGATCCCCAGGTGGTCAAAATTAATCCGGAGCCCTCCACTACGGCGCGCCTCATCGCCTGCGTTGCGTCGGCGCGTTAAACCCTACAATCAATCAATCAATCGAACTCAGATAATAGCCGCGTTAGCGCGTTAGTACTGGCTAAAGTTGTTTCTCGCGGAGGGCCGTGAGTGCGTGCGATATCCGAGCTTAAAGGAGCCATGAAGAGAAAATGCAAGTTGGTTTTATTCGAAAGATTTCGTGTTTTATAGTGCCCCCAGCGCTTGTCCGGATACAAACGGTGCTTTATTCACTGAGAAATTAAACAATTTAGGTTAAAATTTTGATTTTCCCGCTCAATCGTGCGTTTTCGTGGTCCCAAGTGACATCACGGGAACCGACCTCCATGCCACCTGCCCTTCAGGAGAGGAATTAACCAACCTTCTGGGCGGGTGAGGAGCATCGCTAGGCGGATGTGACGTCACGTTTGCTCGCAGCGTTCCCGCGCGGTATGTTTACATTTTTCCGAGTGCTGCCTACACGGCGTACGTGCCGTAGCGATTCAAGTAGTCGCGTTCGACTTATGCGGTCAACGCAAGAATTCATAAACTGGCGATGGTTGTCGCCCTGTCAGTCGTCGTTCAACAGCTCCAGCGTCTTCTGGCACTACAGCTTTGCAGTTATCTGTGGGCGTTCAACTGTCCACCATCGGCCGACCAGGTGAGTGTTTTTTGGCGGGTTTGCAATCAGTTCGCATATCTCCTACTGCAAAGCTTGCTTTCTGCTCGCGGCAGTTATATTAGCGACGTTTACGAAATTCTTAACGGCGCGTTCTCCCCGTCTTGCATTATTGTCGCTGTTTATGCTGCTCGTTCGCGTCTGTCGGCGATCGCGAGCTGTTGACGGTTTGTTGCACGGCGCGGAAACTCGCTCGCATTGCAAACCCGTCTCGCCCATGACGTTTCATTGTCTCTTTAATGTGGCGTCATTAACATCACTTGTTTTCCTCGACGCTTTTTCTAGACAACGTGCCTTGTGCTAACCGATCTTAATATTGTAACGAAAATGAACTTGCAGTACGATCTGTTGGTGAAGTTAGGAGCGTGACAGGTCCCTGTTGGCAAGGTTTTCGTGTGTGCGTGTGGTTCGTGAGGGCGTTGTAACACGCTACTTTAGCCTGTTGCACTCGTTGCTGCATCCAGCACTTTTGCTGTCAGGAGTGCCTGCCAAGGAATGCTTACGTCGTTATGTGTTTTCATCTCATCAATCGGCGTTCAATAACCGATGGAAATTCAACGGGAACGACCCGGATAACGCAGGGCGGGCAAGAGCACTGCTTGTGTGGTCTTCGCTTTCGTTTGCCTTTTTTTTAGTCATCCTAGATTGTTTATTTACTGCTGCCTCAACGGTGCTTCATTCCTCATGTTCCATTTATTTCTGTTGCAGCATCTCCTGACTGCAGTCACGGTGCCCCTAGCCTGCCTGCAGCTCTCATCCTGCCATTCTAGTGGGAACTGCCATTCTAGTGCAGGCCACTTGTCACAACCAAACGGGTTCCCGACTTTTCCTGGCTTCTATTTGATGGTATACTTTAGATCCACCAGTGCGTTCTCACTCCGTGTACATTTCAAGCGAGGGTTTACAGTAACACGGTAATTGATAGCCATGAAGACGGCAGCGTGTGTACTAAAAATCAAGTTTAGTTATTTATGCCAATGTCAAAAAACCAACCTGGTCTATGCATCCATTCCAGCCTGACATTTTCAAATACAAGTCTTTCAGTAACTAGTGAAACAATGAAGAGGTAGGGATAGCTCATGCAATGCTTAATTACTACCTTCATTTTTTTACTGTTGAAAATTTATGGATGATGCTATATGTACCACCTAGTGAAGTCCCACCAGAAATTGTTATATGCACTACCGATATAGCACAATCTATGAGGTGGGCTGGCGTGACCTTCGTGCAAACAGCACCGTACGTGGTTTCCGTCACGACAAAGTTTGCACTGTAGTCTTGGGCGTGTAATGGGTTATGGCTGACTGCAGGGCCGTTTACAGTGCTTTCCAGCTTCCAGTGGAGGCAGGAACATAAATTACGTCGTCGGCCAGGGCACAGTACATGGTGTTAGTCAACACCATAGATATACCGTGCCTCGGATGGCCGCGTCATATATATATATATTTTTTAATTTTACTTTTGAGTTTTGTGTAAGCAAGGATGTATCTAGTGCCCCTATGCTGTCTATTCTTGGTTTTTGTAAACACTAAGTAATATCGCACGGTAGCTTTATTCATCGTACTGAGATTTCTCAGGTGCCAGATTGCTCAGATCTCACATGGTTTCCTATGGCTGCAGGGATGTACAATGTCTTGGGTTCGATTCTTGGCTGCCGGGGCTGCATTGAATTTATAAAGCCAAAAAAAAACCTTCTGTACACAATGTCTTGGTTTACGCTAAAGATCCTTGAGTGAGAGGTCTACCACACTGCCCTGTGCCTCATAGTGCGAAGTGACCTCAGTTTACTCGATTATGATGCAATTACTTAATGCCTTCTCATGTAAACTCGAGTGCAAACGGGAGAAGGTGCACCTACCTCGCCTTGAGCTGTTAGACTAAGTTGCCTTTTTCGCACGACATCTAAGCTGTGTGAGAAAGCCATACAGGGCTAAGAATGTTGTAAGAAATGCCTCTTACGTGAGGCAGCTCATACATAATGTTTAAAAAAAGCGTGTCACATTATTTTGCCGTAAGCTCTTTAAACGTTTTACACCCCTCCTACCGCCCTGCTTTTATTGTTAATAAAGGCACTTTGCATATGTAGACACAGGAAAATGAAGCAGAAAGACATAGATATTTTTTTCAGCTGCACAGTGTCGCAGGCTATGCACCTGACGCAATGATGTTTGTTCATCACGGTTTGCACTGTGCTTTGAAACAGTTTGTTACCAAGGTCCAAAGATTCACTTGGCTATTTCATGTCAGGAATGATACAAAGGGATAATCTGTGGAAGCAATGCCCATCTTATTCTTGTCCTTTTGTAATTTATGAGAGCTGCTGCAGCCAAGCATTCTATGGTATATTTATGAACTAGAAAATACATGGAAAAGGCGGTCTCTAAGCTGGAGGGAAACTATCGAGTAGCATATGCATTTAGTTTAAATAGTGGCGTGTTGCCCAACTGCTGGGCAACCGCATTAAGTTTATGCCGTGCTTGTGATTTGCTCAAGTATGTGAACTAGTCTTAGGCATTTACGTGTTGATAAAATAATTCCGTGCTATCTTCATTCATTCACTGCAACTTGTTTGTGCTCATGGGGAGCATTCCTATTCCTATGTATTCTTTTCTCCCTATCCTCCCCCTCCCCCCTACACCAGCAGGCGTTCCGGTGTCCGCCCCCTAGGCGAGACAAATTACGCCTGTTGGTGGCTTTTCCTTTTCCTAAGTACAATAAATACATACATACATACATAAAAATCAGAATACGCTTTACTCAGTTGGACTCAAGATATACCTGATCAGGACACGTCCACTCCTGAATGCTTAGATACCTCATCACATAAAAATTGGCCAACTTAACAAGCTGCAGGAAAAGAAGCAGCCCCATTCCTTCACATAAAATAAAAAGAAGACAAGAAGAAACTATTTTACATTTGCAGAAGGTCCAGGCGAGGCTTGTTTCTTACGCTTTCAAGAATACATTAATACTGTTGTTGTTTTACAATATAAAGTGAATTTTCCTTACGCACTTCCTCGACTTCAGTTGTTTTCCTTTCTGGGTGACCTATGAGACCAAAGGTGCAATGTAATTAACAGTATGGTCATGTTGGTTGTAAACATGATAGAAAAGGAGCACAAAAATATGCATGGCAAAACTCAGGACTTTTGTTGTGTTGTTTTTCATTTATAGTTAATTTTGTTTTGTCCTATGGCACAATGCAATTCTCGAAACCAGCTTTCCTCAGAAACCTATTGAGCACAATTTTTCATACTAGGCAACTGTAAGGGTTGCAGGTGCCAGCGACGCTGCAAAGTCGAAAGCGCGGGAAGCGGCGATTCCCTGAAGGGCTTTATAGCAGCCAGCTTGCTAAGAGCGAACGGGCTTTGGATCATGCCGACTGCGCGGAGACGAATTGTCTTGAGCCTCAGCCGGGCTGCGACATTGTTTTAAACAGTGTGTCGCAGGGCGCGGTACGAGCGTGGGAAAGCGTGGGTCGGATTCTTCGGCCGCCGTGTCCTTTTGTCCCTACGCGCTGTTTCTGGCCCACGGTCCAATTAACGGGGCATCGCCTGTCAACGGCGGGGAATCTTGGGGACGCGCCGGGTCGTTAAGACGGATGTTTATAGGTTTCAGCTGGCTTGAGTAGCTGTCCCGTCTCGGACGAGATGCGTGGGAACAGTCGATGCAGACGGCGTTCGTGGAAGTGTTTCCCTGGCGCTTGCACGTGTTTTCGCGGGTTTTTGAGTGTTTATCGTGTTTGTTTGGTTTGCTTTTGATTCTTTCCTTTTTTTTTTGGAGAGAGAGAGAGTGACCAGTGTTTGAGGGTTATGGGGGGCGTTGCCCACCGTGGTTTAGGCCCGGATTTACTAATCCATCCTATCAGGTGCCCAGGAGATACCGATTGGCCTGTGTATCGGGGGTGGGGCCTAAGTAACCCATTAAAACCACGAGACACGAGGTCTCGGGGTCGAATCCTCAGGGTTTAATGTGCTATGCACGGCCGGCGTGTTGCCGGGCTAGCCAGGTCAGGCTAGGGAGGACCGCACCACTTGGGTAGTCTTAGGTCAGGGTCCGTCGCTGACGGGGGTGCCGCGTGCACAAAGTTGTAGCTGACCTAGGAACCCATTTTATTGCTTACTTTGTTAACTCTATCGTCAGTTTGTCAATATTCTGTATATATCTTCTGTGTAAATATACAGTTTTGAAAACCCTCCATCAACCATCGTCGTCGTGCCATCAAGTGCCGCCACCATCAGGCACGAACGCAGATCATCATCATCCTCAACATCAAGGAGAACAACGAACCTACAACCTTTACTGCAACATTACATGCAATGGCTGCACAGCACTTTCTGCCTGAATATAAATGTGGCTAAAAAATGTCTTTGTTATTTTGAAGCAGGCAGTTTTCATTGCCAGTCAGACAAAATGGGGCCAGATGCCATCTGTGCAGAACCGCATGTGACCGCACCATGGGAGGAGGAGGACAAACATTTTATTGAGCCTTTAAAGGCCCCTTAGGGGACATGGTGACCGGCGTACCGGTGTCCGCAGCAGCCCTCGCCGTGACCACCCGTTGGGTAGACAGGTCGGAGCTGCCCAGTGCCTCAGCCCAGTGCCCACCGTCTGCTAAGAGAGGATAGGGGTTGCTGGAGGGGCGCAGCTGAATAAAGTACCAGTTAACTGTGCACAAGTCAAGGAGTGCAATAATACTAGCATTATCATTCTATCTGGTCTGTAGCAGAAGTTACAGCCATGTGAAGTTTGGGCCTAGAAAATGGGAACCAGGAAAACTGGTGTTGCCGTCCAGGCCCAAACTTCAAACAGCTGTCACTTCTGCTACAGACCATAATAATGATAATGTTAGTCTTATGGCAGTCAGTCCTTGATTTGTGCACAGTTCACTGGTACCTTGTTCAGCTGCATCCCTCAAGCAGTTTTTTTACAAAGGGTGTCAAAAAATCAAACATAAAAGCCAAATAAAGTTTAATGTAGTTGTTTTACACAGAAACAAACTTCATATCTACAATTTCAATGAAAACCCACATGCATCACCCAATTTTTATCGTCCTAACTGTAAAAACCATGTTTTTTTTTGTTTAAGACCAGGTGCCCACTTAGAAAAAAAGAATTTGAGTTTTTTGGTAGACAGCCCGGTAAAAGACCTCCCAAAAGCAAAGATTGTGGTGTGTTTCCACCATACTACTCTAGGGTGCTGGTGGCAACTGCCCTGGATGAACTGCTTTTAAACTTTATTTCAGGAAATGAGTGAAGATCAATCCCCTTTTACGGTGGGGTGCTACATGAATGGTTCATTTTTAGCCACTAGATTCAAATGTCATGTCTTCATCCTCTCTCTAAGGGGTTTTCGCACCTCCCCTTAAGGGTGATTGACCTTGACTTGTGACAGCCACGCAGCACTTTTTTCATTTGTAACATCATGGCAATTCGCAGTCCCACTTCCAGTTTGTTTCCTCCTACTGTGTACTGTGGAGTACAGACTACTGGGTGGTAGTAGTGTCGCCAGCAAGCAGTCCTCTAGCTCCCACGTTGCTGTTCATCTATACCATCCAGCCACACGCCTGGTTGATAAGAAAGTACAGTGGCTACTAAGACTCCCAACCCTTAATTTTGTCCATTTGCCGTATTCTTCGTCTCTGTTCAGCTGCGTGGGAAGGTTCAGCCGCAGCTGCTGTGCTCTTCTATTGCTCAGTCTCCTATCCAGAGAGTTCCTCTCCACAGTTATGTGCAAATCTGTGGTTGTCAGTTTCATCATTGCTCTCTGTTACTTGTTCTGTCATGTGTTCATTAGTTGCTGTAATTAATTGCAAGGAAAAAAAATGTGCACGCTTTTGTCTTACGACAATAATGGCTTTTTTTAACATTTCTTGAACTGTTAAAAAAAAAACACCCGGGGGCCTCTTGCTAGTGCATCAGACCCCCTTAGAAGTAGCGATTAGTTAAAGTTCACGACGGGTATGGGTGGGAAATAGCAAGGGAAAAATAGTGGGTCGGTGTATGAAATGCAGGAGTGCGTCCCACACTGCCTCCGCTAAATTAGGTGGGTAGGAGGGACGCAAGAGATCATTTAAGGAATTTGGTTGTAAGTTAGTGAGAAGGGTGTCTAGGAGAAATTGTCTTTCAGTTTAACTCAGTTTTCTCGCGAGGGATTTCTTGCTAGATTGTCATCTGAGCTTGGACGTTGCCTGTTTCAGCTATCACTTACTTGCATGCTGTTTGGACTTTTGATTGCAGTGGCTTTGAAACTTCGCCGCTTGATTTTGCTCGACGAAAGCTTCGCGTTCAAACTGTCGTCGTCATTAGAATGTGAGGTGCACCATTTTTGTCTAATTTTGCATCTCGATGCACCGCTATTCAGATTCAAACTACTTCGACCATGTTGCAATGGTGTCACGGAAGAGATGTTGGTTTCACACCGCGAGGGTCCTGATTTGTTTCTGACTGAAGGAAGCGTTTTTTTTTTCTGCACTTCTTTACCCACGATCATTATCATTGTCAGAGAAAGTTGGCTTTTCTGTAATGCCTTTTTGGCATGGCATATTCCACTGGTGAGACATAGAAAGTTTTGCTTTAAAATCAGGGTCTTCAAGCACTTTTGGTCCAGTGAGTAGCAATCTGCACGTATTTGTAACCATACAATACTGAGTTAGCACCCTTCGATCCTTCCTGTCTTGTGCCAGCAGTCTCGTCATCCAACACATGAAAGTGCCCTCGACTTTTGCCCGCACTTTTCACTTATGCCTGACCCAATAACTTTTGTTGATTTCCAGTGTTGCGCATGTCACATTTTCATTCAGGGTCACCTTGGGGCAGATAATCGCCTGCTTGTATTTTTATCAAGTGGTTTTAGCCACGGCGCATACTTCGCACTCTTGTGTGAGCAGCATTATGGTGCCTTGTTGCTTGTCCAGCAAGTGATGTGATGCCATGTCAATAAACATTCTTCAGTGTTTGTGATGACTTTGGTGTTTTCTTGGCTTCACTTTCATATAGTGAGAGTTGCTATCCATCAAGAAGCATACACTTACAAATGCTAGGTATTCTTATTTTTTTCTTAGGAAGACATTTACAAAGTTTCATTGGCAACACAGCATAACATCAAAACAAATAAAACCAACTAAAATGGCAAATGTGGCATATTTTTAAAATTAATAAACTGGAAAAACAACACAGCACGAGAGAGAGAGTACGAAAAGTGACAGCACTGCCTGTTGGTACCATTCTGTTGTTTTCGTGCTAAATATTTTAAAATAAATAAATATGCAAGGAATGCAGTTGAAGTAGGGTAACTTTTTATTTGAGCTTGTCTCTTGGACATACAAGTACATTTCTTGAATCGATTGCTGGATGCAATTTTCGATATTAGGCAAGCACTGGATTCTCGAATGGACACAACAGACGTTTGTTCAATTCTTATTTGCAATTGCATTGTGCAGTTTAACCCGTACAAAACATTTCGCCAAAGTCCAAAGCATTGGTTTAGGTAGAACAAAAAAAATGCCTGTGTGCCAAGATTTCGAAGCATGTCAAAGATTTATAGGTGGCCTGACTTAACCTATAGCCCTACACTGCAGTTACCCTTCATAGCTGGCCCAAGTTATGCCGAGCTTTTCATCGTGAAACCTAAAAAGTTGAATTTTGATGTTTACAGCTACGCTGTGCAATGTATAAGCCTAGCATAATTTACTCTTCAGTATTTTTACTCTATCCAGGTTTTATGTTTATTACACCACAATAAAAGTTTGCAGCCAGTGTTGAATTGACGAGCATCAACCAATTCAGGTTAAAAGCACAAAATGCTCTAACAGAAATCGCAGTCTTCACATGTGATCAAATACGTAGATCTTTAACACTAAACAAGGCTACTGCAGAATGCTAGGAGCGTAAAATATACTCGATGAGGTGCAGTTGGCCAGTGTGTAATTTAAGCAGCATTGTTTTAAGACAAACGGGAATTGGTGAAACAGCCATGAGCTTCTGACAGCAGCTATCATCGTGACTGGCCAATTCACCTGAGTGGGGATGTTACGGCTATGTGCTGGCCTAATGAATTGCCAAGAAATTTAAAACTCATTGTATGTCGGGTTGCTTGTACCTGTGGACTTTTTTTCAGTTTAAGATCATAATGCGCTCCCTGGGTCCACCTTTAGTCAGCTAGACCCACTGAGCTATAGTGGTGTCAAGGATGTGGTGCTGGACTTGCACTAGGGATGTCCTGGGTTTGATTCCCATGTGGTTTGAACTCTTTTGAACTCTTCCCAAAGTTTTGAACTCAATCCACTCTTTGCTCTCTTTGCACTGCCGGCCGGTTTAGGAGCTGTTGTGCTAGTACAGACAGCGGATACTGGCTTCTTAGTCAATGGGCCACTTATTGCTTTCGCGTTGATAAGGTAGAGTTTTCAAGATTGTGTGTTACGGTTGGTTACACTTGCCACATTTAGGGTGCTTAAATCCGACCATGTGCAAATTGCAGGCCTGTGATAAATGGGTACAGGTGATTATCTAGATGCATAAAACTGCGCCTACTGTCAAGGCATGCCGTGAATTTGTTGGTGGAATGGACATTTACAAACATGTATTCGCATGATTTCCACTGCAGCATAAAAAATTGAGGTAAAAAAGGTGCATTGTAATAAAAGGTGCATTGTAATTTTGCAGCTCCAAAGTAGTACACTACATAAGACCAGCACTGCTTCCCCTTGTGGTGCTTCGGACGGCTCACAGCAAAGTCCACTAAGCATCAGAATCAGCTAGTGCTTGATGTAGTTGCTACATCTATTCCCTTTGAAACGCAAGCTGCTGGACACCAGATTTCCCTACACTAATAACATTAGAATTGGGTTAGAAAAGTGAAATGAACTGGAAAGCTGTGGGTGAAAAGTATGATCAACATGACAATTCCAACAGGGACAAGACCACCCTGTTTTGGGAGCTTTGCCCCAAAAGACCAAGGCACTTGGCAACGAAAGGAGCCCCAGCTGAAAACAGAGCAAGGCCTCATGGCTTGTGGAGGGTGCTTCTCGTGGTAGAATATAACTGCCTGTCATCATGCGATTTCGACTGCCCAGGAGTCTTCACCACCACTGTGGTGACATTGAAGGAAGGTGACAGGAAAGCGCAAAGTCGCACATCAAGGCTACTATTCCTGTTGACACTGGACAGATAAGAGCCAAAATTACAACTAAACTAGTTTTCTGCACAAGAAAGAGGTCACTTTCTTGTTTTGCCAAAGCTAATAACATGCCCTTAAATAATCTATGCATGACATATGTTCATCACAGATGGGTTTGGGTGCACCAAATTATTTGTTAAACGGAACCTTTTTTTCCCCGCACTGAGCAGTGCGAACTCGCAGGAAGCAGTTTTATTTCGTGTAAGGCATTTCTAAGAGCAACGCAATCACTTTGTTCTCTGTCTACTTTACTCATACTATCAATTCGTAAATTTATACCAGCAAATAGAACAGAAAGAAGAACACAATTTAGCGCACGAGATATCCCCAGCTGTCCATTGCTTTGACACTCGCTGAAAGATTTGTAATGGTCAAGCTGGCATAGATCTGTAGATCGTTTGGTTTTGTTTTCACTGGCATTTCCAGTACACACGCTGCTGTCTTCATGGTTATCCACTGCTGTGTTAGTGTAAACACTCGCTTTAAATGTATGCAGAGAGAGAACGCAGCAGTGTATCTGAAGTATACCATCAATTATAAGCCAGGCAAGGGCGGGAACCCGTTAGGTCGGGACAAGTGGCCTGCGAACATCAGTTCCCACTAGAATGGCAGGATGAGTGCTGCACGCAGGATAGGGGCACCGTGACTGCAGTCAGGAGATGCTGCAAGATAAAAATGAAACGTGAAGAATCAAACAACGTTCACGCAACAGTAAATAATCTACGACGACTGAAAAGAAGGGCAAACGACAGAGAAGACCACACAAGCCCTGCCCCTGCCCTGCGTTGTTATCGGGGTCGTTCCGCCTGCATTTGCATCAGTTATAGAACGCTCAGTGGTTCACTATTAAATATGAAAACACATAACGAAGTAACCATCCCTTGGCAGGCACTCCTGGCAAGCAAGAGTACTAGATGCAGGAAAGAGGTGCAAGAGGCCAAAGCAGCGTGTTACAACGCCCTCACGAACCACACGCGCACACGAAAACCTTGCCAACAGCGTTCTGTCACGCTCAGTTCGCACAGCAAGTTTATTTTCGTTACAACATTAAGATAGGTTAGCCCAAGGATAACAAGCGATGTTAATGACGCCACACTGAAGAAGAGACAAAGAAGCGCCACGGGCGAGACGGGTTCCCGCGCCGTGCAACAAACCGCCAACAGCTTGCGATCGCCGACAGACGCGAACAGAGCAGCATAAACAGCAACAATAATGCAAGACGGTGAGAACGCGCCGTTAACAATTTCGTAAACGTCGCTAATATAACTGCCGCAAGCAGAAAGCACGCTTTGCAGTAGGAGATATGCGAACTGATTGCAAACCCGCCAAAAAACACTCACCTGGTCGGCCGATGGTAACTGGTAACTGCAAAGCTGTTGTGCCAGAAGACGCTGGAGCTGTTGAACGACGACTGACAGGGCGACAACCATCGCCAGTTTATGAATTCTTGCGTTGACCGCATAAGTCGAACGCGACTACTTGAATCGCTACGGCACGTACGCCGTGTAGGCAGCACTCGGAAAAATGTAAACATACCGCGCGGGAACGCTGCGAGCAAACGTGACGTCACATCCGCCTAGCGATGCTCCTCACCCGCCCAAGAGGTTGGTTAATTCCTCTCCTGAAGGGCAGGTCTCCATGCCGACCGCTCTGCAGCCTAAAATACCTTCATTCACGCATCCGCCGTACAGGGTAGAGACACGTAACGCTGGCGCCGCCATGTTCGGTTGCTCGCTCGCCGCCAAAGCAAGTCATTGTGTCAAAACCGCGCTAAAATTATCGCCGCCACGCTGTTTACTGAAGAAGTTTGAATCATATTGTCTGTTTCGCGTTGCTAGGTCTCGTGGGAAACGAAAAGAATAACGCGTTGAGCCCGTTGGCCCAATTGCGGCGGCACGGGACCGTTCAAAGGTTGTCTCCACCCTGTAGCGGTGTTGGTTTGTTCCCGCGTTTCTTTACGTTCCGTAACCTAGATGGCGCCACCATACCGTGGCAAGCGTTTGGTTTGTTTTTGCCCGCATTTCAACCTGGCTTGTTTTTGTTCTGGGAGAAAATATTCGTTCCCTGAAACAGTGCTCGCTCGACAAATGGGGTCACGTAAGACACCGTTGCTTGCGTCAATCGGCCAGTGTCGTCTGAGACCATGGAGTCTGAGACCATAGAGATTCTGAGACAACCCCAAGCCCCATAGTGCTGTGCAGCTAAACCAAAGCATGCTGTGCGCAGTACGAACAGCAGAACGCATCAGTACTTCTATGTTTACATGTGCTTTCGTAACTTCCACTGTTTGTCCCATCATTCCTATTGCTTTGTAAAGAATGTGCCCTAAATTTAAGCGCAAATCGCTCGTTCGTCTAGTTTGTAAGCTCTACCTAATTTGCGTCTGCTTCTGCCAGCCTCCGCCAATCGCAGAGCTTAACCCATGTGACATCACAGGTTCTGTTGCGGGAAATGAGCTGGTGGGTCGCATGACCATTCCCGTTTTTCCTAATTATGTAGCTTATTTGAGCGAAGTTTACGTTAAAAGTGGTGTCAGTATGATTCTAACGAGACAATCTTTTGAACGAACCAAACTTGTGTTTTCTCTTCATGGCTGAAGAAGTGCAGCTTGCTGGGCCAGTTGGTACATTTTGAAGGTGAAAAAACCAGCGAAATAGACGGAAGACGTAGAAGAGACGTGTGTGTTGTCTCGTCTCTTCTACGTCTTCCGTCTATTTCGCTGGTTTTTTCAGCGTGTGTGTTGTCTCGTCTCTTCTACGTCTTCCGTCTATTTCGCTGGTTTTTTCACTCTTCATGGCTCCTTTAACTTTGGATGACAATTTCTGCGTTACTGTTTACAATGAACGCAAAAGGGCGTGGCTTCATTTACTGCTTCTCTTGACAACAAGCCTTTCCGTAGTCAATAAAATATACTGCGACGCTCTTAGATACCCACGTTATATAAAGCTACTTACAGCTAATTAGCAAGTAATAATACATCGGCCCGTTTCCCAGCCCTTTTCCCTCCTGAACACCAATACTACAGGAAAACAGCAACTGGGGAAGCAGCTGGAGAAGGCGGGTCATTCAATGAACTTCAATTACTATGACAAGACACAACAACAGCAAGTTAACTCTGCGCATTTTTGCCGTTACTGCACAGCATAATTAGGAATTACAATGTCATTTCAGCATTAATACATACAAAATAATACAGGTATCAGGTGGTATATTTAGTTGTCCAAGTTTAGTTCCGTTCACCCAGTCAGGCCGCTCCCTGCAAAGAGGCTTTTGTTTTTGCTTGTGGAAATTAAAAGGGACTCACCTGTTAGCATTCCTATCGGACTTACTACGTCATGACCAACGGACTTAAAAACCATCGTGCACCGATACGAATTGTTTTACAAATACATACCGACATTCACAACGGCCTAGTTTGCTTATTTTAGATATATGTCGCTTCTCTACTGAAACAAAGAAATAAAACTCCCGCATGGTAGACCGCTAGCGCCTTCCAGGGAAGACTAAATAAACCAAAATGCGTTTCTTGTTTTTTTTTATCTCTGCAAAGAAATGATATACAGCAGACTCCCGTTAAGACGAACCCGAAAGGACCGTAAAAATGTATTCGTATTATCCGAAATTCGTCTTAAGCGGAGGTGTATTGCATTGTGGACGTTACAAGAGAAAAATGTTGTGGTTCTTAATCAGCGTTCGTTTTAACCAAGTTCGTCTTAACGAGGGTCTACTGTATTTCTAGAAGAAGCAAACCGGGTCGTTAGTGTCATTTCTGTGAATTTGTAAAAGTTCTTGTATCGGTACATGGTGCTTTCGAATTAGTAAGTCTCATGAATTTGCGTCATGAATTAGTGAGTACCATATGAATTGGATCAAGTGAGTCACCCTTAATAGCATGCACGAGACGAAAAATGCTAACGAACATCCAAGCATATATAACTACATGCGTGGCATGCTGCGTGCAGTGTAAAATGCGGCACAGTCGGTTAACACTATGTATATACCGCATCAGGGCATAAATAACGTGAACTAAGTACCTATTTTACAGCAGAGTGTAGCCATTTATACGCTCCTGTAAAGCACTTAAAATTGTGCACGTACTACAACACAGCGAGCTGATGGATGAGCATTGAGCAAGAAACAATGTTTCTGCGACGCTTTGTGAACCAAATGCAGAACATGCAATAGTCTCAGCAACTATATATATTTCTTTATGAGGTATCCACAAAAGCCCAATGAATTATTCAGCACTACCACGGCTCTGTCCCAAACGCAGAAGGAGAACCTGAGGACATCTGGTCCTTCTCAAATTCAAGTCATTGGTGATTTCAGACGTACTGCACGTCTGCAATTAGCAAAAGACGATATTCACTAAAGCGGTCTGAGCGCCGCAGACAACCTGGAAGGGGTTCGTGGAATTTCTATTTTCGCTAAGATACCCTTTTCTCGCACCTTTTATGCTTTGTACGGTGTTGTTATAGCAGTGGACATATTTTTTTCTGTCAAATAACGTCACTAAAAATACGTCTTAGCCGTCTTATATAAGTAAACTGCTCTAAGACAGTTCCATAGATATCGACGAAGTTTAATAAATGTTATGTGGTGCGTGCGTGTGTGGGTGTGTGACTGCATGCATGTGTGTGTGTATGTGTGGGTGCGCGGGTGTGCGTTCGTGTCTGTATCTATGTCTGTGGGCGTGTGCGTGCAAGTGCTTGTGCGTGCGCTTGTGCGCCAAAGCGCGTCAAATATATATGTGGTTCATTGTTCCAATTATTGCAGGATTCAGTGCATACTTCACTGCAGCACACAAGTTATGTGGAACAAGACACGAGCAAAAAATATACAAAAGCACTGTCCAAAATTTTTACTGGGACATAAGTGGAACAGTAATTGGAACGGCCGACAGCGCAACCCCTCATTTATTCGGTTCCACATAATAACCACAGACCTAAAGAAAACAAATGGACAGTTCCAGATAAGATCCGCTTATATCTCTCGTTCCAGTTATTCTTCGTTTAGATCCAGATAAAAATATGTGGATTGCCCCGTTTAACTGGAACTTACATGGAACCATATTAAGAGTGCAGACTTGAAAGCATTTTTCCAACCTCAACATTTTACCTTTGGTAAAATTCACAGTTGCGTGCTATAAAAACCCTTCCGTCTTGCTGTCAGTGTAATTGCGACCAAAGCCCTGCTTCTGCCAAGCAAAAAATGCAACTTTGTTCAAAGGAGAAAACTTGTTCAAGCCAAATCCGCATATTTTAAATTCTTCTACGGCATGGGTGTCAGCTCACATACAGTACTAAAATTTATCAATGAAGGCGGAAGCCATCTGCGTAAATAAGCACTGTCACTTTTGCATCAGCAGCAGCACTGCCACGAAAAAAAATCTCATGAGCTACACTTGAATAATAAGGACGTTACAATGCGTTGCCATGAACTCCATTAACACCCACTATAGATTCAAAGGCAGCCTGCTCATTTTGCCAATGATAAAAAATCGTAAAGCAAGGTACGACTTCATTGTTGAGTTGACATGAAATTTGCATGTGCCACTAACTTAAACCTCTTCATCTGACCTCACCCCCTTCATGCCTTCTATATGACTTACTTCATGCCTTTCAAGAGATACTTTTACCTCTACCAATAATTTAAAATTCCAAGTAGAGCTGAACACTTCAAGTATTCCAACAGAGACTCCAACTTAAATGACACCAGGCCACTGTCAAATTTCTCATGCTTTCCAAGAACTCCCAGCAAAAGTCCCAAGAACTCTCCAAAGGCACATAACCATAAGAATATGATGACATGATAAAAAAGATGACATGTGCGGCGAAGAAGATGACCACATCCCGAAGTGACAATGCAGGCGGCGCATCCGTGATGTGTTTCTTGCGGGCAATATTGATGCCGCCAGTCCCTTCTCTCAGAATAACCGCGCCTCGAGAAGACTTACTGCTCACCTCATGTACCTTCAAGGAAACAAGAAAATTTTGTTACATGGTTGCTTTAAATGAGTGAGTTGCTTAGGCCCTGTCATAACACAGTAATTGATTTAAAATCAGTGATTTCTTGGGTTTTTTCTGGGAGTGCTGCTAAAGGTGAAAGTGCGCTAAACAATATCACCACAGACAATCAATGAAACTGCCCTGATTCTGGAAAGTATCCGACTTTGCTGCCTTGGTATCCTGAATATAACGTTTTTTTATCCTTGAGAGGTTTCGTTTATTAATCAAATAATTATTACTATAATCACCTTTCGGCATTATATTTTACACACCTTCTCTATGCAAAAAGTGTTCTATTAACTGTACAATGTGCTCCCTAGAATGCTGTAGTGAGGCTGGCTTAATATAACTTACAGAAAAACGGTCTTTCTACCGCAAAGAAATAAATGGCCAGTTATAGGAAATCATAAATATCGCACTGCGGGAGAAATTTTTTGAGGAATTATTTCCACCTAAATTATTTCCCTCTCGATGTATATTCCTCCATGGTGCGTAGTGGTATGAGCCAGAAGTTGAGCTGACTAATGCTGAACTAGGCTGTTGCACAATTTTCTTATAAATCACAACTCTAGCACATTTTATTACAGTCGTCACTTTCTGTACTCTAAACAATTCCCTTCTAAAAATAATTACCCCTTATTTAGCCACCTATCCAAATCCAATGCAAGCATTACTCATGCTACACCTGTATTTGAGAGTATTATTGGTACTACGGGCGTATTAAAAGAGGGAAATTTAAATCTTCAGTCGCCACCGTATTGTTGTAGCAGCAACCACGTTGGGCGTGTCCGTGGTGCTGGCAAATCACCGCAACAAATTTAATGGTGTAAAAGCTAAATATTTACAAAAACTAAATACAAAATAGTGGACTTTTTGGCCACTGTTGGAGCATCCGTAATAGGCGGAATGTGAACACAATGGCCAATATTGGCGTTCACGATAACTTCTTAACAGTGAGATTTTATTAGGTTGAACACTCCCAGAAATTGAGTCCCGCTAAAACAAAATGCCAGCTTACCCAACCAAAATTACATCCGGGTGTTTCTGCCAGGGCCGTCTCGAAGTGCACTTCCAGGAAAGTTTTGCTAAAGTGTTCCGAAAAGCTCCTACTGTCACCTTGAACCACAGGCCAAGCTGTCACTGAAAAGAAGTTTCAAACCATTATTTATAAAGCAACTAACTAAAAACGTGCCATAAAAGACCCAAAAATGGCAGTGCGTACTTACTTGTAGAATGCAATGATTTCATCCCGTGCAAGAGCTTTAATGTGTTGCCTTGTGATCATACAGTTCCAAGAAGGGGTCCAAATACAATTAAAATGGCCATAAGCATTCCTTTTTCCGCTGTTTTAGGTCTATGCTCGGCATGTTGCCTAGAAAATAAACAGTACAAAAATATCAGAGAATAAATTTATGCCTTGATTTACCCAGGGAGCACGAGAAAATATTAAACAATGTCTGATTCGTTCCGCGAAACTCGAATTGTTTTTTTTACAGCGGAAGCCCTGGTAATCTTTTCTTGCTAAACAATTTGAGATATAAAATATCTGAACATACTTTAAGCTGACATGTTCTTGGTCTATGCGAACTGGTGAATATCTGCACAATATGCGCGACTCAAAAGGTACTATTTTGTGGCTTATGAGCTCCACAGGGCATTCATAATCCGCCACACTCTCACCAACGACCCTTCAGCATGCCGAAGATGTCTTCAGCCATAGTGAATTCCACAGCCATGACTTTGCAGGAGCATGTAAGGAATGGAAATAATTTGTCTGCACAGTCAGCCTTAGAGTGTTTCTGTACAGGTCATAGAGTATGAATACAGAATGTAGCAATCTGCTTTTGCAGTATAATTTCTACGTTCAAAGGAGAGCAGAAATGGATTAACGTTTGGTGCACATCATGATGCAACAACTTTGACCTTAAGCGTTTTGAAAATTATTTCAACTCTCGAGCTGCCACTGACATTGACAGCATAAAATGCAGGGATGGATTATCTTTAAACTTACTTTGTAATGTCAAAACTTGTAATAGTCCACACGTGAGCTTTATGGGTAATTATTCTGAGGTCTCAGGTTACCACTGACATTGACAGCATAGAAACGGCACCACACTTTCTGCGTGTTCCCACCTGCCTTCCCCTCCACAAAAGGAACGTTTTGTCACTACGCTACTGCTCAGACAACCACTTTCCCTTGCATTTGACTACACGCCAGGGAGCCAACTTAAGTTGACTAGTGTAAATAGAACATCTGAATTCATCGAAGCCATTGGAAGAAACCAGGAACAACTACACACACAGCACAGATAAACGTAAGCAGTGCTGCCGCTAACGCCTTGAACGCACATTAACATTAAACGGAATAGCGTGATTATCACAGTAAATGTATAGCTCTCAGGAGACCAACACAACGCAATTACCACGAAAGTTTGAAAATGCCGACAAGTATAAAGACAGACGCTCTGACAAACAAGTTGTGCAGTGTGTGCGCGCGAGACAATGGCGTGCGACTAACCCGAGAAAATTCAGTACCGCTGTCAGGTACAGCAACCGTCAATATCCAACTAAGCAACACCACACCATAAGGGGACATGCAGACTCGAGAACTGCGCACACCAGCAAATTTCTATATAGTACTATCTAACGTACGCAGTTAGAAATGTCAAGCCGACTCCGACCCACAAACACACAAGCTTAAAGGGACACTTAAGTGATTTGTAAACAGTGCGGGATTACGAGCGCAAATTGTAGTCCGGAGTCCCTAGGCCCTGGTTCGACCACTCTGAGCGCGTTTACGCGAATTTATTTAGTAGAAAAATCAATTCGAAAATGCTGTCCTCCTCTCTTTACGCTCGCCCATTTTCTGTGGCGTTTTCGTGTGACGTCAGCAGGAGAGCAGCTGGAAATTGGCTGCGCTACTCCACGGCTCGCCGACCTTCCGCGACCGAGTCAGTCGGCCCAGCGTTTAGTCCGCCGGCCGCCGACGGGTCGTCGCAATTCGCTCGATCAGTTGAAACTAAGCCACAACACGTTTGCGAATGGAAGAATGTGCCTTTCTTTACTTCGTTAGTTTGTACACTGTATCTAGCTCCAAGTCAAGGTCGCTTCACACAAGCGCTGCACAAGCGCACATGCGACGCTTCGCTGACTGGTACGCCAGTAGGAAAGTATAAGGCCTCTTGAAGGGGGAGAAGAGTCAGCGAAGTCAATATAGGTACTAAGGAAATAAAATCATCTCATATTTTTACCGTACAGCGTAAAACTAGGGTGCGGGAAGCACGTTTTTGCGCTGGGCGAACAAGCACAGCGGTCAGCAGCACGACCACGCATGTGCGAACGCTTTTCCGTCTACAAAATGCAATTGCTAGACGTGAGCTATTGTGGAAACTCGGGGGACGCTTACTGCACGAGCGCAATACAACATATAGTCACCTAGGCTGCTTGAAATACTAAAAATAAATAAAATTGTAAACTGGTTATACATTATATAGCTTATATTTCCATGCTCGGCATCGCCCGCCCGTAGCCTCCCCAGCCCTCGTAGGGGAAGGTCATGTCCAGCGAGAGCTCCCCACAGGCGACCGGCGCAGCCGCGCCGGACCGGTTTTCCCGTGACCCGCCGTCACCGTCCGCCGGCCCGTCCGCCTACCGCACCCTTCTGCCCACGCTTCCCACCGGAAAGCTCAGCGAGAACGCGTTGTTCTTACACGGAGATCCGTCGGCGCGGCCCTACGGGGTCGAAGACTTCGCATCTGCCCTCGAGAACATCACGGACTTGAGGGCGATCGAGTGTCTCGGCCCCTTCCAGTACAACCACGTATGGATGGTCACCTTCAGAGCAGAGAACGAGATGGAAGCCTTGGCAGCACGGACCGAGATTGTGGTGAAGGGAAGGCGATGCCTGGTCATCAACCCGAACCAACGTGAAGTCGCCGTTAAGGTGCATTGGCTTGCACCAAGAGTGCCTGACGAACTGATCGTGCTGCAGCTGGAGCGCTTCGGCGTGTGCAACGAGTTGAGCGTGATGGCTGGAGAAAACCCGGGCTCGCGCACATGACCGGCACAAGCAGGGCGTATCACATCATCCCGTCCAGCCCCACGTCGCTGGAGGACATACCGCACCAGGCGACCGTGCAGGGGTGCCCCATACTGATTGAGGTAGCTGGTAGGCCAGCACTGTGCCTTCGATGCTACCACACCGGACACTATCGTAGGAGCTGCAGGACGCCGTGGTGCCGTTCGTGTCGCTCCTTCGGCCACGACCACGCAAACTGCACGGTCTCGTACGCCGCCAGAGTCAAGCAGCGAGCGTCCGCATGGCCTCAGCTGGAGGAATATATGGACACGGACGACATGGCGGCCATGATGGGCAGCGCAAATCAAGAAGCAGCAGATTCCAACGCAACGCCAACCGACTGGCCCAGCCCGCCCCCCTCTACATCTCCCCCGCCGGCCTCCGAAGTCCGCGCAGCAGAGGAATGCAGCAACCCCGAGGAGGTCAAGGAGGCCACGGGAGAGGAGCGAGAGGGAAAGGAGGAGCAGCCACCGCCGGAGGACCCTTTGGCGTGCGTGGACACAATCCAACTAACGCCCCCTCCACCGGAGAGTCCCGGTGCCGTGGACTCCCAGGAAGACAGCAAAGTACCTGAAAGCCCAATTGTGACGCGCCGAAAGGCACGCGGCAGGGCTGGAAACAACACCGGCCAGGGAGAAAGCGGGTCAAGGAACCCCGAGGGACCGAGATAAAAGCAGTCGAGGTGAGCGCCTTTCCCACAATGAGCCCCCCCCCCCCAAACCTTTTTAAAACTAGCCATGCTTAACGTAGTCAGCCATGTCTCCGCAAAACGGAGACTTTGGCTATTAGAACTTCTGAATCAGGAAAAAATAGATGTAGCCTTTCTTCAGGAAACAAAAATCGGAAACCCAGATGATGCAAAAAATTTTGTACGCCTGTTCGGCAATCAGTTCTGGTGTTTTCACATCCTGACCGAGACCCGAGCAGGCGGCGCAGCCATTCTCGTTAGGAAAAATGATTCGGTCAAAATCGTCGACTGCGAATTGGGCAAAGATGGCCGTTTCAGCGTAGTGGACGCATTTGTGGGAGGGGAACTCACCCGTTTCCTGTGCATGTACGCTCCCAACGACCCACAATCACGAAGTGAATTCTTCACCACCACCCGCCCTCTTTTGAATGTCCCATGCACCGTGATATTTGGCGGTGACTTTAATTGTGTGACGGATAAAAGTGACAGAGCGGGTGGGTGCAGCAGCACCGATGCCTCGTCGCGAATTTTAAAGTCAGTAGTTCGTGACTGTGACCTGACCGACGCGGCCTCGGGACGGAAGTGGGCCACCCCACGATACACCAGATGGAGTGGTGTGTCTCAGGCCCGGCTGGACCGGTTTTATGTCTCAGGAGACTTACTTTCACGAATACAAGACTACGCCGTGACACCCGTCCCACTGTCTGACCACGGCTTAGTGACATGTGAAATTAGGTACGATGTAAACCAAAAGCATGGCAAACTAAATCCGCGTTGGATAATGAACGCATCTATCATGCAAAACCCAGAATTCGTAGAATGCGTGCGGGAAGAAATAAAATGCTTGGAAACCCGCACGGTAGGGTCTAGCGAGTGGGAATCTTTCAAAACTAAATTCAAAGAAGTTGCAACCACCATAGGCAGGCGAGAGGCCGCGCGTGGTAGAGCTACCCAAAACCGCCTCATGTCAACGCTCCGAGACCTCATTGAGGCGGATGAAGAGAGGCCTGGGGAATTTCGCGAGGACATCCGCGTAACCAAAAAAGAGCTTTTCAATGAACTGGAACATCGCTACTGGGGTGCCTTGGTCCGCAGCAGGGAGCAGAGAGTTGAGCAGGAGGCACAGCCCTCGAAAATCTTCCGCACGCTCGAGAGAGAGAACGCTACCCGGAAAAACATCACCGAGGTTCAACACCAAGGGCAGCTCGCGCGGGGACCGCGTAAAGTGGCAAGCGCCTTTGAGGACTTTTACTCCAGCCTGTTAATTTGCAGATCGGATTGGACCCCGTCCCCGAGGAAGTTCTTAGCGAGCTCCCAAAAGTGCCGGAGGATTTGAGAGAATTAATTAACTCTCCAATAACTGCAGCGGAGGTAGAATCCGTAATTAAACAGCTACCCAGAAACAAGTCCCCAGGTGCAGACGGGATTGTCTCAGAATTTTACATGACTTTTCAAAAAGGTGTAAGTCCGATACTCGCTTCAGTTTTCGAGGACACAATGCACAAAAAGCTACTTCCTCCTTCCATGCGAAATAGCCACCTGGCCCTCCTGCCGAAAACACCACAATCCGGTTCAATTCCAAGCACATCCGATTTCCGCCCGATTTCCCTTTTGTCGTCAGACTACAAAATCCTGGCACGGATACTGGCTCGTCGACTCGAAACGGCCCTTAGTACGGTGGTGGGCCCACACCAGACTTGCGGTTTCAAAGGGCGAACAATGAATTCCAACCTTCACTGGATGAGGACCGCTTGTGAGGCCGGAGAGCTAGGGTTAGCACCACTGGCTGTGCTACAGCTCGACCTTAGGAAGGCATTCGACAGGGTACAATGGCCTTTCCTGTTCACACTCCTCAGGCACTGCGGAGTAGGAGACACCATGATGGAGTGGATCCAGATATGCTACACTCAAATCACGACGAGCATAATCGTTAATGGGCAAGTAGGAACCCCCATCATGGTACAAAACTGTCCGCCAAGACTGTCCAATGTCTCCACTACTTTTTGCTCTTTACCTGGAGCCGCTGTGTCGCATGGTTGCTGCGTCCTCCAAAATCGAAGGACTCGTTGTGGGCGGACGGGAACTCCGAGTGTTGGCATACGCCGACGACGTTGCCCTTATCTGCACAACAGCTGCCCAAGCCGGAGAAGTACTCCGACTGGCACATCAGTTCTGCGGTTTCTCCGGTGCAGTGCTGAACCTTGAAAAATCCGAGGGAGCCTGGTTGGGGTGCTGGGAAAGAAAGCCGCGCAAGTGCTTCAACATGCGGTGGTCGGACCGCGTTGAGACATATCTAGGGGCAAAGATCGGAGTGGGCCAGGCGGTGGCGCCTCGATGGAAATCAAAAGTTGACGCAGCCGAATGGAAGCTCCACCCCTGGACGAACCGTAACATATCCATTTACGCAAGGTCCCGCTAACATGGTAGCCTACCCCGCCATTCTGTAAGCAGCGCGCACTACCACCATCGATGCCGGCTCGATACAGAGGCTACACCGGTCGTGGGCAGTTTTCGTTTGGCGGTCGCAATACGATCCCATGCGCCGCACCAATCTCTTCTGGAGCGTGGAGGGGGGTGGCATTGGACTGAAAAACGCAGAACTCAAGCTCGTAGTCCAGCGCTTCCTTTTCTTCCGCGACCAGGTCGACCCGTTTCTTCAGGCGGCCATCCAATGCCTAGGCTCCTTTCACTTGCGGCCGTGGCTCGCCACATCAGCGCCTGTCGATCACGGCTCTCGCATCACCGGGTTCTACAGGGAGATAGCGAGCGCGGTGGCTTCACTTCAGATGTGTTTTTCTTGGGAATACCTCCTCGCTGTGAAGCCGAGAAAGTTATACTGGGACCTAGTTGCTCAGACTCTGCCACCACCCCTGTACCGTCAGCCACCGGTCCCTCAGGGTGGAGGCGATGTGCTCAAGCGAGTCAGGCAATCCCCCATCCCAGTCGGCACAAAAGATTTTTTCTTCTGTTTCCACGCGGCACTGTTGCCAGTCATGGCGTGTCAGCAGGAGCGGGGCTTCTTCCTCCCCTGGGGCGCCGGATGCCTCCTGTGTGGCAAACCGGAAACCGCAGAACATGCATTCCTTGACTGCAACACGGCGATGTATTTCTGGCACGAAATACAAGCGTGCTTCAGAACATTGTGGAACGCCACTTGGCCGGGCCTCAAGTTCCTGTGCGTGGACACAGAGCACCCCGCTTTCCGTGATTGTGTCCTAGCCATCGGGCTTCACTCCCTCTGGAAAGCGAGGGTAGATGCATTGGAGTGCGCCGTCCACCCACAACCCGCATGGCGACACTTTCTGCGAGAGGTCCAATGGACGGTTAGAGCATTGGGCACATCTGACTGCGACCTGGAATTGCGAAGGAAGCTCGCCCGAGGCAGCCATGCGCTGAAGCGCTACAAAAGAAATGAGGAAAGGCGCAGGCAGAGAAACGCCTAAGCCATTGTTAAAAAAACGGGGGGGGGGGGGGGCGGGGCTGGAGCGTTCAACGGGCCAGCGTATCTACGTTGACCAACTCCTCCTTTGAGAAACAGGAGAGATAGCGCCAGCCAATAGGACACACACAATTCCTTTAGGCTTTGTTGTTGTAGAGCCTGTGTTGCTGTTCTCATTGTCCTTCTTTTTTTTGTTTCGTGTCTCTTTGCCCGTTTTTTCTTCTCCTGGTTACACGTTCATTGTCATCTTACCCGCCAAACATGTAACCGACACATCCACTGTCAGAGCTGCTCCTGAACCATGTGTAACACTCGGCATGACGTGTATATTTATGTGTAAATAAAGTTATTGTTTAAAAAAAAAACCCGCCCGTAGCCTAGTTGTCTGGAGCGCTAGGTATGTCACTCGGAGTGTTTTGCCAGTCACAAGTTCGAATCCCCGCGTGTTCATGCTTTTTTTTTATAAGTTCACTTTTTCGTTTTTCGCCGATGTTTTCTATACTGGGTTCACCTTTTTTTGGGCCGCAACGTTCATTGCTCCACGAACTAGTCCACAGAACTCGCGCAGGCTGGCACTGGCGCGCTAGCGAGTTCTCGTTGGCGTGCTGTTGCCATAAGCACCGACTGCTTGCGGGCAGTGGGCACAGGCCAGAATCAACAGATCCTTGGACTGTGCGAACACGCTTTTTACGATACAGACATGAGTGAGGCAAGCTCCAAATATGGGGCAAAAGTGCATGCATTTGAGCGTCTGCGGGGACGCGGAGGGCGTTCATGCACTGCGTAGGGCTCAGCTAATGAATGCTACGATTCCAAGCCGTCCTGGGAGGCGACAACATGGCATAAGCGCGGTACTACGATTACTGTGATATTGATAATGCCCATCCAACGATACGATCGGATGTCAAACATGTTGTTTTACAGAACCGAAACCGAAACCGAAACTTGTTTGATTGCCAACCTTGGGCATCGTCCAATCACGGTGCCCCCTCCTCCCAACGTCACAGCTTAGTTGGTGCGGCCGCCGCAAACCGCGCATGGTAGTTTTTCTTCTTTCGCGCTATGTAAAATAATTACCGATTAGTCAACCGGATAAACGATGAAAAGTGTGCTAATTTGAGCCAGTCTACGCAGTGCAAGCAAAAACGGGAGCTGGACAAATTCACTTGAGTGTCCCTTTAAAGTGAATAGCGGCCGCAAACGTTTCTCGCATCGAACAGGCAGCGGAGCGGCACGTTTATCGGA